>NC_091286.1:689962819-690698077 GCF_032444005.1 Ranitomeya imitator | reverse complement strand
TCACCACCGATGCGTGGACCAGTCAGCATGGACAGGGGCGATATGTTTCCCTCACTGCCCATTGGGTTAATGTTGTTGAGCCAGGTACAGATCGTGCGAGTGGCGCAGGACGTGTCCTGCCCACTCCAAGGATTGCAGGAATCCAGTCTGTACGCATCGACTCCTCCTCTTACACCAGTTCCTCTGATTCCTCTCTGCAGGATCCGTCACAGTCCACCCCCACATGGACCCGTGAACGTTTACCTATGACCGACATGAGCACAGCCGTGGCCAAACGTCAGCAGGCCGTCTTGAAACTAGTTTCATTGGGGCATCGAAGCCACACAGCGCAGGAGCTCTGGAATGCCATAAAGCAGGAGAGCGATGTGTGGTTACTGCCAGCGAATCTCCAGCCAGGCATGGTAGTGTGTGACAATGGCCGAAATCTGGTGGCAGCTTTGGCCCTTGGCAACCTCACTCACATCCCATGTCTGGCACATGTGCTCAATTTGGTTGTGCAGAGTTTTCTGAGGGACTATCCGGATCTTGATGCCCTGCTGCACAAGGTCCGCCTAGAGTGTGCTCACTTGCGGCGTTCCAGCTTGGCCAGATCCCGCATTGCTGCTCTGCAGCGCCGATTCCGCCTTCCGGAACACCGCATCATATGTGACCTACCTACCCGGTGGAATTCCACGTTACATATGTTGGAGCGGTTGTGTGAGCAGCAGCAAGCAGTTATGGAGTACCAGCTGCATCAGGCGCAAAGAAGTCGCAGTCAGCGCCGATCAGACTTCACAACCACAGAGTGGGCCACTATGAAGGACGTCTGCCAGGTTTTGCGTCCTTTTGATTATTCCACGCGGATGGCAAGTGCAGATGATGCACTAGTCAGCATGACTGTCCCCCTTATCTGCCTGCTTCAGCAAACTTTGCAAGGGTTAAGGGATGATGTGGTGGAAGAGGTGGAGGATGAGGAGTCACCTTTTCCATCAGCTTCTGGAGAGTCAGCGCCACGTGGTTCCTCACAAAGGGGTACGCAGGGGCCAATTTGTGAGGAGGATGAGGAGGAGTCAATGGAGGAGGAAGAGCTCCGTCCAGAGGAGGGAGCGACACAATTGTCCAGTGGTCAGTGTGTACAGCGAGGGTGGGGTGATGACGAGCGGGCAGAGATCATGTCTCAAGCAGGGGACAGCGTTTCTGGGCCGGTTGGCACTCTGCAGCACATGGTGGATTTCATGCTGCAGTGCCTGAGAAACGACCGCCGCATCGACCACATTCTCAACATGCCTGATTATTGGGTGTTCACCCTCCTCGATCCTCGCTACCGGGACAACGTCCAAAACCTCATCCCTGCGTTGACCCGGGAGCGTAAATTGCGGGAGTACCACGACACACTGGTGAATTCCATCATCTTCTCCTGTCCAACTGAGAGGAGTGCTGCTAGTGCTTTACAAAGCAGCTCAGTGCGTCGAGGCAGTGGGGGAGGCTCTGCCCAAAGAGGGAGCAGAAGCAGTGCCTCTGCCCAAGGCAAGCCCAGTATGGCACAACTCTGGCACACTTTTGTGTGCCCGCCCCAAATGTCTACACCATCACCGGCGGCTCCAGTCAGCAGGAGGCAACGGTTCCGTCAGATGGTGACAGACTACATGGCTTGCCCTCTTACTGTACTCCCAGACGGCTCTTCCCCGTTCAAGTTTTGGGTCTCTAAGCTGGATACATGGCCAGAGCTAAGCCAGTATGCATTGGAGGTGCTGGCTTGCCCTGCGGCTAGTGTCTTATCGGAACGTGTCTTTAGTGCCGCAGGTGGTGTACTAACAGACCGTCGCATGCGACTATCCTCCGATAACGTTGACCGGCTTACTTTCCTGAAAATGAACCAGGCCTGGATCTCGCAGGAATTTGCCACTCCTCTGCCTGATTAAGTAATTGGGTGTCATCCAGGTCTCCTGCTGTGTTCATCTTTCTACCACCTGAACTGCTATTCCTGGGCTCCAACACCGCCAGTTGCGGCTCAGAAGTGCAGGCTGCACAGTAAAAACATACGACCCAGTGTTATTGGGTTTCAGTAACGTCAGCTGATCCCCAGCTGTGTAGCCGGCAATGTGTCCTGCGACCGCCACGCTGGCACAACAACCTAAATGTAAGGGAACCTGTCCCCCCCCCCCCCCCGTCGTTTGTTACTGAAAGAGCCATCTTGTGCAGCAGTAATGCTGCACAAGGAAAAGGTAGCTCTTTTTTTTTAGCTCTTTGCACACGCAGAACTTAACACTTATAAAATGTGTTCACTGATACCGTTATACCGTCCCGGAGCTGGGACTTTCCTTCGTAATGTGACGCAGCACAGCCGTCATTCCTACCCCCTTGGTGCCATGCGCTGCCTCCTCAGCGTTGTTTTAAGCTGTCACGGAGCCTGCGCTGTTCTGTTATCCCTTGGGCATGCCCTATTTGCGCTGCCTGTCTTCTGACATAATTTGGTGTCAGGCTGGCTGCGCCTGTGCGGCCGCGGTGCCCGAGATCCCGCCTCGCAGTGTCTTCTGATTGAGTCACACTGCGGGCCTGGGATCCATGGGCATGCGCAGTGCATATCTTCCCCTCGGGCTCTCGCTCATTTCCCTCCGCCTTCTTTAGACTGTGCGCCGTCAGCTGATCCCTAGCATGCCACGGCCGTGACACCGCACAGTCTGAAGAAGAGGGAAGGAGGGGAGTGAGAGTCGAGGTTATGCACTGTGCATGCCCATGGTTCCAAGGCCCGCAGTGGGATTACGTTAGATGAGACTGCGAGGTGGGATCTGGAGCAGCGTGGACGCACAGGCACTGACAGCCTGACACCAAATTATGTCAGAAGACAGGCAGCGCTAATTGGGCATGGCCAAGGGCTAACAGAACAGCGCAGGCTCCGTGGCAGCTTAAAACAACGCTGAGGAGGCAGCGCACGGCATCAAGGGGATAGGAATGACAGCTGTGCTGTGTCCCATTACGAAGGAAATTCGCACCTCCGGAACGGTTTAACGGTATAAAGGGACACATTTTTAGTGTTTACTTCGGTGTTTGCAAGGAGCATAATTAAAAGAGCAACCTTTTCCTTTTGCATCCTTAGTGCTGCACAACATGGCTCTTTCAGCTACAAACGTCTTGGGGGGGGGGGGTTAAAGGTTTCCTTTCAACTTGCTCCAATCAGGCTTCGGCCTACACTCTGTTCCTCTGCTCCTCCTGCTGTCCCTGGGCTCTAACACCGCCAGTTGGTGCCTGGAAGTGCTGTGTGCACAGTCAACAGTCGCTCCTCTGTTATTGGGGTTCAGTAACGTCAGCTGATCCCCAGCTGTGTGTGCGGCAATACCTCCAATCTGCTCCTCCTGCTGTCCCTGGGCTCTAACACCGCCAGTTGGTGCCTGGAAGTGCTGTGTGCACAGTCAACAGTCGCTCCTCTGTTATTGGGGTTCAGTAACGTCAGCTGATCCCCAGCTGTGTATCCGGCAACGTGTCATGCGACCGCCACGCTGGCACAACTAAAATGTAAGGGGACCTGTCCCCCCCCCCCCCCTAGGCGTTTGTTACTGAAAGAGCCACCATGTGCAGCACTAATACTGCACAAGGGAAAGGTCGCTCTTGAAATTATGCTCCTTGCAAACGCTGAACTACACACTCATGTAATGTGTCCCCTCACACCGTCCAACCGTCCCGGAGGTGGGACTTTCCTTTGTAATGTGACACAGCACAGCCGTCATTGCTACCCCCTTGGCACCGTGCGCTGCCTCCTTAGCGTTGTTTGATTCCGTCATGGACCCTGCGCTGTTATGTTATCCCTTGGCCATGCACAGTTTGCGCTGCCCGTCCTCTGACATCATTTGTTGTCGTCCTGGCTGCGCCTGTGCGTCCACGCTGCCCGAAATCACACCTCGCAGTGTCGTCTAATGTGATCCCACAGTGGGCCTGGTATCCATGGCCATGCGCAGTGCATATACTAGCCTCTCACTCCCCTTCTTCACGCTTCTTCAGACTAGGCGGCGTCAGCTGATCCCTAATAGCATGCCACGGCCGTGACGCCGCACAGTCTGAAGAAGCAGGAAGGAGGTGAGTGAGAGGCGATGATATGCACTGCGCATGCCCATGGATCCCTGGCCCGCAGTGGGACTACATTAGATGACACTGCAAGGTTGGATCTCGGGCAGCTTGGACGCACAGGCACTGCCAGCCTGACACCTACATGATGTCAGAAGACGGGCACCGCTAACTGTGCATGGCCAAGGGATAACATTACAGTGCGGGCTCCGTGACAGAACCAAACAACGTTGAGGAGGTGGTGCCCGGCACCAAGGGGGTTGGAATGACGGCTGTGCTGTGTCACATTACAAAGGAAAGTCCCACTTCCGGGATGGTTTGACGGTGTGAGGGGACACATTATATGAGTGTGTACTTCAGCGTTTGCAAGGAGCATAATTTTCGGAGCCACCATTTTCCATGTGCAGTATTACTGCTGTACAAGATGGCTCTTTCAGCAACAAATGCCTGGGGGGGGGGGTTAAAGGTTCCCTTTCAACTTGCTCCACTGCAGGCTTCGGCCTACACTCTGCTCCTCTTTGATTCCCTGGGTTTCAACACTGTCAGTTGCCACCTGGAAGTGTTGTCTACACAGAAAAAAACACTAGGTGATGTGTCAGTGGGGTTCAGCACCGCCAGCTGTTCCCCTGCTGTGTAGTCGGCAACGTGTCCAGCACAAGCCACGCTGGCACAACAGAACAAAAGCTGCCACCAGTGCAGGCTTCGGCCTACACTCTGCTCCTCTCCTCCTCCTGCTGACCCTGGGCTCAAACACCGCTAGTTTTTGCCCGGAAGTGCTAGCTGCACAGAGAAAAACACCAGCCAATGTGTTAGTGGGGTTCAGCAACGCCAGCTGTTCCCCTGCTGTGTAGCCGGCAACGTGACCTGCAAACGCCATGCAGGCACAGGAACTGAAATTAAAAGGGAACCTGGCCCCACCCCCCCAGGTGTTTCTATGTATAACAGCCACCTAGTACAGCAGTACTGCTGCATTTGTACAAGGTGGCTGACTTTTTCTCCTTGCCCACGTGGAACTCAACACGTACAAAATGTGTCTCATTGAGACCATTCCACTGTCCCTGAGGTGTGACTTTCCTTTGTAATGATACGCAGCACCCCCCTTGGTAGCGTTTCCCGTCTTTTGTCATCATGGTTAGCTGGCTGCGCCTGTGCATCCGCCCTGCTAGAAACAACGCCCCTCGTTGTCATATTTATTTTGTCAGCGAGGGTGTGGTTTATGGGCACGAGCAGTGCATATGTTCGCCTGTCTTAACTCATCTCCTTCCGCCTTCTTCAGACTGTGCGGCCTCCTGGCCGTGGTAGGCGATAAGGGATCAGCTGAGGCCGCCCAGTCTGGAGCCGGTGTAAGGACATGTGTAAGCGGCAAACCTATTTACTGCACAAGGCCACGAATCCCAGCCACGTAGTGTGATTGTTTGAAAACACACTGTGGGTCTGGGATTCATGTCCATCGCTAACCGCAACGGCCGACATGAAATGAGGTCAGAAGACAGGAAGCGCTCACAGCGCATGGCCAAGGGATCACAATAGCGCAGACTCCTGTACAGCAAATAACAACGCTCAGGAATCTGCGCCCAGTACCTAGGTGCAAATTTTGACACCTGTGCTGCGTCTCGTTAAAAAGACAAGTCACGCCTCCACAACTGTTTGACAGTATAATGGGCTAAATAGTGTACGTGTTTTAGTCAGCGTGTGCAAGGAGCAAAACAAATAGAGCAACCTTTTACTTGTGCAGCATTAATGCTGCACAAGGTGTGGCTCTTGTACCTTGCAACACCTGAGGGGGGGGTTAAAGGTAACCTTTGAAATTGGTTCAACTAGGCTTCGGCCTACACTCTGCTCCTCTCCTCCTCCTGCTGACCCTGGGCTCAAACAACGCCAGTTTCTGCCCGGACATGCTAGCTGCACAGAGAAAAACACCAGCCAATGTGTTAGTGGGGTTCAGCACCGCCTGCTGTTCCCCCGCTGTGTAGCCGGCATCGTGTCCAGCACAAGCCACGCTGGCACAACCGACCAAAAGCTGCCACCAGTGCAGGCTTCGGCCTACACTTTGCTCCTCTCCTCCTCCTCCTGCTGACCCTGGGCTCTAACACCGCTAGTTTTTGCCCGGACATGCAATCTGCACAGAGAAAAACACCAGTCAATGTGTCAGTGGGGTTCAGCAACGCCAGCTGTTCCCCTGCTGTGTAGCTTGCAACGTGACCTGCAAACGCCACGCAGGCACATGAACTGAAATTGAAGGGAGCCTGCCCCCCACCCACAGGTGTTTCTATGTATATCAGCCACCTTGTACAGCAGTACTGCTGCATTTGTACGAGGTGGCTGACTTTTTCTCCTTGCCCACGTGGAACTCAACACGTACAAAATGTGTCTCATTAGAGACCATTACAATGTCCCTGAGGTGTGACTTTCCTTTGTAATGACACGCAGCACCACCCTTGTTAGCGCTGCCCGTCTTTTGACATCATTGGTTAGCTGGCTGCGCCTGTGCATCTCCCCTGCTCGAAACAACGGCCCTCGGTGTCTTATTTTTTTGGACAGCGAGGGTGTGATTGATGGGCATGTGCAGTGCATATGTTTGCCTGTGTTCACTCATCTCCTTCCGCCTTCTTCAGACTGGGTGTCCTCATGGCCGCGGCAGGCGATAAGGGATCAGATGAGGCCGCCCAGTCTGAAGCAGGTGTAAGGACATGTGTGAGCGGCAAACATATTTAGTGCACCAGGGCACGAATCCCAGCACCGCAGTGTGATTTTTTTAAAAACACACTGTGGGTCTGGGATTCATGTCCATCGCTAACCGCAACGGCCGACATGAAATGAGGTCAGAAGACAGGAAGCGCTCACAGCGCATGGCCAAGGGATCACAATAGCGCAGACTCCTGTACAGCAAATAACAACGCTCAGGAATCTGCGCCCAGTACCTAGGTGCAAATTTTGACACCTGTGCTGCGTCTCGTTAAAAAGACAAGTCACGCCTCCACAACTGTTTGACAGTATAATGGGCTAAATAGTGTACGTGTTTTAGTCAGCGTGTGCAAGGAGCAAAACAAATAGAGCAACCTTTTACTTGTGCAGCATTAATGCTGCACAAGGTGTGGCTCTTGTACCTTGCAACACCTGAGGGGGGGGTTAAAGGTAACCTTTGAAATTGGTTCAACTAGGCTTCGGCCTACACTCTGCTCCTCTACTCCTCCTGCTGACCCTGGGCTCAAACACCGCTAGTTTTTGCCCGGAAATGCTAGCTGCACAGAGAAAAACACCAGCCAATGTGTTAGTGGGGTTCAGCACCGCCAGCTGTTCCCCTGCTGTGTAGTCGGCAACGTGTCCAGCACAAGCCACGCTGGCACAACCGACCAAAAGCTGCCACCAGTGCAGGCTTCGGCCTACACTTTGCTCCTCTCCTCCTCCTGCTGACCCTGGGCTCAAACAACGCCAGTTTCTGCCCGGACATGCTAGCTGCACAGAGAAAAACACCAGCCAATGTGTTAGTGGGGTTCAGCACCGCCTGCTGTTCCCCCGCTGTGTAGCCGGCATCGTGTCCAGCACAAGCCACGCTGGCACAACCGACCAAAAGCTGCCACCAGTGCAGGCTTCGGCCTACACTTTGCTCCTCTCCTCCTCCTCCTGCTGACCCTGGGCTCTAACACCGCTAGTTTTTGCCCGGACATGCAATCTGCACAGAGAAAAACACCAGTCAATGTGTCAGTGGGGTTCAGCAACGCCAGCTGTTCCCCTGCTGTGTAGCTTGCAACGTGACCTGCAAACGCCACGCAGGCACATGAACTGAAATTGAAGGGAGCCTGCCCCCCACCCACAGGTGTTTCTATGTATATCAGCCACCTTGTACAGCAGTACTGCTGCATTTGTACGAGGTGGCTGACTTTTTCTCCTTGCCCACGTGGAACTCAACACGTACAAAATGTGTCTCATTAGAGACCATTACAATGTCCCTGAGGTGTGACTTTCCTTTGTAATGACACGCAGCACCACCCTTGTTAGCGCTGCCCGTCTTTTGACATCATTGGTTAGCTGGCTGCGCCTGTGCATCTCCCCTGCTCGAAACAACGGCCCTCGGTGTCTTATTTTTTTGGACAGCGAGGGTGTGATTGATGGGCATGTGCAGTGCATATGTTTGCCTGTGTTCACTCATCTCCTTCCGCCTTCTTCAGACTGGGTGTCCTCATGGCCGCGGCAGGCGATAAGGGATCAGATGAGGCCGCCCAGTCTGAAGCAGGTGTAAGGACATGTGTGAGCGGCAAACATATTTAGTGCACCAGGGCACGAATCCCAGCACCGCAGTGTGATTTTTTAAAAACACACTGTGGGTCTGGGATTCATGTCCATCGCTAACCGCAACGGCCGACATGAAATGAGGTCAGAAGACAGGAAGCGCTCACAGCGCATGGCCAAGGGATCACAATAGCGCAGACTCCTGTACAGCAAATAACAACGCTCAGGAATCTGCGCCCAGTACCTAGGTGCAAATTTTGACACCTGTGCTGCGTCTCGTTAAAAAGACAAGTCACGCCTCCACAACTGTTTGACAGTATAATGGGCTAAATAGTGTACGTGTTTTAGTCAGCGTGTGCAAGGAGCAAAACAAATAGAGCAACCTTTTACTTGTGCAGCATTAATGCTGCACAAGGTGTGGCTCTTGTACCTTGCAACACCTGAGGGGGGGGTTAAAGGTAACCTTTGAAATTGGTTCAACTAGGCTTCGGCCTACACTCTGCTCCTCTACTCCTCCTGCTGACCCTGGGCTCAAACACCGCTAGTTTTTGCCCGGAAATGCTAGCTGCACAGAGAAAAACACCAGCCAATGTGTTAGTGGGGTTCAGCACCGCCAGCTGTTCCCCTGCTGTGTAGTCGGCAACGTGTCCAGCACAAGCCACGCTGGCACAACCGACCAAAAGCTGCCACCAGTGCAGGCTTCGGCCTACACTTTGCTCCTCTCCTCCTCCTGCTGACCCTGGGCTCAAACAACGCCAGTTTCTGCCCGGACATGCTAGCTGCACAGAGAAAAACACCAGCCAATGTGTTAGTGGGGTTCAGCACCGCCTGCTGTTCCCCCGCTGTGTAGCCGGCATCGTGTCCAGCACAAGCCACGCTGGCACAACCGACCAAAAGCTGCCACCAGTGCAGGCTTCGGCCTACACTTTGCTCCTCTCCTCCTCCTGCTGACCCTGGGCTCAAACAACGCCAGTTTCTGCCCGGACATGCTAGCTGCACAGAGAAAAACACCAGCCAATGTGTTAGTGGGGTTCAGCAACGCCAGCTGTTCCCCTGCTGTGTAGCTTGCAACGTGACCTGCAAACGCCACGCAGGCACATGAACTGAAATTGAAGGGAGCCTGCCCCCCACCCACAGGTGTTTCTATGTATATCAGCCACCTTGTACAGCAGTACTGCTGCATTTGTACGAGGTGGCTGACTTTTTCTCCTTGCCCACGTGGAACTCAACACGTACAAAATGTGTCTCATTAGAGACCATTACAATGTCCCTGAGGTGTGACTTTCCTTTGTAATGACACGCAGCACCACCCTTGTTAGCGCTGCCCGTCTTTTGACATCATTGGTTAGCTGGCTGCGCCTGTGCATCTCCCCTGCTCGAAACAACGGCCCTCGGTGTCTTATTTTTTTGGACAGCGAGGGTGTGATTGATGGGCATGTGCAGTGCATATGTTTGCCTGTGTTCACTCATCTCCTTCCGCCTTCTTCAGACTGGGTGTCCTCATGGCCGCGGCAGGCGATAAGGGATCAGATGAGGCCGCCCAGTCTGAAGCAGGTGTAAGGACATGTGTGAGCGGCAAACATATTTAGTGCACCAGGGCACGAATCCCAGCACCGCAGTGTGATTTTTTAAAAACACACTGTGGGTCTGGGATTCATGTCCATCGCTAACCGCAACGGCCGACATGAAATGAGGTCAGAAGACAGGAAGCGCTCACAGCGCATGGCCAAGGGATCACAATAGCGCAGACTCCTGTACAGCAAATAACAACGCTCAGGAATCTGCGCCCAGTACCTAGGTGCAAATTTTGACACCTGTGCTGCGTCTCGTTAAAAAGACAAGTCACGCCTCCACAACTGTTTGACAGTATAATGGGCTAAATAGTGTACGTGTTTTAGTCAGCGTGTGCAAGGAGCAAAACAAATAGAGCAACCTTTTACTTGTGCAGCATTAATGCTGCACAAGGTGTGGCTCTTGTACCTTGCAACACCTGAGGGGGGGGTTAAAGGTAACCTTTGAAATTGGTTCAACTAGGCTTCGGCCTACACTCTGCTCCTCTACTCCTCCTGCTGACCCTGGGCTCAAACACCGCTAGTTTTTGCCCGGAAATGCTAGCTGCACAGAGAAAAACACCAGCCAATGTGTTAGTGGGGTTCAGCACCGCCAGCTGTTCCCCTGCTGTGTAGTCGGCAACGTGTCCAGCACAAGCCACGCTGGCACAACCGACCAAAAGCTGCCACCAGTGCAGGCTTCGGCCTACACTTTGCTCCTCTCCTCCTCCTGCTGACCCTGGGCTCAAACAACGCCAGTTTCTGCCCGGACATGCTAGCTGCACAGAGAAAAACACCAGCCAATGTGTTAGTGGGGTTCAGCACCGCCTGCTGTTCCCCCGCTGTGTAGCCGGCATCGTGTCCAGCACAAGCCACGCTGGCACAACCGACCAAAAGCTGCCACCAGTGCAGGCTTCGGCCTACACTTTGCTCCTCTCCTCCTCCTGCTGACCCTGGGCTCAAACAACGCCAGTTTCTGCCCGGACATGCTAGCTGCACAGAGAAAAACACCAGCCAATGTGTTAGTGGGGTTCAGCAACGCCAGCTGTTCCCCTGCTGTGTAGCTTGCAACGTGACCTGCAAACGCCACGCAGGCACATGAACTGAAATTGAAGGGAGCCTGCCCCCCACCCACAGGTGTTTCTATGTATATCAGCCACCTTGTACAGCAGTACTGCTGCATTTGTACGAGGTGGCTGACTTTTTCTCCTTGCCCACGTGGAACTCAACACGTACAAAATGTGTCTCATTAGAGACCATTACAATGTCCCTGAGGTGTGACTTTCCTTTGTAATGACACGCAGCACCCCCATTGTTAGCGCTGCCCGTCTCCTGACATCATTGGTTGGCTGGCTGTGCCTGTGCGTCCCCCCTGCCCGACACAACGCCCCCCGTTGTCTCATATATTTTGACTGCGAGGGTGTGATTGATGGGCACGAGCAGTGCATATGTTCCCCTGTTTTCACTCCCCTCCTTCCGCCTTCTTCTGACTGTGCGGCCTCATGGCCGCGGCATGCGATAAGAGATCAGCTGAGGCCGCCCAGTCTGAAGCAGGTGTAAGGACATGTGTGAGCGGCGAACATATTTACTGCACAAGGCCACGAATCCCAGCACCGCAGTGTGACTTTAGGAAAAGCCACTGTGGGTCTGGGATTTATGGCCATCGTTAACCGCACCGGCCAACATGAAATGAGGTCATGAGACGGCCTGCACTAACAGGGTATTGCCAAGGGATAACACAAGAGCGCAGACTCCTGTACAGCAAATAACAACGCTCAGGAATCTGCGCCCAGTACCTAGGTGCAAATTTTGACACCTGTGCTGCGTCTCGTTAAAAAGACAAGTCACGCCTCCACAACTGTTTGACAGTATAATGGGCTAAATAGTGTACGTGTTTAATTCAGCGTGTGCAAGGAGCAAAATTAAATAGAGCAACCTTTGACTTGTGCATCATTAATGCTGTTCAAGGTGTGGCTCTTGTACCTTGCAACACCTGAGGGGGGGGTTAAAGGTAACCTTTGAAATTGGTTCAACTAGGCTTCGGCCTACACTCTGCTCCTCTACTCCTCCTGCTGACCCTGGGCTCAAACACCGCTAGTTTTTGCCCGGAAATGCTAGCTGCACAGAGAAAAACACCAGCCAATGTGTTAGTGGGGTTCAGCACCGCCAGCTGTTCCCCTGCTGTGTAGTCGGCAACGTGTCCAGCACAAGCCACGCTGGCACAACAGAACAAAAGCTGCCACCAGTGCAGGCTTCGGCCTACACTTTGCTCCTCTCCTCCTCCTCCTGCTGACCCTGGGCTCTAACACCGCTAGTTTTTGCCCGGACATGCAATCTGCACAGAGAAAAACACCAGTCAATGTGTCAGTGGGGTTCAGCAACGCCAGCTGTTCCCCTGCTGTGTAGCTTGCAACGTGACCTGCAAACGCCACGCAGGCACATGAACTGAAATTGAAGGGAGCCTGCCCCCCACCCCCCCAGGTGTTTCTATGTATAACAGCCACCTTGTACAGCAGTACTGCTGCATTTGTACAAGGTGGCTGACTTTTTCTCCTTGCACACGTGGAACTCAACAAGTACAAAATGTGTCTCATTACAGACCATTACAATGTCCCTGAGGTGTGACTTTCCTTTTTAATGACACGCAGCACCCCCATTGTTAGCGCTGCCCGTCTCCTGACATCATTGGTTGGCTGGCTGTGCCTGTGCGTCCCCCCTGCCCGACACAACGCCCCCCGTTGTCTCATATATTTTGACTGCGAGGGTGTGATTGATGGGCACGAGCAGTGCATATGTTCCCCTGTTTTCACTCCCCTCCTTCCGCCTTCTTCTGACTGTGCGGCCTCATGGCCGCGGCATGCGATAAGGGATCAGATGAGGCCGTCCAGTCTGAAGCAGGTGTAAGGACATGTGTGAGCGGCAAACATATTTACTGCACCAGGGCACGAATCCCAGCACCGCAGTGTGATTTTTTAAAAACACACTGTGGGTCTGGGATTCATGTCCATCGCTAACCGCAACGGCCAACATGAAATGAGGTCATAAGACAGGAAGCGCTCACAGCGCATGGCCAAAGGATCACAAGAGCGCAGACTCCTGTACAGCAACTAACAACGCTCAGGAAGCTGCGCCCATGCAAAAAGGTGTTTTCGACACCTGTGCTGCTTTTCTTTAAAAAGACAAGTCACGCCTCCACTACTGTTAAACAGTATAATGGGCTAAATAGTCTACGTGTTGCATTCAGCTTGTGCAAGTAGACAAATTAATAGAGCAACCTTTTACTTGTGCAGCATTAATGCTGCAGAAGGAGTGGCTCTTGTTCTTTGTAACACCTGAGGGGGGGTTAAAGGTAACCTTTGAAATTGGTTCAACTAGGCTTCGGCCTACACTCTGCTCCTCTCCTCCTCCTGCTGACCCTGGGCTGTAACAACGCTAGTTTTTGCCCGGAAATGCTAGCTGCACAGAGAAAAACACCAGCCAATGTGTTAGTGGGGTTCAGCAACGCCAGCTGTTCCCCCGCTGTGTAGCCGGCATCGTGTCCAGCACAAGCCACGCTGGCACAACCGACCAAAAGCTGCCACCAGTGCAGGCTTCGGCCTACACTTTGCTCCTCTCCTCCTCCTCCTGCTGACCCTGGGCTCAAACACCGCTAGTTTTTGCCCGGAAATGCTAGCTGCACAGAGAAAAACACCAGCCAATGTGTTAGTGGGGTTCAGCAACGCCAGCTGTTCCCCCGCTGTGTAGCCGGCATCGTGTCCAGCACAAGCCACGCTGGCACAACCGACCAAAAGCTGCCACCAGTGCAGGCTTCGGCCTACACTTTGCTCCTCTCCTCCTCCTCCTGCTGACCCTGGGCTCAAACACCGCTAGTTTTTGCCCGGAAATGCTAGCTGCACAGAGAAAAACACCAGCCAATGTGTTAGTGGGGTTCAGCACCGCCAGCTGTTCCCCTGCTGTGCAGCTTGCAACGTGACCTGCAAACGCCACGCAGGCACATGAACTGAAATTGAAGGGAGCCTGGCCCCCACCCCCAGGTGTTTCTATGTATAACAGCCACCTTGTACAGCAGTACTGCTGCATTTGTACAAGGTGGCTGATGTTTTCTCCTTGCCCACGTGGAACTCAACACGTACAAAATGTGTCTCTTTGAGACCATTCCACTGTCCCTGAGGTGTGACTTTCCTTTCTAATGATACGCAGCACCCCCCTTGGTAGCGCTTCCCGTCTTCTGACATCATTGGTTGGCTACTTGCGCCTGTTCGTCCGCCCTGCCTGAATAAAATGCTCCTCGTTGTCTTAATTATTTTGACTGCGAGGGTGTGATTGATGGGCACGAGCAGTGCATATCTTCGCCTGTCTTAACTCATCTCCTTCAGCCTTCTTCAGACTGTGCAGCCTCATGGCCGCGGCATGCAAGAAGGGATCAGCAGAGGCCGCCCAGTCTGAAGCAGGTGTAAGGACGTGTGTGAGCGGCCAAAATATTTACTGCTCAAGGCCACGAATCCCAGCACCGCAGTGTGGCTTTATGAAAAGACACTGTGGGTCTGGGATTTATGGCCATCGTTAACCGCACCGGCCAACATGAAATGATGTCATAAGATGGGCAGCGCTAACAGGGCATTGCCAAGGGATAACACAAGAGCGCAGACTCCTGTACAGCAAATAACAACGCTCAGGAAGCTGCTCCAAGCACCAAGGCGTTATTTTGGACACCTGTGCTGCGTCTCATCAAAAAACCAAGTCACGCATCCACTACAGTTTGACTGTAGAATGGGGTAAATTGTGTATGTCTTTCATTCAGCGTGTGCAAGTAGACAAATTAATAGAGCAACCTTTCACTTGTGCAGCATTAATACTGCACAAGGTGTGTCTCTTGTACTTTGTAACACCTGAGGGGGGGGTTAAAGGTTTCCTTTGAAATTGGTTCAACTAAGCTTCGGCCTACACTCTGCTCCTCTCCTCCTCCTCCTGCTTCAACACGGGCTCTAACATCGCTAGTTTTTGCCCGCAAGTGCTAGCTGCACAGAGAAAAACACACGCCATTGTGTTAGTGGGGTTCAGCAACGCCAGCTGTTCCCCCAGTGTGTAGCCGGCAAAGTGTCCTGCAAACGCAACGCAGACACAAAGCTGCCTCCAGTGCAGGCTTCGGCCTACACTCATCTCCCCCTGCTTACCCTTTGCTCCAACACCGCTAGTTGGGGCTCTAGGAAGACAATCTTTAATAGGCAAGGCAACGCATCCGGGTTCCAGCACCGCCAGCTGGTTCTCGGCAGTGTTCTTGTCACAGGTACTCCCTCGTGCCAAGCCTGGTTTCAGCACCGTCAGCTGTTTCCGGGTTGTGTCAACTTCACTGAGACGCCTATGCTTGCCCCGTCGTGGTGCGGTCGAGTTAGCCAACTCCAGGGTGCCTCCAGTTTAGGAGCTTCCTATGTGGGCTGCGTGAACTGGTAGTCAAGGCTGGTTCTGTAGTGCCAGTAGGCCCAGCTCCCCCTGTAGGACTGTTGGGGTTCGGTAACTGCGGCTGCCTCGCGGCCTAGCTGTTCTCTCCTCTCCTGTGGGCCTTGGGGTCCACCACCTGGTTCCAGCACCGTCAGCTGGTTCCGGGCCGAGCCTTTGGCTTAGGTGCCTCCTCCTGGGTATCCGAGTTCCGCCAACGCCAGGCGGTCCTTGGTAGTGCTTTTAAGCGCGGGCACCTACAGCTTAGTAACCGGGTTCCAGCACCGTCAGCTGGTCCTCGGTCGTGCCATTGGCTCTTGCACACTGGGGCAACGCATCCGGGTTCCAGCACCGCCAGCTGGTTCTCGGCAGTGTTTTTGTCACAGGTACTCCCTCGTGCCAAGCCTGGTTTCAGCACCGTCAGCTGTTTCCGGGTTGTGTCAAGCTCACTGAGACACCTATGCTTGCCTCGTCGTGGTGCGGTCGGGTTAGCCAACTCCAGGGTGCCTCCAGTTTAGGAGCTTCCTATGTGGGCTGCGTGAACTGGTAGTCAAGGCTGGTTCTGTAGTGCCAGTAGGCCCAGCTCCCCCTGTAGGACTGTTGGGGTTCGGTAACTGCGGCTGCCTCGCGGCCTAGCTGTTCTCTCCTCTCCTGTGGGCCTTGGGGTCCACCACCTGGTTCCAGCACCGTCAGCTGGTTCCGGGCCGAGCCTTTGGCTTAGGTGCCTCCTCCTGGGTATCCGAGTTCCGCCAACGCCAGGCGGTCCTTGGTAGTGCTTTTAAGCGCGGGCACCTACAGCTTAGTAACCGGGTTCCAGCACCGTCAGCTGGTCCTCGGTCGTGCCATTGGCTCTTGCACACTGGGGCAACGCATCCGGGTTCCAGCACCGCCAGCTGGTTCTCGGCAGTGTTTTTGTCACAGGTACTCCCTCGTGCCAAGCCTGGTTTCAGCACCGTCAGCTGTTTCCGGGTTGTGTCAAGCTCACTGAGACACCTATGCTTGCCTCGTCGTGGTGCGGTCGGGTTAGCCAACTCCAGGGTGCCTCCAGTTTAGGAGCTTCCTATGTGGGCTGCGTGAACTGGTAGTCAAGGCTGGTTCTGTAGTGCCAGTAGGCCCAGCTCCCCCTGTAGGACTGTTGGGGTTCGGTAACTGCGGCTGCCTCGCGGCCTAGCTGTTCTCTCCTCTCCTGTGGACCTTCGGGTCCACCACCTGGTTCCAGCACCGTCAGCTGGTTCCGGGCCGAGCCTTTGGCTTAGGTGCCTCCTCCTGGGTATCCGAGTTCCGCCAACGCCAGGCGGTCCTTGGTAGTGCTTTTAAGCGCGGGCACCTACAGCTTAGTAACCGGGTTCCAGCACCGTCAGCTGGTCCTCGGTCGTGCCATTGGCTCTTGCACACTGGGGCAACGCATCCGGGTTCCAGCACCGCCAGCTGGTTCTCGGCAGTGTTTTTGTCACAGGTACTCCCTCGTGCCAAGCCTGGTTTCAGCACCGTCAGCTGTTTCCGGGTTGTGTCAAGCTCACTGAGACACCTATGCTTGCCTCGTCGTGGTGCGGTCGGGTTAGCCAACTCCAGGGTGCCTCCAGTTTAGGAGCTTCCTATGTGGGCTGCGTGAACTGGTAGTCAAGGCTGGTTCTGTAGTGCCAGTAGGCCCAGCTCCCCCTGTAGGACTGTTGGGGTTCGGTAACTGCGGCTGCCTCGCGGCCTAGCTGTTCTCTCCTCTCCTGTGGGCCTTGGGGTCCACCACCTGGTTCCAGCACCGTCAGCTGGTTCCGGGCCGAGCCTTTGGCTTAGGTGCCTCCTCCTGGGTATCCGAGTTCCGCCAACGCCAGGCGGTCCTTGGTAGTGCTTTTAAGCGCGGGCACCTACAGCTTAGTAACCGGGTTCCAGCACCGTCAGCTGGTCCTCGGTCGTGCCATTGGCTCTTGCACACTGGGGCAACGCATCCGGGTTCCAGCACCGCCAGCTGGTTCTCGGCAGTGTTTTTGTCACAGGTACTCCCTCGTGCCAAGCCTGGTTTCAGCACCGTCAGCTGTTTCCGGGTTGTGTCAAGCTCACTGAGACACCTATGCTTGCCTCGTCGTGGTGCGGTCGAGTTAGCCAACTCCAGGGTGCCTCCAGTTTAGGAGCTTCCTATGTGGGCTGCGTGAACTGGTAGTCAAGGCTGGTTCTGTAGTGCCAGTAGGCCCAGCTCCCCCTGTAGGACTGTTGGGGTTCGGTAACTGCGGCTGCCTCGCGGCCTAGCTGTTCTCTCCTCTCCTGTGGGCCTTGGGGTCCACCACCTGGTTCCAGCACCGTCAGCTGGTTCCGGGCCGAGCCTTTGGCTTAGGTGCCTCCTCCTGGGTATCCGAGTTCCGCCAACGCCAGGCGGTCCTTGGTAGTGCTTTTAAGCGCGGGCACCTACAGCTTAGTAACCGGGTTCCAGCACCGTCAGCTGGTCCTCGGTCGTGCCATTGGCTCTTGCACACTGGGGCAACGCATCCGGGTTCCAGCACCGCCAGCTGGTTCTCGGCAGTGTTTTTGTCACAGGTACTCCCTCGTGCCAAGCCTGGTTTCAGCACCGTCAGCTGTTTCCGGGTTGTGTCAAGCTCACTGAGACACCTATGCTTGCCTCGTCGTGGTGCGGTCGGGTTAGCCAACTCCAGGGTGCCTCCAGTTTAGGAGCTTCCTATGTGGGCTGCGTGAACTGGTAGTCAAGGCTGGTTCTGTAGTGCCAGTAGGCCCAGCTCCCCCTGTAGGACTGTTGGGGTTCGGTAACTGCGGCTGCCTCGCGGCCTAGCTGTTCTCTCCTCTCCTGTGGGCCTTGGGGTCCACCACCTGGTTCCAGCACCGTCAGCTGGTTCCGGGCCGAGCCTTTGGCTTAGGTGCCTCCTCCTGGGTATCCGAGTTCCGCCAACGCCAGGCGGTCCTTGGTAGTGCTTTTAAGCGCGGGCACCTACAGCTTAGTAACCGGGTTCCAGCACCGTCAGCTGGTCCTCGGTCGTGCCATTGGCTCTTGCACACTGGGGCAACGCATCCGGGTTCCAGCACCGCCAGCTGGTTCTCGGCAGTGTTTTTGTCACAGGTACTCCCTCGTGCCAAGCCTGGTTTCAGCACCGTCAGCTGTTTCCGGGTTGTGTCAAGCTCACTGAGACACCTATGCTTGCCTCGTCGTGGTGCGGTCGGGTTAGCCAACTCCAGGGTGCCTCCAGTTTAGGAGCTTCCTATGTGGGCTGCGTGAACTGGTAGTCAAGGCTGGTTCTGTAGTGCCAGTAGGCCCAGCTCCCCCTGTAGGACTGTTGGGGTTCGGTAACTGCGGCTGCCTCGCGGCCTAGCTGTTCTCTCCTCTCCTGTGGACCTTCGGGTCCACCACCTGGTTCCAGCACCGTCAGCTGGTTCCGGGCCGAGCCTTTGGCTTAGGTGCCTCCTCCTGGGTATCCGAGTTCCGCCAACGCCAGGCGGTCCTTGGTAGTGCTTTTAAGCGCGGGCACCTACAGCTTAGTAACCGGGTTCCAGCACCGTCAGCTGGTCCTCGGTCGTGCCATTGGCTCTTGCACACTGGGGCAACGCATCCGGGTTCCAGCACCGCCAGCTGGTTCTCGGCAGTGTTTTTGTCACAGGTACTCCCTCGTGCCAAGCTTGGTTTCAGCACCGTCAGCTGTTTCCGGGTTGTGTCAAGCTCACTGAGACACCTATGCTTGCCTCGTCGTGGTGCGGTCGGGTTAGCCAACTCCAGGGTGCCTCCAGTTTAGGAGCTTCCTATGTGGGCTGCGTGAACTGGTAGTCAAGGCTGGTTCTGTAGTGCCAGTAGGCCCAGCTCCCCCTGTAGGACTGTTGGGGTTCGGTAACTGCGGCTGCCTCGCGGCCTAGCTGTTCTCTCCTCTCCTGTGGACCTTCGGGTCCACCACCTGGTTCCAGCACCGTCAGCTGGTTCCGGGCCGAGCCTTTGGCTTAGGTGCCTCCTCCTGGGTATCCGAGTTCCGCCAACGCCAGGCGGTCCTTGGTAGTGCTTTTAAGCGCGGGCACCTACAGCTTAGTAACCGGGTTCCAGCACCGTCAGCTGGTCCTCGGTCGTGCCATTGGCTCTTGCACACTGGGGCAACGCATCCGGGTTCCAGCACCGCCAGCTGGTTCTCGGCAGTGTTTTTGTCACAGGTACTCCCTCGTGCCAAGCCTGGTTTCAGCACCGTCAGCTGTTTCCGGGTTGTGTCAAGCTCACTGAGACACCTATGCTTGCCTCGTCGTGGTGCGGTCGGGTTAGCCAACTCCAGGGTGCCTCCAGTTTAGGAGCTTCCTATGTGGGCTGCGTGAACTGGTAGTCAAGGCTGGTTCTGTAGTGCCAGTAGGCCCAGCTCCCCCTGTAGGACTGTTGGGGTTCGGTAACTGCGGCTGCCTCGCGGCCTAGCTGTTCTCTCCTCTCCTGTGGGCCTTGGGGTCCACCACCTGGTTCCAGCACCGTCAGCTGGTTCCGGGCCGAGCCTTTGGCTTAGGTGCCTCCTCCTGGGTATCCGAGTTCCGCCAACGCCAGGCGGTCCTTGGTAGTGCTTTTAAGCGCGGGCACCTACAGCTTAGTAACCGGGTTCCAGCACCGTCAGCTGGTCCTCGGTCGTGCCATTGGCTCTTGCACACTGGGGCAACGCATCCGGGTTCCAGCACCGCCAGCTGGTTCTCAGCAGTGTTCTTGTCACAGGTACTCCCTCGTGCCAAGCCTGGTTTCAGCACCGTCAGCTGTTTCCGGGTTGTGTCAACTTCACTGAGACGCCTATGCTTGCCCCGTCGTGGTGCGGTCGAGTTAGCCAACTCCAGGGTGCCTCCAGTTTAGGAGCTTCCTATGTGGGCTGCGTGAACTGGTAGTCAAGGCTGGTTATGTAGTGCCAGTAGGCCCAGCTCCCCCTGTAGGACTGTTGGGGTTCGGTAACTGCGGCTGCCTCGCGGCCTAGCTGTTCTCTCCTCTCCTGTGGGCCTTCGGGTCCACCACCTGGTTCCAGCACCGTCAGCTGGTTCTCGGCAGTGTCTTTTGCTCTTGTACCTTCTGCTCCCCATCCTGGTTCCAGTACCGTCAGCTGGTTCCGGGCAGAGCCTTTGGCTTAGGTGCCTCCTTCTGGGTATCCAAGTTCCACCAACGTCAGGTGGTCCTTGGTAGTGCTTTCAGGCACGGGTACCTCCTGCTTAGTAACCGGGTTCCAGTAACGTCAGCTGGTCCTCGGTAGTTCCATTGGCTCTTGGACCTTCGGCTACCCATCCGGGTTCCAGTACCGTCAGCTGGTTCTCGGCAGTGTCTTTTGCTCTTGTACCTTCTGCTCCCCATCCTGGTTCCAGTAACGTCAGCTGGTTCCGGGCAGAGCCTTTGGCTTAGGTGCCTCCTTCTGGGTATCCGAGTTCCGTCAACGTCAGGCGGTCCTTGGTAGTGCTTTTTAGCACGGGTACCTCCTGCTTAGTAACCGGGTTCCAGTAACGTCAGCTGGTCCTCGGTAGTTCCATAGGCTCTTGAACCTTCGGGTAGCCATCCGAGTTCCAGTTCCATCAGCTGGTTCTTGGCATTTTCTCAGCCTTCTTGTACCTTCTGCTACATTTCCAAGTTGAAGACCCTAACGTCGACGACCCGGAAGACCACCACGATGACGACGACACGGAAGACCACCCCGATGACGACGACGACGACGGCGGAGATGACGACACTGGAGACGACGACCCTGGAGACGACAACATGGAAGACCGAGAAGCAGAAGAACAAGAGGCTGCAGAACAAAGAGCAGAAGAACATTAAGCATAAGACTTAATATCAGAGCAAAAGATATTATCTAAATTATATGCAGAAGAAGACTAAGCAGTGTATGGGGGTGAGTCCGTTCCTCCTCGTGGTGCCCCTGGATAAAGCCTGATGCTGCAGGCCAAACTGAACGCGGACAAATGTAACTTTTGTGACTGGCAGAACGGAAGGTGTAATCTTCAAACTTTTATAGATAACAACTACGGGAATGCCTGTCACAAATGAGAATATGATGAAGAAGTAGAATAGGAAGAATAATAACAGTGGAATAAAAAGAATATGTAGAATAAGAAGAATAATAATAGTTGAATAAAATGAATATGAAGAATGTAATAAAAAAAAAAAAATAGGTAGAAGATGAAGAAGAAGATGAATAAGGTGAAGAAGTTGATGTCAAAGATGCTGATGATGATGAAGATGAAAGTGTGGGAAAAGAAAAAAAAAAAGAAAAAAAAGAAGGGGAAGGGCGTGGAATAGTGAAACATCAATATCTGACAAAATAAAAAAAAAATTTACATAGTCAATATCTTTGTCACTCCGAACGTCTTAAAAAAAAACAAAAAACATGCTATTCTATTTGATTGGGATAAACCTCTATGACTTTAATGTCTCCGCCACCTCCCCAAATACATCCGGCATTATTCTTAGTTGTTTTCCTTCATGTAGAATGAACCTACAAGGAAAGAAAGGGTTTATTTTAATTCCGATATTTTGGTCCCATTGACTTGCATTGGGATCGGGTATCGGTATCGGCGATATCCGATATTTTTTGAATATCGGCCGATCCAAACCGATACCGATACTTTCCGATATCGGAAGGTATCGCTCAACACTACTGATGACCGCTGTCTGGAGCTTGGAGCCTGATGACTCTGGTGGTGCCTGTAGGTCGTGTCGGATGTCCGGAACCGAACGACTCCTGTCTGATGTCTGCCGGTGACCCTGGGTCCAGATGTCCTGATGTTCTGTCTGTGCCCTGATGTCTTGCCTGTGTCTTGATGACCTCATGGACTCTAATGTCCTGATATCCTGTCTGTTCCCTGATGTCCTGATGCCCTGCCTGTGTCCTGAAGTCATGAGGTTTTTCCTGTGTCCAGATGTCCTGATGTCCTGTCTGTATCCTGATGTCTTGCCTGCGCCCTGATGTCCTCATGTACACTGATGTCCTGCCTGGGTCCTGATGTCCCGCCTCTCTGTGCCTCGGTGATCCGTTGGTGCCTTGGTGTCCACTGGGTGGTACCCTTCTGAGGTGTGGAATCGGGAGCCTGACATCGTCATGTTTTGTTTATGTACTGTGTGACTTTACTTTAGTAAACTTTACTTTCTCTATACCTGAAGTATCAGTGTAATCAAGTCCTACGTGTCTCTTTCCTTGTCCACATGCTCAGCTGCCACAGAACCCCGATCGCTGCCCTCCCCTAGTTCGGGAAAGCCGGGTCCCCCTCTGTGGTTTAAAGGGTCCGTATTTCGTCCATAGCCCACGCCTTCTGGGGTTGGTCAGCTTGGGGGCGTCTATTGGCTGGGCCGCATATGCGGCCGCAGCTGATCATGACACCACATCTGTGGACTGTACTGGGTGGGATGTTGAGATAGAGGAAGAGGAGTAGAGGCCACTTCAAGCTGCACTTGCCATCCACTCGAGCACATGATCTTTCTGGGCATCATCAACAAGGCCTAGCGCTGTGATTCTGCCAAAATGAGGCAATAGAGTAGCCAGTCCAGTAACAGAAGTTGTCAGTTGACTTTGCATAGAACGTGATGGTGTTGGTTCACTAGTGCTTTCACAAACATTACTACCTACACCACGTACACCTTGAACACCCAGCCCAATCCCTTTTCCACCATTAACTCACTTTTTCCTAGTCATGTTGCTCAGATAGTGTGGTAGGAGCACAGTATTAGCAACCAAAAATTAGATGTTAAACTCTGCACCAGCTCTGCAAACAGTTGAATTTCACAGTGGCAGTAAATGACAAGGTGAAATATGGCATGCTGTATTGTGTAAGTAACAGAAGAAAGAATTGTTTGAGTGTGGATGAGGCCTGTATAACATTGACTAGATGCTGCAAACAATTTGAAAGTGAGATGTCCCTACTGTATGATGTCAGTAACAGGAGAATTTGGGGGGGACTGTGGACGATGCCTATATAACATAGACTAGGTGATACATACAAATTCAAAGTGAGATCTTCCTTACAGTACAATGTTAGTAACTGACCAATTTTTTTTTTATTTTGGGTAACGCCTGTATAACCTAGAAGACATGCTCCAAACTATTTCAAAATCGGATTTATCCAGCTGTTACTCATTTGTAAAACCCCCCCAATTTGTTTTTGTATGTGCAACAGCTCTGCACACATGGCCATTTCACTGCCACAAAATTATAACATCAGGCTGTGTCACGTTTAGTAATATAAAAAATTATTATCTAGTGAAAAAAAAAGATTTAGAACAATCTACTCGCGCATGCAGCATAATAGAAACAGTGCACAGCACACTTGTATGACATGTGCCCTGCTGTCTTTGTTTGTGGACCTCAGTAATGAGACAAAAAAAAATATTGCTGGGAGGTCAATTTCACAGCCACACAGGACAATGTTACCGATTATACCGCATTTTATAAAATTTTGCTCATGCTTCTGATCACGAATCTGAATGTGCCATATTCGTGCCGAATTCATTTTGGCAATAGTTTTTCGAGCAAATTCGCTCATCACTAGTTAAGATCTCAATGAATTCTAGCTAATTTTAAAACAAAATTTTTGTGCAAATTAATTTTGTGCAAATATATTTTCATATCGCAAAAAATACCATATACATAATTGATTTCCATTCAACCCTAGTAACGTTAAAAACACAATAATTCTGCCAAAAAATGTGGACAGTGAAAAGCATGAAAATAAGTTTAAAAAAAAAACAATAAAACTACTACCATGAAAATAAAAGTTAATCACAAAAAAATAACGCCTCGTACAGTGTGGTGACTTAATTTGAGTAGAAGGTTCATCTAAGAACAAAAATAAAATTGCTTGTCTTTGTAGAATAAAAGATAAAGTAACTAAGAAATTTTAATTTATTAAATAAGCTTAAACCTATTGCTAGGTAAAGACTTGTACAATGTATTTCACTTTAGTTTCATTCATTCATTATATTTTAGTCTTTAATCTAATAATGTGTTTGCTATTTTTATTTAAAAAATTGTACACATTCATATGTTACTTTCTGCAATAGCCATATAGGAGGCAGATATTTCTGTATTGTGTGTATACACTGCATTCTGTAGAGCTGTGTAAAATGCAGCAGAGTGTGTGTTTTATGGAAGTGGCAAAGAACAAAAATAATTTGATGAGAAATGTCAAAGATAATTAATGTATTCAGACTATAAAATGAAAGAACCCATCTCAGATGCCAGCAAGTGATATTGCATACCCTACCTTATCTGTGTGTATTGTGTGTAGTGCTATTTTAAAGTCACTGGAACTGTCATTAAGTAAGCAAACCTCTAATGAAAATGAGCTGACTCTGCTCATCATGACCCAGTCTACACAGCAAAGCTGTAATGCAACTGCAAGGCAGTTGCACATGACCTCCCACAGGGGGAGCAGGTAAGGATAAAAAGGTAGCACTCACCGTGTAGCACCACAGTGCAAAGCGGAGGAGCGCCAGCAGGAGGCAGCAGTGTAGTCAGTCAGGCCGGTCAGCAACAAACAGGAAGACAAAGTACAAGAGGTCACAGCAATGCACAAGGACAGAGACAAGCCAGAAATCGGAACCAGATGGGAACGTGGGATCCAAAATGTGAGACAAAAGATGTAGTCAGGGTTAGAGGCAGAGAGTCAAAGCCAGATGGGAAATGTAGTGACCAAGATGGAAACGTAGTAATGGAGATAGAAAGCAGGAGGCGGGGTTCAAAATACAAGCCGAGTCATACACTGTAGGAAACCACCAAACACACACTAAGTCAGGGACAGGGAGCGGGTCAGGCACAAATACAGGTAATCAGAGGCAGAAGGATCACTAGGGTATATGGGTCAGCTGCTCAAGCCAGGGACTGGAACTATCACTGACAAATCCTACCCGGAGTGGCACCGATAAATAGCCACCGACGAACCAAAGAGAGGCAGGAAAGTTTAACCCCACCATAACCAGGCCGGGGAAGGAAAAGCAAGAAGCAAACCTCGACCTGGATCATGACAAAAGCTGTCAGGAAATATAAGCTCCTGTGGACATTTGGTTAGTCAAAAAGAAAGTAACATAAAACCCACTAAATGAAAATGACAAATCCTTAACCCCTTTCTGACATCGGACGTACTATCCCGTCCATGTGGGGTGGGCCCCTATGACCATAAACGGGATAGTACGTCCAGCGCGATCGGCGGCGCTCACGGGGGGAGCGCCGCCGATCGCGGCCGGGTGTCAGCTGCCTATCGCAGCTGACATCCGGCACTATGTGCCAGGAGCGGTCACGGACCGCCCCCGGCACATTAACCCCTGGCACACCACGATCAAAGATGATCGCGATGTGCCGGCGGTGCAGGGAAGCACCGCGCAGGGAGGGGGCTCCCTGCGGGCTTCCCTGAGCCCCCCGCAGCAACGCGATGTGATCGCGTTGCTGCGAGGGTCTTACCTCCCTCCCTCCCTGCTCGAGCCCCGGATCCAAGATGGCCGCGGATCCGGGTCCTGCAGGGAGGGAGGTGGCTTCACAGAGCCTGCTCAGAGCAGGCACTGTGAAGCAGCCTGCACTGCTATCAGATCGGTGATCTGACAGAGTGCTGTGCACACTGTCAGATCACTGATCTGTGATGTCCCCCCCTGGGACAAAGTAAAAAAGTAAAAAAAAAATTTTCAAATGTGTAAAAAAAAATAAAAAAAAATATTCCAAAATAATGAAAAAAAATATATATTATTCCCATAAATACATTTCTTTATCTAAATAAAAAAAACAAAACAATAAAAGTACACATATTTAGTATCGCCGCGTCCGTAACGGCCCGACCTATAAAACTGGCCCACTAGTTAACCCCTTCAGTAAACACCGTAAGAAAAAAAAAAAAAAACGTGGCAAAAAACAACGCTTTATTATCATACCGCCGAACAAAAAGTGGAATAACACGCGATCCAATAGACAGATATAAATAACATGGTACCGCTGAAAACGTCATCTTGTCCCGCAAAAAACGAGCCGCCACACAGCATCATCAGCAAAAAAATAAAAAAGTTATAGTCCTGAGAATAAAGCGATGCAAAAATAATTATTTTTTCTGTAAAATAGTTTTTATCGTATAAAAGTGCCAAAACATAAAAAAATGATATAAATGAGGTGTCGCTGTAATCGTACTGACCCGAAGAATAAAACTGCTTTATCAATTTTACCAAACGCGGAACAGTATAAACGCCTCCCCCAATAGAAATTCATGAATAGCTGGTTTTTGGTCATTCTGCCTCACAAAAATCGGAATAAAAAGCGATCAAAAAATGTCACGTGCCCGAAAATGTTACCAATAAAAACGTCAACTCGTCCCGCAAAAAACAAGACCTCACATGACTCTGTGGACCAAAATATAGAAAAATTAGAGCTCTCAAAATGTGGTAATGCAAAAAATATTTTTTGCAATAAAAAGCGTCTTTCAGTGTGTGACGGCTGCCAATCATAAAAATCCGCTAAAAAACCCGCTATAAAAGTAAATCAAACCCCCCTTCATCACCCCCTTAGTTAGGGAAAAATTAAAAAAATGTATTTATTTCCATTTTCCCATTAGGGCTAGGGTTAGAGTTAGGGCTAGGGTTTGGGCTAGGGCTAGGGTTAGGGCTAGGGTTAGGGCTAGGGTTAGGGCTAGGGCTAGGGTTAGGGTTAGGGCTAGGGTTAGGGCTAGGGTTAGGGTTAGGGCTAGGGTTAGGGCTAGGGTTAGGGCTAGGGTTAGGGCTAGGGCTACAGTTTGGGTTGGGGCTAAAGTTACAGTTAGGGTTTAGATTACATTTACGGTTGGGAATAGGGTTGGGATTAGGGTTAGGGGTGTGTCTGGGTTAGAGGTGTGGTTAGGGTTACCGTTGGAATTAGGGTTAGGGGTGTGTTTGGATTAGGGTTTCAGTTATAATTGGGGGGTTTCCACTGTTTAGGCACATCAGGGGCTCTCCAAACGCGACATGGCGTCCGATCTCAATTCCAGCCAATTCTGCGTTGAAAAAGTAAAACAGTGCTCCTTCCCTTCCGAGCTCTCCCGTGTGCCCAAACAGGGGTTTACCCCAACATATGGGGTATCAGCGTACTCAGGACAAATAGGACAACAACTTTTGGGGTCCAATTTCTCCTGTTACCCTTGGGAAAATGCAAAACTCGGGGCTAAAACATATTTTTTGTGTGAAAAAAAAGATTTTTTATTTTCACGGCTCTGCGTTATAAACTGTAGTGAAACACTTGGGGGTTCAAAGTTCTCACAACACATCTAGATTAGTTCCCTGGGGGGTCTAGTTTCCAATATGGGGTCACCTGTGGGGGGTTTCTACTGTTTAGGTACATTAGGGGTTCTGCAAACGCAATGTGACGTCTGCAGACCATTCCATCTAAGTCTGCATTCCAAATGGCGCTCCTTCCCTTCCGATCTCTGCCATGCGCTCAAACGGTGGTTTCCCCCAACATACGGGGTATCAGCGTACTCAGGACAAATTGGACAACAACTTTTGGGGTCGAATTTCTCCTCTTACCCTCGGGAAAATACAAAACTGGGGGCTAAAAAATAATTTTGGGGGGAAAGATTTTTTTTTTTAATTTTCACGGCTCTGCGTTACAAACTGTAGTGAAACACTTGGGGGTTCAAAGCTATCACAACACATCTAGATGAGTTCCTTAGGGGTCTAGTTTCCAAAATGGTGTCACTTGTGGGAGGTTTCTACTGTTTAGGTACATTAGGGGCTCTGCAAATGCAATGTGACACCTGCAGACCATTCCATCTAAGTCCTCATTCCAAATGGAGCTCCTTCCCTTCCGAGCCCTCCCATGCCCCAAACAGTGGTTCCCCCCCACATATGGGGTATCAGCGCACTCAGGACAAATTAGACAACAAATTGTGGGGTCCAATTTCTCCTGTTACCCTCAGGAAAATACAAAACTGGGGGCGAAAAGATCATTTTTGTGAAAAAATATGATTTTTTATTTTTACGGTTCTACATTATAAACTTCTGTGAAACACTTGGTGGGTCAAAGTGCTCACCACACCTCTAGATAAGTTCCTTAGGGGGTCTACTTTCCAAAATGGTGTCACTTGTGGGGGGTTTCAATGTTTAGGCACATCAGTGGCTCTTCAAACGCAACATGGCGTCCCATCTCAATTCCTGTCAATTTTGCATTGAAAAGTCAAACGGCGCTCCTTCCCTTCCGAGCTCTGCCATGCGCCCAAACAATGGTTTACCCCCACATGTGGGGTATTGGCATACTCAGGACAAATTGTACAACAATGTTTGGGGTCCATTTTCTCCTGTTACTCTTGGTAAAATAAAACAAATTGGAGCTGAATTAAATTTTTTGTGAAAAAAAGTTAAATGTTCATTTTTATTTAAACATTCAAAAAATTCCTGTGAAGCACCAGAAGGGTTAATAAACTTCTTGAATGTGGTTTTGAGCACCTTGAGGGGTACAGTTTTTAGAATGGTGTCACACTTGGGTATTTTCTATCATATAGACCCCTCAAAATGACTTCAAATGAGATGTGGTCCCTAAAATAAAATGGTGTTGGAAAAATGAGAAATTGCTGGTCAACTTTTAACCCTTATAACTCCCTAACAAAAAAAAATTTTGGTTCCAAAATTGTGCTGATGTAAAGTAGACATGTGGGAAATGTTACTTATTAAGTATTTTGTGTGACATATCTCTGTGATTTAATTGCATAAAAATTCAAAGTTGGAAAATTGCGAAATTTTCATAATTTTCGCCAAATTTCCATTTTTTTCACAAATAAACGCAGGTACTATCAAAGAATTTTTACCATTGTCATGAAGTACAATATGTCACGAGAAAACAATGTCAGAATCACCAGGATCCATTGAAGCGTTCCAGAGTTATAACCTCATAAAGGGACAGTGGTCAGAATTGTAAAAATTGGCCTGGTCATTAACGTGCAAACCACCCTTGGGGGTAAAGGGGTTAAAACAACATGATATTAAATAATGCTTTTAATTAACTAAATCTTCTCTTCAACAATTGTTTAAATTATTGCTACAAGCATACGTTCAATATTGGCATCATTACAATAATTGTACCTACGCCAAGTTTAAAAGTAGTAAAGGACATGTTAACAAAATTTAATAACATTGGGGCATTTTGAGATAAACAGCTTCTGTAGGTCACTACTGGAATAGATCATGTACAAGGAATGGAGCAATGGGGGGCTACATAGTATTATCCAACGAATCAATATTGAATATTGGGAATGAAATGTACCAGAAGCAAAAAGGATCATACATATGAAAAACAGTATCTGCAGCACTAAAAATAAGCTCATGCTTTTCAAAGTACCAAAATGAGAGCGTAAGTTTAAGTTTTGAATTTGTGACCCAGCGCACAACATCCGTCTGGTGTGCATTAGGAGGAAGTGAATTAATATGATGATGGCAGCACAAAATATTATTAATGGAGGAACGGAGCCTATCGTGAATATCAGGGACCGGTTTTTAATAATAAGTTTGTTCTCGGTTATATTTTCAGTAGAAACATTTAATGAACTTTGTCGTTTTAAGTCATAACCAATCCAACCAAGTGGAAGGCTGGAAAACAGGGAAATTAGCAGAGAGGAAGCAATCAACCTTGGAACCATGGTGGAGATCCTGGTCTTCAGGAAGACGAAGAGCTTATTGTTGAAGGTTACAATTTTCACGCAGTAGAAGACACAGAGGATGGTGGCAAACCAGTGACTGGAATAGTACATGAACATAGACACAACATATAGGGTTGATGCTACAATATACTTTTGTAATAGCCATGGGAAAAAATGAAAGATAGAGATCCGCAAAATGATGAAGAAAAAATACAATGCTCTAGAAATTGCCAAGGATCTCAAGATCTTGTCGTAGGTATGATGAGATTTCAAGTTTTTCCGTTTCATGAAATCAGCAATAATCAGATTTAGTGTGAATCCTATGAAACATTCCAGGTAGAACACAGCTATGAGAATATATTTGATAGACATTTCCATCATCATCAATAAGAATATTCCTTTCCGGATATACAGTCTCTGCTAGACAGACAAGTCTCGGGTATAGCATACAGAACATGACTTCTTTACAGCAGCTGATTCTATTAATCATGTAAATTCTCTGAGCATGATTGATTTCCATGCAAATGTTAAATCTGTTCTGTCTCTTGTTGCAAATATATGTGCTAAGCAGAGCAAGCAACACGCAAATAAGGAAAGACTAAAACTGTTCTCTTGTTTCACCTTAAATTATATGTCAATATTTACAACATAGATCCAATAATGTAGAATGTTAGTACACAGCTATTATTATTTATTATTATAGCGCCATTTATTCCATGGCGCTTTACATGTGAGGAGGGGTATACATAATAAAAACAGGTACAATAATCTTGAATAATACAAGTCTCACCTGGTACAGGAGGAGAGAGGACCCTGCCCGCGAGCGCTCACAATCTACAAGGGATGGGTGAGGATACATTAGGTGAGGATAGAGCTGGTCGTGCAGCGGTTTGGTCGATCGGTGGTTACTGCAGGTTGTAGGCTTGTCGGAAGAGGTGGGTCTTCAGGTTCTTTTTGAAAGTTTCCACGGTAGGCGAGAGTCTGATGTGTTGTGGTAGAGAGTTCCAGACTATGGATGACACGTGGAAAAAATATTATGTGTGATTGGGGGAAGAGGAGGTAGGAAGAGAATAAATGTATATAATTTATACAATGTGATTTTCTGGATTTTATTTTTGATATTCTATCTCTCAATGTTAAAATTAATCTACCCTTAAAATTATAGACTGTTCATGTCTTTGTCAGTGGGCAAACTTACAAAATCAGCAAGGGATCAAATACTTATTTTCCCCACTGTAGGCTGTATTAGACAGGTGGCATTTTATACCCACTCATTTTTTCTACACCTTATGATTTGATGTATGTATCTGCATAAATATATATATATATATATATATATATATTTATCTGTATATTGCAGTACATAATTACTTGTAATGCGTGCTTAATGGTATCTCTAGCCTTTTGCGTCCTTCACATTGGAGGCATTTGTTTTATATTTATTTTTTTCTTTTTGTCTATGTAATTGCACTTGTATATGAATAAACATTGCAATTGATTTTTATAAGATAATTCTCCTTTTTTTGTTTTTTTCTGGTCACTTTTCTCTCAGTATTACAGAATAATAGTGACAAGGACGGCATTTTCATAATAATAGTGAGAGAAGGAACAGCTGATGGGAGTATTCATCAGCTGGCTCCTGGACTGTAAATAAATAATAAAAAAACAGCATGGGTTCCCCAGTATTTTTTACAACCAGCCAGGTAAAACTCACAGCTGGGTGATTCAACCCTCAGCTGTCAGCATTAACAAGGCTGGTTATCAAGAATAGAGGGGTCCCCAAGCTGTTTTTTTTTAATTATCTAAATAAATAATAATAAAAAACAATGTGGGGTCCCCCCGTTTTTGACAACCAACCTTGCTAAAGCAGACAGCTGAGGGTTGGTATTCTCAAGCTGGTAAGGGGCCATGGATATTGCCCCCCTCCCAGCCTAAAAATATCAGCCCACAGCCACCCAGAAAAGGACCATTTATTAGATGTGCCAATTCTGGAGCTTTGCCCAGATCTTCCCACTTGTTCTGTAGCGATGTCAAGTGGGATTCATATTTGTGGGGTTGATGTCACCTTTGTATTGTCAAGTGACATCAAACCCACGGCTTTGTTATGGAGAGGCATCCATAGGGCACCTATCCATTACTAATCCTATAGTTGTATTCTAAATAAAGACCCAGCCAGAATAAAATCTTTTATTAGAAATAATGCAAAACACACTTTTCCTTTTTTTATTTAAAAATAACAAACACAATTATACTCACCTAACTCCTAACTCCACTGAATCCCTCAGCTCCTGTAATAAAGCAAAAATAAAAAAGAAACAATATCCCACACCTCTCCGTCATTCTGTCCCACGCCATAATCCATGTTTGGGGGATTAATAGTTTTCAACCTGGACGGTGCTAAGATGCTACTGTCCAGGCTGCGAACCACTGGTGGATAAGCATGCTGCGAGTGCAGCATCAGTGAGTAGCGGTGATGTCTTTGAGCTTACTGCCAGTCAAAAAGGCTGCATTGAAAGCTGGGCTGAACTGTGGTGACCTCTGTGAGATTCCCACTAGCACCATCAGAAAGTCTCACGGTGCAGAGTTCTCCGCAGTTCACCAGTAGAATTTCACTGCGGTGAATATCAACTGCAGTGAACTCGCCTCTGCACTGTGAGACATTCTCACGGGGCTAGTGGGGATGTCACCGAGGTCACCACAGTTCATTGATCTGGCTGGTAAAACAGCCTCAGTGACCAGAGGTAACCTCGATGACATCACCGCTAGTAACTATTTCCTATGAATAATATGTCATCAATGGATCTGCTATACCAGAATATGCACGATAAAAACGGATAATAACTGTAGTACAGAAACTTTTCTTCCCAAAACGACATCACTAGATTGGCAAGGGATGGGTGATGCCCCCCATCGACACCCCCTTGTACTAAGATAACACTGGTCAAAACATAAATAATTGTGGCTCATTAAAAAGGAGTCACTTGAACCATAAACATGCATAAATCCAATGTGTCATGAACACAAGTGGCTGCCCACTCTCCCCAGTCCCACAAGCTCGCTGCCTCGGGGTAAGCCTTGACACTGATCTCTCCTTCAAATCACATATCCAAGCCCTTTCCACTTCCTGCCACCTTCAACTCAAAAATATTTCATGGATCCATACATTCTTAAACCAAGAATCTGCAAAAACCCGAGTCCATGCCCTCATCATCTCACGCCTTGACTACTGCAACCTCCTGCTCTGTGGCCTCCCCTCGAATACTCTCGTACCCCTCCAATCTATTCTAAACTCTTCTGCCCGACTAATCCACCTGTCCCCCCGCTATTCCCTGGCCTCTCCCCTCTGTCAATCCCTTCACTGGCTCCCCATTGCTCAGAAACTCCAGTATAAAACCCTAACCATGACATACAAAGCCATCCCCAACCTGTCTCCTCCATACATCTGTGACCTCGTCTCCCGGTACTTTCCTGCACGCAACCTCTGATCCTCACAAGATCTCCTTCTCTACTCCCCTCTTATCTCCTCTTCCCACAATCGCATACAAGATTTCTCTCGCGCATCAACCCTACTCTGGAACTCTCTACCACAACATATCAGATTCTCACCTACCATCAAAACCTTCAAAAAGAGCCTGAAGACCCACCTCTTCCGACAAGCCTATAACCTGCAGTAACCACCGATAGACCAAACCGCTGCATGACCAGCTCTATCTTCACCTACTGTATTCTCACCCATCCCTTGTAGATTGTGAGCCCTCGCGGGCAGGGTCCTCTCTCCTCCTGTACCAGTTATGACTTGTATTGTTTAAGATTATTGTACTTGTTTTTATTATGTATACCCCTCCTTACATGTAAAGCGCCATGGAATAAATGGCGCTATAACAATAAATAATAATAATAGTGTGATTTTTTTTTTTTTACCCGCTTGGACTTTTTTTTCTCCTGCCTTTCAGTATTTTATATGATAACTTATATGATCTTATATGATCAAGATTGCTAATAACAAGCCCTCATATGGTAATCTCGATGGAAAAATCTTCAAAAATGGAGTGAATGAAAGTGTAAATATGAAAAATGGCATTTCATTAACCCCTTAATGACTGCCGATACACCTTTTCACTGTGGCAGTTAAGGGTGTAGCCGAGACCCCAGAGAACATGATTTGGGTCCGTTTTTACCGACCCCGGTGTTGCGATTGCTGTTATTAACAGTATAATGACAACCGCAAAAAATGTCCGATTTACCATTTAATTTCTCTCTCCTCTGATGTGCGAGAGAAATAGTGTTTCTGGTCCCCCGATACCTCCGATACCTGTGGTGTCTCCGCATGCCCCTGTGAATTTCCTCGGGCGACCAGCATCTTCTTCCGGGAGAAAATGGCGGCACATGCACAGTGCACCTGCCGAGATCTGCTTGCCAGCACTCGGCAACAATAGGAAAATTTTCCTATTGGTTTATTTTGATCACTGTGATAGACACTATCACAGTGATCAAAATAAAAAAAATAGTAAGTAAAACCCTCTTTATCGCCCCCTTAGTTAGGGAAAAATAATGAAATGTAAAAAATAAATTTATTTCCCTTTTTCCATTAGTGTTAGAGTTGGTCTTAAGGAAGTTGGGCTAAAATGAGTTGGGCTAAAGATAGGGTTAGAGTTAGGCTTAGGGCTAGAGTTATGGTTAGGGCTAGGGCTAGGGTTAGGGTTAAAGATAGGATTGGGATTATGGTTAGGGGTCTGTTAGGGTTAGATTTGTGGTTAGGGTTATGGTTAGGATTGGGATTAGGTTTAGGGGTGTGTTGGTGTTATGTTTGTGGTTAGAGTTATGGCTAGGGTTGGGTTTAGGTTTAGGGGTGTGTTGGGGTTATGTTTGTGGTTAGAGTTATGGTTAGGGTTGGGATTAGGGCTAGGGATGTGTTGGGGTTAGAATTGGAGTTAGAATTGATGGGTTTCCACTGTTTAGGTACATCAGAGGGTCTCCAAATGCGAGATTGTGCCACCATTGATTCTAGCCAATTTTGCGTTCAAATGGTGCTCCCTTCCTTCTAAGCCCTGCCATGCACCCAAACAGTGGCTTTCCCTTACATATGGGGTATCAGCGTACTCAGGAGAAATTGCACAAAAAATTTTGTGGTCCATTTTCTCCTGATACCCTTGTGAAAATAATAAAAAATCAGTTCCAATCAATCAGACTGAGTAGGCAGAGACTCAGCAGAAGGAAGGAGGGACACTGAGGAGCTATCAATCAGGCTGAGTAGGCAGAGACTCAGCACAAGGTAGTAGGGACACTGAAGAGCTATCAATCAGGCTGGGTAGCCAGAGATTCAGCAGAAGGAAGGAGGGACACTGAGGAGCTATCAATCAGGCAGAGTAGGCAGAGACTCAGCAGAAGGAAGTAGGGACACTGAGGAGCCATCAATCAGGCTGAGTAGGCAGAGACTCAGCAGAAGGAAGTAGGGACATTGAGGAGCCATCAATCAGGCTGAGTAGGCAGAGACTCAGCAGAAGGAAGGAGGGACACTGAGGAGTAGGGTTGAGCGACTTTTAGTTCTTTAGGGTCGAGTCGGGTTTTGCGAAACCCGACTATCTCAAAAGTCTAGTCGAGTGGAATCAGCCGATTATCGCGAAAAGTCGGGGATCGACCGAAACATGAAACCCAATGCAAGTCAATGGGGAAGCATAGTCGGCACTGAGTGGAGGCCAGGAAAACACCTACAGTGCCCATTTTAATGGCAAAAACATCCATTCTTGTTACTGAAGCTTGTCAATCTTAATTTACCTTATAATAATAGTTAGGCATTGGAAAGTGGGGGTCATTTGGCTAAAGTTGTGGGGGGTAGGGCTGGTTCAAGTATTTAGTGGGCCCAGGTAATCTGGACCACCTCAGGGCAGTGGAGCAGGGAGAGGTAAGTATTTAAACTTTGCAAGTGCTGTGATCCTGAGCAAGCAGGGGGGGCCATCGTTGGCATTGGCACTGGCACAGGGCCCCTCAAAGTACGGCGGTGTGTTTGCACGGCGGGGGCGCCTCCCACCGGCAGCGACATTTTTTGCGTTCTATCAGGGGCCCTGCGCCAGTGACGTCGCCAACGAGTATTCCCCCCCACCTGATGAAGGAACCTGCACTTTCATCTGCACCTTCCTCTTTGTCCCCGTGTAAGGTGTTATGGTATGCGGGAAGGGGAACCTGACTTTCAGCAGGGTCACATTCTTGCTGTATAGTGTGCACGGGGAAAGTAGCGTTCTGGGTTATTGTACCAGCAGACTCATCTATCACTGGCTGGGCAATGGGCAGGATGAGGAGGAAACAAAGATATAGGCCCAAAGAATAAAGTGGGCTAAATACAGTTCAAAATTGGTAACAGGACTAACCAGGGGGCATTGCTTTGTTCAGTGGAGCACAACTGTAATGAGAGGCTGGCACAGTGAGTAGGCCCAAATCAGTAAGTAGGCTAAATGCAGTTCAAAATTGATAACAGTAGTAAACAGGTGGCACTGGTTTGTTCAGTGTAGGAGAACATCAAGGAGCAGCAGACACCGTTGGTAGGGCCAACAAAACAAGTAGGCCAAATGCAGTGTTATATTAAAAACAATTTAACGAGAGCCTGAAGATAGAAGCTAGGGAAAGGCAACCTGGAGAACACCTTGGAGCGGAAGACACCGTTTGTAGAACCCAGACCCAAATTGTAGGCCTAATGCAGTGTTGTTTCAACAACTATTTAACGAGAGTCTGAAGATTGAAGCTCAGGAAAGGCAACCAGGAGAACACCTTGGAGCGGCAGACACTGGTGAGTAGGCCCCAACCCAACTAGTAGCCCCACTGCAGTTGTTCCATTAAAAAACTATTTAACAAGAGCCTGAAGATTGAAGCTCAGGAAAGGCAACCAGGAGAACACCTTGGAGTGGCAGACACTGGTAGTAGGCCCCAACCCAACTAGTAGCCCCACTGCAGTTGTTCGATTAAAAAACTATTTAACAAGAGCCTGAAGATTGAAGCTCAGGAAAGGCAACCTGGAGAACACCTTGGAGCGGCATACACCGTTAGTAGGCCCCAACCCAACTAGTGGGCCAAATGCAGTTGTTCCATTTATCAACTATTTAACAAGAACCTGAAGATTGAAGCTCAGGAAAGGCAACCTGGAGGACACCTTGGAGTGGCAGACACTGGTAGTAGGCCCCAACCCAACTAGTAGCCCCACTGCAGTTGTTCCATTAAAAAACTATTTAACAAGAGCCTGAAGATTGAAGCTCAGGAAAGGCAACCAGGAGAACACCTTGGAGCGGAAGAATCAGTTTGTAGACCACAACGAAACTTGTGGCCCCAATGCAGTTTTATAATTCTGACAGGCTGAAAACCATACTTTTTTTTTTTTTTTTAGAGGAGAACAGCTGTATTAAGTGGCGCAGACAGACACTGCTAGTAGTCCTTACACCACAAAGTTGGCTCACTGCAGGTTGGAAAAAAGGTACATTGGTACACGGTCGGCATTGGTGTGCTCAGCGGAGGACAAATGGAAGGATGGACCGCAGACAGAATTCATGTCTGGCAATCGTTTTTCGAGCAAATTCGCTCATCACTAGTTAAGATCTCAATGAATTCTAGCTAATTTTAAAACATAATTTTTGTGCAAATTAATTTTGTGCAAATATATTTCATATCGCATATAATACCATATACATAATTGATTTCCATTTTTCCATTCAACCGTAGTAACGTTAAAAACACAATAATTCTGCTAAAAAAATGTGGACAGTGAAAAGCATGAAAATGAGTTTAAAAAAAAAAAAAAACAATAAAACTACTACCATGAAAATAAAAGTTAATCACAAAAAAATAACGCCTCATACAGCGTGGTGATTAAATTTGAGTAGAAGGTTCATCTAAGAACCAAAATAAAATTGCTTGTCTTTGTAGAATAAAAGGTAAAGTAACTAAGAAATTTTAATTTATTAAATAAGCTTAAACATATTGCTAGGTAAAGACTTGTACAATGTATTTCACTTTAGTTTCATTAATTATATTTTAGTCTTTAATCTAATAATGTGTTTGTTATTTTTATTAAATAAATTGTACGCATTCATATGTTACTTTCTACAATAGCAGATATTTCTGTATTGTGTGTATACACTGCATTTTGTAGAGCTGTGTAAAATGCAGCAGAGTGTGTGTTTTATGGAAGTGGCAAAGAACAAAAATAATTTGATGAGAAATGTCAAAGATAGTGTTGAGCGATACCTTCCGATATCGGAAAGTATCGGTATCGGTTTGGATCGGCCGATATTCAAAAAATATCGGATATCGCCGATACCGATACCCGATCCCAATGCAAGTCAATTGGACCAAAATATCGGAATTAAAATAAACCCTTTCTTTCCTTGTAGGTTCATTCTACATGAAGGAAAACAACTAAGAATAATGTAGGATGTATGGGGGAGGTGGCGGAGACATTAAAGGCAATGAGGATTAGTCCAATCAAATAGAATAGCATGATTTTTTTTTTTTTTAAAGACGTTCGGATTGAAAAAGATATTGACTATGTAAATTTTTTTTTATTTTGTCATATATTGATGTTTCACTATTCCACGACCTTCCCCTTCTTTTTTTTCCTTTTCCCACACTTTCATCTTCATCATCATCAGCATCTTTGACATCAACTTCTTCACCTTATTCATCTTCTTCTTCATCTTCTACCTATTTTTTTTTTTTATTACATTCTTCATATTCATTTTCTTCAACTATTATTATTCTTCCTATTCTACATATTCTTTTTATTCCACTGTTATTATTCTTCCTATTCTACTTCTTCATCATATTCTCATTTGTGACAGGCATTCCCGTAGTTGTTATCTATAAAAGTTGGAAGATTACACCTTCCGTTCTGCCAGTCACAAAAGTGACATTTGTCCGCGTTCAGTTTGGCCTGCAGCATCAGGCTTTATCCAGGGGCACCACGAGGAGGAACGGACTCACCCCCATACACTGCTTAGTCTTCTTCTGCATATAATTTAGATAATATCTTTTGCTCTGATATTAAGTGTTATGCTTAATGTTCTTCTGCTCTTTGTTCTGCAGCCTCTTGTTCTTCTGCTTCTCGGTCTTCCATGTCGTCGTCTCCAGGGTCGTCGTCTTCAGTGTCGTCATCTCCGCCGTCGTCGTCTCCGCCGTCGTTGTCTCCGTCGTCGTCTCCGCCGTCGTCGTCGTCGTCATCGGGGTGGTCTTCCGGGTCGTCGTCGTCGTCGTCATCGGGGTGGTCTTCCGGGTCGTCGACTTTAGGGTCTTCAACTTGGAAATGTAGCAGAAGGTACAAGAAGGCTGAGAAAATGCCAAGAACCAGCTGATGGAACTGGAACTCGGATGGCTACCCGAAGGTTCAAGAGCCTATGGAACTACCGAGGACCAGCTGATGTTACTGGAACCCGGTTACTAAGCAGGAGGTACCCGTGCTAAAAAGCACTACCAAGGACCGCCTGACGTTGGCGGAACTCGGATACCCAGAAGGAGGCACCTAAGCCAAAGGCTCTGCCCGGAACCAGCTGACGTTACTGGAACCAGGATGGGGAGCAGAAGGTACAAGAGCAAAAGACACTGCCAAGAACCAGCTGACGGTACTGGAACCCGGATGGGTAGCCGAAGGTCCAAGAGCCAATGGAACTACCGAGGACCAGCTGACGTTACAGGAACCCGGTTACTAAGCAGGAGGTACCCGTGCCTGAAAGCACTACCAAGGACCACCTGACGTTGGTGGAACTTGGATACCCAGAAGGAGGCACCTTAGCCAAAGGCTCTGCCCGGAACCAGCTGACGTTACTGGAATCAGGATGGGGAGCAGAAGGTACAAGAGCAAAAGACACTGCCTAGAACCAGCTGACGGTGCTGGAACCAGGTGGTGGACCCGAAGGCCCACAGGAGAGGAGAGAACAGCTAGGCCGCGAGGCAGCCGCAGTTACCGAACCCCAACAGTCCTACAGGGGGAGCTGGGCCTACTGGCACTACAGAACCAGCCTTGACTACCAGTTCACGCAGCCCACATAGGAAGCTCCTAAACTGGAGGCACCCTGGAGTTGGCTAACTCGACCGCACCACGACGGGGCAAGCATAGGCGTCTCAGTGAAGTTGACACAACCCGGAAACAGCTGACGGTGCTGAAACCAGGCTTGGCACGAGGGAGTACCTGTGACAAGAACACTGCCGAGAACCAGCTGGCGGTGCTGGAACCCGGATGCGTTGCCCCAGTGTGCAAGAGCCAATGGCACGACCGAGGACCAGCTGACGGTGCTGGAACCCGGTTACTAAGCTGTAGGTGCCCGCGCTTAAAAGCACTACCAAGGACCGCCTGGCGTTGGCGGAACTCGGTTACCCAGGAGGAGGCACCTAAGCCAAAGGCTCGGCCCGGAACCAGCTGACGGTGCTGGAACCAGGTGGTGGACCCGAAGGTCCACAGGAGAGGAGAGAACAGCTAGGCCGCGAGGCAGCCGCAGTTACCGAACCCCAACAGTCCTACAGGGGGAGCTGGGCCTACTGGCACTACAGAACCAGCCTTGACTACCAGTTCACGCAGCCCACATAGGAAGCTCCTAAACTGGAGGCACCCTGGAGTTGGCTAACTCGACCGCACCACGACGGGGCAAGCATAGGCGTCTCAGTGAAGTTGACACAACCCGGAAACAGCTGACGGTGCTGAAACCAGGCTTGGCACGAGGGAGTACCTGTGACAAGAACACTGCCGAGAACCAGCTGGCGGTGCTGGAACCCGGATGCGTTGCCCCAGTGTGCAAGAGCCAATGGCACGACCGAGGACCAGCTGACGGTGCTGGAACCCGGTTACTAAGCTGTAGGTGCCCGCGCTTAAAAGCACTACCAAGGACCGCCTGGCGTTGGCGGAACTCGGTTACCCAGGAGGAGGCACCTAAGCCAAAGGCTCGGCCCGGAACCAGCTGACGGTGCTGGAACCAGGTGGTGGACCCGAAGGTCCACAGGAGAGGAGAGAACAGCTAGGCCGCGAGGCAGCCGCAGTTACCGAACCCCAACAGTCCTACAGGGGGAGCTGGGCCTACTGGCACTACAGAACCAGCCTTGACTACCAGTTCACGCAGCCCACATAGGAAGCTCCTAAACTGGAGGCACCCTGGAGTTGGCTAACTCGACCGCACCACGACGGGGCAAGCATAGGCGTCTCAGTGAAGTTGACACAACCCGGAAACAGCTGACGGTGCTGAAACCAGGCTTGGCACGAGGGAGTACCTGTGACAAGAACACTGCCGAGAACCAGCTGGCGGTGCTGGAACCCGGATGCGTTGCCCCAGTGTGCAAGAGCCAATGGCACGACCGAGGACCAGCTGACGGTGCTGGAACCCGGTTACTAAGCTGTAGGTGCCCGCGCTTAAAAGCACTACCAAGGACCGCCTGGCGTTGGCGGAACTCGGTTACCCAGGAGGAGGCACCTAAGCCAAAGGCTCGGCCCGGAACCAGCTGACGGTGCTGGAACCAGGTGGTGGACCCGAAGAACCACAGGAGAGGAGAGAACAGCTAGGCCGTGAGGCAGCCGCAGTTACCGAACCCCAACAGTCCTACAGGGGGAGCTGGGCCTACTGGCACTACAGAACCAGCCTTGACTACCAGTTCACGCAGCCCACATAGGAAGCTCCTAAACTGGAGGCACCCTGGAGTTGGCTAACTCGACCGCACCACGACGGGGCAAGCATAGGCGTCTCAGTGAAGTTGACACAACCCGGAAACAGCTGACGGTGCTGAAACCAGGCTTGGCACGAGGGAGTACCTGTGACAAGAACACTGCCGAGAACCAGCTGGCGGTGCTGGAACCCAGATGCGTTGCCTTGCCTATTAAAGATTGTCTTCCTAGAGCCCCAACTAGCGGTGTTGGAGCAAAGGGTAAGCAGGGGGAGATGAGTGTAGGCCGAAGCCTGCACTGGAGGCAGCTTTGTGTCTGCGTTGCGTTTGCAGGACACTTTGCCGGCTACACACTGGGGGAACAGCTGGCGTTGCTGAACCCCACTAACACAATGGCGTGTGTTTTTCTCTGTGCAGCTAGCACTTGCGGGCAAAAACTAGCGATGTTAGAGCCCGTGTTGAAGCAGGAGGAGGAGGAGAGGAGCAGAGTGTAGGCCGAAGCCTAGTTGAACCAATTTCAAAGGAAACCTTTAACCCCCCCCTCAGGTGTTACAAAGTACAAGAGACACACCTTGTGCAGTATTAATGCTGCACAAGTGAAAGGTTGCTCTATTAATTTGTCTACTTGCACACGCTGAATGAAAGACATACACAATTTACCCCATTCTACAGTCAAACTGTAGTGGATGCGTGACTTGGTTTTTTGATGAGACGCAGCACAGGTGTCCAAAATAACGCCTTGGTGCTTGGCGCAGCTTCCTGAGCGTTGTTATTTGCTGTACAGGAGTCTGCGCTCTTGTGTTATCCCTTGGCAATGCCCTGTTAGCGCTGCCCATCTTATGACATCATTTCATGTTGGCCGGTGCGGTTAACGATGGCCATAAATCCCAGACCCACAGTGTCTTTTCATAAAGCCACACTGCGGTGCTGGGATTCGTGGCCTTGAGCAGTAAATATTTTGGCCGCTCACACACGTCCTTACACCTGCTTCAGACTGGGCGGCCTCTGCTGATCCCTTCTCGCATGCCGCGGCCATGAGGCTGCACAGTCTGAAGAAGGCGGAAGGAGATGAGTTAAGACAGGCGAAGATATGCACTGCTCGTGCCCATCAATCACACCCTCGCAGTCAAAATAATTAAGACAACGAGGAGCATTTTATTCAGGCAGGGCGGACGAACAGGCGCAAGTAGCCAACCAATGATGTCAGAAGACGGGAAGCGCTACCAAGGGGGGTGCTGCGTATCATTAGAAAGGAAAGTCACACCTCAGGGACAGTGGAATGGTCTCAAGGAGACACATTTTGTACGTGTTGAGTTCCACGTGGGCAAGGAGAAAACATCAGCCACCTTGTACAAATGCAGCAGTACTGCTGTACAAGGTGGCTGTTATACATAGAAACACCTGGGGGTGGGGGCCAGGCTCCCTTCAATTTCAGTTCATGTGCCTGCGTGGCGTTTGCAGGTCACGTTGCAAGCTGCACAGCAGGGGAACAGCTGGCGTTGCTGAACCCCACTGACACATTGGCTGGTGTTTTTCTCTGTGCAGATCGCATGTCCGGGCAAAAACTGGCGGTGTTTGAGCCCAGGGTCAGCAGGAGGAGGAGAGGAGCAAAGTGTAGGCCGAAGCCTGCACTGGTGGCAGCTTTTGGTCGGTTGTGCCAGCGTGGCTTGTGCTGGACACGATGCCGGCTACACAGCGGGGGAACAGCTGGCGGTGCTGAACCCCACTAACACATTGGCTGGTGTTTTTCTCTGTGCAGCTAGCATTTCCGGGCAAAAACTAGCGGTGTTTGAGCCCAGGGTCAGCAGGAGGAGGAGGAGAGGAGCAAAGTGTAGGCCGAAGCCTGCACTGGTGGCAGCTTTTGGTCGGTTGTGCCAGCGTGGCTTGTGCTGGACACAATGCCGGCTACACAGCGGGGGAACAGCTGGCGGTGCTGAACCCCACTAACACATTGGCTGGTGTTTTTCTCTGTGCAGCTAGCATTTCCGGGCAAAAACTAGCGTTGTTAGAGCCCAGGGTCAGCAGGAGGAGGAGAGGAGCAGAGTGTAGGCCGAAGCCTAGTTGAACCAATTTCAAAGGTTACCTTTAACCCCCCCTCAGGTGTTACAAAGTACAAGAGCCACTCCTTCTGCAGCATTAATGCTGCACAAGTAAAAGGTTGCTCTATTAATTTGTCTACTTGCACAAGCTGAATGCAACACGTACACTATTTAGCCCATTATACTGTTAAACAGTAGTGGAGGCGTGACTTGTCTTTTTAAAGAAAAGCAGCACAGGTGTCGAAAACAACACCTTTTTGCATGGGCGCAGCTTCCTGAGCGTTGTTAGTTGCTGTACAGGAGTCTGCGCTCTTGTGATCCTTTGGCCATGCGCTGTGAGCGCTTCCTGTCTTATGACCTCATTTCATGTTGGCCGTTGCGGTTAGCGGTGGACATGAATCCCAGACCCACAGTGTGTTTTCAAAAAATCACACTGCGTGGCTGGGATTTGTGGCCTTGTGCAGTAAATATTTTTGACGCTCACACATGTCCTTACACCTGCTTCAGACTGGGCGGCCTCATCTGATCCCTTATCGCCTGCCGCGGCCATGAGGACACCCAGTCTGAAGAAGGCAGAAGGAGATGAGTGAACACAGGCAAACATATGCACTGCACATGCCCATCAATCACACCCTCGCTGTCCACAAAAATAAGACACCGAGGGGCGTTGTTTTTAGCAGGGGAGATGCACAGGCGCAGCCAGCTAACCAATGATGTCAAATGACGGGCAGCGCTAACAAGGGTGGTGCTGCGTGTCATTACAAAGGAAAGTCACACCTCAGTGACATTAGCATTGGTCTCTAATGAGACACATTTTGTACGTGTTGAGTTCCACGTGGGCAAGGAGAAAAAGTCAGCCACCTTGTACAAATGAAGCAGTACTGCTGTACAAGGTGGCTGTTATACATAGAAACACCTGTGGGTGGGGGGCAGGCTCCCTTCAATTTCAGTTCATGTGCCTGCGTGGCGTTTGCAGGTCACGTTGCAAGCTACACAGCAGGGGAACAGCTGGCGTTGCTGAACCCCACTGACACATTGACTGGTGTTTTTCTCTGTGCAGATTGCATGTCCGGGCAAAAACTAGCGGTGTTAGAGCCCAGGGTCAGCAGGAGGAGGAGGAGAGGAGCAAAGTGTAGGCCGAAGCCTGCACTGGTGGCAGCTTTTGGTCGGTTGTGCCAGCGTGGCTTGTGCTGGACACGATGCCGGCTACACAGCGGGGAAACAGCTGGCGGTGCTGAACCCCACTAACACATTGGCTGGTGTTTTTCTCTGTGCAGCTAGCATTTCCGGGCAAAAACTAGCGGTGTTTGAGCCCAGGGTCAGCAGGAGGAGGAGAGGAGCAAAGTGTAGGCCGAAGCCTGCACTGGTGGCAGCTTTTGGTCGGTTGTGCCAGCGTGGCTTTTGCTGGACACGATGCCGGCTACACAGCGGGGGAACAGCTGGCGGTGCTGAACCCCACTAACACATTGGCTGGTGTTTTTCTCTGTGCAGCTAGCATTTCCGGGCAAAAACTAGCGTTGTTAGAGCCCAGGGTCAGCAGGAGGAGGAGAGGAGCAGAGTGTAGGCCGAAGCCTAGTTGAACCAATTTCAAAGGTTACCTTTAACCCCCCCTCAGGTGTTACAAAGTACAAGAGCCACTCCTTCTGCAGCATTAATGCTGCACAAGTAAAAGGTTGCTCTATTAATTTGTCTACTTGCACAAGCTGAATGCAACACGTACACTATTTAGCCCATTATACTGTTAAACAGTAGTGGAGGCGTGACTTGTCTTTTTAAAGAAAAGCAGCACAGGTGTCGAAAACAACACCTTTTTGCATGGGCGCAGCTTCCTGAGCGTTGTTAGTTGCTGTACAGGAGTCTGCGCTCTTGTGATCCTTTGGCCATGCGCTGTGAGCGCTTCCTGTCTTATGACCTCATTTCATGTTGGCCGTTGCGGTTAGCGATGGACATGAATCCCAGACCCACAGTGTGTTTTTAAAAAATCACACTGCGGTGCTGGGATTCGTGCCCTGGTGCACTAAATATGTTTGCCGCTCACACATGTCCTTACACCTGCTTCAGACTGGGCGGCCTCATCTGATCCCTTATCGCATGCCGCAGCCATGAGGACACCCAGTCTGAAGAAGGCGGAAGGAGGTGACTTAAAACAGGCGAACATATGCACTGCACATGCCCATCAATAACACCCTCGCATCCAAAATATGAGACAACGAGGGGCGTTGTGTCGGGCAGGGCGGACGCACAGGCACAGGCAGCCAACCAATGATGTCAGAAGACGGGCAGCGCTAACAATGGGGGTGCTGCGTGTCATTAAAAAGGAAAGTCACACCTCAGGGACATTAGCAATGGTCTCTAATGAGACACATTTTGTACGTGTTGAGTTCCACGTGGGCAAGGAGAAAACATCAGCCACCTTGTACAAATGCAGCAGTACTGCTGTACAAGGTGGCTGTTATACATAGAAACACCTGGGGGTGGGGGGCAGGCTCCCTTCAATTTCAGTTCATGTGCCTGCGTGGCGTTTGCAGGTCACGTTGCAAGCTACACAGCAGGGGAACAGCTGGCGTTGCTGAACCCCACTGACACATTGACTGGTGTTTTTCTCTGTGCAGATTGCATGTCCGGGCAAAAACTAGCGGTGTTAGAGCCCAGGGTCAGCAGGAGGAGGAGGAGAGGAGCAAAGTGTAGGCCGAAGCCTGCACTGGTGGCAGCTTTTGGTCGGTTGTGCCAGCGTGGCTTGTGCTGGACACGATGCCGGCTACACAGCGGGGGAACAGCTGGCGGTGCTGAACCCCACTAACACATTGGCTGGTGTTTTTCTCTGTGCAGCTAGCATTTCCGGGCAAAAACTAGCGGTGTTTGAGCCCAGGGTCAGCAGGAGGAGTAGAGGAGCAGAGTGTAGGCCGAAGCCTAGTTGAACCAATTTCAAAGGTTACCTTTAACCCCCCCCTCAGGTGTTGCAAGGTACAAGAGCCACACCTTGAACAGCATTAATGATGCACAAGTCAAAGGTTGCTCTATTTAATTTTGCTCCTTGCACACGCTGAATTAAACACGTACACTATTTAGCCCATTATACTGTCAAACAGTAGTGGAGGCGTGACTACTAGTCTTTTTAAGGTGACGCAGCACAGGTGTACAAATTTACACCTAGGTGCTGTGCGCAGATTCCTTACCGTTGTTATTTGCAGTACAGGAAACTGCGCTCTTGTGTTATCCCTTGGCAATACCCTGTTAGTGCAGGCCGTCTCATGACCTCATTTCATGTTGGCCGGTGCGGTTAACGATGGCCATAAATCCCAGACCCACAGTGGCTTTTCCTAAAGTCACACTGCGGTGCTGGGATTCGTGGCCTTGTGCAGTAAATATGTTCGCCGCTCACACATGTCCTTACACCTGCTTCAGACTGGGCGGCCTCAGCTGATCCCTTATCGCATGCCGCGGCCATGAGGCCGCACAGTCAGAAGAAGGCGGAAGGAGGGGAGTGAAGACAGGGGAACATATGCACTGCTCGTGCCCATCAATCACACCCTCGCAGTCAAAATATATGAGACAACGGGGGGCGTTGTGTCGGGCAGGGGGGACGCACAGGCACAGCCAGCCAACCAACGATGTCAGGAGACGGGCAGCGCTAACAATGGGGGTGCTGCGTGTCATTAAAAAGGAAAGTCACACCTCAGGGACATTGTAATGGTCTGTAATGAGACACATTTTGTACTTGTTGAGTTCCACGTGTGCAAGGAGAAAAAGTCAGCCACCTTGTACAAATGCAGCAGTACTGCTGTACAAGGTGGCTGTTATACATAGAAACACCTGGGGGGGTGGGGGGCAGGCTCCCTTCAATTTCAGTTCATGTGCCTGCGTGGCGTTTGCAGGACACGTTGCCAGCTACACAGCAGGGGAACAGCTGGCGGTGCTGAACCCCACTAACACATTGGCTGGTGTTTTTCTCTGTGCAGCTAGCATGTCCGGGCAGAAACTGGCGTTGTTTGAGCCCAGGGTCAGCAGGAGGAGGAGAGGAGCAAAGTGTAGGCCGAAGCCTGCACTGGTGGCAGCTTTTGGTCAGTTGTGCCAGCGTGGCTTGTGCTGGACACGTTGCCGACTACACAGCAGGGGAACAGCTGGCGTTGCTGAACCCCACTAACACATTGGCTGGTGTTTTTCTCTGTGCAGCTAGCAGTTCCGGGCAAAAACTAGCGGTGTTTGAGCCCAGGGTCAGCAGGAGGAGTAGAGGAGCAGAGTGTAGGCCGAAGCCTAGTTGAACCAATTTCAAAGGTTACCTTTAACCCCCCCCTCAGGTGTTGCAAGGTACAAGAGCCACACCTTGAACAGCATTAATGATGCACAAGTCAAAGGTTGCTCTATTTAATTTTGCTCCTTGCACACGCTGAATTAAACACGTACACTATTTAGCCCATTATACTGTCAAACAGTAGTGGAGGCGTGACTACTAGTCTTTTTAAGGAGACGCAGCACAGGTGTACAAATTTACACCTAGGTGCTGTGCGCAGATTCCTTACCGTTGTTATTTGCAGTACAGGAAACTGCGCTCTTGTGTTATCCCTTGGCAATACCCTGTTAGTGCAGGCCGTCTCATGACCTCATTTCATGTTGGCCGGTGCGGTTAACGATGGCCATAAATCCCAGACCCACAGTGGCTTTTCCTAAAGTCACACTGCGGTGCTGGGATTCGTGGCCTTGTGCAGTAAATATGTTCGCCGCTCACACATGTCCTTACACCTGCTTCAGACTGGGCGGCCTCAGCTGATCCCTTATCTCATGCCGCGGCCATGAGGCCGCACAGTCAGAAGAAGGCGGAAGGAGGGGAGTGAAGACAGGGGAACATATGCACTGCTCGTGCCCATCAATCACACCCTCGCAGTCAAAATATATGAGACAACGGGGGGCGTTGTGTCGGGCAGGGGGGATGCACAGGCACAGCCAGCCAACCAATGATGTCAGGAGACGGGCAGCGCTAACAATGGGGGTGCTGCGTGTCATTAAAAAGGAAAGTCACACCTCAGGGACATTGTAATGGTCTGTAATGAGACACATTTTGTACTTGTTGAGTTCCACGTGTGCAAGGAGAAAAAGTCAGCCACCTTGTACAAATACAGCAGTACTGCTGTACAAGGTGGCTGTTATACATAGAAACACCTGGGGGGGTGGGGGGCAGGCTCCCTTCAATTTCAGTTCATGTGCCTGCGTGGCGTTTGCAGGACACGTTGCCAGCTACACAGCAGGGGAACAGCTGGCGGTGCTGAACCCCACTAACACATTGGCTGGTGTTTTTCTCTGTGCAGCTAGCATGTCCGGGCAGAAACTGGCATTGTTTGAGCCCAGGGTCAGCAGGAGGAGGAGAGGAGCAAAGTGTAGGCCGAAGCCTGCACTGGTGGCAGCTTTTGGTCAGTTGTGCCAGCGTGGCTTGTGCTGGACATGATGCCGACTACACAGCAGGGGAACAGCTGGTGGTGCTGAACCCCACTAACACATTGGCTGGTGTTTCTCTCTGTGCAGCTAGCATGTCCGGGCAGAAACTGGCGGTGTTTGAGCCCAGGGTCAGCAGGAGAGGAGCAGAGTGTAGGCCGAAGCCTAGTTGAACCAATTTCAAAGGTTACCTTTAACCCCCCTCAGGTGTTGCAAGGTACAAGAGCCACACCTTGTGCAGCATTAATGCTGCACAAGTAAAAGGTTGCTCTATTTGTTTTGCTCCTTGCACACGCTGACTAAAACACGTACACTATTTAGCCCATTATACTGTCAAACAGTTGTGGAGGCGTGACTTGTCTTTTTAAGGAGACGCAGCACAGGTGTCAAAATTTGCACCTAGGTACTGGGCGCAGATTCCTGAGCGTTGTTATTTGCTGTACAGGAGTCTGCGCTATTGTGATCCTTTGGCCATGCGCTGTGAGCGCTTCCTGTCTTCTGACCTCATTTCATGTCGGCCGTTGCGGTTAGCGATGGACATGAATCCCAGACCCACAGTGTGTTTTCAAAAAATCACACTGCGTGGCTGGGATTCGTGGCCTTGTGCAGTAAATAGGTTTGCCGCTTACACATGTCCTTACACCTGCTCCAGACTGGGCGGCCTCAGCTGATCCCTTATCGCCTACCACGGCCAGGAGGCCGCACAGTCTGAAGAAGGCGGAAGGAGATGAGTTAAGACAGGCGAACATATGCACTGCTCGTGCCCATAAACCACACCCTCGCTGACAAAATAAATATGACAACGAGGGGCGTTGTTTCTAGCAGGGCGGATGCACAGGCGCAGCCAGCTAACCATGATGACAAAAGACGGGAAACGCTACCAAGGGGGGTGCTGCGTATCATTACAAAGGAAAGTCACACCTCAGGGACAGTGGAATGGTCTCAATGAGACACATTTTGTACGTGTTGAGTTCCACGTGGGCAAGGAGAAAAAGTCAGCCACCTTGTACAAATGCAGCAGTACTGCTGTACTAGGTGGCTGTTATACATAGAAACACCTGGGGGGGTGGGGCCAGGTTCCCTTTAATTTCAGTTCCTGTGCCTGCATGGTGTTTGCAGGTCACGTTGCCGGCTACACAGCAGGGGAACAGCTGGCGTTGCTGAACCCCACTAACACATTGGCTGGTGTTTTTCTCTGTGCAGCTAGCACTTCCGGGCAAAAACTAGCGGTGTTTGAGCCCAGGGTCAGCAGGAGGAGGAGAGGAGCAGAGTGTAGGCCGAAGCCTGCACTGGTGGCAGCTTTTGTTCTGTTGTGCCAGCGTGGCTTGTGCTGGACACGTTGCCGACTACACAGCAGGGGAACAGCTGGCGGTGCTGAACCCCACTGACACATCACCTAGTGTTTTTTCTGTGTAGACAACACTTCCAGGTGGCAACTGACAGTGTTGAAACCCAGGGAATCAAAGAGGAGCAGAGTGTAGGCCGAAGCCTGCAGTGGAGCAAGTTGAAAGGGAACCTTTAACCCCCCCCCCCCCCCAGGCATTTGTTGCTGAAAGAGCCATCTTGTACAGCAGTAATACTGCACATGGAAAATGGTGGCTCCGAAAATTATGCTCCTTGCAAACGCTGAAGTACACACTCATATAATGTGTCCCCTCACACCGTCAAACCATCCCGGAAGTGGGACTTTCCTTTGTAATGTGACACAGCACAGCCGTCATTCCAACCCCCTTGGTGCCGGGCGCCACCTCCTCAACGTTGTTTGGTTCTGTCACGGAGCCCGCGCTGTAATGTTATCCCTTGGCCATGCACAGTTAGCGGTGCCCGTCTTCTGACATCATGTAGGTGTCAGGCTGGCAGTGCCTGTGCGTCCAAGCTGCCCGAGATCCAACCTTGCAGTGTCATCTAATGTAGTCCCACTGCGGGCCAGGGATCCATGGGCATGCGCAGTGCATATCATCGCCTCTCACTCACCTCCTTCCTGCTTCTTCAGACTGTGCGGCGTCACGGCCGTGGCATGCTATTAGGGATCAGCTGACGCCGCCTAGTCTGAAGAAGCGTGAAGAAGGGGAGTGAGAGGCTAGTATATGCACTGCGCATGGCCATGGATACCAGGCCCACTGTGGGATCACATTAGACGACACTGCGAGGTGTGATTTCGGGCAGCGTGGACGCACAGGCGCAGCCAGGACGACAACAAATGATGTCAGAGGACGGGCAGCGCAAACTGTGCATGGCCAAGGGATAACATAACAGCGCAGGGTCCATGACGGAATCAAACAACGCTAAGGAGGCAGCGCACGGTGCCAAGGGGGTAGCAATGACGGCTGTGCTGCGTCACATTACAAAGGAAAGTCCCACCTCCGGGACGGTTGGACGGTGTGAGGGGACACATTACATGAGTGTGTAGTTCAGCGTTTGCAAGGAGCATAATTTCAAGAGCGACCTTTCCCTTGTGCAGTATTAGTGCTGCACATGGTGGCTCTTTCAGTAACAAACGCCTAGGGGGGGGGGGGACAGGTCCCCTTACATTTTAGTTGTGCCAGCGTGGCGGTCGCATGACACATTGCCGGATACACAGCTGGGGATCAGCTGACGTTACTGAACCCCAATAACAGAGGAGCGACTGTTGACTGTGCACACAGCACTTCCAGGCACCAACTGGCGGTGTTAGAGCCCAGGGACAGCAGGAGGAGCAGATTGGAGGTATTGCCGCACACACAGCTGGGGATCAGCTGACGTTACTGAACCCCAATAACAGAGGAGCGACTGTTGACTGTGCACACAGCACTTCCAGGCCCCAACTGGCGGTGTTAGAGCCCAGGGACAGCAGGAGGAGCAGATTGGAGGTATTGCCGCACACACAGCTGGGGATCAGCTGACGTTACTGAACCCCAATAACAGAGGAGCGACTGTTGACTGTGCACACAGCACTTCCAGGCCCCAACTGGCGGTGTTAGAGCCCAGGGACAGCAGGAGGAGCAGATTGGAGGTATTGCCGCACACACAGCTGGGGATCAGCTGACGTTACTGAACCCCAATAACAGAGGAGCGACTGTTGACTGTGCACACAGCACTTCCAGGCACCAACTGGCGGTGTTAGAGCCCAGGGACAGCAGGAGGAGCAGAGGAACAGAGTGTAGGCCGAAGCCTGATTGGAGCAAGTTGAAAGGAAACCTTTAACCCCCCCCCCAAGACGTTTGTAGCTGAAAGAGCCATCTTGTGCAGCACTAAGGATGCAAAAGGAAAAGGTTGCTCTTTTAATTATGCTCCTTGCAAACACCGAAGTAAACACTAAAAATGTGTCCCTTTATACCGTTAAACCGTTCCGGAGGTGCGAATTTCCTTCGTAATGGGACACAGCACAGCTGTCATTCCTATCCCCTTGATGCCGTGCGCTGCCTCCTCAGCGTTGTTTTAAGCTGTCACGGAGCCTGCGCTGTTCTGTTAGCCCTTGGCCATGCCCAATTAGCACTGCCTGTCTTCTGACATAATTTGGTGTCAGGCTGTCAGTGCCTGTGCGTCCACGCTGCTCCAGATCCCACCTCGCAGTCTCATCTAACGTAATCCCACTGCGGGCCTTGGAACCATGGGCATGCACAGTGCATAACCTCGACTCTCACTCCCCTCCTTCCCTCTTCTTCAGACTGTGCGGTGTCACGGCCGTGGCATGCTAGGGATCAGCTGACGGCGCACAGTCTAAAGAAGGCGGAGGGAAATGAGCGAGAGCCCGAGGGGAAGATATGCACTGCGCATGCCCATGGATCCCAGGCCCGCAGTGTGACTCAATCAGAAGACACTGCGAGGCGGGATCTCGGGCACCGCGGCCGCACAGGCGCAGCCAGCCTGACACCAAATTATGTCAGAAGACAGGCAGCGCAAATAGGGCATGCCCAAGGGATAACAGAACAGCGCAGGCTCCGTGACAGCTTAAAACAACGCTGAGGAGGCAGCGCATGGCACCAAGGGGGTAGGAATGACGGCTGTGCTGCGTCACATTACGAAGGAAAGTCCCAGCTCCGGGACGGTATAACGGTATCAGTGAACACATTTTATAAGTGTTAAGTTCTGCGTGTGCAAAGAGCTAAAAAAAAAGAGCTACCTTTTCCTTGTGCAGCATTACTGCTGCACAAGATGGCTCTTTCAGTAACAAACGACGGGGGGGGGGGGGGGACAGGTTCCCTTACATTTAGGGTGTTGTGCCAGCGTGGCGGTCGCAGGACACATTGCCGGCTACACAGCTGGGGATCAGCTGACGTTACTGAAACCCAATAACACTGGGTCGTATGTTTTTACTGTGCAGCCTGCACTTCTGAGCCGCAACTGGCGGTGTTGGAGCCCAGGAATAGCAGTTCAGGTGGTAGAAAGATGAACACAGCAGGAGACCTGGATGACACCCAATTACTTAATCAGGCAGAGGAGTGGCAAATTCCTGCGAGATCCAGGCCTGGTTCATTTTCAGGAAAGTAAGCCGGTCAACGTTATCGGAGGATAGTCGCATGCGACGGTCTGTTAGTACACCACCTGCGGCACTAAAGACACGTTCCGATAAGACACTAGCCGCAGGGCAAGCCAGCACCTCCAATGCATACTGGCTTAGCTCTGGCCATGTATCCAGCTTAGAGACCCAAAACTTGAATGGGGAAGAGCCGTCTGGGAGTACAGTAAGAGGGCAAGCCATGTAGTCTGTCACCATCTGACGGAACCGTTGCCTCCTGCTGACTGGAGCCGCCGGTGATGGTGTAGACATTTGGGGCGGGCACACAAAAGTGTGCCAGAGTTGTGCCATACTGGGCTTGCCTTGGGCAGAGGCACTGCTTCTGCTCCCTCTTTGGGCAGAGCCTCCCCCACTGCCTCGACGCACTGAGCTGCTTTGTAAAGCACTAGCAGCACTCCTCTCAGTTGGACAGGAGAAGATGATGGAATTCACCAGTGTGTCGTGGTACTCCCGCAATTTACGCTCCCGGGTCAACGCAGGGATGAGGTTTTGGACGTTGTCCCGGTAGCGAGGATCGAGGAGGGTGAACACCCAATAATCAGGCATGTTGAGAATGTGGTCGATGCGGCGGTCGTTTCTCAGGCACTGCAGCATGAAATCCACCATGTGCTGCAGAGTACCAACTGGCCCAGAAACGCTGTCCCCTGCTTGAGACATGATCTCTGCCCGCTCGTCATCACCCCACCCTCGCTGTACACACTGACCACTGGACAATTGTGTCGCTCCCTCCTCTGGACGGAGCTCTTCCTCCTCCATTGACTCCTCCTCATCCTCCTCACAAATTGGCCCCTGCGTACCCCTTTGTGAGGAACCACGTGGCGCTGACTCTCCAGAAGCTGATGGAAAAGGTGACTCCTCATCCTCCACCTCTTCCACCACATCATCCCTTAACCCTTGCAAAGTTTGCTGAAGCAGGCAGATAAGGGGGACAGTCATGCTGACTAGTGCATCATCTGCACTTGCCATCCGCGTGGAATAATCAAAAGGACGCAAAACCTGGCAGACGTCCTTCATAGTGGCCCACTCTGTGGTTGTGAAGTCTGATCGGCGCTGACTGCGACTTCTTTGCGCCTGATGCAGCTGGTACTCCATAACTGCTTGCTGCTGCTCACACAACCGCTCCAACATATGTAACGTGGAATTCCACTGGGTAGGTAGGTCACATATGATGCGGTGTTCCGGAAGGCGGAATCGGCGCTGCAGAGCAGCAATGCGGGATCTGGCCAAGCTGGAACGCCGCAAGTGAGCACACTCTAGGCGGACCTTGTGCAGCAGGGCATCAAGATCCGGATAGTCCCTCAGAAAACTCTGCACAACCAAATTGAGCACATGTGCCAGACATGGGATGTGAGTGAGGTTGCCAAGGGCCAAAGCTGCCACCAGATTTCGGCCATTGTCACACACTACCATGCCTGGCTGGAGATTCGCTGGCAGTAACCACACATCGCTCTCCTGCTTGATGGCATTCCAGAGCTCCTGCGCTGTGTGGCTTCGATGCCCCAATGAAACTAGTTTCAAGACGGCCTGCTGACGTTTGGCCACGGCTGTGCTCATGTCGGTCATAGGTAAACGTTCACGGGTCCATGTGGGGGTGGACTGTGACGGATCCTGCAGAGAGGAATCAGAGGAACTGGTGTAAGAGGAGGAGTCGATGCGTACAGACTGGATTCCTGCAATCCTTGGAGTGGGCAGGACACGTCCTGCGCCACTCGCACGATCTGTACCTGGCTCAACAACATTAACCCAATGGGCAGTGAGGGAAACATATCGCCCCTGTCCATGCTGACTGGTCCACGCATCGGTGGTGAGGTGGACCTTGCTACTGACGGCGTTCAGTAGCGCATGTTTTATGTTTGCCTCAACATGCCTGTGCAGGGCAGGGACAGCCTGCCTGCTGAAGTAAAAGCGGCTGGGCACCTTGTACTGTGGGACTGCCAATGCCATCAAGTCACGGAAGCTGTCAGTCTCCACCAGCCTGAACGAGAGCATTTCCAGGGACAACAGTTTGGCAATGCCTGCATTCAGAGCCTGTGCTCGGGGGTGGTTGGCCGAGAATGCCCGCCTTTTCTCCCATGCCTGTACTACCGATGGCTGTAGAGTAGACTGGGAGTGTGAGGATGACTGGGAAGGTGGTGCTGTGGGTGGAATTACACAAGGTCTCTGGGAGGAAGCCAAACCAGCTGTGCGTGAGCTGGAGGAAGAGGCAACACGAGCTGAAGAGGTGGTAGCTGCCGCTGTTGGTTGGCCTACATCTTCAGTGTGTTTCTGTAACTCCACCGCGTGCCTGGTCCGCACATGTTTCCACATATTTGTGGTATTGAGGTTGCTGACATTTTTCCCTCTTTTTACTTTATGATGACACAGCTTGCATTTGACAAAACAAATGTCATCTGCAACTGTGTCAAAAAAGGACCAGGCACTGCAAGTCTTGGGAGCGCCCTTTTTGGCTTTGGAAAGAGACAGGCTCCTAACGGGTGCCAAAGTGGAGGCTACAGGCTCCGCAGTCTTCCCCCTCCCTCTCCCTCTTTGGCCCGTAAGAGGAAGCTCTTCCTCTGAGCTGCTCCCACCACCTTCCTGTTCCTCACGCCACGATGGGTCAAGGACCTCATCATCTCCACTACCCTCTGCCACCAACTGCTCCTCCTGGGTAGTCTCAGCAGCACAGTACGCACGAGAAAGCGGCACCTGAGTTTCATCATCAGATGCGTACTGCGCTGTGGTCACCGGAGGCACTGGCCCACCTGCCTCTTCAGAGTCAGAGAGAAAAAGGTGTTGGGCATCACTGCACACTGCCTCTTCTTCCATTTCTCCAATGCTGCTTGGCTGGCCCCCTGTTTCCAAGCCAAGAGATTCAGAGAACAGAAGTAGAGACGGCTCCTGTCCTGGGCTCTCTGACTGCCTGGCCAATTTGGCAGGTGGTGAAGAGACAGATGGCTGCTCTCCAGTGCTCTGTGCCTGAGAGGATGTGGCACTAACTGAAGTCGATGCCGAGGCGTTAGCTGCCATCCACCTGACAACGGCTTCAATTTGGTCTTCACGCAGCAGCGGTGCACGGCGCTCTCCGACAAAGCTGCGCATGAAGGACTGTTCCCTGCTGAAACTGAGTGACGATGAGTCACCGGCGCCCGCAGCAGGCACAGAATCACCACGTCCTCTCCCTGCTCCTCTCCCTGCTCCGCGCCCACGCCCACGTGCCTTACTCCCTGCCCTCTTCATCTTGGTTGACAGATAAAGATAAGCAGAAAAGTACTAAGGCCTTAGTGTGCTTATTCCTGTAATGCTCCTCCTAACAGGTGTAAGAAACACTAATGTTGTAAATTGTGGACTAAACTTTATTATTTTTCAAATGTGGCCTACACAAGTGTTAAGTTGTGTTTGGTGAACTTAACTTTTTTTTTTGTGCAGATCGGGCTACAGAGCTAGTTTAAATCACACGGAGACCGTGCAGACAGCCGTAAACGGCGCTGCAAGGCCAAAAAACCCTCCTCTAGGTTATCCTATATAGTGTTTTTCCACTATTTAGCTGGATACAAGTGGAAAGACACTAATAGGAATTTTTTTTTTCAAATTTTAAACTGGCTGCACTATTTGAAAAAAAGGAAATTGTTTTTCAAGGTATGAGGCAGTAACGCACCCTGAGCTGAATCCAACCGGCTATGGCTGCACACAGACTACAGGGCGAGCTGCGCTCACACAGAGACCGTGCAGACAGCCGTAAACGGCGCTGCAAGGCCCCAAAAAAACCCTCTAGGTTATCCTATGTAGTGTTTTTCCACAATTGAGCTGGAGACTGGTGGAAAGACACTAATAGGAATTTTTTTTTTTTCAAATTTTAAACAGGCTGCACTATTTCAAAAAAAGGAAAATTTTTCTCAAGGTATGAGCCAGTAACGAACCCTGAGCTGAATCCAACCGGCTATGGCTGCACACAGACTACAGGGCGAGCTGGGCTCACACGGAGACCGTGCAGACAGCCGTAAACGGCGCTGCAAGGCCAAAAAACCCTCCTCTAGGTTATCCTATATAGTGTTTTTCCACTATTTAGCTGGATACGAGTGGAAAGACACTTATAGGATTTTTTTTTTTCAAATTTTAAACAGGCTGCACTATTTGAAAAAAAAGGAAAATTTTTCGCAAGGTATGAGCCAGTAACGAACCCTGAGCTGAATCCAACCGGCTATGGCTGCACACAGACTACAGGGCGAGCTGGGCTCACACGGAGACCGTGCAGACAGCCGTAAACGGCGCTGCAAGGCCAAAAAACCCTCCTCTAGGTTATCCTATATAGTGTTTTTCCACTATTTAGCTGGATACGAGTGGAAAGACACTAATAGGAATTTTTTTTTTCAAATTTTAAACAGGCTGCACTATTTGAAAAAAAGGAAAATTTTTCTCAAGGTATGAGCCAGTAACGAACCCTGAGCTGAATCCAACCGGCTATGGCTGCACACAGACTACAGGGCGAGCTGGGCTCACACGGAGACCGTGCAGACAGCCGTAAACGGCGCTGCAAGGCCCAAAAACCCCCCTCTAGGTTATCCTATGTAGTGTTTTTCCACAATAGAGCTGGAGACTGGTGGAAAAACACTAATAGGAAATTTGAGAAAAAATGTGCAGCAGGCTGCACTAACAGCAAAAAAGAATAACTGTGTGAGGCAGTGTGAACCCCCCCTGAGCTGAATACAACCGGGTATATGGCTGCACACAGACTACAGAGTGAGCTGCACACACACACACACACACACAGAGACCTTGCAGAACGCTGTTAAAACAGCGCTGCAAGGCAAGAGCAAGGTGAACAGTGAAGAACACACAGCGTTTTGCTAAATTAGCCTTTGGAAAGGAAAATAAAGCAATTAGCAAGCTCAACTGGCCCTCAGTTAGAACACAGCGTCCTGTCCCTAACTGAAATCACAGCAGAGTGAGCGCAAAATGGCGGCAGCGCTTTTTTATAGTGCAGAGTGACATCATTTCAGCAGCCAATCCCAGCCTTGCCAGTACTTACATGCCCACCATGCTAAACAGGATGTGCCCACACTTTCATTCATTCCTCATTGGCTGCTGCGTTCAATTTGAATTCTGGGAACTTCCGATTCTGGTATCCGATACGCGGGAAGTATCGGAATTCGGTATCGGAATTCCGATACCGCAAATATCGGCCGATACCCGATACTTGCGGTATCGGAATGCTCAACACTAATCAAAGATAATTAATGTATTCAGACTATAAAATGAAAGAACCCATCTCAGATGCCAGCAAGTGATATAGCATAACCTACCTTATCTGTGTGTATTGTGTGTAGTGCTATTTTTAAAGTCACTGGAACTGTCATTAAGTCAGCAAACCTCTAAAGAAAATGAGCTGACTCTGCTCATCATGTCCCAGTCTACACAGCAAAGCTGTAATGCAACTGCAAGGCAGTTGCACATGACCTCCACCAGGGGAAGCGGGTAAGGGGAAAAAGGTAGCACTCACTGAGTAGCACCACAGTGCAAAGCAAGGAGCGCCACAAGGAGGCAGCAGATTAGTCAGTCAGGCCGGTCAGCAACAAACAGAAAACTTGTGTCTTCAAGTTTCTTGGTAGTGTGTGAACAGGTTCCTACAGACTTGTTCAATGTGCTAGTAGCCCATGTGTTTCTGGTTCTATAATTGTTCTCTTGTTACTACAAGATGAGGGAGTCTGTTGTGAATTCCGCTCTTGGGCTCCCTTCGGTGGTTGTAAGTGGCACTTTTGTGAGTTCTGCTCTTGGGCTCCCTCTTGTGGTTTCAAGTGGTATGGCTGCTCCTAGGATTTAGCTGTCATCAGCTGCTTCTACTGATTGTCTTTTCTGCTCGGCTATTTATGCCTGGCTTTTTCCTTCAGCCAGTGCCACTTGTAAATGGTTCCTTGTTGGATTCACATCTCTTTGGATTTCCCTGTTTTCCTGACCAGTTCAGCAAAGCTAAGTTCTTGCTTGCTTTTTTCTGTCCACAAATTGTGGACTTATCCGTTCTGTGCTTTGTATGTTTGTCCAGCTTATCAGTATGAATTAACTCTGTGTTGCAGGAAGCTCTGGGAAGCAGATTTAACCTCCATACCTTTAGTTAGGTGTGGAGATTTTTGTAATCTCTGTGTAGATTTTTGTAGTGTTTTATACTGACCGCACAGTATTCCATCCTGTCCTATCTATCTAGCTAGACTGGCCTCCTGTGCTCATCCTGGTTTCATTCTGTGTATGTCCTTTCCCTCTCCACTCACAGTCATTATTTGTGGGGGCTAATCTATCCTTTGGGGATTTTCTCTGAGGCAAGATAGTTTTCCTGCTTCTATCTTTAGGGGTAGTTAGCTCTTAGGCTGTGACGAGATGCCTAGGGAGAGTTAGGAGCATTCCACGGCTACTTCTAGTGTTGTGTTGAGCTTAGGGACTGCGGTCAGTACAGATACTACTTCCTTCAGAGCTCGTTCCATGTTGCTCCTAAACCACCAGATCATAACAGTACAAGTGGCCGCAAATGAATTAAATGCATCTCAAAAAGAAGGAAAAAATTCTGAGCCATTTTTTTTTCTGTGCTCTGTTCTGTCTTTTTTTTCCTCTTGATCTCTGGGTGGTTCAGGATTTATGCTCTGGCATGGATGTTCAGGGTTTGTTTTCTCATGTGGATCAACTTGCTGCAAGAGTACAGAGTATCCAAGATTATGTTGCCCAGACTCCGGCTTTGGAGCCTAAAATTCCTACTCCTGATTTGTTTTTTGGAGACAGATCCAAGTTTTTGAACTTTAAAAATAACTGCAAATTGTTTTTTGCTTTGAAACCCCGTTCTTCTGGCGATCCCATTCAGCAAGTAAAAATCATCATATCCTTGCTGCGTGGTGACCCTCAGGACATGGCATTCTCCCTTGAATCAGGGGATCCGGCATTGCGGAATGTAGACGCATTTTTTCAAGCGCTTGGATTATTGTATGATGAACCTAACTCTGTGGATCATGCAGAAAAAACCCTGTTGGCCTTGTGTCAAGGTCAGGAAGCGGCAGAATTATACTGCCAGAAATTTAGGAAATGGTCTGTGCTTACTAAATGGAATGAGGATGCTCTGGCTGCTATTTTCAGAAAGGGTCTTTCTGAAGCCATTAAAGATGTTATGGTGGGCTTCCCTACGCCTACTGGTTTGAGCGAGTCTATGTCTCTAGCTATTCAGATTGATCGGCGTTTGCGCGAGCGCAAAGCTGTGCACCATATGGCAGTGTCCTCTGAGCAGAGTCCTGAATCTATGCAATGTGATAGGATTTTGACTAAAACAGGACGGCAGGAATTCAGACGTCAGAATAGGCTGTGTTTTTACTGTGGTGATTCTGCTCATGTTATTTCTGATTGCCCTAAACATACTAGGAGGGTCGCTAGGTCTGTTACCATTAGTACTGTACAGCCTAAATTTCTTTTATCTGTGACACTGATTTGCTCATTGTTGTCCTTTTCTGTCATGGCATTTGTGGATTCAGGCACTGCCCTGAACCTAATGGACTTAGAATTCGCCAGGCGCTGTGGTTTTTCCTTGCAGCCTTTACAGAGCCCTATTCCTTTGAGGGGCATTGATGCTACTCCATTGGCCAAGAATAAACCTCAGTACTGGACGCAGATGACCATGTACATGGCTCCTGCACATCAGGAAAATTGCCGTTTTCTGGTGTTGCATAACCTGCACGATGTTGTTGTACTGGGTTTTCCATGGTTACAGGAACATAATCCGGTGCTGGATTGGAAAACTATGTCTGTGACTAGTTGGGGTTGTCAAGGGGTACATAGTGACGTTCCTTTGATGTCAATTTCCTCTTCCCCCTCTTCTGAGGTCCCTGAGTTTTTGTCGGATTTCCAGGATATATTTGATGAGCCCAAGGCCAGTTCCCTTCCTCCACATAGGGACTGTGATTGTGCTATTAACTTGATTCCAGGTTGTAAGTTCCCTAAAGGCCGACTTTTCAATCTGTCTGTGCCAGAGCATGCCGCCATGCGGAGCTATGTTAAGGAATCTTTGGAGAAAGGGCATATTTGTCCGTCTTCGTCACCATTGGGAGCGGGTTTCTTTTTTGTTGCTAAGAAGGATGGCTCCTTGAGACCCTGTATAGATTATCGTATTCTTAATAAGATCACGGTCAAATTCCAATACCCCTTGCCTTTGCTTTCTGATTTGTTTGCTCAGATTAAGGGGGCTAGTTGGTTTACTAAGATTGACCTCCGAGGGGCATATAATCTTGTTCGTATTAAACAGGGTGACGAATGGAAAACTGCATTTAATACGCCCGAAGGCCATTTTGAATACCTTGTGATGCCATTTGGGCTCTCTAATGCTCCATCTGTGTTCCAGTCCTTCATGCATGATATTTTCCGCAATTATCTTGATAAATTCATGGTTGTATATTTGGATGATATTTTGATTTTTTCCGATGATTGGGAGTCTCATGTGAAGCAGGTCAGGATGGTGTTCCAGATCCTTCGTGATAATGCTTTGTTTGTGAAGGGGTCTAAGTGCCTATTCGGAGTTCAGAAGGTCTCTTTTTTGGGTTTTATTTTTTCTCCCTCGTCTATTGAAATGGATCCTGTTAAGGTCCAAGCTATTCATGACTGGATTCAACCCACATCTGTCAAAGGCCTTCAAAAATTTTTGGGCTTTGCTAATTTCTATCGCCGTTTCATTGCCAACTTTTCCAGTGTGGTTAAGCCCCTTACTGATTTGACGAAGAAAGGCGCTGATGTGACGAATTGGTCCTCTGCGGCTGTTGAGGCCTTTCAGGAGCTTAAACGCCGATTTACTTCTGCCCCTGTGTTGTGTCAGCCGGATGTTTCTCTTCCTTTTCAGGTTGAGGTCGACGCTTCTGAGATTGGGGCAGGGGCCGTTTTGTCTCAGAGGGAATGGGATGGTTCTTTGATAAAACCGTGTGCCTTTTTTTCCAGAAAGTTTTCGCCTGCGGAACGTAATTATGATGTCGGCAATCGGGAGTTGTTGGCTATGAAGTGGGCGTTTGAGGAGTGGCGACATTGGCTTGAGGGAGCTAAGCACCGCGTTGTGGTCCTGACTGATCATAAGAATCTGATTTACCTCGAGTCGGCCAAGCGGCTGAATCCTAGACAGGCTCGATGGTCCCTGTTTTTCTCCCGTTTTGATTTTGTGATCTCGTATCTTCCGGGATCTAAGAATGTTAAGGCTGATGCCCTCTCTAGGAGTTTTTCGCCTGATTCTCCTGGAGTCCTTGAGCCGGTTGGCATTCTTAAGGAAGGGGTGATTCTTTCTGCCATCTCCCCTGATTTGCGGCGGGTGCTTCAGGAATTTCAGGCTGATAGGCTTGACCGCTGTCCTGTGGGGAAGCTGTTTGTTCCTGATGGATGGACAAGTAAGGTGATTTCTGAGGTTCATTGTTCAGTGTTGGCTGGTCATCCTGGGATTTTTGGTACCAGAGATTTGGTTGCTAGGTCCTTTTGGTGGCCTTCCTTGTCGCGCGATGTCCGTGCTTTTGTGCAGTCCTGTGGGACTTGCGCCCGAGCCAAGCCTTGCTGTTCCCACGCTAGTGGGTTGTTTTTGCCTTTTCCGGTCGCTGAGAGGCCCTGGACACATATTTCCATGGATTTTATTTCGGATCTTCCTGTTTCCCAGAAGATGTCTGTTATCTGGGTTGTCTGTGACCGGTTCTCTAAAACGGTACCTTTGCCTAAGTTGCCTTCCTCCTCAGATCTGGTTCCATTGTTTTTTCAGCATGTGGTTCGTTTGCATGGCATTTCGGAGAATATTGTGTCTGACAGAGGTTCTCAGTTTGTCTCTAGGTTTTGGTGGGCCTTTTGTGCTAGGATGGGCATTGATTTGTCTTTTTCTTCGGCGTTTCATCCTCAGACTAATGGCCAAACTGAGCGAACTAATCAGACCTTGGAGACCTATTTGAGATGCTTTGTGTCTGCTGATCAGGATGATTGGGTGTCTTTCTTGCCGGTGGCCGAGATTGCCCTTAATAATCGGGCTAGTTCGGCTACTTTGGTTTCACCTTTCTTTTGTAATTTTGGTTTTCATCCTCGTTCTTCTTCTGGGCAGGTTGAGCCTTCTGATTGTCCTGGTGTTGATTCTGTGGTGGACAGGCTGCAGCAGATTTGGACTCATGTGGTGGACAATTTGACGTTGTCTCAGGAAAGGGCTCAACGTTTTGCTAACCGCCGTCGGTATGTTGGCCCCCGGCTTCGTGTGGGGGATTTGGTTTGGTTGTCTTCTCGTCATGTTCCTATGAAGGTTTCTTCCCCTAAGTTTAAGCCTCGGTTTATTGGTCCTTATAAAATTTCTGAAATTATTAATCCGGTGTCTTTTCGTTTGGCTCTTCCAGCCTCTTTTGCCATTCATAATGTTTTCCATAGATCTTTGTTGCGGAGATATGTGGTGCCCGTTGTTCCCTCGGTTGACCCTCCTGCCCCGGTGTTGGTTGAGGGAGAGTTGGAATATGAGGTTGAGAAGATTTTGGATTCTCATTTTTCGAGGCGGAGGCTTCAGTATCTTGTCAAGTGGAAGAGTTATGGCCATGAGGATAATTCTTGGGTTGTTGCCTCCGATGTCCATGCCACCGATTTGGTTCGTGCTTTTCACTTGGCTCGTCCTGATCGGCCTGGGGGCACTGGTGAGGGTTCGGTGACCCCTCCTCAAGGGGGGGGTACTGTTGTGAATTCCGCTCTTGGGCTCCCTCCGGTGGTTGTAAGTGGCACTTTTGTGAGTTCTGCTCTTGGGCTCCCTCTTGTGGTTTCAAGTGGTATGTGTTGTGAATTCTGTTATCGAACTCCCTACTGTGGTCATGAATGGTACTTCGGCGAGTTCTGTCCATGGACTCCCTCTGGTGGCTGTGAGTGGAGCTGTTGGTTCTGAGGTTCCTTCCACAGGTGACTTTGTTTATTCTTTGGCTGGCTGCTCTATTTAACTCCACTCAGATCGTTACTCCATGCCAGCTGTCAATGTTCTTGTACTGGTTCAGTTCGCTCTTGGATCTTTCTGGTGACCTGTCTACTCCAGCAGAAGCTAAGTCCCTGCTAGTTAATTATTTGTTCATTGTTTTCTTGTCCAACTTGCTATCATGATTTTGCCTTGCTAGCTGGAAGCTCTGGGATGCAGAGTGGCACCTCCGCACCGTGAGTCGGTGCGGGGGTCTTTTTGCACACTCTGCGTGGTCTTTTTGTAGTTTTTGTGCTGACCGCAAAGATACCTTTCCTATCCTCAGTCTGTTTAGTAAGTCTGGCCTCCTTTGCTGAAACCTGTTTCATTTCTGTGTTTGTGACTTTCATCTTAACTCACAGTCAATATATGTGGGGGGGCTGCCTTTTCCTTTGGGGAATTTCTCTGAGGCAAGGTAGGCTTTATTTTCTATCTCTAGGGCTAGTTAGCTCTTAGGCTGTGAAGAGGCATCTAGGCAGAGTTAGGTACGCTCCACGGCTATTTCTAGTGTGTGTGATAGGATTAGGGGTTGCGATCAGCAGAGCTCCCACTTCCCAGTGCTTGTCCTGTGTTAGTTTAACCATCAGGTCGTTCCAGGTGCTCCTAACCACCAGGTCCATAACAGGCTGCTCCTTGGATTTAGCTGTCATCAGCTGCTTCTACTGATTGTCTTTTCTGCTTGGCTATTTATGCCTGCCTTTTTCCTTCAGCCAGTGCCACTTGTAAATGGTTCCTGGTTGGATTCACATCTCTTTGGATTTCCCTGTTTTCCTGACCAGTTCAGCAAAGCTAAGTTCTTGCCTGCTCTTTTCTGTCCACAGATTGTGGACTTATCCGTTCTGTGCTTTTTATGTTTGTCCAGCTTATCAGCTGTTCCATCCAGCATGTCCACATGGATATTCCGTCTCTGAACCCTGCTTATACAGGTACTATACAGATGATCAGGTTTTTAAATACATCAGATAGGGATTATATACATTAGGTAGGACAGCTCTATATGGGTATACCTTGACGATTGGTGGAGAAGCTTAGTATACATTTTTTTGCAAAAAAAGTATCAACTAAATACCCTGTTTATTCCATCTTTTGACTAGCACTTGCTTATTACTGTGATTTTTTTTACAACAGAGTATTTTTGACCTAATTGTGCTCTTTTGTGTCTTCAAGTTTCTTGGTGGTGTGTCAACAGGTTACTACAGACTTGTTCAATGTGCAAGTAGCCCATGTGTTTCTGGTTCTATAATAGCCATATAGGAGGCAGATATTTCTGTATTGTGTGTATACACTGCATTCTGTAGAGCTGTGTAAAATGCAGCAGAGTGTGTGTTTTATGGAAATGGCAAAGAACAAAAATAATTTGATGAGAAATGTCAAAGATAATTAATGTATTCAGACTATAAAATGAAAGAACCCATCTCAGATGCCAGCAAGTGATATAGCATACCCTACCTTATCTGTGTGTATTGTGTGTAGTGCTATTTTAAAGTCACTGGAACTGTCATTAAGTCAGCAAACCTCTAATGAAAATGAGCTGACTCTGCTCATCATGTCCCAGTCTACACAGCAAAGCTATAATGCAACTGCAAGGCAGTTGCACACGACCTCCACCAGGGGGAGCAGGTGAGGGGAAAAAGGTAGCACTCACCGTGTAGCACCACAGTGCAAAGCGAGGAGCGCCACCAGGAGGCAGCAGAGTAGTCAGTTAGGCCGGTCAGCAACAAACAGGAAGACAAAGTACAAGAGGTCACAGCAATGCACAAGGACAGAGACAAGCCAGAAATCGGAACCAGATGGGAACATGGGATCCAAAATGTGAGACAAAAGATGTAGTCAGGGTTAGAGGCAGAGAGTCAAAATCAGATGGGAAATGTAGTAACCGAGATGGAAACGTAGTAACGGAGATAGAAAGCAGGAGGCGGAGTTCAAAATACAAGCCGAGTCATACACTGTAGGAAACCACCAAACACACACTAAGTCAGGGACAGGGAGCGGGTCAGGCACAAATACAGGTAATCAGAGGCAGAAGGATCACTAGGGTATACGGGTCAGCTGCTCAAGCCAGGGACTGGAAATATCACTGACAAATCCTACCAGGAGTGGCACCAATAAATAGCCACCGACGAACCAAAGAGAGGCAGGAAAGTTTAACCCCACCATAACCAGGCCGGGGAAGGAAAAGCAAGAAGCAAACCTCGACCTGGATCATGACCAAAGCTGTCAGGAAATATAAGCTTCTGTGGAAATTTGGTTAGTCAAAAAGAAAGTAATATAAAACCCAATAAATGAAAATGACAAATCCTTAAAACAACATGATATTAAATAATGCTTTTACTTAACTAAATCTTCTCTTCAACAATTGTTTAAATTATTGCTACAAGCATACGTTCAATATTGGCATCATTACAATAATTGTACCTACACCAAGTTTAAAAGTAGTAAAGGACATGTTAACAAAATTTAATAACATTGGGGCATTTTGAGATAAACAGCTTCTGTAGGTCACTACTGGAATAGATCATGTACAAGGAATGGAGCAATGGGGGGCTACATAGTATTATCCAACGAATCAATATTGAATATTGGGAATGAAATGTACCAGAAGCAAAAAGGCTCATACATATGAAAAACAGTATCTGCAGCACTAAAAATAAGCTCATGCTTTTCAAAGTACCAAAATGAGAGCGTAAGTTTAAGTTTTGAAATTGTGACCCAGCGCACAACATCCGTCTGGTGTGCATTAGGAGGAAGTGAATTAATATGATGATGGCAGCACAAAATATTATTAATGGAGGAACGGAGCCTATCGTGAATATCAGGAACCGGTTTTTAAAGTTTTGATCAAAAATAAGTTTGTTCTCGGTTATATTTTCAGTAGAAACATTTAATGAACTTTGTAGTTTTACGTCATAACCAAACCAACCAAGTGGAAGGCTGGAAATCAGGGAAATTAGCAGAGAGGAAGCAATCAACCTTGGAACCATGGTGGAGATCCTGGTCTTCAGGAAGACGAAGAGCTTATTGTTGTAGGTTACAATTTTCACGCAGTAGAAGACACAGAGGATGGTGGCAAACCAGTGACTGGAATAGTACATGAACATAGACACAACATATAGGGTTGATGCTACAATATACTTTTGCATTAGCCATGGAAAAAAATGAAAGATAGAGATCCGCAAAATGATGAAGAAAAAATACAATGCTCTAGAAATCGCCAAGGATCTCAAGATCTTGTTGTAGATATGATGAGATTTCAGGTTTTTCCGTTTCATGAAATCAGCAAGAACAATAATCAGATTTACTGCGAATCCTATGAAACATTCCAGGTAGAACACAGCTATGAGAATATATTGGATAGATGTTTCCATCATCATCAATGAGGAATATTCCTTTCCGGACATGCAGTCTCTGCTAGACAGACAAGTCTCGGGTATAGCATACAGAACATGACTTCTTTATAGCAGCTGATTCTATTAATCATGTCAATTCTCTGAGCATGATTGATTTCCATGCAAATCTTAAGTCTGTTCTATCTCTTGTTGCAAATATATGTGCTAAGCAGAGCAAGCAACATGCAAATAAGGAAAGACTAAAACTGTTCTCTTGTTTCACCTTAAATTATATGTCAATATTTACAACATAGATCCAATAATGTAGAATGTTAGTACACAGCTATTATTATTTATTATTATAGCGCCATTTATTCCATGGCGCTTTACATGTGAGGAGGGGTATACTTAATGAAAATCAAGTACTGTAATCTTAAACAATACAGGCCACAACTGGTACAGGAGGAGAGAGGACCCTGCCCGCGAGGGCTCACAATCTACAAGGGATGGGTGAGAATACAGTAGGTGACGATAGAGCTGCTTGTGCAGCGGTTTGGTCGAACGGTGGTCACTACAGGTTGTAGGCATGTCGGAAGAGGTGGGTCTTCAGGTTTCCTTTGAAAGTTACCATTTAATTTCTCTCTCCTCTGATGTGCGAGAGAAATAGTGTTTCCGGTCCCCCGATACCTCCGATACCTGTGGTGTCTCTGCATGCCCCTGTGAATTTCCTCAGGCCACCAGCATCTTCTTCCGGGAGAAAATGGCGGGCACATGCACAGTGCACCTGCCGAGATCTGCTGGCCAGCACCCGGCAACAATAGGAAAACGTTCCTCTTGGTTTATTTTGATCACTGTGATAGACACGATCACAGTGATCAAAATAACAAAATAGTAAGTAAAACCCACTTTATCACCCCCTTAGTTAGGGAAAAATAATGAAATTTAAAAAATAAATGTATTTCCCTTTTTCCATCAGTGTTAGAGTTGGTCTAAAGGGAGTTAGGCTAAAGTGAGTAGGGCTAAAGATAGGGTTAGAGTTAGGCTTAGGGCCAGAGTTATGGTTAGGGCTAGGGTTATGGTTAAAGTTAGGATCGGGATTATGGTTAGGGGTGTGTTAGGGTTAGATTTGTGGTTAGGGTTATGGTTAGGATTGGGATTAAGTTTAGGGGTGTGTTGGGGTTATGTTTGTGGTTAGAGTTATGGTTAGGGTTGAGATTAGGGCTACGGATATGTTGGGGTTAGAATTGGAGTTAGAATTGATGGGTTTCCACTGTTTAGGTACATCAGAGGGTCTCCAAACGTGACATTGCGCCACCATTGATTTAAGCCAATTTTACATTCAAATGGTGCTCCCTCCCTTCTAAGCCCTGCCATGCACCCAAACAGTGGCTTTCCCTTACATATGAGGTATCAGCGTACTCAGGAGAAATTGCACAACAAATTTTGTGGTCCATTTTCTCCTGATACCCTTGTAAAAATAAAAAAAATCAGTTCCAATCAATCAGGCTGAGTATTCAGAGACTCAGCAGAAGGAAGTAGGGACACTGAGGAGCTATCAATCAGGCTGAGTAGGCAGAGACTCAGCAGAAGGAAGGAGGGACACTGAAGAGCTATCAATCAAGCTGAGTAGGCAGAGACTCAGCAGAAGGAAGGAGGGACACTGAGGAGCTATCAATCAGGCTGAGTAGGCAGAGATTCAGCAGAAGGAAGGAGGGACACTGAGGAGCTATCAATCAGGCTGAGTAGGCAGAGACTCAGCAGAAAGAAGGAGGGACACTGAGGAGCTATCAATCAGGCTGAGTAGGCAGAGACTCAGCAGAAGGAAGGAGGGACACTGAAGAGCTATCAATCAAGCTGAGTAGGCAGAGACTCAGCAGAAGGAAGTAGGGACACTGAGGAGCCATCAATCAGGCTGAGTAGGCAGAGATTCAGCAGAAGGAAGGAGGGACACTGAAGAGCTATCAATCAGGCTGAGTAGGCAGAGACTCAGCAGAAGGAAGGAGGGACACTGAGGAGCTATCAATCAGGCTGAGTAGGCAGAGATTCAGCAGAAGGAAGGAGGGACACTGAGGAGCCATCAAACGGGCTGAGTAGGCAGAGACTCAGCAGAAAGAAGGAGGGACACTGAGGAGCTATCAATCAGGCTGAGTAGGCAGAGATTCAGCAGAAGGAAGGAGGGACACTGAGGAGCCATCAATCGGGCTGAGTAGGCAGAGACTCAGCAGAAGGAAGTAGGAACACTGAAGAGCTATCAATCAGGCTGAGTTGGCAGAGACTCAGCAGAAGGAAGTAGGAACACTGAAGAGCTATCAATCAGGCTGAGTTGGCAGAGACTCAGCAGAAGAAAGTAGGGACACTGAAGAGCTGTCAATCAGGCTGAGTAGGCAGAGACTCAGCAAAAGGAAGTAAGGACACTGAGGAGCCATCAATCAGGCTGAGTAGGCAGAGACTCAGCAGAAGGAAGGAGGGACACTGAGGAGCTATCAATCAGGCTGAGTAGGCAGAGACTCAGCAGAAGGAAGGAGGGACACTGAGGAGTAGGGTTGAGCGACTTTTAGTTCTTTAGGGTCGAGTCGGGTTTTGCGAAACCCGACTATCTCAAAAGTCTAGTCGAGTGGAATCGGCCGATTATCGCGAAAAGTCGGGGATCGACCGTCAATCTGTCAATCTGGATGGGTAATATAAAAGTAGATTTGACTTTTCAAAGTAGGCCGCGCTTCTGTGTGAAGGAAGCAGTTCCTGAGTGGAATAGCAGTTTCATAGTTTTTCGTTTTATGCAATTCATGCCCTCACCAAGCTCTTTTTAAATGAAAAAATACATTGTGCTAGATAGTTTGTTTTTGAAAAAGATCAAGCAAGCACGGAACGCGTAAAAATAAAAGCTACAAAATTGCTATTACACTTTGGAACTGCTTCCTTCATACAACAATGCAATCTACTCTGAAATGTCAAATCTACTTTTTCTACTAATCAATATGCAAAAGAGGGTTCACCTTCATTGGCCGACAGGGTTGCAACAGTTGTAATATTCATGTGCAATTATTGGAGTTCTATCAATCACAACTCTTTCAGGTGAGCAGTTCAATGACTCCCTTCTCATCTGCACCTTTCAATATCACTCTTTGTGCGTTTGTCCCCACACCCCTTTATTAATGGAGCTAGGTCGGCAGAGAATCAGCAGCATGGAGATGGGACGCTGAGGAGCTGTAAATCAGGCTGGGTAGGGAGGGACTCAGCAGCAACAGAGAGGCGGGACACTGAACTGCTGGCAATCATGATAGGTGGGTGGAGAAAGAAAAGGAACACTGAGGTGTACCCAATCGGGATGCTACTACCCTATCCTTAGTATTAAACTTTACCTTGTGTCAGTCGACCTAAGTCAGAATAAGGGCAGAGCAGGACAGGGGCCCGGCTGTTCAGATGTCTGCCCATGGAAAGCTATACGGATCAAATGCACAGCTCAGAAAAGGGGGCAATGCCTCTGTTTGCACAAGAAACTACAGCAAAAACATAGAAATGAGCCGGAGCATAAGTTGATATGTTCAAAGTGCAAAAGCACATTCACACTAAGGCTATTTCCCAGGCAAAACCCAAGGAAAAAAACAAAGTAAGCAAATACCCTGTAGGAAGCAAATAAATAAGTAAATAATAATAGTACATGTCATTAACATAGGATAATTAGTTAACATTATTTTGATCAAAAAAGCATAAAAGACATCCAAAACACCTAAAAAAAATTGCTTGTACTATTTATACTTATACAAAGAAGTAACATGTTGTACCTCTACTATTCCAAAATGGAAGCAATGGAAATATACATAGGAAAAAATAGGACCTTATAGATTTGGGGCAAAGATTTTTCAGTTTGAATTTTGGGAACAATAGGAAAAGTTAGGCCCCTATTCGTTAAAGTGTTTGTGCCAGAAAATAAGTGTAAAACATTTTAAAAAGTCTGAATTAGTGTTAAGCATTCTGATACTGCAAATATCGGGTATCGGCCGATATTCGCTGTATCGGAATTCCGATACCGAGTTCCGATACTTTTGCGATATCGGATACCAGAATCGGAAGTTCCTATAGTGCAATGATGCACTATAATGGAGTGTGGGCGGTGCGTGGGCGGAGACTGCGTGTCTGTGTATGCTGGCAGGGTCTGTACGGGACCGTGGGGGGTCTGTGCATGCCTGCCGGGGATCTGTGTGTGCCTGCCAGGGGTCTGTAGGGACCTGCTGGGGCTCTGTGCGGGCTGTCGGGGGTCTGTGCGGGCTGCGGGGGTCTGTGCGGGCCTTCCGGAGCTCTATGCGGGCTGCCGGGGGTCTGAGCAGGCTGCCGGGGGTCTGTACGGGCCTGCCGGGGCTCTGTGCGAGCTGCCGGGGCTCTGTGCAGGCTGCCGGGACTCTGGGCGGGCTGCCGGGGCTCTGTGAGGGCTGCTGGGGGTCTGTGCGTGTGTGCTGGCATTGTCTGTTGGGACTACAAGTCCCATCGGACGATGCCTGCTACAGTGACAGTGATTGACACATTAGCCAATGATGTGGCAGTAATAGTCCCATCATCCGACTAATGTGTTGAATGTAAAAAAAAAATACTACATACATACTACATACATACATACAACATACTACATACATACTACATACTACATACATATTACATACATACTACAGACTACATACATACATACTACATACATACTACATACTACATACATACTACATACTACATACATACTACATACATACTATATACATACTACATACATACTACATACAATACATTCATGCATTACATACAATACATACACATAGACATACAGTACATTAAACAGAGTACACACTCACCATCACTTGTCACTTTGTTCCCTGAAGCCAGTGTCATCTGTAAAAAATATTAAAATAACAAACAACCAATATACTCCCTGATCCGCAGAAATCCACGAGTGTCCCACGATGATCTCCTGTGGAGAATGGCAGCATCTGCTGATGTGACCGCTCTCCAGGGGCTCCAGGAATCCAATGAAGGGAGGAAGGTATTCCTCCGCCACTGTAAAAAAATAGTCCCTAGTCTCACTTTTGGCATTGCTGTGTGAGAAGTTTTCCCACGCAGCAATTGCCATGAAGTGAGACTTTGAACTATAGTAACCTCAGTGATGCACTGCAGGAGCCATTTTTTACAGGTGACAGTGGTTTCGGGGCTCAAAATGACAAGTAATGGTGAATATCTACTGTATGTTTAATGTACTGTATGTCTGTATGTATAAAACCAAAAACACATGGGCTACTTGCACAGTGAACAAGTCTGTAGAAACCTGTTCACACCACCAAAGAACTTGAAGACACAAAAGCGCACAGAGAGGTCAAAAAATACTCTGTTGTAAAAAAGTCACAGTAAATAAGCAAGTGCTAGTCAAAAGATGAAAAAATACAAAAATACAGGGTATTTACTTAATACATTTTTTTGCAAAAATAAGTATGTTAAGCTGCTCCACCAATCGCCAAGGTATACCCATAATAGAGCAGTCCTATCTCATGTATATAATCCCTGTCTGATGTATTTAAAAACCTGATCATCTGTATAGTACCTGTATGAGCAGGGTTCAGAGAGAAAATATCCATGTGGAACATGCAAGATGGAACAGCTACAATGCAAATGACCCACAGAGGAGTGGTGAACTCCCCAGTCTTGTAGAAACAAGAGAACAATTATAAAACCAAAAACACATGGGCTACTTGCACAGTGAACAAGTCTGTAGAAACCTGTTCACACCACCAAAGAACTTGAAGACACAAAAGCGCACAGAGAGGTCTGTATGTATGTATTGCATGTAATGTATGAATGTATTGTATGTAGTATGTATGTAGTACTGTATGTATGTAGTATGCATGTAGTATGTATGTATGTATGTATGTAGTATGTATGTAGTATGTATGTAGTATGTATCTTTTGTTTTTGTTTTTTTGTTTTTTCTTATTCAACACATTAGCCGGATGATGGGACTACTACTGTCCCATCATTGGCTAATGTGTCAATCACTGTCACTGTAGCAGGCATCATCCGATGGTACTTGAAGTCCCATCGGACGATGCCTGCTCTCATGCACAGACCCTTGGCAGCCCGCACAGAGCCCCGGCAGGCCTGCACAGACCCCCAGCAGCCCGTACAGAGCCCCGGCAGCCCGCACCGAGCCCTGGCAGGCCCGCACAGACCCCCAGCAGCCCGCACAGACCTCCGGCAGCCCGTAAAGACCCCTGGCAGCCCACACAGACCCCTGGAAGCCCGCACAGAGCGAAGTCAGGCCCGCACAGACCCCTGGCAGGCCCATACAAACCCCCAGCAGGCCCGCACAGACCCCTGGCAGGCACGCACAGACCCCCGACAGCCCACACAGACCCCTGGTAGGCCCATACAGACCCCCGGCAGCCCGCACAGACCCCCAGCAGGCACACACAGATCCCCGGCAGCCTGCACAGATTCCCGAGAGGCCCGTACAGATCCCCGGCAGGCCCGCACAGACCCTGCCAGCAAACACTGACACGCACAGTGTCCGCCAATGCACCGCCCATACTCTTAATCCGGAACAGGATGTAGAAGGACAGAAAGGGCTTATTTACATTCCGATATTTGTGTCCCATTGACTTGCATTGGTAACGGGTATCGTATTGGCGTATTTTTTGGATATCGGCCGATCCAATCCGATACTGATGCTTCTGGATATTGGAAGGTATCGCTCACACTAGTCTGAATAAAACAGTAATGGAGGATGCCACTAAGGGAACAGGGATCACCCTGCACATACTATAAGTTGCAATATGTAAAGAGGGTGAAAAAGTAGTATGGAAAAAGAGGGACTCACCCTTTTTTTTAACCCCTTCCCGACCTTTGACGCATACGCTGCATCATGAAAGTCGGTGCCATTCCGACCCATGACGCAGCGTATGCGTCATGGCGGAATCGCGTTACTGCAGGCCGGGTGAAAGGGTTAACTCCAATTTCACCCGGCCTGCAGGGACAGGAGGACTTGTACTTTAGCCCAGGGGAGGTGGCTTCAAACTGCCAATCAGAGCGATTTGTAATATTTCACCTAAAAAACTGGTGAAATATTACAATCCAGCCATGGCCGATGCTGCAACATCATCGGCCATGGCTGGAAACACTAATGTGCCCCCACCCCACCCCACCGATCGCCCCCCAGCCCTCCGATCGGTGGTCCGCTCCCCTCCATCCTGTGCTCCGCTCCCCCGTGCTCCAATCCCACCCCCCGTGCTCCAATCCCACCCCCCTGCACTCCGATCCACCCCCCCGCACTGCGATCCACCCCCCGCACTCCGATCCACCCCCCCCTTCTCCGTTCCACCCCCCATGTTACGATCCCCCCATGCTCCGATCCACCCCCCCGTGCTCCGACGCCCCCCCCCCGTGCCCTGATCTCCCCCCCTTATACTTACCTAGCCTCCCGGGGTCCGTCCGTCTTCTTTCCTGGGCGCCGCCATCTTCCAAAATGGCGGGCGCATGCGCAGTGCACCCGCCGAATCTGCCGGCCGGCAGATTCGTTCCAGAGTGAATTTTGATCACTGTGATAAAACCTCACAGTGATCAAAATAAAAAAAAACAGTAAATGACCCCCCCCCTTTGTCACCCCCATAAGTAGGGACAATAATAAAATAAAGAATTTTTTTTTTTTCCCCCACTAAGGTTAGAGTTAGAACTAGGGTTAGGGGTAGGGTTAGGGTTAGGGGTAGGGTTAGGGTTAGGGGTAGGGTTAGGGTTAGGGTTAGGAATGTGCACACGTATTCTGGTCCTCTGCGGATTTTTCCGTAGCGGATTTCATAAATCCGCAGTGGTAAACCGCTGTGGGTTTATCGCGGATTTACCGCGGTTTTTCTGCGCATTTCACTGCGGTTTTACAACTGCGATTTTCTATTGGAGCAGTTGTAAACCGCTGCGGAATCCGCAGAAAGAAGTGACATGCTGCGGAATGTAAACCCCTGCGTTTCCGTGCAGTTTTTCTGCAGCATGTGCACAGCGATTTTTGTTTCCCATAGGTTTACATTGAACTGTAAACTCATGGGAAACTGCTGCGAATCCGCAGCGTTTTCCGCAGCGTGTGCACATACCTTTGGAATTAGGCTATGTGCACACGGTGCGGATTTGGCTGCGGATTCGCAGCAGTGTTCCATCAGGTTTACAGTACCATGTAAACATATGGAAAACCAAATCCGCTGTGCCCATGGTGCGGAAAATACCACGCGGAAACGCAGCGTTGTATTTTCCGCAGCATGTCAATTCTTTGTGCGGATTCCGCAGCGTTTTACACCTGTTCCTCAATAGGAATCCGCAGGTGAAATCCGCACAAAAAACACTGGCAATCCGCGGTAAATCCGCAGGTAAAACGCAGTGCCTTTTACCCGCGGATTTTTCAAAAATGGTGCTGAAAAATCTCACACGAATCCGCAACGTTGGCACATAGCCTTAGGGTTAGGGGTGTGTTGGGGTTAGGGTTGTGATTAGGGTTACGGCTACAGTTGAGATAAGGGTTAGTGGTGTGTTGGGGTTAGTGTTGGAGTTAGAATTGAGGGGTTTCCACTGTTTAGGCACATCAGGGGGTCTCCAAACGCAACATGGCACCACCATTGATTCCAGCCAATCTTGTATTCAAAAAGTCAAATGGTGCTCCCTCACTCCCGAGCCCCGACGTGTACCCAAACAGTGGTTTACCCCCACATATGGGGTACCAGCATACTCAGGACAAACTGCGCAACAATTACTGGGGTCCAATTTCTCCTGTTACCCTTGAGAAAATAAAAAAAATTGCTTGCTAAAACATCATTTTTGAGGAAAGAAAAATGATTTTTTATTTTCACGGCTCTGCGTTGTAAACGTCTGTGAAGCACTTGGGGGTTCAAAGTGCTCACCACATATCTAGATAAGTTTATTGGGGGGTCTAGTTTCCAAAATAGGGTCACTTGTGGGGGGTTTCTACTGTTTAGCCACATAAGGGGCTCTGCAAACGCAACGTGACGCCCGTAGAGCATTCCATCAAAGTCTGCATTTCAAAACGTCACTACTTCACTTCCGAGCCCCGGCATGTGCCCAAACAGTAGTTCACCCCCACATATGTGGTATCACCGTACTCAGGAGAAACTGGACAACAAAGATTGGGGTCAAATTTCTCCTGTTACCTTTGGGAAAATTAAAAAATTCTGAGCTAAAAATAATTTTTGAGGAAAGAAAACGTATTTATTATTTTCACTGCTCTGTGTTATAAACTTCTGTGAAGCACTTGGGGGTTCAAAGTGCTCACCTCACATCTAGATAAGTTCCTTTCGGGGTCTAGTTTCCAAAATGGGGTCACTTGTGGGGGGTTTCTACTGTTCAGCCACATCAGGGGCTCTGCAAACGCAACGTGACGCCCGCAGAGCATTCCATGAAAGTCTGCATTTCAAAACGTCACTACTTCACTTCCGAGCCCCAGCATGTGCCCAAACAGTGGTTTACCCCCACAAATGGGGTATCAGCATACTCAGGAGAAACTGGACAACAACTTTTGGGGTCAAATTTCTCCTGTTACCCTTGGGAAAATAAAAAGTTGCGGGCTAAAAAATCATTTTTGAGAAAAGAAATTTTTTTTTTATTTTCATGGCTCTGCATTATAAACTTCTGTGAAGCACTTGAGGGTCCAAAGTGCTCACCACACATCTAGATTAGTTCCTTTGGGGGTCTAGTTTCCAAAATGGGGTCATTTGTGGGGGATCTCCAATGTTTAGGCACACAGGGGCTCTCCAAACGCAACATGGTGTCCGCTAATGATTGGAACTAATTTTCCATTTAAAAAGCCAAATGGCGTGCCTTCCCTTCTGAGCCCTGCCGTGCGCCCAAACAGTGGTTTACCCCCACATATTGGGTATCTGCATACTCAGGACAAACTGGACAACAAAATTTGTGGTCCAATTTCTCCTATTACCGTTGGCAAAATAGGAAATTCCAGGCTAAAAAATCATTTTTGAGGAAAGAAAAATTATTTTTTATTTTCATGGCTCTGCGTTATAAACTTCTGTGAAGCACCTGGGGGTTTAAAGTGCTCAGTATGCATCTAGATAAGTTCCTTGGGGGTCTAGTTTCCAAAATGGGGTCACTTGTGGGGGAGCTCCAATGCATAGGCACACAGGGGCTCTCTAAACGCGACATGGTGTCCGCTAACAATTGGAGCTAATTTTCCATTCAAAAAGTCAAAAGGCGCGCCTTCCCTTCCGAGCCCTGCCGTGTGCCCAAACAGTGGTTTACCCCCACATATGAGGTATCGGCGTACTCGGGAGAAATTGCCCAATAAATTTTAGGATCTATTTAATCCTATTGCCCATGTGAAAATGAAAAAATTGAGGCGAAAAGAAATTTTTTGTGAAAAAAAAGTACTTTTTCATTTTTACGGATCAATTTGTGAAGCACCTGAGCGTTTAAAGTGCTCACTAGGCATCTAGACAAGTACCTTGGGGGGTCCAGTTTCCAAAATGGGGTCACTTGTGGGGGAGCTCCAATGTTTAGGCACACAGGGTCTCTCCAAACGCGACATGGTGTCCGCTAACGATGGAGATAATTTTTCATTCAAAAAGTCAAATGGCGTTCCTTCCCTCCCGAGCCTTACCATGTGCCCAAACAGTGGTTTACCCCCACATGTGAGGTATCGGTGTACTCAGGAGAAATTGCCCAACAAATTTTAGGATCCATTTTATCCTGTTGCCCATGTGAAAATGAAAAAATTGAGGCTAAATAATTTTTTTGTGAAAAAAAAGTACTTTTTCATTTTTACGGATCAATTTGTGAAGCACCTGGGGGTTTAAAGTGCTCACTATGCATCTAGATAAGTTTCTTGGGGTGCCTAGTTTCCAAAATGGGGTCACTTGTGGGGGAGCTCCAATTTTTAGGCACACGGGGGCTCTCCAAATGTGACATGGTGTCCGCTAAAGAGTGCAGCCAATTTTTAATTCAAAAAGTCAAATGGCGCTCCTTCCCTTCCAAGCCCTGCCGTGCGCCCAAACAGTGGTTTACCCCCACATATGAGGTATCAGCGTACTCAGGACAAATTGGACAACAACTTTCATGGTTCAGTTTCTCCTTTTACCATTGGAAAAATAAAAAAATTGTTGCTGAAAAATCATTTTTGTGACTAAAAAGTTAAATGTTCATTTTTTCCTTCCATGTTGCTTCTACTGCTGTGAAGCACCTGAAGGGTTAATAAACTTCTAGAATGTGGTTTTGTGCACCTTGAGGGGTGCAGTTTTTAGAATGGTGTCACTTTTGGGTATTTTCAGCCATACAGACCCCTCAAACTGACTTCAAATGTGAGGTGGTCCCTAAAAAAAATGGTTTTGTAAATTTCGTTGTAAAAATGAGAAATCGCTGGTCAAATTTTAACCCTTATAACTTCCTAGCAAAAAAAAAATTTGTTTCCAAAATTGTGCTGATGTAAAGTAGACGTGTGGGAAATGTTATTTATTAACTATTTTATGTCACATAACTCTCTGGTTTAACAGAATAATAATTCAAAATGTGAAAATTGCAAAATTTTCAAAATTTTCGCCAAATTTCCGTTTTTATCACAAATAAACACAGAATTTATTGACCTAAATTTACCACTAACATGAAGCCCAATATGTCACGAGAAAACAATCTCAGAATCGCTAGGATCCGTTGAAGCATTCCCGATTTATTACCTCATAAAAGGACACTGGTCCGAATTGCAAAAAACGACAAGGTCTTTAAGGTCAAAATAGGCTGGGTCATGAAGGGGTTAAATTATATAAATGAATATTTATTAACACAAAAAAACAAAAGACATGCTCATAAAACAAGTAAAAAGCCCAAAAGCTATTCAACTGAATCGGACAAAAAGCAATAATAAAGCTTAAGTCCACCCTAAATTTTGCAGAGAGCCCACCAAAAAACCATATCTGATTGATTGTTATAAAATGCTGGTGTGTACACAAGTGATGTAGAGCAGAAAAAACATCAAATGAAAAACCTTAATGAAGTGAATAAAATAGGTATTTTAAAAAGTCACAAGTTTTCATTTGCGACTATTATTTTGTGACTTTTGGTGTTTTCACGCTGGTTTCAGCCAACTCTGCTGAAATGGGCAGAGCTGGGAGGAGTCAGGGCAGACTGGGCGTGGCTATGTCCATCCATAAAATTCATCAAAAGTGGCGGCGTGTCTTTTACCAGAAATGTTACTCTACTCACAAACTGGGGGGCGCTCACCACTGATCCGATACTCCAATGTTTTTTTTGGTGATAGACATACGTTTAAGACCTCAAATTCTTGCAGGATTTTGCCTATTGCAGAGTATGCATGGATGGCAATGTACTGAAATATAAACATAAAGTATTAACTAGAGAGGAGCATTGAGCAAATATTTTTTCACAATTCACATTCTTCCAAAATGCAGATTTTTTGCAAATTTTTGGCTGTCATGTCTCTAAACCATAAACACCCATACAAAAAATACTTATAGTCACTTTACTGTTCCCCTCTCCAGTCTCCTCTTCTCTCTCGTCTTCTGATCACAGCTGCGATCTATGAAATCTCTGCCTCGGATGGTCCTGCACGTGCACATGCAAGGTCACTTTGTGAGATGATGATGCCGTGACTTTTCAGTGCTCACGGTGGTGATAAAATGATTCGGCAAGGACCAGATGTGTGACGGTGAGGAGTGAATGGGTCGCACAGGTGAGTGCTGAGTATAAGGACTTTTTTATGTTTTACATCTTACGTTCTTTATGCTCTGAGATCTGGAGATACTTCACCACATGATAAAGGACATTTAACTTGTAGTTAATAAATTAATCTGCTCTCAATCTGTACCCTTCCCCCATCCAGGGAAGAGGGGAATAGAAGTATACCATAGTACACCAACCAGACAACCAAGGTAATATGAACAGGGGTAACGAGTAATACCAAACCTGCAAATATACTCACAAATAAAACAGAGGAATGCACCGTGGAGTGGAGCCTGGGGGTAAACCAAGGTAGGAGGAAAAAGGGAACTATCACTCACTCAAAACCTAGCAACAGTCACAGATAAATCAATCAAGCGCCATCTGCAATAATCACCAACAACCTCCAGCCATGCAGCATAAGCTACGTCTGACAATGAGTGCTAGCCAAGGCCAAAATTTTATAGGAGATAGGAGTGGTGAACAGTGCACCCTTGTGAACATGAAACATTTTTGTGGAAAAAACAAAATTTTTAATTTTTACGATCCAATGTTTTGAAATTCTGTGAAGAATTTGTGGATTTAAAATGTTTTCAAACACACATCATTTTTGGATTTTTACAGTCCAATATTTTAAAATTTTGTGAAGCCCCTGTGAGTTCAAGATGGTTATCAAATCTGTAGAAAAATTTCTTGAGGGATGTAGTTTTCAAAATAGGGTCACTTTTTGGGTTTTCTGTTGCTTTGGCACCATAATGACTCTTCAAGTGCAACATAGGGTCCAGAGTCTATTCCTGCAAAATCTGTGCTCAAAAAAGTCAAATAGCATTCATTCCCTTTCGAACACTGCTGTGTGCGCAAAGTGTAGATTTTGACCACATATTAGGTATAGTTGTAGTCAGCAGAAATTGGCCAAAAAAATTTGCAGCCCATTTTCTTCTGTTATTTTTTTAAATGAAAAATTTGGGGCTAAAACATTATCTTTTTATGGAACACACATCATTTTTGCATTTTTACTGTCCAATGTTTTAAAATTCTGGGAAGCCCCTGTGGGTTCAAGATGGTTACCAAACATGTAGGGAAATTTCTTGAGGGGTGTACTCTTCCACAACATATTGGTCATCAGTGTAGTCAGGAGAAATTTCACAATAAACTGGATCTGGATAAGTTGGAAACTTGGGCCGAAAGGAGGCAGATGCAGTGTAACAATGATAAATGTAAGGTTATACACATGGGAAGAAGGAATCAATATCACCATTACACACTGAACGGGAAACCACTGGGTAAATCTGACAGGGAGAAGGACTTGGGGATCCTAGTTAATGATAAACTTACCTGGAGCAGCCAGTGCCAGGCAGCAGCTGCCAAGGCAAACAGGAACATGGCATGCATTAAAAGAGGTCTGGATACACATGATGAGAGCATTATGCTGCCTGTGTAAAAATCCCTGATTGTCACGCTCACACCCTGACTGGTGGGCGTGAGCTCGGGGGGGGGGTTGTGGCCCCACTGTGCCACGAACCAGACTACCCTGGAAGGGCCGTAACTATGACAGCTGCCTTGGTCTTCTCTGGAGCCTCTGATGGTGAGGTCAGACTTGTGCGGCAGGCAGCTGCCAGGTGCTACTCCAGGGTGGTGTCTGGCTGTGGCTGCTGATCCCACTTGGAGAACAGGAGCGCTAGGACAGGTGTGGGCATCAGGCAGAAATAGCAGAAGAGCATGGCTGAAACTCAGACGAGTTGGCACGGCTGAGATACAGGGCTTGCAGAGACACAGGACTGGCAGGCACGGCAGAGGCACAGGGCTGGCAGGCACGCCAGAGACACAGGGCTGGCAGGCACGGCAGAGACACAGGGCTGGCAGGAACGGCAGAGACACAGGGCTGGCAGGAACAGCAGAGACACAGGGCTGACATGAACGGCAGAGACACAGGGCTGGCAGGAATGGCAGAGACACAGGGCAGGTTGGTGTGGTGTATGAACACAGGATCAAACAGGAGATGCAGGTACGGAAACAAGCCAGAAGGAAAGGAGAATGAAGGAACAGGTAGAGGAGCAAGAGATAGCGCAGCAACAAAAGCTAAGCAAAGCGGAACCGCAAGGAATGTGGAGAGGAGCTGCAGCAAGAGATTACTGCAGAAGCTAAGCAGAGCAGAACCACAAGGAATGCAGAGAGGAGCTGTAGCAAGAGATTTCTGCAGCAGCAGGAGCAGAGCAGAGTAGAATGAAGCAGAACCACAGGAGTGTGGAGCAAAGGCAAAGCTGCAGAGAGACAAGGGTAGAACCACAAAGTGCAGAGCCAAGAGCAGAGTAAAGGCAGAGTGCAGAGCCAAGAGCAGAGTGAATGCACAGAGTGCAGAGCCAAGAGCAAAGGCACAGAGTAAGAAGCAAAGCAAGGTCGCAGAGTGCAGAGTCGAGAGCAGAGCAGAGAGGCACTGCAGGGAAAGAAACCACAGACAAGGAGACAGAGGTAGGACAAAGTTCAGACAAGGTAATGGAACAAGACAAGGTATAAGAACAAAGACACAGGGACCAGGATATACAGCCTCCTGGAAAGCAGACAAACAAGATACAAGGAAAAGCAAGGAGAACAGCCTTCAGAGAAGGCAAGATGCAGAGCAAGGCCTAGCAGCTCAGAAGCAAAACACAAACTGAGTTAACACATTGCACAGGCCCAGTCCAGTGGGTGGAGCTGCACTAAATACTGGAGGCCTCTTGGTAATTGGTCAGGAACAGATTAGACAGGTGCAGCTGATTCCTATAAGAACCAGAGAGTTCAGGCGCCGCCCCCCTATACACACAGCCAGGAAGCATGCAGAGAGCAGAGGCACAGAATATGGAGCTGGCAAGAAACAGAAACCACAACATGACCTGGAGCAGTGGGTAAGATAGTGTGAGAGATGAGAGGCCATGCCATGATGCCAGCAGAGTTGTTACACTGGTTAGACCGCACATGGAGTACTGTGTCCAGTTTTGGACACCGGTGCTCAGGAAGGATATAATGGAACTAGAGTGAGTACAAAGGAGGGCAACAAAATTAATAAAGGGGATGGGGGAACTACAACACCCAGAGAGATTAGCAAAATTAGGATTATTTAGTCTAGAAAAAAGACGACTGAGGGGCGATCTAATAACCATGTATAAGTATATTAGGGGGCAATACAAATATCTCGCTGAGGATCTGTTTATACCAAGGAAGGTGACGGGCACAAGGGGCATTCTCTGCGTCTGGAGGAGAGAAGGTTTTTCCACCAACATAGAAGAGGATTCTTTACTGTTAGGGCAGTGAGAATCTGGGATTTTTTCCCTGAGGAGGTGGTGATGGCGAACTCAGTCGAAGGGTTCAAGAGAGGCCTGGATGTCTTCCTGGAGCAGAACAATATTGTATCTTACAGTTATTAGGATCTTTAGAAGGATGTAGATCTGAGGGTTTATTCTGACGGAATATAGGCTGAACTGGATGGACACATGGCTTTTTACGGCCTTGCTAACTATGTTACTATGTTCCCCCTAAATTTGGGAGGAAAATAGTGTTGCGTCTTATAATCTAAAGGTATCTTATAAGTAGGGGCGGTTGAGGTGGAGTGGGGTCACAGGAGGCAGGGTAGCTGCTTCAGGAGGCCGGCGGCAGGAGTGGGGTGATGTTGTATGCACCAGGCTTGGAGGAAGGGGTGTCCTAGTGGGGCGAGACTGCAGGTCCCGGAGTCCCCGCTTCTATCATTGATTTCCCAGCATGGGCTTCATGTAAAATGACTACCAGAGGCGGCGCATGTACAGATTGAAATCTCGGTTCCAAAGATGACTGTTGACAGTGGCACATGAGGATTTTATGTGCTGAGATCAGAGCTATGTCTGGTGTCAGCACACACAGCAGCTCCCATGGTAAATGGCAAGGGTACAACCTCTGCATTCATGCCATCCATCAGACTCATCAGACTGTACACATGAGTGCAGGAAATCACCTAAAATCTGGATGTACAGTGGTGTCTATTTGCTGGAAAGGTTTAAATAGAAGTAATAAAAGGGTAATTTCAATTAGTATGCTGAAAAATAGAATATGTACAACAATTTTTTCTTAATTTATCTCAATTTATTACCTTTAAATCACGCCACAATAAATAAAAAACATGATAGAAAAAAACAGTAATATGACTGAAAGGACAAAAAATATGAAAAGTAATATGTAATAAAATATCACAAAAAATACTACAAGACTTGATACAGCGCAGTCTATAAAAAAAAGTGCCACATTCTATGACTGTCGTTATGCAGAGAAGAGTTTTTTGAATAGTAAATAGTAATAATGCATAGTAAGCATAAACAGATGAATAGATGAAGATTTGTGAAATTGCAAATAACAGGAATATCTCATGAAGTGCAGCAGGGTGTATATACTTCATAGCTCCTGCAAAAAAAGGGAGTTCATTCACAGAGAAAAGTCACAAATTATTACCGTCTCTTGGAAATTATAAAGGTGCAAAGTCCACGGTGTGAGCGAGAAGCTGCACTTAGAGTCCACTACCTGGACAATCCCTTTTTAAATAAGGTAGTACTCCTTACAAATAAAAACACCTTAGGCTAGGGTGACGTGGCGGTAGATTCTCTGAGAGAAGCATGTTGATTATGCAAATTATTATTATTATTATTATTTATTGTTATAGCGCCATTTATTCCATGGCGCTTTACATGTGAGGAGGGGTGTACATAATAAAAACAAGTACAATAATCTTAAACAATACAAGTCATAACTGGTACAGGAGGAGAGAGGACCCTGCCCGCGAGGACTCACAATCTACAAGGGATGGGTGAGGATTCAGTAGGTGAGCGTAGAGCTGGCCGTGCAGCGGTTTGGTCGATCGATGGTTACTGCAGGTTGTAGGCTTGTCGGAAGAGGTGGGTCTTCAGGTTCTTTTTGAAGGTTTCGATGGTAGACGAGAGTCTGACATGTTGTGGTAGAGAGTTCCAGAGTAGGGGTGATGCGCGAGAGAAATCTTGTATGCGATTGTGGGAAGAGGAGATAAGAGGGGAGGAGAGAAGGAGATCTTGTACAAAATTTCTCCATCTTCTTCATTGTGTCAGTAAGCGGAAATTGGACTACATGCATATGTCATCCAAGAGCAGTCTGATGGTTTCAGTGAACTCATTGACTTGCATGACCGAGTGTGATCGATCCAAAGAAAAAAACTGGACACGTGCGTGAGTATCGTTTCTCCTTTCAGAAATTGACATGCTAAGCATGCCAAGATGAGGAGACTTAAAGCCGCAATGATCCTCTGGGAAATATGCTAATTATGCAAACTGTCTCTTCAGAGAGGAAGAGGACTAGAACTCTAGTGCCACCTATTGGAAGGTAGCAATCCTACAAGTCAATGTCGACCATTTAACGAGCCTTGTCACATGACTTAGCAAAATAGCCAAACCAGAATCTCAATTTGCAGACACTATGTTTCAGGGTACTGCCCCTCGTCAGTGCAAAGAGCTTGACCCCAAAAACTAACATTTTGCCGGGTCACATGCTGACCGATAATGCCGTGGCGTGAAGAACCCTTATACTTAATTCCAATGTATGCACTGTTCCAGCAATGTCGGCACCAGTTCTCCCCCGTCTCACGCGACTTTGTTATGCCACATGAACCATGCAGTCAGCTGCAGTAATTAGGCTGCTGTACTGTTACTACTTCCATTTGTCCAAGGTTTGTCTGAAAGTGTGAACCTTGGACAAATAGAAGAAGGGAGAGTACAGCTGCCATTAGTGGCTACTGATTGGCTGAATGGCTCACGTGGCATAAAAATGTCACCTGCAACCCGAGTAACCCCAATGCCGATGTCACATCAGAAGGTGAGTATAAGGTAATTATACAGTACTAGATTGTGGCCCGATTCTAACGCATCGGGTATTCTAGAATATGCATGTCCCCGTAGTATATGGACAATGATGATTCCAGAATTCGCGGCAGACTGTGCCCGTCGCTGATTGGTCGAGGCAACCTTTATGACATCATCGTCGCCCGTCGCTGAATCTGAAACGTGGGATTTCTACGTCCTTTATGACATCATCGTCGCTGTGCCCGTTGCTGATTGATTGGTCGAGGCCGCCAGGCCTCGACCAGAGACGCGGGATTTCCAGGACAGACAGACGGAAAAACCCTTAGACAATTATATATGTAGATTTTATAAGGGGGACTACTTTATATAAAAAAGATTGTCCAGATTGAACAACCCCTTTAACTTTTAAATTGATTAGTATAATTACAATAACTGCATATAAACCACCTAAGAAACAAGTGAAGGGTCATTCAAGAACATCCGATACGACCTAGGCACTTTAAGATTAACAGCTTCCTTATCTCACTGCTGGAACAGATTATATACAAGGAATGGAACAACGGGGAGCTACATAGAATTATCCAGAAAGTATAAAATGAGTATTTGAAATGATAAAATATTCCAGATGCAAAAACACTCATACATATAAAAAACATTATCTGCAGCACTAAAAATAAACTCATACTTTTCAAAGCGCAAAAGTGATATTTCAAGTTTGGGCTGTGATTATGTGACCCAACGCCGCTCATCCGTCTCGTGTGAATTAGGAGAAAGTGAATTAAAAGAAAGTTGGCAAAGCAAAATATTAGTAAAGGTGGAAAGGAGCCTACAATGAAGACCAAGAACTGATTATTAAAGTTTTGATCCATAATATGTCCGTCCTTTGTCATATTTTTGGTAGAAACATTTGATGAATTCTGTAGCTTCAAGTCACAACCAAACCAATCAAATGGAAGGCTGGAAATGAAGGAAATTAGCAGAGAGGAAACAATCAACCTTGGGACCAAGGTGGAGATCCTGGTCTTCAGGAAGACGAAGAGCTTACAGTTGTAGGTTACAATTTTCACGCAGTAGAAGACACAGAGGATGGTGGCAAACCAGTGACTGGTATAGTATATGAACATAGTCAGAAAATATAAGGCTAATGATGTCATCTTCTTTTGCAGTAGCCGGGGAAACAGTTGAAAGAGAATGTTTCGAAGAATGATATTGAAAATGAACAAAACTCTGGAAATTGCCAAGGAGCTGATGATTTTATCACAGGACTGGAGAGAATTCAGGCGTTTCCATTTCAAGAATTGTGAAGCCACAAGAGTCAGATTAACTGAGAAACCTACAAGACATGTCGCATGGAACAAAACTGTGAGAACGCATCCGACTGAATCTTCCATCATTGTAAAAGGAAAGCTTTCCAGGACATACAGTGCTTCTTGTCCGATCTTGACTCAGATTTTATGAGACTAGATCATCTCAGTATTTTATAGTAGTCTTGTGTCCATTCTTAATGGAAATTATTTGAGCATGGTTGACTTCCATGCAAAACTTTAATTCGGTCTGCAGCTGCTTAGATATATTTGTGCAAATGTAAATGCAAATGTAGAAAAACAAACTCTTTACTCTTCTTTCACCTCAATCAAATGTTAGTTTACATAGCTTAGATGTGATCAAATGGAATGTTGCTTCATAACTGGCTGAAAAAGACAAGATAACAAATAATAGTAATAATTTTATTTCTAGAGCGCCGACATATTCCGCAGCGCTTTACATTTTAGAGGGGACTTGTACAGATAATAGACATTACAGCATAACAATAAACACAAAGATCAAAACAGATACCAAAAGGAATGAGGGCCCTGCTGCTCGCAAGCTTACAATCTATGTGGAAAAGGGGAAACATGAAAAGTGGATGGTAACAATTGTTTTCATTGTTCGGACCGGCCATAGTGTAAGAATCGGGTGTTCATGTAATGCTTCATGAACCGGTTATCAGCCTAAGTATGTAACGGTACAGACACAGAGGGCTATTAGATGCATGAAGCATGTGAGAACATGATGCGAGGAACCTGGTTATGGTAAAAAAAAATTGAATAGTTAGGTTAATGCGTTGAAATAGTAGGCCAGTCAGAACAAATGCGTTTTTAGGGCACGCTTAAAATTGTGGGGATTAATCGTACAAACCTGGGTAGTGCATTCCAAAGAATTGGCGCAGCACGTGAAAAGTCTTGGAGACGGGAGTGGGAGGTTCTGATTATTGATGCTAACCTCAGGTCATTAGCAGAACGGAGAGCACGGGTAGGGTGGTAGACTGAGACCAGGGAGGAGATGTAGGGTGGTGCTGAGCCATGGAGTGCTTTGTGGTTGAAAGTTTGCACTGGATTCTGGTGTGGATGGGTAACCAGTGTAATGACTGGCACAAGGTAGAGGCATCGGTGTAACGGTTGGTGAGGAATATGCTGGCTGCAGCATTCAGGACAGATTGGAGCGGGGAGAGTTTGGTAAGAGGGAGGCCAATTAGTAGAGAGTTACAATAGTCCAGACGAGAATGAATGAGTGAAACAATAAGAGTTTTTGCAAAATTGAAAGTAAGAAAGAGTCGAATTCTAAAAATGTTTTTGAGGTGCAGATAACAAGAGCGAGCCAGTGATCGGATGTGGGGGTGAATGAAAACTAAGAATCAAGTATGACCCCAAGACAGCGAGCATGTTGCTGGGGAGCAATGGTGGAACCACACATGGAAATGACATAGGTACATTAGTAGAGGGAGTTAATGCGGTGCCCCAGTGTCCTGGTCGTCGCAGTGATGTCATTATCCTTTCAGGGGAGAAGTGATGTCATGTCTGAAGGCAATGAAAGACAACCACATTCAGGTATCACACACATGCAACATGTTCACACTCCTGAGTCCTGACCAGAAGGGGGAGCTCTAAGCCTGTTTAGGGTGAGCTCCCCTATTTACATCCGGATCTGGAGGGAAAAGGAGTTCAGTTCCTGTCAGGCAGTGAGAAGGAGAGGAGCTCTGCTGGCATGACGTGCTGCAACTCCTTGGAAAAGGCACTAAAAGGTGAACATACTGCAGAGAGTGTGCAGGAAAGCAGAGCACAGGATAGAAATACCAGAAGGAGATCAGCCAGGAACAAGCTGCTCCTTTCTGAGGCGCAGAAGCCGGTAGCCAGGAACACTGAGGGAGCAACTGTCTCTAAGCCTTGCTCCAGAGACTAGCAAGACAGTCAATTCCAAGTTGGCTGCTCGACCTTAATACCTAAGAAGACACGATGGCAACTTGTGGGGTCGGGGCGTCTCTAGGGTCCCTATAAACAAGCCTCCGGCCATCAGTCATATGGGTTTGTCCTATCCACACCATCTGGGGGACAGAGAGGAAGAAATAACATCTAGAACATCTACAAGAGTTGTGAGGACCTTACCGATAAGCTTAGCAGGAAGGTTCTAGAACACACAGGCACTAGAAGGAAGGCTACTGATTTCCCCCTGGATAAGGGGACTCTGGAATTGTCTTCAGACCGACCGGACTCTGCCTGCCCTGTCATCTGGCGTTCTGGGCTGAGGATACTATCTGAAGTCTTCAGTAAACAAGGTAAAAGACTGCAAACCTGTCTCCTCGTTCTTTACTGCACCTTGCCCATATATAAACTCTTTTACTGGACATCCCTGAGGGCCACGGACCGGGTCAGCCACCGTGACATCCCCCGAACCGCAGGACCCGGAGCTGAGTACCCCATTGCCCTACTCTGGGGGCGATCCAATTTGGCGTCACGAACAGGATCTACTTAAGCCTGAAAATGGGGTCATGTGCGCCTACGAACTGTATTTGTGATTAGCTTAAAGACTGTGTGTTGCGATTTGCCGCCAAAATCCGCCATTGCCGCGCCATGTGGAGCGCGAGGGGAGGGGTCATACCTTCGTGGGCGGAGGCAGCCAAAAAGAGAGCGAAGCAAGAAGATGGGTGCCGTGCTGCTGCCTGAAAAGCCGGAAGTGGAGACGCCGTGCAGCAGAGCCGCCAGAAGAGATGCTGCAAAGTGCCGATTCCGGAGAGGAGCCCAGACTTCCACCAGGTTAGCAGAGGGGAGGAATGGCCATGTCCGATCCGGGAAGGGAAGTAGCAATGGTCACAGCCGCAGACCAAGAAGCTCCTCCAGGCCCCGCAATAGGCGCAGCCGCAGGCCTTGCACTGCCGCCGGGTCCCGCAGAGCTTACCGCTTCCATCAGCCAGCTGGACACCGCCACGGCTACAGCAGCCATAATACCCTTCTCCATGCCATACATACCTGGAGCAGCCTGCTCGCACGATACTCTGGAGAATCGCATACAGTAACTGACTTTAAAGTACTACAACACACAGGCGCTAGAAGGAAGGCTACTGATTTTCATCTGGATAAGGGGACTCTGGAATTGCCTTCAGACCGACCGGACTCTGCCTGCCCTGTCATCTGGCGCTCTGGGCTGAGGATACTATCTGAAGTCTTCAGTAAACAAGGTAAAAGACTGCAAACATGTCTCCTCATTCTTTGCTGCACCTTGCCCATATATAAACTCTTTTACTGCACACCCCTTAGGGCCACGGACCGGTTCAGCCACCATGACATCCCCCGAACCGCAGGACCCGGTGCCGAGTACCCCATTGACCTACTTTGGGGCGATCCATTAACACAAGGAGTTCAGTTTTAGACAGGTTCAGTTTCAGATAGAGGGAGGACATGATGTTAGAGACAGCAGTAAGACAATCACTGGTGTTTTCTAAAAAGGCAGGCGTGATATCAGGAGAAGAGGTGTATAATTGGGTGTCATGTGCATAGAGATGGTATTGGAAACAAAATATACTGATTGTTTGACCAATAGGGGCAGTATACAAAGAGAAGAGGAGGGGGCCTAGGACTGATCCTTGAGGAACCCCAGCAGTTAGGGGAAGATGAGAGGAGGAGGAGAAGCCAGCAAAAGATACAGTGAAGGAGCGGTCAGAGAGATAGGAGGAGAACCAGGAGAGAACGGTGTTCTTGAGGCTGATGGAGCAGAGCATAGTGAGGAGGAGCTGATGATTCAGTGTCGAATGCTGCAGAGAGATCCAAGAGAATTAGCATGGAGTAGTGACTATTAGATTTAGCTGTTAGTAGATTATTAGAGACTTTACTAAGGGCAGTTTCAATAGAGTGTAAAGAGCGGTAACCAAATTGTTGAGGGTCGAGAAGAGAGTTATCTGAGAGATAGCGGGTAAGACGGGAGTGAACCAGGCGTTCCAGGAGGTTAGAGATGTAGAGAAGATTAGAGACAGGTCTATAGTTAGCGCCACAGTTTTGGTCGAGGGATGGTTTTTTAAGTAAGGGATGTATGATGGCATGCTTAAATGAGGAGGGAAAGATACCAGAAGAGAGGGAGAGAGGTTGAATATATTTGTTAGGTGAGTGGTGACAGCAGGGGAAAGGGACTGGATGAGATGTTACGGAATGGGGTCACAGGTGCAAGTGGTTGGGCGAGAAGATGCAAGGAGCCTGATTACTTCTTCTTCTGTGACTGGTTCAAAGTCAGAGAGTGAGCGAGATGTAGTAGGGGAGGGAGGACAGTGCATGGTATGAGGAGATTGGGAGAAAATTTCCTGTCGGATATGATCAATTTTTTCTTTGAATTATTGGATAGTGAGGTGATGAGGGTGTTGAAATAGGTTTGTTTGAAGAGGTGAAATGCAGAGTTGTATGTTTTAAGCATAAACTTATAATGGATGGAATCTTCGGGAAGATTGGAATTTCTCCACAGGCGTTCGGCGAACCGCTGTAGGAAACGTGTTTGCTGTGTGTTCCACAGTTGTCGCCGTCTATGCCATATTGTTCTATGTATAGCAGGTGCAGTTTCATCCACGGCACTTTGAGGTGTTTTGTTGTAATGATTCAGTGCAGAATCAGGACATGAGAGGGAGGAGATAGGGTCCAATGACGACTGCAAGTTCTTCATGACTTTCTGGGTGTTAATGGCCTGTATGTTTCTATAAGTGTGGAAAGTAGGGGTGGACTGAGCGGGATGGCAGTTCTTGATAGAGAATGGAAGAACATTGTGGTCAGAAAGCGGGAAAGGGGAGTTGTGAAATCATCCACTAAGCAAAGCCGGGAGAATACCAAGTCGAGGGAGTTTTCGTCTTCATGCGTTGGAGAGTTAGTATGCTGCGAGAGGCCGAAAGAGGAGGATAGAGATAAGAGGTGAAAAGCAGATGGGGAGAGGGGAGAAGCAATAGGGATGTTGAAATCACCCATGATGAGGGTGGGAATGTCACAGGAGAGAAAGTGAGGAAGGCAGGTGGCAAAGGGATCCAGGAATTGATGAGAGGGGCCCAGAGGACGATACTCCACCACTCGCATGGAGAAAGGGATGTAGAGTCTGACAGCATGGACCTCAAAGGAAGGGAAAACAAGTGAGGGTACTTGAGGAATAACTTGAAAGGTACATTTGGGTGATAGGAGCAGACTAACACCTCCACCTGCTCTGTGGTCTGATTTTGGGGTAAGAGAGAAGTGTAGTCCACAATATGAGAGAGCAAAAGCATATGGGCTACTTGCACAGTGAACAAGTCTGTAGAAACCTGTTCACACCACCAAGAAACTTGAACAAACAAAAAGAGCACAGCGAGGTCAAAAATACTCTGTTGTAAAGAAGTCACAGTAAATGAGCAAGTGCTAGTCAAAAAATGAAAAAAATACAGGGTATTTAGTTAATACTGGGCAGCACGGTGGCGCAGTGGTTAGCACAGCAGCCTTGCAGCGCTGGGGTCCTGGGTTCTAATCCTACCCAGGACAACATCTGCAAAGAGTTTGTATGTTCTCTCCGTGTTTGCGTGGGTTTCCTCCGGGCACTCCGGTTTCCTCCCACATTCCAAAGACATACTGATAGGGATTCTAGATTGTGAGCCCCATCGGGGACAGTGATGATAATGTGTGCAAAACTGTAAAGCGCTGCGGAATATGTTAGCGCTATATAAAAATAAAGATTATTATTATTATTATTATTACTTTTTTTGCAAAAAAATGTATATTAAGCTGCTCCACCAATCACCAAGGTATACCCATAATAGAGCAGTGATATCTAATGTATATAATCCCTATCTGATGTATTAAAAACCTGATCATCAGTATAGTACCTTTATAAGCAGGGTTCATAGAGAAAATATCCATGTGGATATGCAGGATGGAACAGCTTTAGTGCAAGTGGCCCACAGAAGAGTGGTGGACTCCCCAGTCTTGTAGAAACAAGAGAACAATTATAGAACCAAAAATACATGGGCTACTTGCACAATGAACAAGTCTGTAGAAACCTGTTCACACCACCAAGAAACTTGAAGACACAAAAAGAGCACAGCGAGGTCAAAAATACTCTGTTGTAAAGAACTCACAGTAAATGAGCAAGTGCTAGTCAAAAAATGAAAAAAAAAATACAGGGTATTTAGTTAATACGTTTTTTTGCAAAAAAAGTATATTAAGCTGCTCCACCAATTGCCAAGGTATACCCATAAGAGAGCAGTCCTATCTAATGTATATAATCCCTATCTGATGTATTAAAAACCTGATCATCTGTATAGTACCTGTATAAGCAGGGTTCATAGAGAAAATATCCATGTGGACATGCAGGATGGAACAGCTTTAGTGCAAGTGGCCTGTTGTGAATTCTGTGGCAGAGCTCCCTCCTGTGGTCACAAGTGGTACTTCGGCTGATTCTCTCTGTGAGCTTCCGTTGGTGGAGGAAAGTGGTACTGCGGCTTCTGAGTTTCCTTCCTCAGGTGATGTGGTGAAGTCGTGAGGTGCTGCTCTATTTAACTCCACCTGGTGCTTTGATCCTGGCCTCCAGTCAATGTTATAGTATTGGACCTGTTTCCTCCTGGATCGTTCCTGTGGCCTGCTGCTCTGCATAGCTAAGTTCTGCTTTGCTATTTTGTTTGCTGTTTTTTTCTGTCCAGCTTGTATATTTGTTTTTTCTTGCTTGCTGGAAGCTCTGGGACGCAGAGGGTGTACCTCCGTGCCGTTAGTTCGGTACGGAGGGTCTTTTTGCCCCCTTTGCGTGGTTTTTGTAGGGTTTTGTGTTGACCGCAAAGTTACCTTTCCTATCCTCGCTCTGTTCAGTAAGTCGGGCCTCACTTTGCTAAATCTATTTCATCTCTACGCTTGTCTTTTCATCTTAACTCACAGTCATTATATGTGGGGGCTGCCTTTTCCTTTGGGGTATTTCTCTGAGGCAAGGTAGGCTTATTTTCTATCTTCAGGCTAGCTAGTTTCTCAGGCTGTGCCGAGTTGCATAGGGAGCTTTAGGCGCAATCCACGGCTGCCTCTAGTGTGGTTTGAGAGGATTAGGGATTGCGGTCAGCAGAGTTCCCACGTCTCAGAGCTCGTTCTATGTTTTTGGGTTATTCTCAGGTCACTGTATGTGCTCTGACCTCTATGTCCATTGTGGTACTGAATTACCTTTCATAACAGTACTGGAGGCCCAAAGTACTAATGATTCTCAATAGAGGGAAAAAAGAAGTTCTGAGACCATTTTTTTTTCTCTGCACTGTGTTTTGCCTTTTTTTTCCCCTAGACATTTGGGTGGTTCAAGACACAGGTGCTGGTAATGGACATTAAAGGTCTGTCTTCATGTGTGGATCAGCTCACGGCAAGAGTACAAAATATTCAAGACTTTGTGGTTCAGAATTCTATGTTAGAACCGAGAATTCCTATTCCTGATTTGTTTTTTGGAGATAGAACTAAATTTCTGAGTTTCAAAAATAATTGTAAACTATTTTTGGCTTTGAAACCTCGCTCCTCTGGTGACCCAGTTCAACAAGTTAGGATCATTATTTCTTTTTTACGTGGCGACCCTCAGGACTGGGCATTTTCTCTTGCGTCAGGAGATCCTGCATTAAGTAATATCGATGCGTTTTTCCTGGCGCTCGGATTGCTGTACGATGAACCTAATTCAGTGGATCAGGCAGAGAAGAATTTGCTGGCTCTGTGTCAGGGTCAGGATGAGATAGAGGTATATTGTCAGAAATTTAGAAAGTGGTCCGTACTCACTCAATGGAATGAAGGTGCGCTCGCAGCTATTTTCAGAAAAGGTCTCTCTGAAGCCCTTAAGGATGTCATGGTGGGATTTCCTATGCCTGCTGGTCTGAATGAGTCTATGTCTTTGGCCATTCAGATCGGTCGACGCTTGCGTGAGCGTAAATCTGTGCACCATTTGGCGGTATTACCTGAGCTTAAACCTGAGTCTATGCAGTGCGATAGGACTTTGACCAGAGTTGAACGGCAAGAACACAGACGTCTGAATGGGCTGTGTTTCTACTGTGGTGATTCCACTCATGCTATCTCCGATTGTCCTAAGCGCACTAAGCGGTTTGCTAGGTCTGCCACCATTGGTACGGTACAGTCAAAATTTCTTCTGTCCGTTACCTTGATCTGCTCTTTGTCATCGTATTCTGTCATGTCATTTGTGGATTCAGGCGTTGCCCTGAATTTGATGGACTTGGAGTATGCTAGGCGTTGTGGGTTTTTCTTGGAGCCCTTGCAGTGTCCTATTCCATTGAGAGGAATTGATGCTACGCCTTTGGCCAAGAATAAGCCTCAGTACTGGACCCAGCTGACCATGTGCATGGCTCCTGCACATCAGGAGGTTATTCGCTTTCTGGTGTTGCATAATCTGCATGATGTGGTCGTGTTGGGGTTGCCATGGCTACAAGTCCATAATCCAGTATTAGATTGGAAATCCATGTCTGTGTCCAGCTGGGGTTGTCAGGGGGTACATGGTGATGTCCCATTTCTGACTATTTCGTCATCCACCCCTTCTGAGGTTACAGAGTTCTTGTCTGATTACCGGGATGTATTTGATGAGCCCAAGTCCGATACCCTACCTCCGCATAGGGATTGTGATTGTGCTATCGATTTGATTCCTGGTAGTAAATTCCCAAAAGGTCGACTGTTTATTTTATCTGTGCCTGAGCACGCCGCTATGTGGAGTTATGTAAGGTGTCCTTGGAGAAGGGGCATATTCGCCCGTCATCGTCGCCATTAGGAGCAGGGTTCTTTTTTGTAGCCAAGAAGGATGGTTCACTGAGACCTTGTATAGATTACCGCCTTCTAAATAAGATCACGGTTAAATTTCAGTACCCCTTGCCGTTGTTATCTGATTTGTTTGCTCGGATTAAGTGGGCTAGTTGGTTCACCAAGATAGATTTTCGTGGTGCGTATAATCTTGTGCGTATTAAGCGAGGAGATGAATGGAAAACTGCATTTAATACGCCCGAGGGCCATTTTGAGTATCTAGTAATGCCATTCGGACTTGCCAATGCTCCATCAGTGTTTCAGTCCTTTATGCATGACATCTTCCGAGAGTACCTGGATAAATTCCTGATTGTGTACTTGGATGACATTTTGATCTTCTCGGATAATTGGGAGTCTCATGTGAAGCAGGTCAGAACGGTGTTTCAGGTCCTGCGTGCTAATTCTTTGTTTGTGAAGGGATCAAAGTGTCTCTTTGGTGTTCAGAAGGTTTCATTTTTGGGGTTCATCTTTTCCCCTTCTACTATCGAGATGGACCCTGTTAAGGTCCAAGCCATCCATGATTGGACTCAGCCGACATCTCTGAAAAGTCTGCAAAAGTTCCTGGGCTTTGCTAATTTTTATCGTCGCTTCATCTGCAATTTTTCTAGTATTGCTAAACCATTGACCGATTTGACCAAGAAGGGTGCTGATGTGGTCAATTGGTCTTCTGCTGCTGTGGAAGCTTTTCAAGAGTTGAAGCGTCGTTTTTCTTCTGCCCCTGTGTTGTGTCAACCAGATGTTTCGCTTCCGTTCCAGGTCGAGGTTGATGCTTCTGAGATTGGAGCAGGGGCTGTTTTGTCACAGAGAAGTTCTGATTGCTCGGTGATGAAACCATGCGCCTTCTTTTCCAGGAAGTTTTCGCCCGCTGAGCGAAATTATGATGTGGGCAATCGAGAGTTGCTGGCCATGAACTGGGCATTTGAGGAGTGGCGTCATTGGCTTGAAGGAGCTAAGCATCGCGTGGTGGTCTTGACTGGTCATAAGAACTTGACTTATCTCGAGTCCGCCAAGCGGTTGAATCCTAGACAGGCTCGTTGGTCGCTGTTTTTTGCCCGTTTTGACTTTGTGATTTCGTACCTTCCGGGCTCTAAAAATGTGAAGGCGGATGCTCTGTCTAGGAGTTTTGTGCCCGACTCTCCGGGTTTATCTGAGCCGGCGGGTATCCTCAAAGAGGGAGTAATTGTGTCTGCCATCTCCCCTGATTTGCTGCGGGTGCTGCAAAATTTTCAGGCTAATAAACCTGATCGTTGCCCAGCGGAGAGACTGTTTGTCCCTCATAGGTGGACGAATAAAGTTATCTCTGAGGTTCATTGTTCGGTCTTGGCTGGTCATCCTGGAATCTTTGGTACCAGAGAGTTAGTGGCTAGATCCTTTTGGTGGCCATCTCTGTCGCGGGATGTGCGTACTTTTGTGCAGTCCTGTGGGATTTGTGCTCGGGCTAAGCCCTGCTGTTCTCGTGCCAGTGGGTTGCTTTTGCCCTTGCCGGTCCCGAAGAGGCCTTGGACACATATCTCTATGGATTTTATTTCAGATCTTCCCGTCTCTCAAAAGATGTCAGTCATTTGGGTGGTCTGTGATCGCTTCTCTAAGATGGTCCATTTGGTACCCTTGTCTAAATTACCTTCCTCCTCTGATTTGGTGCCATTGTTCTTCCAGCATGTGGTTCGTTTACATGGCATTCCAGAGAATATCGTTTCTGACAGAGGTTCCCAGTTTGTTTCGAGGTTTTGGCGAGCCTTTTGTGGTAGGATGGGCATTGACTTGTCTTTTTCCTCGGCTTTCCATCCTCAGACTAATGGCCAGACCGAATGAACCAATCAGACCTTGGAAACATATCTGAGATGCTTTGTTTCTGCTGATCAGGATGACTGGGTGTCCTTTTTGCCTTTGGCTGAGTTCGCCCTTAATAATCGGGCCAGCTCGGCTACCTTGGTTTCGCCGTTTTTCTGCAACTCTGGGTTCCATCCTCGTTTCTCTTCAGGACAGGTTGAGTCTTCGGACTGTCCTGGTGTGGATACTGTGGTGGACAGGTTGCAGCAGATTTGGACTCATGTAGTGGACAATTTGACCTTGTCCCAGGAGAAGGCTCAACGTTTCGCTAATCGCAGACGCTGTGTGGGTCCCCGACTTCGTGTTGGGGATTTGGTTTGGTTATCTTCTCATCATATTCCTATGAAGTATTCCTCTCCTAAGTTTAAACCTCGTTTCATTGGTCCGTATAGGATTTCTGAGGTTCTTAATCCTGTGTCTTTTCGTCTGACCCTTCCAGATTCTTTTTCCATACATAACGTATTCCATAGGTCATTGTTGCGGAGATACGTGGCACCTATGGTTCCATCTGTTGATCCTCCTGCCCCGGTTTTGGTGGAGGGGGAGTTGGAGTATATTGTGGAGAAGATTTTGGATTCTCGTGTTTCAAGACGGAAACTTCAGTATCTGGTTAAGTGGAAGGGTTATTCTCAGGAAGATAATTCCTGGGTCTTTGCCTCTGATGTCCATGCTCCCGATCTTGTTCGTGCCTTTCATATGGCTCATCCTGGTCATCCTGGGGGCTCTGGTGAGGGTTCGGTGACCCCTCCTCAAGGGGGGGTACTGTTGTGAATTCTGTGGCAGAGCTCCCTCCTGTGGTCACAAGTGGTACTTCGGCTGATTCTCTCTGTGAGCTTCCGTTGGTGGAGGAAAGTGGTACTGCGGCTTCTGAGTTTCCTTCCTCAGGTGATGTGGTGAAGTCGTTAGGTGCTGCTCTATTTAACTCCACCTGGTGCTTTGATCCTGGCCTCCAGTCAATGTTATAGTATTGGACCTGTTTCCTCCTGGATCGTTCCTGTGGCCTGCTGCTCTGCATAGCTAAGTTCTGCTTTGCTATTTTGTTTGCTGTTTTTTTCTGTCCAGCTTGTATATTTGTTTTTTCTTGCTTGCTGGAAACTCTGGGACGCAGAGGGTGTACCTCTGTGCCGTTAGTTCGGTACGGATGGTCTTTTTGCCCCCTTTGCATGGTTTTTGTAGGGTTTTGTGTTGACCGCAAAGTTACCTTTCCTATCCTCGCTTTGTTCAGTAAGTCGGGCCTCACTTTGCTAAATCTATTTCATCTCTACGTTTGTCTTTTCATCTTAACTCACAGTCATTATATGTGGGGGCTGCCTTTTCCTTTGGGGTATTTCTCTGAGGCAATGTAGGCTTATTTTCTATCTTCAGGCTAGCTAGTTTCTCAGGCTGTGCCGAGTTGCATAGGGAGCTTTAGGCGCAATCCACGGCTGCCTCTAGTGTGGTTTGAGAGGATTAGGGATTGCGGTCAGCAGAGTTCCCACGTCTCAGAGCTCTTTCTATGTTTTTGGGTTATTGTCAGGTCACTGTATGTGCTCTGACCTCTATGTCCATTTTGGTACTGAATTACCTTTCATAACAGTGGCCCACAGAGGAGTGGTGGACTCCCCAGTCTTGTAGAAACAAGAGAACAATTATAGAACCAAAAACATATGGGCTATTTGCACAGTGAACAAGTCTGTAGAAACCTGTTCACACCACCAAGAAACTTGAAGACACAAAAAGAGCACAGCGAGGTCAAAAATTCTCTGTTGTAAAGAACTCACAGTAAATGAGCAAGTGCTAGTCAAAAAATGAAAAAAAAAAATACAGGGTATTTAGTTAATATGTTTTTTTGCAAAAAAAGTATATTAAGCTGCTCCACCAATCGCCAAGTTATACCCATAATAGAGCAGTCCTATCTAATGTATATAATCCCTATCTGATGTATTAAAAACCTGATCATCTGTATAGTACCTGAATAAGCAGGGTTCATAGAGAAAATATCCATGTGGACATGCAGAATGGAACAGCTTTAGTGCAAATGGCCCACAGAGGAGTGGTGGACTCCCCAGTCTTGTAGAAACAAGAGAACAATTATAGAACCAAAAACACACGGGCTACTTGCACAGTGAACAAGTCTGTAGAAACCTGTTCACACCACCAAGAAACTTGAAGACACAAAAAGAGCACAGCGAGGTCAAAAATACTCTGTTGTAAAGAAGTCACAGTAAATGAGCAAGTGCTAGTCAAAAAATGAAAAAATACAGGGTATTTAGTTAATACTTTTTTTGCAAAAAAATGTATATTAAAGGGAACCTGTCAACCCGAAAATCGCGGGTGAGGTAAGCCCACCGGCATCAGGGGCTTATCTACAGCATTCTGTAATGCTGTAGATAAGCCCCCGATGTTACCTGAAAGAGGAGAAAAAGACGTTATATTATACTCACCCAGGGGCGGTCCCGCTGCTGGTCTGGTCAAACGGGTGTCTCAGGTCCGCTCCGGCGCCTCCCATCTTCATTACAAGATGTCCTCTTCTGATCTTCAGCCACGGCTCCAGCGCAGGCGGAGGGCAGAGCAAAGTACGCCTGCGCCGGAGCCGTGGCTGAAGATCAGAAGAGGACATCTTGTAATGAAGATAGGAGGCCCCGGAGCGGACCAGAGACACACATCCGACCGGGCCAGCAGCGGGACCGCCTCTGGGTGAGTATAATATAACGTCTTTTTCTCCTCTTTCAGGTAACATCGGGGGCTTATCTACAGCATTACAGAATGCTGCAGATAAGCCCCTGATGCCGGTGGGCTTACCTCACCCGCAATTTTCGGGGTGACAGGTTCCCTTTAAGCTGCTCCACCAATCGACAAGGTATACCCATAATAGAGCAGTCCTATCTAATGTATATAATCCCTATCTGATGTATTATAAACATGATCATCTGTATAGTACCTGTATAAGCAGGGTTCATAGAGAAAATATCCATGTGTACATGGAGGATGGAACAGCTTTAGTGCAAGTGGCCCACAGAAGAGTGGTGGACTCCCCAGTCTTGTAGAAACAAGAGAACGATTATAGAACCAAAAACACATGGGCTACTTGCACAGTGAACAAGTCTGTAGAAACCTGTTCACACCACCAAGAAACTTGAAGACACAAAAAGAGCACAGCGAGGTCAAAAATACTCTGTTGTAAAGAAGTCATAGTAAATGAGCAAGTGCTAGTCAAAAAATGAAGAAAAAAAATACAGGGTATTTAGTTAATACGTTTTTTTGCAAAAAAAAGTATATTAAGCTGCTCCACCAATCGCCAAGGTATACCCATAATAGAGCAGTCCTATCTAATGTATATAATCCCTATCTGATGTATTGAAAACCTGATCATCTGTATAGTACCTGTATAAGCAGGGTTCGTAGAGAAAATAGAAAAGCCATCCACAACCTGTCTCCTCCATACATCTGTGACCTCGTCTCCCGGTACTTACCTACCCGCAACCTCCGATCCTCACAAGATCTCCTACTCTACTCCCATCTTATCTCCTCTTCCCACAATCGTATACAAGATTTCTCTCGTGTATCACCCCTACTCTGGAACCCTCTACCACAACACATCAGACTCTCGCCTACCATCGAAACCTTCAAAAAGAACCTGAAGACCCACCTCTTCCGACAAGCCTACAACCTGCAGTAACCACCGATCGACCAAACCGCTGTAGATTGTGAGCCTTCGCGGGCAGGGTCCTCTCTCCTCCTGTATCCTCACCCATCCCTTGTAGATTGTGAGCCTTCGCGGGCAGGGTCCTCTCTCCTCCTGTACCAGTTATGACTTGTATTGTTTAAGATTATTGTACTTGTTTTTATGTATACCCCTCCTCACATGTAAAGCGCCATGAAATAAATGGCGCTATAACAATAAATAATAATAATAATAATAAAATATCCATGTGGACATGCAGGATGGAACAGCTTTAGTGCAAGTGGCCCACAGAGGAGTGGTGGACTCCCCAGTCTTGTAGAAACAAGAGAACAAATATAGAACCAAAAACACATGATACACACATGATGAAACACAGATATAATCAGATAGGGATTATATACATTAGATAGGACTGCTCTATTATGAGTATACCTTGGCGATTGGTGGAGCAGCTTAATATACATTTTTTTGCAAAAAAACGTATCAACTAAATACCCTGTGTTTTTTTCATTTTTTGACTAGCACTTGCTCGTTTACTGTGACTTCTTTACAACAGAGTATTTTTGACCTCGCTGTGCTCTTTTTGTGTCTTCAAGTTTCTTGGTGGTGTGAACAGTTTTCTACAGACTTGTTCACTGTGCAAGTAGCCCATGTGTTTTTGGTTCTATAATTGTTCTCTTGTTTCTACAAGACTGGGGAGTCCACCACTCCTCTGTGGGCCACTTGCACTAAAGCTGTTCCATCCTGCATGTCCACATGGATATTTTCTCTATGAACCCTGCTTATTCAGGTACTGTACAGATGATCAGGTTTTTGATACATCAGATAGGGATTATATACATTAGGTAGGACTGCTCTATTATGGGTATACCTTGGCGATTGGTGGAGCAGCTTAATATACATTTTTTTGCAAAAAAACGTATTAACTAAATACCCTGTATTTTTTTCATTTTTTGACTAGCACTTGCTCATTTACTGTGACTTCTTTACAACAGAGTATTTTTGACCTCGCTGTGCTCTTTTTGTGTCTTCAATATGAGACAGCAGCAGAAGTGGTGGTGTCTGACTGCTGGATCCAGGTTTCAGTAAGAGCCAGGAGATTAAGAGAATTAGAAAAGTAGAAGTCATGGATGAAGGAGCGTTTATTATACACTGAGCGAGAATTCCAAAGGGCACAACTGAAAAAGGCAGAAGGCATGAATGGGATATTAATAAGATTAAAGGGGTTTCTGTTGTGAATTCTGTTATCGAACTCCCTCCTGTGGTCATGAATGGTACTTCGGCGAGTTCTGTCCATGGACTCCCTCTGGTGGCTGTGAGTGGAGCTGCTGCTTCTGAGGTTCCTTCCACAGGTGACTTAGTTTATTCTTTGGCTGGCTGTTCTATTTAACTCCACTCAGATCGTTACTCCATGCCAGCTGTCAATGTTTTTGTACTGGTTCAGTTCGCTATTGGATCTTTCTGGTGACCTGGCTACTCCAGCAGAAGCTAAGTCCCTGCTAGTTAATTATTTATTCATTGTTTTCTTGTCCAGCTTGCTATCATTATTTTGCCTTGCTAGCTGGAAGCTCTGGGATGCAGAGTGGCACCTCCGCACCGTGAGTCGGTGCGGAGGTATTTTTGCACACTCTGTGTGGTCTTTTTGTAGTTTTTTGTGCTGACCGCAAAGATACCTTTCCTATCCTCGGTCTGTTTAGTTAGTCTGGCCTCCTTTGCTGAAACCTGTTTCATTTCTGTGTTTGTGACTTTCATCTTAACTCACAGTCAATATATGTGGGGGGCTGCCTTTTCCTTTGGGGAATTTCTCTGAGGCAAGGTAGGCTTTATTTTCTATCTCTAGGGCTAGTTAACTCTTAGGCTGTGAAGAGGCGTCTAGGCAGTGTTAGGTACGCTCCACGGCTATTCCTAGTGTGTGTGATAGGATTAGGGGTTGCGGTCAGCAGAGCTCCTACTTCCCAGAGCTTGTCCTGTGTTAGTTTAACCATCAGGTCATTCCGGGTGCTCCTAACCACCAGGTCCATAACAGTACAGCTGGCCCAAAGTGTTAATGCATCTCAATAGAAGGATAAGAGAAGTTCTGAGACCATTTTTTTTTCTCTGCAGGGTGTTTTGTCTTTCTTTTCCCCTTATCCTCTGGGTGGTTCAGGACACAGGTGTAGATATGGACATTCAAGGTCTGTCCTCTTGTGTGGATCATCTCCCTGCAAGGGTACAAAACATTCAAGATTTTGTGGTTCAGAATCCGATGTTAGAGCCTAGAATTCCAATTCCTGATTTGTTTTCTGGGGATAGATCTAAGTTCCTGAATTTCAAAAATAATTGTAAACTTTTTCTTGCTTTGAAACCCCGCTCCTCTGGTGACCCCGTTCAACAAGTAAAAATCGTTATTTCTTTGTTGCGTGGCGACCCTCAAGACTGGGCATTTTCCCTTGCGCCAGGAGATCCTGCATTGCGTGATGTAGATGCGTTTTTTCTGGCGCTTGGAATGCTTTATGATGAACCAAATTCAGTGGATCAGGCAGAGAAAATCTTGCTGGCTTTGTGTCAGGGTCAGGATGAAGTGGAGGTGTATTGTTAGAAGTTTAGAAAGTGGTCTGTGCTTACTCAGTGGAATGAGTGTGCCCTGGTGGCAATTTTCAGAAAGGGTCTTTCCGAAGCCCTTAAGGATGTTATGGTGGGATTTCCCACGCCTGCTGGTCTGAATGAGTCTATGTCCTTGGAAATTCAGATCGATCGGCGCTTGCATGAGCGCAAAGCTGTGCACCATTTGGCGGTATTATCTGAGCATAGACCAGAGCCTATGCAATGTGATAGGACTTTGACCAGAGCTGAACGGCAAGAACACAGACGTCGGAATGGGCTGTGTTTTTACTGTGGTGATTCGACTCATGCTATCTCCGATTGTCCTAAGCGCACTAAGCGGTTCGCTAGGTCTGCCACCATTGGTACGGTACAGTCTAAATTTCTTTTGTCCGTTACTCTGATTTGCTCTTTGTCATCCTATTCTGTTATGGCATTTGTGGATTCAGGCGCTGCCCTGAATTTGATGGACTTGGAGTTTGCCAGGCGCTGTGATTTTTTCTTGGAGCCCTTGCAGTATCCTATTCCATTGAGAGGAATTGATGCTACGCCTTTGGCCAAGAATAAGCCTCAGTACTGGACTCAATTGACCATGTGCATGGCTCCTGCACATCAGGAGGATATTCGCTTTTTGGTGTTGCATAATCTGCATGATGTGGTCGTTTTGGGGTTGCCATGGCTACAGGTCCATAATCCAGTATTGGATTGGAAATCTATGTCCGGTGCCCTACCTCCTCATAGGGATTGCGATTGTGCTATTAATTTGATTCCTGGTAGTAAGTTTCCTAAGGGCCGACTGTTCAATTTATCTGTGCCAGAGCACGCCGCTATGCGGAGTTATATAAAGGAATCCTTGGAGAAAGGTCATATTTGCCCATCGTCATCACCATTGGGAGCAGTGTTCTTTTTTGTGGCCAAGAAGGATGGTTCTTTGAGACCTTGTATTGATTACCGCCTTCTTAATAATATCACAGTCAAATTTCAGTACCCTTTGCCGCTGCTGTCTGATTTGTTTGCTCGGATTAAGGGGGCTAGTTGGTTCACCAAGATAGATCTTCGAGGGGCGTATAATCTTGTGCGTATTAAACAGGGCAATGAATGGAAAACAGCATTTAATAAACCCGAGGGCCATTTTGAGTACCTGGTTATGCCATTCGGGCTTTCTAATGCTCCATCTGTATTTCAGTCCTTTATGCATGACATCTTCCGAAGGTACCTGGATAGATTCATGATTGTATATTTGGATGATATTTTGCTCTTTTCGGATGATTGGGAGTCTCATGTAAAGCAGGTCAGAATGGTGTTCCAGGTCCTTTGTGCGAATTCCTTGTTTGTGAAGGGGTCAAAATGTCTTTTTGGAGTTCAGAAGGTTTCATTTTTGGGTTTCATTTTTTCCCCTTCTACTATCGAGATGTACCCTGTTAAAGTTCAGGCCATTTATGATTGGACTCAGCCGACATCTGTGAAGAGCCTGCAGAAGTTCCTGGGCTTTGCTAATTTTTACCATCGCTTCATCGCTAATTTTTCTAGTGTTGCTAAACCGTTGACTGATTTGACCAAGAAAGGTGCTGATGTGGTCAATTGGTCCTCTGCGGCTGTAGAGGCTTTTCAGGAGTTGAAGCGTCGTTTTTCTTCTGCCCCTGTGTTGTGCCAGCCAGATGTTTCGCTCTCGTTTCAGGTCGAGGTTGATGTTTCTGAGATTGGAGCAGGGGCTGTTTTGTCGCAACGAAGTTCTGATGGCTCGGTGATGAAACCATGTGCCTTCTTTTCTAGAAAGTTCTCGCCTGCTGAGCGCAATTATGATGTTGGTAATCGAGAGTTGTTGGCCATGAAGTGGGCATTCGAGGAGTGGCGACATTGACTTGAAGGAGCCAAGCATCGCATGGTGGTCTTGACGGATCACAAGAATTTGACTTATCTCGAGTCTGCCAAACGGTTGAACCCTAGACAGGCTCGATGGTCGTGTTTTTCTCCCGTTTTGATTTTGTGGTTTCGTACCTTCCAGGTTCTAAGAATGTGAAGGCTGATGCCCTGTCAAGGAGTTTTGTGCCTGACTCTCCGGGTGTTCCTGAGCCAGCGGGTATTCTCAAAGAGGGGGTGATTTTGTCTGCCATCTCCCCTGATTTGTGGCGGGTGCTGCAGAAGTTTCAGGCTGTAGGCCTGACCGTTGTAGAGCGGAGAAACTGTTTGTCCCTGATAGATGGACTAGTAGAGTTATCTCTGAGGTTCATTGTTCGGTGTTGGCTGGTCATCCTGGAATCTTTGGTACCAGAGATTTGGTGGCTAGATCCTTTTGGTGGCCTTCTTTGTCACGGGATGTGCGTTCTTTTGTGCAGTCCTGTGGGACTTGTGCTCGGGCTAAGCCCTGCTGTTCTCGTGCCAGTGGGTTGCTTTTGCCCTTGCCGGTCCCGAAGAGGCCCTAGACGCATATTTCCATGGATTTTATTTCAGATCTCCCTGTCTCTCAAAGGATGTCGGTCATTTGGGTGGTTTGTGATCGCTTTTCTAAGATGGTCCATTTGGTACCCTTGTCTAAATTGCCTTCCTCCTCTGATTTGGTGCCATTATTTTTCCAGCATGTGGTTCCTTTGCATGGCATTCCGGAGAACATCGTCTCGGACAGAGGTTCCCAGTTTGTTTCGAGGTTTTGGCGGTCTTTTTGTGCTAAGATGGGCATTAATTTGTCTTTTTCTTCGCACTTCCATCCTCAGACAAATGGCCAAACCGAACGAACTAATCAGACTTTGGAAACATATCTGAGATGCTTTGTTTCTGCTGATCAGGATGATTGGGTGTCCTTCTTGCCTTTGGCTGAGTTCGCCCTTAATAATCGGGCCAGCTCGGCTACTTTGGTTTCACCTTTTTTCAGTAATTCTGGTTTCCATCCTCGTTTCTCTTCAGGGCAGGTTGAGCCTTCGGACTGTCCTGGTGTGGATACTGTGGTGGACAGGTTGCAGCAGATTTGGACTCATGTGGTGGACAATTTGACGTTGTCCCAGGAGAAGGCTCAACGTTTCGCTAACCGCCGCCGCTGTGTTGGTCCCCGACTTCGTGTTGGGGATTTGGTTTGGTTGCCATCTCGTTATGTTCCTATGAAGGATTCCTCTCCTAAGTTTAAGCCTTGTTTCATTGGTCCCTATAAGATTTCTGAAGTTCTCAATCCTGTGTCATTTCATTTGGCTCTTCCAGCTTCTTTTGCCATCCATAATGTGTTCCATAGGTCGTTATTGCGGAGATACGTGGCGCCTATGGTTCCCTCCGTTGATCCTCCTGCCCCGGTGTTGGTCGAGGGGGAGTTGGAGTATGTGGTGGAGAAGATTTTGGATTCTCGTATTTCGAGACGGAAACACCAGTACCTGGTCAAGTGGAAGGGTTATGGTCAGGAAGATAATTCCTGGGTTTTTGCCTCTGATGTTCATGCTGCCGATCTAGTTCGTGCCTTTCATTTGGCTCGTCCTGATCGGTCTGGGGGCTCTGGTGAGGGTTCGGTGATGCCTCCACAAGGGGGGGTACTGTTGTGAATTCTGTTATCGAACTCCCTCCTGTGGTCATGAATGGTACTTCGGCGAGTTCTGTCCATGGACTCTGTTATGACCTGGTGGTCAGGACAATAATGGACCTGGTGGTTAAGAGCACACGGAATGACCAGATAGTTACTGATAATATAGGACGAGCTCTGGGACGTGGGAACTCTGCTGACCGCAATCCCTAATCCTATCAACCACACTAGAAATAGCCGTGGATTGCGCCTAACGCTACCTACGCAACTCGGCACAGCCTAAGGAACTAGCTAGCCCTGAAGATAGAAAAATAAAGCCTAACTTGCCTCAGAGAAATTCCCCAAAGGAAAAGGCAGCCCCCCACATATAATGACTGTGAGTAAAGATGAAAATATAAACACAGAGATGAAATAGATTTAGCAAAGTGAGGCCTGTTATGAAAGGCAATTCAGTACTACAATGGACATAGCGGTCAGAGCACATACAGTGATCTGACAATAACCCAAAATCATAGAACGAGCTCTGAGACGTGGGAACTCTGCAGACCGCAATCCCTAATCTTCTCCAAACAACACTAGAGGCAGCCGTGGATTGCGCCTAACTCTGCCTATGCAACTCGGCACAGCCTGAGAAACTAACTAGCCTGAAGATAGAAAATAAGCCTACCTTGCCTCAGAGAAATACCCCAAAGGAAAAGGCAGCCCCCCACATATAATGACTGTGAGTTAAGATGAAAAGACAAACGTAGAGATTAAATAGATTCAGCAAAGTGAGGCCCGACTTTCTTAACAGATCGAGGATAGAAAAGGTAACTTTGCGGTCTACACAAAACCCTAAAGAAAACCACGCAAAGGGGGCAAAAATACCCTCCGTACCGAACTAACGGCACGGAGGTACACCCTTTGCGTCCCAGAGCTTCCAGCAACAAATTAGACAAGCTGGACAGAAAAAATAGCAAACAAATAGCAAGAAGAACTTAGCTATGCAGAGCAGCAGGCCACAGGAATGATCCAGGGAAAAGCAAGTCCAACACTGGAACATTGACAGGAAGCCAGGATCAAAGCATTAGGTGGAGTTAAGTAGAGAAGCACCTAACGACCTCACCAGATCACCTGAGGGAGGAAACTCAGAAGCCGCAGTACCACTTCCCTCCACCAACAGAAGCTCACAGAGAGAATCAGCCGAAATACCACTTGTGACCACAGGAGGGAGCTCTGCCACAGAATTCACAACAGAGGCCCGACTTACTGAACAGACTGAGGATAGGAAAGGTAGCTTTGCGGTCAGCACAAAAACCTACAAAAAGACCACGCAGAGGGCGCAAAAAGACCCTCCGCACCGACTCACGGTGCGGAGGTGCTCCCTCTGCGTCCCAGAGCTTCCAGCAAGCAAGACAACATTCAGAATAGCAAGCTGGACAGAAAAATAGCAAACCAGAGAAAAACAAGCAGTCACTTAGCTTCTGCTGGGAAGACTGGTCACAAGAACGATCCAGGTGTGAACTAGACCAATACTGGAACATTGACAGGTGGCATGGAGCAAAGATCTAAGTGGAGTTAAATAGAGCAGCAGCTAACGAATTAACCTCGTCACCTGTGGAAGGAAACTCAGAAACACCCACAGCCACCAGAGAAAGTCCATGTACAGAACCAGCCGAAGTACCATTCATGACCACAGGAGGGAGCCCGACAACAGAATTCACAACAGTACCCCCCTTGAGGAGGGGTCACCGAAACCTCACCAGAGCCCCCAGGCCGACCAGGATGAGCCAAATGAAAGGCACGAACCAGATCGGCAGCATGAACATCAGAGGCAAAAACCCAGGAATTATCTTCCTGACCATAACCCTTCCACTTGACCAGGTACTGGAGTTTCCGTCTCGAAATACGAGAATCCAAAATCTTCTCCACCACATACTCCAACTCCCCCTCAACCAACACCGGGGCAGGAGGATCAACGGATGGAACCACAGGCGCCACGTATCTCCGCAATAACGACCTATGGAACACATTATGGATGGCAAAAGAAGCAGGAAGGGCCAAACGAAATGACACAGGATTGATAACCTCAGAAATCTTATACGGACCAATGAAACGAGGCTTAAACTTAGGAGAGGAAACCTTCATAGGAACATAACGAGACGACAACCAAACCAAATCCCCAACACGAAGTCGGGGACCCACACAACGCCGGCGGTTAGCGAAACGTTGAGCCTTCTCCTGGGACAATGTCAAATTGTCCACCACATGAGTCAAAATCTGCTGCAACCTATCCACCACAGTATCTACACCAGGACAGTCCGAAGACTCAACCTGCCCTGAAGAGAAACGCGGATGGAAACCAGAATTGCAGAAAAACGGCGAAACCAAAGTAGCCGAGCTGGCCCGATTATTAAGGGCGAACTCAGCCAACGGCAAAAAGGATACCCAATCATCCTGATCAGCAGAAACAAAGCATCTCAGATATGTTTCCAAAGTCTGATTAGTTCGTTCGGTTTGGCCATTTGTCTGAGGATGGAAAGCCGAGGAAAAAGACAAATCAATGCACATCCTAGCACAAAAAGATCGCCAAAACCTCGAAACAAACTGGGAACCTCTGTCAGAAACGATGTTCTCTGGGATACCATGTAAACGAACCACATGCTGGAAAAATAATGGCACCAAATCAGAGGAGGAAGGCAATTTAGACAAAGGTACCAAATGGACCATCTTAGAAAAGCGATCACAAACCACCTAAATGACCGACATCTTTTGAGAGACGGGGAGATCCGAAATAAAATCCATAGAAATATGCGTCCAGGGCCTCTTCGGCACCGGCAAGGGCAAAAGCAACCCACTGGCACGAGAACAGCAGGGCTTAGCCCGAGCACAAGTCCCACAGGACTGCACAAAAGAACGCACATCCCGTGACAAAGACGGCCACCAAAAGGATCTAGCCACCAAATCTCTGGTACCAAAGATTCCAGGATGCCCAGCCAACACTGAACAATGAATCTCAGAGATAACTCTACTAGTCCATCTATCAGGGACAAACAGTTTCTCCGCTGGGCAACGGTCAGGTCTATCAGCCTGAAATTTTTGCAGCACCCGCCGCAAATCAGGGGAGATGGCAGACAAAATTACCCCCTCTTTGAGAATACCCGCCGGCTCAGGAACACCCGGAGAGTCAGGCACAAAACTCCTTGACAGGGCATCAGCCTTCACATTCTTAGAACCTGGAAGGTACGAAACCACAAAATCAAAACGGGAGAAAAATAACGACCATCGAGCCTGTCTCGGATTCAACCATTTGGCAGACTCAAGATAAGTCAAATTCTTGTGATCTGTCAAGACCACCACGCGATGCTTGGCTCCTTCAAGCCAATGATGCCACTCCTCGAATGCCCACTTCATGGCCAACAACTCTCGATTACCAACATCATAATTGCGCTCAGCAGGCGAAAACTTTCTAGAAAAGAAAGCACATGGCTTCATCACCGAGCCATCAGAACTTCTTTGCGACAAAACAGCCCCAGCTCCAATCTCAGAAGCATCAACCTCAACCTGAAACGGGAGCGAAATATCTGGCTGGCACAACACAGGGGCAGAAGAAAAACGACGCTTCAACTCCTGAAAAGCCTCTACAGCTGCAGAAGACCAATTGACCACATCAGCACCCTTCGTCGTCAAATCAGTCAACGGTTTAGCAACAGTAGAAAAATTAGCGATGAAGCGCCGATAAAAATTAGCAAAGCCCAGGAACTTTTGCAGGCTCTTCACAGATGTCGGCTGGGTCCAATCGTAAATGGCTTGGACTTTAACAGGGTCCATCTCGATAGTAGAAGGGGAAAAAATGAATCCCAAAAATGAAACCTTCTGAACTCCAAAGAGACACTTTGACCCCTTCACTACAAGGAATTCGCACGAAGGACCTGGAACACCATTCTGACCTGCTTCACATGAGACTCCCAATCATCTGAAAAGACCAAAATATCATCCAAATACACAATCAGGAATTTATCCAGGTACTCTCGGAAGATGTCATGCATAAAGGACTGAAATACTGATGGAGCATTGGAAACCCCGAATGGCATAACCAGGTACTCAAAATGGCCCTCGGGCGTATTAAATGCTGTTTTCCATTCATCGCCTTGTTTAATACGCACAAGATTATACGCCCCTCGAAGATCTATCTTGGTGAACCAACTAGCCCCTTTAATACGAGCAAACAAATCAGACAGCAACGGCAAAGGATACTGAAATTTGACTGTAATTTTATTGAGAAGGCGGTAATCAATACAAGGTCTCAAAGAACCATCCTTCTTGGCCACAAAAAAGAACCCTGCTCCTAACGGTGATGACGACGGGCGAATATGGCCTTTCTCCAAGGATTCCTCTATATAACTCCGCATAGCGGCGTGCTCTGGCACAAATAAATTGAACAATCGGCCCTTAGGAAACTTACTACCAGGAATCAAATTAATTGCACAATCGCAATCCCTATGAGGAGGTAGGGCACTGGCTTTGGGCTCATCAAATACATCCCGATAATCCGACAAAAACTCTGGAACTTCAGAAGGAGTGGAAGACGAAATAGACAAAAATGGAACATCACCATGTACCCCCTGGCAACCCCAGCTGGACACAGACATAGATTTCCAGTACAATACTGGATTATGAACCTGTAGCCATGGCAACCCCAAAACGACCACATCATGCAGATTATGCAACACCAGAAAGCGGATATCCTCCTGATGTGCAGGAGCCATGCACATGGTCAATTGGGTCCAGTACTGAGGCTTATTCTTGGCCAAAGGCGTAGCATCAATTCCTCTCAATGGAATAGGATACTACAAGGGCTCCAAGAAAAAACTACAGAGCCTAGCATACTCCAAGTCCATCAAATTCAGGGCAGCGCCTGAATCCACAAATGCCATAACAGAATAGGATGACAAAGAGCAAATCAGAGTAACGGACAATAGAAATTTAGACTGTACCGTACCAATGGTGTCAGACCTAGCGAACCGCTTAGTGCGCCTAGGACAATCGGAGATAGCATGAGTGGAATCACCACAGTAAAAACATAGCCCATTCCGACGTCTGTGTTCTTGCCGTTCAGCTCTGGTCAAAGTCCTATCACATTGCATAGGCTCAGGCCCATGGTCAGATAGTACCGCCAAATGGTGCACAGCTTTACGCTCACGCAAGCGTCGATCGATCTGAATGGCCAAAGACATAGACTTATTCAGACCAGCAGGCATGGGAAATCCCACCATGACATCCTTAAGGGCTTCAGAGAGACCCTTTCTGAAGATTGCTGCCAGGGCACATTCATTCCACTGAGTGAGCACAGACCACTTTCTAAACTTCTGACAATATATCTCCGCTTCATCCTGACCCTGACACAGAGCCAGCAAGATTTTCTCTGCCTGATCCACTGAATTAGGTTCGTCATAAAGCAATCCAAGCGCCAGGAAAAACGCATCAACATCACGCAATGCCGGATCTCCTGGCGCAAGGGAAAATGCCCAGTCTTGAGGGTCACCACGTAACAAAGAAATAATGATCTTTACTTGTTGAACAGGGTCACCTGAGGAGCGAGGTTTCAAGGCAAGAAACAATTTACAATTATTTTTGAAATTCAAGAACTTAGATCTATCACCAAAAAACAAATCAGGAATAGGAATCCTAGGCTCTGACATCGGATTCTGAACCACAAAATCTTGAATGTTTTGTACACTTATACAGGAAAGAAATATATCTTGGTACCGTGTTAGCCAGTGGATAGAAAAATATTTAGAATGGAGAGTCCTCAGTGGTTGATACCTTTTAATGGCTAACTGAAAAGATGGTAACTAGTGTTGAGCGATACCTTCCGATATCGGAAAGTATCGGTATCGGTTTGGATCGGCCGATATTCAAAAAATATCGGATATCGCCGATACCGATACCCGATCCCAATGCAAGTCAATGGGACCAAAATATCGGAATTAAAATAAACCCTTTCTTTCCTTGTAGGTTCATTCTACCTGAAGGAAAACAACTAAGAATAATGTAGGATGTATGGGGGAGGTGGCGGAGACATTAAAGGCAATGAGGATTAGTCCAATCAAATAGAATAGCATGTTTTTTGTTTTTTTTTAAAGAAGTTCGGATTGAAAAAGATATTGAGTATGTAAATTTTTTTTATTTTGTCAGATATTGATGTTTCACTATTCCACGCCCTTCCCCTTCTTTTTTTTCTTTTTTTTTTTTTTCTTTTCCCACACTTTCATCTTCATCATCATCAGCATCCTTGACATCAACTTCTTCACCTTATTCATCTTCTTCTTCATCTTCTACCTATTTTTTTTTTTATTACATTCTTCATATTCATTTTCTTCAACTATTATTATTCTTCCTATTCTACATATTCTTTTTATTCCACTGTTATTATTCTTCCTATTCTACTTCTTCATCATATTCTCATTTGTGACAGGCATTCCCGTAGTTGTTATCTATAAAAGTTGGAAGATTACACCTTCCGTTCTGCCAGTCACAAAAGTTACATTTGTCCGCGTTCAGTTTGGCCTGCAGCATCAGGCTTTATCCAGGGGCACCACGAGGAGGAACGGACTCACCCCCATACACTGCTTAGTCTTCTTCTGCATATAATTTAGATAATATCTTTTGCTCTGATATTAAGTCTTATGCTTAATGTTCTTCTGCTCTTTGTTCTGCAGCCTCTTGTTCTTCTGCTTCTCGGTCTTCCATGTTGTCGTCTCCAGGGTCTTCGTCTCCAGTGTCGTCATCTCCGCCGTCGTCGTCTCAGCCGTCGTCGTCGTCGTCGTCATCGGGGTGGTCTTCCGGGTCGTCGTCATCGGGGTGGTCTTCCGGGTTGTCGACGTTAGGGTCTTCAACTTGGAAATGTAGCAGAAGGTACAAGAAGGCTGAGAAAATGCCAAGAACCAGCTGATGGAACTGGAACTCGGATGGCTACCCGAAGGTTCAAGAGCCTATGGAACTACCGAGGACCAGCTGACGTTACTGGAACCCGGTTACTAAGCAGGAGGTACCCGTGCTAAAAAGCACTACCAAGGACCGCCTGACGTTGGCGGAACTCGGATACCCAGAAGGAGGCACCTAAGCCAAAGGCTCTGCCCGGAACCAGATGACGTTACTGGAACCAGGATGGGGAGCAGAAGGTACAAGAGCAAAAGACACTGCCGAGAACCAGCTGACGGTACTGGAACCCGGATGGGTAGCCGAATGTCCAAGAGCCAATGGAACTACCAAGGACCAGCTGACGTTACTGGAACCCGGTTACTAAGCAGGAGGTACCCGTGCCTGAAAGCACTACCAAGGACCACCTGACATTGGTGGAACTTGGATACCCAGAAGGAGGCACCTAAGCCAAAGGCTCTGCCCGGAACCAGCTGACGGTACTGGAACCAGGATGGGGAGCAGAAGGTACAAGAGCAAAAGACACTGCCGAGAACCAGCTGACGGTGCTGGAACCAGGTGGTGGACCCGAAGGCCCACAGGAGAGGAGAGAACAGCTAGGCCGCGAGGCAGCCGCAGTTACCGAACCCCAACAGTCCTACAGGGGGAGCTGGGCCTACTGGCACTACAGAACCAGCCTTGACTACCAGTTCACGCAGCCCACATAGGAAGCTCCTAAACTGGAGGCACCCTGGAGTTGGCTAACTCGACCGCCCCACGACGGGGCAAGCATAGGCGTCTCAGTGAAGTTGACACAACCCGGAAACAGCTGACGGTGCTGAAACCAGGCTTGGCACGAGGGAGTACCTGTGACAAGAACACTGCCGAGAACCAGCTGGCGGTGCTGGAACTCGGATGCGTTGCCCCAGTGTGCAAGAGCCAATGGCACGACCGAGGACCAGCTGACGGTGCTGGAACCCGGTTACTAAGCTGTAGGTGCCCGCGCTTAAAAGCACTACCAAGGACCGCCTGGCGTTGGCGGAACTCGGATACCCAGGAGGAGGCACCTTAGCCAAAGGCTCGGCCCGGAACCAGCTGACGGTGCTGGAACCAGGTGGTGGACCCCAAGGCCCACAGGAGAGGAGAGAACAGCTAGGCCGCGAGGCAGCCGCAGTTACCGAACCCCAACAGTCCTACAGGGGGAGCTGGGCCTACTGGCACTACAGAACCAGCCTTGACTACCAGTTCACGCAGCCCACATAGGAAGCTCCTAAACTGGAGGCACCCTGGAGTTGGCTAACTCGACCGCCCCACGACGGGGCAAGCATAGGCGTCTCAGTGAAGTTGACACAACCCGGAAACAGCTGACGGTGCTGAAACCAGGCTTGGCACGAGGGAGTACCTGTGACAAGAACACTGCCGAGAACCAGCTGGCGGTGCTGGAACCCGGATGCGTTGCCCCAGTGTGCAAGAGCCAATGGCACGACCGAGGACCAGCTGACGGTGCTGGAACCCGGTTACTAAGCTGTAGGTGCCCGCGCTTAAAAGCACTACCAAGGACCGCCTGGCGTTGGCGGAACTCGGATACCCAGGAGGAGGCACCTTAGCCAAAGGCTCGGCCCGGAACCAGCTGACGGTGCTGGAACCAGGTGGTGGACCCCAAGGCCCACAGGAGAGGAGAGAACAGCTAGGCCGCGAGGCAGCCGCAGTTACCGAACCCCAACAGTCCTACGGGGGAGCTGGGCCTACTGGCACTACAGAACCAGCCTTGACTACCAGTTCACGCAGCCCACATAGGAAGCTCCTAAACTGGAGGCACCCTGGAGTTGGCTAACTCGACCGCCCCACGACGGGGCAAGCATAGGCGTCTCAGTGAAGTTGACACAACCCGGAAACAGCTGACGGTGCTGAAACCAGGCTTGGCACGAGGGAGTACCTGTGACAAGAACACTGCCGAGAACCAGCTGGCGGTGCTGGAACTCGGATGCGTTGCCCCAGTGTGCAAGAGCCAATGGCACGACCGAGGACCAGCTGACGGTGCTGGAACCCGGTTACTAAGCTGTAGGTGCCCGCGCTTAAAAGCACTACCAAGGACCGCCTGGCGTTGGCGGAACTCGGATACCCAGGAGGAGGCACCTTAGCCAAAGGCTCGGCCCGGAACCAGCTGACGGTGCTGGAACCAGGTGGTGGACCCCAAGGCCCACAGGAGAGGAGAGAACAGCTAGGCCGCGAGGCAGCCGCAGTTACCGAACCCCAACAGTCCTACAGGGGGAGCTGGGCCTACTGGCACTACAGAACCAGCCTTGACTACCAGTTCACGCAGCCCACATAGGAAGCTCCTAAACTGGAGGCACCCTGGAGTTGGCTAACTCGACCGCCCCACGACGGGGCAAGCATAGGCGTCTCAGTGAAGTTGACACAACCCGGAAACAGCTGACGGTGCTGAAACCAGGCTTGGCACGAGGGAGTACCTGTGACAAGAACACTGCCGAGAACCAGCTGGCGGTGCTGGAACTCGGATGCGTTGCCCCAGTGTGCAAGAGCCAATGGCACGACCGAGGACCAGCTGACGGTGCTGGAACCCGGTTACTAAGCTGTAGGTGCCCGCGCTTAAAAGCACTACCAAGGACCGCCTGGCGTTGGCGGAACTCGGATACCCAGGAGGAGGCACCTTAGCCAAAGGCTCGGCCCGGAACCAGCTGACGGTGCTGGAACCAGGTGGTGGACCCCAAGGCCCACAGGAGAGGAGAGAACAGCTAGGCCGCGAGGCAGCCGCAGTTACCGAACCCCAACAGTCCTACAGGGGGAGCTGGGCCTACTGGCACTACAGAACCAGCCTTGACTACCAGTTCACGCAGCCCACATAGGAAGCTCCTAAACTGGAGGCACCCTGGAGTTGGCTAACTCGACCGCCCCACGACGGGGCAAGCATAGGCGTCTCAGTGAAGTTGACACAACCCGGAAACAGCTGACGGTGCTGAAACCAGGCTTGGCACGAGGGAGTACCTGTGACAAGAACACTGCCGAGAACCAGCTGGCGGTGCTGGAACTCGGATGCGTTGCCCCAGTGTGCAAGAGCCAATGGCACGACCGAGGACCAGCTGACGGTGCTGGAACCCGGTTACTAAGCTGTAGGTGCCCGCGCTTAAAAGCACTACCAAGGACCGCCTGGCGTTGGCGGAACTCGGATACCCAGGAGGAGGCACCTTAGCCAAAGGCTCGGCCCGGAACCAGCTGACGGTGCTGGAACCAGGTGGTGGACCCCAAGGCCCACAGGAGAGGAGAGAACAGCTAGGCCGCGAGGCAGCCGCAGTTACCGAACCCCAACAGTCCTACAGGGGGAGCTGGGCCTACTGGCACTACAGAACCAGCCTTGACTACCAGTTCACGCAGCCCACATAGGAAGCTCCTAAACTGGAGGCACCCTGGAGTTGGCTAACTCGACCGCCCCACGACGGGGCAAGCATAGGCGTCTCAGTGAAGTTGACACAACCCGGAAACAGCTGACGGTGCTGAAACCAGGCTTGGCACGAGGGAGTACCTGTGACAAGAACACTGCCGAGAACCAGCTGGCGGTGCTGGAACTCGGATGCGTTGCCCCAGTGTGCAAGAGCCAATGGCACGACCGAGGACCAGCTGACGGTGCTGGAACCCGGTTACTAAGCTGTAGGTGCCCGCGCTTAAAAGCACTACCAAGGACCGCCTGGCGTTGGCGGAACTCGGATACCCAGGAGGAGGCACCTAAGCCAAAGGCTCGGCCCGGAACCAGCTGACGGTGCTGGAACCAGGTGGTGGACCCCAAGGCCCACAGGAGAGGAGAGAACAGCTAGGCCGCGAGGCAGCCGCAGTTACCGAACCCCAACAGTCCTACAGGGGGAGCTGGGCCTACTGGCACTACAGAACCAGCCTTGACTACCAGTTCACGCAGCCCACATAGGAAGCTCCTAAACTGGAGGCACCCTGGAGTTGGCTAACTCGACCGCCCCACGACGGGGCAAGCATAGGCGTCTCAGTGAAGTTGACACAACCCGGAAACAGCTGACGGTGCTGAAACCAGGCTTGGCACGAGGGAGTACCTGTGACAAGAACACTGCCGAGAACCAGCTGGCGGTGCTGGAACCCGGATGCGTTGCCTTGCCTATTAAAGATTGTCTTCCTAGAGCCCCAACTAGCGGTGTTGGAGCAAAGGGTAAGCAGGGGGAGATGAGTGTAGGCCGAAGCCTGCACTGGAGGCAGCTTTGTGTCTGCGTTGCGTTTGCAGGACACTTTGCCGGCTACACACTGGGGGAACAGCTGGCGTTGCTGAACCCCACTAACACAATGGCGTGTGTTTTTATCTGTGCAGCTAGCACTTGCGGGCAAAAACTTGCGATGTTAGAGCCCGTGTTGAAGCAGGAGGAGGAGGAGAGGAGCAGAGTGTAGGCCGAAGCCTAGTTGAACCAATTTCAAAGGAAACCTTTAACCCCCCCCTCAGGTGTTACAAAGTACAAGAGACACACCTTGTGCAGTATTAATGCTGCACAAGTGAAAGGTTGCTCTATTAATTTGTCTACTTGCACACGCTGAATGAAAGACATACACAATTTACCCCATTCTACAGTCAAACTGTAGTGGATGCGTGACTTGGTTTTTTGATGAGACGCAGCACAGGTGTCCAAAATAACGCCTTGGTGCTTGGCGCAGCTTCCTGAGCGTTGTTATTTGCTGTACAGGAGTCTGCGCTCTTGTGTTATCCCTTGGCAATGCCCTGTTAGCGCTGCCCATCTTATGACCTCATTTCATGTTGGCCGGTGCGGTTAACGATGGCCATAAATCCCAGACCCACAGTGTCTTTTCATAAAGCCACACTGCGGTGCTGGGATTCGTGGCCTTGAGCAGTAAATATTTTGGCCGCTCACACACGTCCTTACACCTGCTTCAGACTGGGCGGCCTCTGCTGATCCCTTCTCGCATGCCGCGGCCATGAGGCTGCACAGTCTGAAGAAGGCGGAAGGAGATGAGTTAAGACAGGCGAAGATATGCACTGCTCGTGCCCATCAATCACACCCTCGCAGTCAAAATAATTAAGACAACGAGGAGCATTTTATTCAGGCAGGGCGGACGAACAGGCGCAAGTAGCCAACCAATGATGTCAGAAGACGGGAAGCGCTACCAAGGGGGGTGCTGCGTATCATTAGAAAGGAAAGTCACACCTCAGGGACAGTGGAATGGTCTCAAAGAGACACATTTTGTACGTGTTGAGTTCCACGTGGGCAAGGAGAAAACGTCAGCCACCTTGTACAAATGCAGCAGTACTGCTGTACAAGGTGGCTGTTATACATAGAAACACCTGGGGGTGGTGGCCAGGCTCCCTTCAATTTCAGTTCATGTGCCTGCGTGGCGTTTGCAGGTCATGTTGCAAGCTGCACAGCAGGGGAACAGCTGGCGGTGCTGAACCCCACTAACACATTGGCTGGTGTTTTTCTCTGTGCAGCTAGCATGTCCGGGCAGAAACTGGCGTTGTTTGAGCCCAGGGTCAGCAGGAGGAGGAGAGGAGCAAAGTGTAGGCCGAAGCCTGCACTGGTGGCAGCTTTTGTTCTGTTGTGCCAGCGTGGCTTGTGCTGGACACGTTGCCGACTACACAGCAGGGGAACAGCTGGCGGTGCTGAACCCCACTGACACATCACCTAGTGTTTTTTTCTGTGTAGACAACACTTCCAGGTGGCAACTGACAGTGTTGAAACCCAGGGAATCAAAGAGGAGCAGAGTGTAGGCCGAAGCCTGCAGTGGAGCAAGTTGAAAGGGAACCTTTAACCCCCCCCCCCAGGCATTTGTTGCTGAAAGAGCCATCTTGTACAGCAGTAATACTGCACATGGAAAATGGTGGCTCCGAAAATTATGCTCCTTGCAAACGCTGAAGTACACACTCATATAATGTGTCCCCTCACACCGTCAAACCATCCCGGAAGTGGGACTTTCCTTTGTAATGTGACACAGCACAGCCGTCATTCCAACCCCCTTGGTGCCGGGCACCACCTCCTCAACGTTGTTTGGTTCTGTCACGGAGCCCGCACTGTAATGTTATCCCTTGGCCATGCACAGTTAGCGGTGCCCGTCTTCTGACATCATGTAGGTGTCAGGCTGGCAGTGCCTGTGCGTCCAAGCTGTCCGAGATCCAACCTTGCCGGACACGTTGCCGGATACACAGCTGGGGATCAGCTGACGTTACTGAACCCCAATAACAGAGGAGCGACTGTTGACTGTGCACACAGCACTTCCAGGCACCAACTGGCGGTGTTAGAGCCCAGGGACAGCAGGAGGAGCAGATTGGAGGTATTGCCGCACACACAGCTGGGGATCAGCTGACGTTACTGAACCCCAATAACAGAGGAGCGACTGTTGACTGTGCACACAGCACTTCCAGGCACCAACTGGCGGTGTTAGAGCCCAGGGACAGCAGGAGGAGCAGATTGGAGGTATTGCCGCACACACAGCTGGGGATCAGCTGACGTTACTGAACCCCAATAACAGAGGAGCGACTGTTGACTGTGCACACAGCACTTCCAGGCACCAACTGGCGGTGTTAGAGCCCAGGGACAGCAGGAGGAGCAGAGGAACAGAGTGTAGGCCGAAGCCTGATTGGAGCAAGTTGAAAGGAAACCTTTAACCCCCCCCCCCAAGACGTTTGTAGCTGAAAGAGCCATGTTGTGCAGCACTAAGGATGCAAAAGGAAAAGGTTGCTCTTTTAATTATGCTCCTTGCAAACACCGAAGTAAACACTAAAAATGTGTCCCTTTATACCGTTAAACCGTTCCGGAGGTGCGAATTTCCTTCGTAATGGGACACAGCACAGCTGTCATTCCTATCCCCTTGATGCCGTGCGCTGCCTCCTCAGCGTTGTTTTAAGCTGCCACGGAGCCTGCGCTGTTCTGTTAGCCCTTGGCCATGCCCAATTAGCGCTGCCTGTCTTCTGACATAATTTGGTGTCAGGCTGTCAGTGCCTGTGCGTCCACGCTGCTCCAGATCCCACCTCGCAGTCTCATCTAACGTAATCCCACTGCGGGCCTTGGAACCATGGGCATGCACAGTGCATAACCTCGACTCTCACTCCCCTCCTTCCCTCTTCTTCAGACTGTGCGGTGTCACGGCCGTGGCATGCTAGGGATCAGCTGACGGCGCACAGTCTAAAGAAGGCGGAGGGAAATGAGCGAGAGCCCGAGGGGAAGATATGCACTGCGCATGCCCATGGATCCCAGGCCCGCAGTGTGACTCAATCAGAAGACACTGCGAGGCGGGATCTCGGGCACCGCGGCCGCACAGGCGCAGCCAGCCTGACACCAAATTATGTCAGAAGACAGGCAGCGCAAATAGGGCATGCCCAAGGGATAACAGAACAGCGCAGGCTCCGTGACAGCTTAAAACAACGCTGAGGAGGCAGCGCATGGCACCAAGGGGGTAGGAATGACGGCTGTGCTGCGTCACATTACGAAGGAAAGTCCCAGCTCCGGGACGGTATAACGGTATCAGTGAACACATTTTATAAGTGTTAAGTTCTGCGTGTGCAAAGAGCTAAAAAAAAAGAGCTACCTTTTCCTTGTGCAGCATTACTGCTGCACAAGATGGCTCTTTCAGTAACAAACGACGGGGGGGGGGGGGGGACAGGTTCCCTTACATTTAGGTTGTTGTGCCAGCGTGGCGGTCGCAGGACACATTGCCGGCTACACAGCTGGGGATCAGCTGACGTTACTGAAACCCAATAACACTGGGTCGTATGTTTTTACTGTGCAGCCTGCACTTCTGAGCCGCAACTGGCGGTGTTGGAGCCCAGGAATAGCAGTTCAGGTGGTAGAAAGATGAACACAGCAGGAGACCTGGATGACACCCAATTACTTAATCAGGCAGAGGAGTGGCAAATTCCTGCGAGATCCAGGCCTGGTTCATTTTCAGGAAAGTAAGCCGGTCAACGTTATCGGAGGATAGTCGCATGCGACGGTCTGTTAGTACACCACCTGCGGCACTAAAGACACGTTCCGATAAGACACTAGCCGCAGGGCAAGCCAGCACCTCCAATGCATACTGGCTTAGCTCTGGCCATGTATCCAGCTTAGAGACCCAAAACTTGAACGGGGAAGAGCCGTCTGGGAGTACAGTAAGAGGGCAAGCCATGTAGTCTGTCACCATCTGACGGAACCGTTGCCTCCTGCTGACTGGAGCCGCCGGTGATGGTGTAGACATTTGGGGCGGGCACACAAAAGTGTGCCAGAGTTGTGCCATACTGGGCTTGCCTTGGGCAGAGGCACTGCTTCTGCTCCCTCTTTGGGCAGAGCCTCCCCCACTGCCTCGACGCACTGAGCTGCTTTGTAAAGCACTAGCAGCACTCCTCTCAGTTGGACAGGAGAAGATGATGGAATTCACCAGTGTGTCGTGGTACTCCCGCAATTTACGCTCCCGGGTCAACGCAGGGATGAGGTTTTGGACGTTGTCCCGGTAGCGAGGATCGAGGAGGGTGAACACCCAATAATCAGGCATGTTGAGAATGTGGTCGATGCGGCGGTCGTTTCTCAGGCACTGCAGCATGAAATCCACCATGTGCTGCAGAGTGCCAACCGGCCCAGAAACGCTGTCCCCTGCTTGAGACATGATCTCTGCCCGCTCGTCATCACCCCACCCTCGCTGTACACACTGACCACTGGACAATTGTGTCGCTCCCTCCTCTGGACGGAGCTCTTCCTCCTCCATTGACTCCTCCTCATCCTCCTCACAAATTGGCCCCTGCGTACCCCTTTGTGAGGAACCACGTGGCGCTGACTCTCCAGAAGCTGATGGAAAAGGTGACTCCTCATCCTCCACCTCTTCCACCACATCATCCCTTAACCCTTGCAAAGTTTGCTGAAGCAGGCAGATAAGGGGGACAGTCATGCTGACTAGTGCATCATCTGCACTTGCCATCCGCGTGGAATAATCAAAAGGACGCAAAACCTGGCAGACGTCCTTCATAGTGGCCCACTCTGTGGTTGTGAAGTCTGATCGGCGCTGACTGCGACTTCTTTGCGCCTGATGCAGCTGGTACTCCATAACTGCTTGCTGCTGCTCACACAACCGCTCCAACATATGTAACGTGGAATTCCACCGGGTAGGTAGGTCACATATGATGCGGTGTTCCGGAAGGCGGAATCGGCGCTGCAGAGCAGCAATGCGGGATCTGGCCAAGCTGGAACGCCGCAAGTGAGCACACTCTAGGCGGACCTTGTGCAGCAGGGCATCAAGATCCGGATAGTCCCTCAGAAAACTCTGCACAACCAAATTGAGCACATGTGCCAGACATGGGATGTGAGTGAGGTTGCCAAGGGCCAAAGCTGCCACCAGATTTCGGCCATTGTCACACACTACCATGCCTGGCTGGAGATTCGCTGGCAGTAACCACACATCGCTCTCCTGCTTTATAGCATTCCAGAGCTCCTGCGCTGTGTGGCTTCGATGCCCCAATGAAACTAGTTTCAAGACGGCCTGCTGACGTTTGGCCACGGCTGTGCTCATGTCGGTCATAGGTAAACGTTCACGGGTCCATGTGGGGGTGGACTGTGACGGATCCTGCAGAGAGGAATCAGAGGAACTGGTGTAAGAGGAGGAGTCGATGCGTACAGACTGGATTCCTGCAATCCTTGGAGTGGGCAGGACACGTCCTGCGCCACTCGCACGATCTGTACCTGGCTCAACAACATTAACCCAATGGGCAGTGAGGGAAACATATCGCCCCTGTCCATGCTGACTGGTCCACGCATCGGTGGTGAGGTGGACCTTGCTACTGACGGCGTTCAGTAGCGCATGTTTTATGTTTGCCTCAACATGCCTGTGCAGGGCAGGGACAGCCTGCCTGCTGAAGTAAAAGCGGCTGGGCACCTTGTACTGTGGGACTGCCAATGCCATCAAGTCACGGAAGCTGTCAGTCTCCACCAGCCTGAACGAGAGCATTTCCAGGGACAACAGTTTGGCAATGCCTGCATTCAGAGCCTGTGCTCGGGGGTGGTTGGCCGAGAATGCCCGCCTTTTCTCCCATGCCTGTACTACCGATGGCTGTAGAGTAGACTGGGAGTGTGAGGATGACTGGGAAGGTGGTGCTGTGGGTGGAATTACACAAGGTCTCTGGGAGGAAGCCAAACCAGCTGTGCGTGAGCTGGAGGAAGAGGCAACACGAGCTGAAGAGGTGGTAGCTGCCGCTGTTGGTTGGCCTACATCTTCAGTGTGTTTCTGTAACTCCACCGCGTGCCTGGTCCGCACATGTTTCCACATATTTGTGGTATTGAGGTTGCTGACATTTTTCCCTCTTTTTACTTTATGATGACACAGCTTGCATTTGACAAAACAAATGTCATCTGCAACTGTGTCAAAAAAGGACCAGGCACTGCAAGTCTTGGGAGCGCCCTTTTTGGCTTTGGAAAGAGACAGGCTCCTAACGGGTGCCAAAGTGGAGGCTACAGGCTCCGCAGTCTTCCCCCTCCCTCTCCCTCTTTGGCCCGTAAGAGGAAGCTCTTCCTCTGAGCTGCTCCCACCACCTTCCTGTTCCTCACGCCACGATGGGTCAAGGACCTCATCATCTCCACTACCCTCTGCCACCAACTGCTCCTCCTGGGTAGTCTCAGCAGCACAGTACGCACGAGAAAGCGGCACCTGAGTTTCATCATCAGATGCGTACTGCGCTGTGGTCACCGGAGGCACTGGCCCACCTGCCTCTTCAGAGTCAGAGAGAAAAAGGTGTTGGGCATCACTGCACACTGCCTCTTCTTCCATTTCTCCAATGCTGCTTGGCTGGCCCCCTGTTTCCAAGCCAAGAGATTCAGAGAACAGAAGTAGAGACGGCTCCTGTCCTGGGCTCTCTGACTGCCTGGCCAATTTGGCAGGTGGTGAAGAGACAGATGGCTGCTCTCCAGTGCTCTGTGCCTGAGAGGATGTGGCACTAACTGAAGTCGATGCCGAGGCGTTAGCTGCCATCCACCCGACAACGGCTTCAATTTGGTCTTCACGCAGCAGCGGTGCACGGCGCTCTCCGACAAAGCTGCGCATGAAGGACTGTTCCCTGCTGAAACTGAGTGACGACGAGTCACCGGCGCCCGCAGCAGGCACAGAATCACCACGTCCTCTCCCTGCTCCTCTCCCTGCTCCGCGCCCACGCCCACGTGCCTTACTCCCTGCCCTCTTCATCTTGGTTGACAGATAAAGATAAGCAGAAAAGTACTAAGGCCTTAGTGTGCTTATTCCTGTAATGCTCCTCCTAACAGGTGTAAGAAACACTAATGTTGTAAATTGTGGACTAAACTTTATTATTTTTCAAATGTGGCCTACACAAGTGTTAAGTTGTGTTTGGTGAACTTAACTTTTTTTTTGGTGCAGATCGGGCTACAGAGCTAGTTTAAATCACACGGAGAGCGTGCAGACAGCCGTAAACGGCGCTGCAAGGCCAAAAAACCCTCCTCTCGGTTATCCTATATAGTGTTTTTCCACTATTTAGCTGGATACGAGTGGAAAGACACTAATAGGAATTTTTTTTTTCAAATTTTAAACTGGCTGCACTATTTGAAAAAAAGGAAATTGTTTTTCAAGGTATGAGGCAGTAACGCACCCTGAGCTGAATCCAACCGGCTATGGCTGCACACAGACTACAGGGCGAGCTGCGCTCACACAGAGACCGTGCAGACAGCCGTAAACGGCGCTGCAAGGCCAAAAAACCCTCCTCTAGGTTATCCTATATAGTGTTTTTCCACTATTTAGCTGGATACGAGTGGAAAGACACTAATAGGAATTTTTTTTTTCAAATTTTAAACAGGCTGCACTATTTGAAAAAAAGGAAAATTTTTCTCAAGGTATGAGCCAGTAACGAACCCTGAGCTGAATCCAACCGGCTATGGCTGCACACAGACTACAGGGCGAGCTGGGCTCACACGGAGACCGTGCAGACAGCCGTAAACGGCGCTGCAAGGCCAAAAAACCCTCCTCTCGGTTATCCTATATAGTGTTTTTCCACTATTTAGCTGGATACGAGTGGAAAGACACTAATAGGAATTTTTTTTTTCAGATTTTAAACAGGCTGCACTATTTGAAAAAAAGGAAAATTTTTCTCAAGGTATGAGCCAGTAACGAACCCTGAGCTGAATCCAACCGGCTATGGCTGCACACAGACTACAGGGCGAGCTGGGCTCACACGGAGACCGTGCAGACAGCCGTAAACGGCGCTGCAAGGCCAAAAAACCCTCCTCTAGGTTATCCTATATAGTGTTTTTCCACTATTTAGCTGGATACGAGTGGAAAGACACTAATAGGAATTTTTTTTTTCAAATTTTAAACAGGCTGCACTATTTGAAAAAAAGGAAAATTTTTCTCAAGGTATGAGCCAGTAACGAACCCTGAGCTGAATCCAACCGGCTATGGCTGCACACAGACTACAGGGCGAGCTGGGCTCACACGGAGACCGTGCAGACAGCCGTAAACGGCGCTGCAAGGCCCAAAAACCCCCCTCTAGGTTATCCTATGTAGTGTTTTTCCACAATAGAGCTGGAGACTGGTGGAAAAACACTAATAGGAAATTTGAGAAAAACTGTGCAGCAGGCTGCACTAAGAGCAAAAAAGAACAACTGTGTGAGGCAGTGTGAACCCCCCCTGAGCTGAATACAACCGGGTATATGGCTGCACACAGACTACAGAGTGAGCTGCACACACACACACACACAGAGACCTTGCAGAACGCTGTTAAAACAGCGCTGCAAGGCAAGAGCAAGGTGAACAGTGAAGAACACACAGCGTTTTGCTAAATTAGCCTTTGGAAAGGAAAATAAAGCAATTAGCTAGCTCGACTGGCCCTCAGTTAGAACACAGCGTCCTGTCCCTAACTGAAATCACAGCAGAGTGAGCGCAAAATGGTGGCAGCGCTTTTTTATAGTGCAGAGTGACATCATTTCAGCAGCCAATCCAAGCCTTGCCAGTACTTACATGCCCACCATGCTAAACAGGATGTGCCCACACTTTCATTCATTCCTCATTGGCTGCTGCGTTCAATTTGAATTCTGGGAACTTCCGATTCCGGTATCCGATACGCGGGAAGTATCGGAATTCAGTATCGGAGTTCCGATACCGCAAATATCGGCCGATACCCGATACTTGCGGTATCGGAATGCTCAACACTAATGGTAACAAATTGCAAGCTTTCGAGACTTGTGTAGTCTCGAAAGCTTGCAATTTGTTACCATCTTTTCAGTTAGCCATTAAAAGGTATCAATCACTGAGGACTCTCCATTCTAAATATTTTTGTACACTTATAGTGAGATTATCCATCAAAGAGGACAGACCTTGAATGTCCATGTCTACACCTGTGTTCTGAACCACCCAGATGTAAAGGGGAAAAGAGAGACAAAACACACTGCAAAGAAAAAAAAATGGTCTCAGAACTTCTCTCATCCCTCTATTGAGATGCATTAGTACTTTGGGCCACCTGTACTGTTATGACCTGGTGGTCAGGACAATAATGGACCTGGTGGTTAAGAGCACACGGAATGACCAGATAGTTACTGATAATATAGGACGAGCTCTGGGACGTGGGAACTCTGCTGACCGCAATCCCTAATCCTATCAAACACACTAGAAATAGCCGTGGATTGCGCCTAACGCTACCTATGCTACTCGGCACAGCCTAAGGAACTAGCTAGCCCTGAAGATAGAAAAATAAAGCCTATCTTGCCTCAGAGAAATTCCCCAAAGGAAAAGGCAGCCCCCCACATATAATGACTGCGAGTGTTAGGGGTCGAGTTCCCGCTTCTGCACAGGGGGAATCTCGAGCCACCTCCGCTGCGGTCTCCCATTCTTGTCCAGCCGCAGTGGAGTCTGCTCAGCAAAGACGTCGGTCCCAGCGTCTTGCTCATTCTCACTCTGTTCTGAGAGTTACTGCTGCTTCTCCAGTCTCTGCCATTAAAGTCAGTGCTGGTCAGCAGCGAGCGGACTTCTCTGGGACTAAGTCCTTGTCTGCACGTACTGAGCATGTCCAGGGTAAGATCTCCCGTTGGAGATCGAGGGTCATGTGCTCAGGCTCTGCAGCACATTCCATTGGTCCTTTTGGCAGGTCTTGGAAGGGCAAAGGTACTGTAGCCACTTCCTGTGCTGCTGCTATATAAACTGCGCATGACCGCACGGCCATGCGCTAGTATTGTCTTACAATTGAATACGTGTGTTTGTTGTGAGTGCAAGTCGTTCATTAAATACCCCTACCCTATTGTATGACTGTTCGCGTATGGAGTATGGCTGCTATCTAGCGCCCGACTAATCATTCAACGTGTCACACACGTATCAGCGTCTATTGCTGTGACCGCCAGTGCGGCGCCACGCGCCAGTAGTGCGCTTCCTGACCCACGTCTGGGTGCTTAGTGGTGCCTGCCAGCACGGCACAGTTCGCACTTCGGTGCTCTAATTATAAGAGTTGCCTAACACACCCTGTTGCGGTGTTGTGTCAGCAAGTGGTCTAATCGGACTTCAATCCTGTGTCTTGGGGTTGTGTTCGCTGACTCCTTGCTTGCACTCTTTAGTGCGGTATTGCGGACCTGTGGTTTTACCGGGTTCGCTTCCACCGCCATATTACGCTGCCATTTACTAGCAGCAGGTTTTTACCTGCACGGTGGACCCCGGACTGCGAACGCATCTATTGCATCTTTCTTGGTGCGTTCCGCCAGTCCTAACAGAATACTAGCGCCAGGGTCTGGCTAGTAAATGGCAGACGATCAGCGTTTACAGCGGTACATCCAGCAGCTGGAGGGAAGGTTGGCGGCTCTAGAGTGTTCAACCTCAGCTGTGAATGTCACTGCTGTCGCTGTTCAGGCTGCAAGTGTAGCCGCAGCCAGTTTGTCCGCTGCCACCTCTGCCCCGACTTTATCCCGTCTCCCGCTTCCTGACAAGTTTGCTGGTGACAGTAAACAATGTCGCGGATTCGTAAGCCAGTGCTCCATACACCTTGAGCTCCTGGTGGCGCGTTTCCCTACGGAACGGGCGAAAGTGGGATTTATTTTTTCACTCTTGTCGGGCAGGGCGTTGGAGTGGGCAATGCCACTTTGGGAGCGTGATGACCGTGTGGTACAGAGTGCTCCGCTCTTTATGGACGCTCTGAAGCAGGTCTTTTTGGGACCCCGTATTACACACGATACCGCACTCCAGTTATTGACAATCACTCAGGGTTCGTCCGTGGTCAGTCAGTTTGCCATCCAGTTCCGGACTCTAGCCTCGGAGTTAGAGTGGTCGGATAAAGTTCTAATTCCGGTGTTCTGGAGGGGACTGGCAGACCACGTGAAGGACGCCTTAGCCACCAGGGAGATACCCGCCACACTGGAGGAGCTTATTTCTCTATCTACCCGCATCGACCTCCGTTTTCACGAATGAAGGTTAGAGCAGACCCAGTGTAGGCAGAGGTTTAAACTGGCTCCCACCTTCGCCAGACCTCTTGAATCTTCCGTTTTGGCGTCCGACTCCCATGAGCCCATGGAGGTTTCTCGAGCGGGTCCTAAGTCTCAGGCCGCTCGAGTACCCATGGTTTGTAAAAATTGTCACCAACGAGGACATTACACTAATAAATGTCCACTGCGGTCGGGAAAACGATCGCGTCTAGTAACCTTTGGGGGAGGTTCACTAGACACAGCGGCTTTTTCCTCCAAACTGTCCTTTAAAGGGACAATCCTGTTTGACTCATCCACTCTACCAGTTGAGCTTTGTGTGGATTCAGGAGCAGAGGGAAATTTCATGTCCTCTGCTTTTGTTCTGCGCCACGCTGTACCACTTGTTATGCTCGCCAAACCTGTAACTGTTAGAGTTGTGAATGGGTCGACACTTCCACAACAAATCACACACCAGACTGTTCCATTCTCGTTGTCCATGTCCCCTTCCCACCAGTAGATTATTTCCCTTCTAGTCCTACCCGAGGGAATGGATGAGATTTTACTGGGAATACCCTGGCTCCGTTACCACTCCCCACATATTGAGTGGTCCTCTGGGAGAATATTGGGTTGGAGTAAGTCTTGTATGGGCAGGTGTGTGAGTGAGTGTGTACAGGTCTCTACTACCGAGGTACCCGCAGACCTTTCATCTCTTCCAAGGTACTATTGGTGCTATGCAGATGTATTCTCTAAAAAGGCAGCAGAGACTCTACCGCCTCATCGCCCCTATGACTGTCCTATTGACCTCTTGCCTGGAGCTGAACCTCCTCGGGGAAGGGTATATCCCCTCTCTCTCCCTGAGACGGAGGCTATGTCTCAATACATCCAGGAGAATTTGGCAAGAGGATTCATTAGGAAGTCAGTGTCTCCTGCAGGGGCGGGATTCTTCTTCGTACAGAAGAAGAACGGGGAATTACGTCCTTGCATTGATTACAGGGGTCTCAATGCTATCACCATTAAAAATAAGTACCCGTTGCCCCTGATATTGGAGCTCTTTGACAGGCTAAGGGGAGCAAAGATATTCACCAAACTAGATCTGTGGGGTGCCTACAACTTAATTCGCATCCGTGAGGGGGACGAATGGAAAACGGCTTTCAATACCAGGGATGGGCACTATGAGTACCTGGTGATGCCCTTCGGGCTCTGTAATGCCCCAGCCGTTTTTCAGGACTTTGTCAACGATATCTTCCGGGATATGCTTTCCACCTCGGTTGTAGTCTATCTGGATGATATTCTCATCTTCTCTCCAGATATTGACTCCCACCGGAGAGATGTTGGCAGAGTCTTCGAACTCTTACGGGCGAATTCCTTATATGCAAAATTGGAGAAGTGTGTGTTTGAACAGGAGTCCTTGCCTTTCCTGGGCTATATCATCTCGGCCCAGGGATTGGCTATGGATCCTGCCAAACTACAAGCAGTGATGGACTGGCAGGAACCCCATTCTCTTAAAGCGGTGCAGCGCTTTATGGGATTCATAAATTACTATCGCCAGTTCATTCCCCACTTCTCAACTTTGGTAGCTCCCTTGGTATCCCTCACCAAGAAGGGAGCGAATCCCAAATCGTGGTCCGAAGGAGTCTCCAAAGCCTTCTCTTCTATAAAGTCCCATTTTGCCAGTGCTCCTATCTTACATCGTCCCGATGTGGGTAAGCCATTCCTTTTGGAAGTGGATGCCTCATCCGTTGGTGCTGGAGCAGTCCTCTATCAAAAGGATGCTCAGGGTCGGAAGCACCCATGCTTCTTTTTCTCAAAGACCTTCACACCAGCGGAGAGAAATTACTCCATCGGTGATAGAGAGTTGCTGGCAATGAAGTTGGCCTTTTCGGAGTGGAGACATCTCTTGGAGGGTGCTCGGTTCCCATTCCAAGTTTTCACGGATCACAAGAATTTGGTCTATTTACAAACAGCCCAGCGGCTGAATTCTCGTCAGGCCAGATGGTCCTTGTTTTTCTCCCGGTTCCACTTTACCCTACATTATCTCGCCGGGGAGAAGAACATTCGTGCTGACGCTCTCTCTCGTTCCTTCGTGTCAGCTGAGGAGGAGGAGGATGAGCCTTGGCTCATTGTCCCTTCGGAGAGTCTGAGAACTGTAGCTCCGGTTTCGCTGGAGTCTGTGCCCCCGGGCAAGACTTTTGTTCCCATCAATTTGCGTCCGGAGGTTCTCGTTTCGGCTCATTCATCCAGAGTGGGTGGACACTTTGGGGCAAAAAGGACATCTGAGCTACTGGCGAGGACGTACTGGAGGCCACATATGGTTCGTGACGTCGGAGACTACGTTCAGGCATGTGTCTCTTGTGCCAAGAATAAGTCTTCCCGACAACGGCCAGCTGGTTTGTTATACCCTCTGCCGGTGGCAGACAGGCCCTGGAAGATGGTCGGGATGTATTTTGTTGTGGGTCTGCCCAAGTCTCGTGGCTGTACCATTATTTGGGTAATCACCGACCATTTTTCTAAAATGGTGCATTTGGTGCCGCTTCCCCGGTTACCTTCTGCACGGGCCTTGGCAGCGTTGTTTGTCAAACACATCTTTCGTCTTCACGGTATGCCAGACAAAATTGTCAGTGACCGAGGTCCCCAGTTTGCGTCTCGGTTCTGGAGAGAGCTTTGTCGTCTTCTCAGTATCGAGTTGAATCTCTCTTCGGCTTATCATCCCGAGACGAATGGGTTGGTAGAGAGAGCCAACCCGACCTTGGTCACATATCTGCGACATTTTGTTTTGGCTAAGCAGGATGACTGGGCATCTTTGCTACCATGGGCGGAGTTTGCTCTTAACAATGCCGTCGCTGATTCCACTGGACAGACTCCATTCCTCCTTAACTATGGTCAGCATCCGCGGGTACCTGTGCCCATGCCCGTGTCTTCCGCCGATTCCAGGGTGGCAGACTGGGCTGTGGAGGCACGGGACATTTGGGATCGCACTCAGGATGCCATTCAGGCTTCCAAGGAGAGAATGAGGTCCTCCGCCGACGCACATCGGCGCCCCGCTCCAACCTTTGCTCCTGGCGACTTAGTGTGGCTCTCCGCCCGTAACATCAGGCTGCGAGTTGAGTCTACCAAGTTTGCACCTCGCTACTTAGGTCCTTTTAAGGTCCTCGAACAGGTTAATCCTGTGGTTTACCGTCTGGCCCTTCCTCCACGCCTAGGTATCACCGACACCTTTCACGTGTCCCTCCTTAAGCCCGTCTACATGTCCCGGATTTCTGAGTCATCTACTGGGACGTCGGGTTCGTCTACGGATGATTACGAGGTGAACGCTATCTTGGGGTACAAGGTGGTTCGTGGCAAAAAATTTTATTTGGTGGATTGGAGGGGTTACGGTCCTGAGGATAGATCCTGGGAGCCTGCTGAGCACATTCAGGCTCCGCAGCTCATTGCTGCCTTCGAACGTAGCAAGGCCCAAGGAAGGGGGGTAATGTTAGGGGTCGAGTTCCCGCTTCTGCACAGGGGGAATCTCGAGCCACCTCCGCTGCGGTCTCCCATTCTTGTCCAGCCGCAGTGGAGTCTGCTCAGCAAAGACGTCGGTCCCAGCGTCTTGCTCATTCTCACTCTGTTCTGAGAGTTACTGCTGCTTCTCCAGTCTCTGCCATTAAAGTCAGTGCTGGTCAGCAGCGAGCGGACTTCTCTGGGACTAAGTCCTTGTCTGCACGTACTGAGCATGTCCAGGGTAAGATCTCCCGTTGGAGATCGAGGGTCATGTGCTCAGGCTCTGCAGCACATTCCATTGGTCCTTTTGGCAGGTCTTGGAAGGGCAAAGGTACTGTAGCCACTTCCTGTGCTGCTGCTATATAAACTGCGCATGACCGCACGGCCATGCGCTAGTATTGTCTTACAATTGAATACGTGTGTTTGTTGTGAGTGCAAGTCGTTCATTAAATACCCCTACCCTATTGTATGACTGTTCGCGTATGGAGTATGGCTGCTATCTAGCGCCCGACTAATCACTCAACGTGTCACACACGTATCAGCGTCTATTGCTGTGACCGCCAGTGCGGCGCCACACGCCAGTAGTGCGCTTCCTGACCCACGTCTGGGTGCTTAGTGGTGCCTGCCAGCACGGCACAGTTCGCACTTCGGTGCTCTAATTATAAGAGTTGCCTAACACACCCTGTTGCGGTGTTGCGTCAGCAAGTGGTCTAATCGGACTTCAATCCTGTGTCTTGGGGTTGTGTTCGCTGACTCCTTGCTTGCACTCTTTAGTGCGGTATTGCGGACCTGTGGTTTTACCGGGTTCGCTTCCACCGCCATATTACGCTGCCATTTACTAGCAGTAGGTTTTTACCTGCACGGTGGACCCCGGACTGCGAACGCATCTATTACATCTTTCTTGGTGCGTTCCGCCAGTCCTAACAGCGAGTAAAGGTGAAAATACAAACACACAGATGAAAAAGATTTAGCAAAGTGAGGCTCGACTTACTGAACAGACCAAGGATAGGAAAGGTTACTTTGCGGTCAGCACAAAAACCTACAAAAAGACCACGCAGAGGGCGCAAAAAGACCCTCCACACCGACTCACGGTGCGGAGGCGCTCCCTCTGCGTCCCAGAGCTTCCAGCAAGCAAGACAACAATCAGAATAGCAAGCTGGACAGAAGAATAGCAAACCAGAGAAAAACAAGCAGTCACTTAGCTTCTGCTGGGAAGACAGGTCACAAGAACGATCCAGGAGTGAACTAGACCAATACTGGAACATTGACAGGTGGCATGGAGCAAAGATCTAAGTGGAGTTAAATAGAGCAGCAGCTAACGAATTAACCTCGTCACCTGTGGAAGGAAACTCAGAAACACCCACAGCCACCAGAGAAAGTCCATGGACAGAACCAGCCGAAGTACCATTCATGACCACAGGAGGGAGCCCGACAACAGAATTCACAACAGGACTCCCTCTGGTGGCTGTGAGTGGAGCTGCTGCTTCTGAGGTTCCTTCCACAGGTGACTTAGTTTATTCTTTGGCTGGCTGTTCTATTTAACTCCACTCAGATCGTTGCTCCATGCCAGCTGTCAATGTTCTTGTACTGGTTCAGTTCGCTCTTGGATCTTTCTGGTGACCTGTCTACTCCAGCAGAAGCTAAGTCCCTGTTAGTTAATTATTTATTCATTGTTTTCTTGACCAGCTTGCTATCATTATTTTGCCTTGCTAGCTGGAAGCTCTGGAATGCAGAGTGGCACCTCCGCACCGTGAGTCGCTGCGGAGGTCTTTTTCCACACTCTGCGTGGTCTTTTTGTAGTTTTTTGTGCTGACCACAAAGATACCTTTCCTATCCTCGGTCTGTTTAGTTAGTCTGGCCTCCTTTGCTGAAACCTGTTTCATTTCTGTGTTTGTGACTTTCATCTTAACTCACAGTCAATATATGTGGGGGGCTGCCTTTTCCTTTGGGGAATTTCTCTGAGGCAAGGTAGGCTTTATTTTCTATCTCTAGGGCTAGTTAGCTCTTAGGCTGTGAAGAGGCATCTAGGCAGTGTTAGGTACGCTCCACGGCTATTTCTAGTGTGTGTGATAGGATTAGGGGTTGTGGTCAGCAGAGCTCCCACTTCCCAGAGCTTGTCCTGTGTTAGTTTATCCATCAGGTCATTCTGGGTGCTCCTAACCACCAGGTCCATAACAGGTTTCTATGAGTAACAATTGGGGGGGTTGACTTGCTACAGTGGGGCAAAAAAGTATTTAGTCAGTCAGCAATAGTGCAAGTTCCACCACTTAAAAAGATGAGAGGCGTCTGTAATTTACATCATAGGTAGACCTCAATTATGGGAGACAAACTGAGAAAAAAAAATCCAGAAAATCACATTGTCTGTTTTTTTTATCATTTTATTTGCATATTATGGTGGAAAATAAGTATTTGGTCAGAAACAAAATTTCATCTCAATACTTTGTAATATATCCTTTGTTGGCAATGACAGAGGTCAAACGTTTTCTGTAAGTCTTCACAAGGTTACCATACACTGTTGTTGGTATGTTGGCCCATTCCTCCATGCAGATCTCCTCTAGAGCAGTGATGTTTTTGGCTTTTCGCTTGGCAACACGGACTTTCAACTCCCTCCAAAGGTTTTCTATAGGGTTGAGATCTGGAGACTGGCTAGGCCACTCCAGCACCTTGAAATGCTTCTTACGAAGCCACTCCTTCGTTGCCCTGGCGGTGTGCTTTGGATCATTGTCATGTTGAAAGACCCAGCCACGTTTCATCTTCAATGCCCTTGCTGATGGAAGGAGGTTTGCACTCAAAATCTCACGATACATGACCCCATTCATTCTTTCATGTACACGGATCAGTCGTCCTGGCCCCTTTGCAGAGAAACAGCCCCAAAGCATGATGTTTCCACCACCATGCTTTACAGTAGGTATGGTGTTTGATGGATGCAACTCAGTATTCTTTTTCCTCCAAACACGACAAGTTGTGTTTCTACCAAACAGTTCCAGTTTGGTTTCATCAGACCATAGGACATTCTCCCAAAACTCCTCTGGATCATCCAAATGCTCTCTAGCAAACTTCAGACGGGCCCGGACATGTACTGGCTTAAGCAGTGGGACACGTCTGGCACTGCAGGATCTGAGTCCATGGTGGCGTAGTGTGTTACTTATGGTAGGCCTTGTTACATTGGTCCCAGCTCTCTGCAGTTCATTCACTAGGTCCCCTGGCGTAGTTCTGGGATTTTTGCTCACTGTTCTTGAGATCATTCTGACCCCACGGGGTGGGATTTTGCGTGGAGCCCCAGATCGAGGGAGATTATCAGTGGTCTTGTATGTCTTCCATTTTCTAATTATTGCTCCCACTGTTGATTTCTTCACTCCAAGCTGGTTGGCTATTGCAGATTCAGTCTTCCCAGCCTGGTGCAGGGCTGCAATTTTGTTTCTGGTGTCCTTTGACAGCTCTTTGGTCTTCACCATAGTGGAGTTTGGAGTCAGACTGTTTGAGGGTGTGCACAGGTGTCTTTTTATACTGATAACAAGTTTAAACAGGTGCCATTACTACAGGTAATGAGTGGAGGAAAGAGGAGACTCTTAAAGAAGAAGTTACAGGTCTGTGAGAGCCAGAAATCTTGATTGTTTGTTTCTGACCAAATACTTATTTTCCACCATAATATGCAAATAAAATGTTAAAAAAACAGACAATGTGATTTTCTGGATTTTTTTTTCTCAGTTTGTCTCCCATAGTTGAGGTCTACCTATGATGTAAATTACAGACTCCTCTCATCTTTTTAAGTGGTGGAACTTGCACTATTGCTGACTGACTAAATACTTTTTTGCCCCACTGTATAATATAGGGTGCTGGGGTTGGGAGAGATATCTCCTGCGACTAGGAGAAGGAGGGTAGAAAGAGTAAGCAGATGGTTAAAGCTAGGTTAGGCAAATACAAAGAATACTTGCAAAACGGGGGTGCTACTAGGTACCTACCATACAGGGTGCCCAATCTTTGCTTTGGACCATTTTTCTTTTTGTAATTTTTAAAATGTCTAAATCCTGAACCTTGTTAAAATTATCAAAAATATACAAAACACAAGATGTTTTAATTATTTTATTTTTTACACAATTATCACACCACCACAGATAAAATGTATGAAATCAATATCCGTCTAATGCTAAAATCATGGAGAACACAACGGACCTGTTATTTGAAGCTAAAATAAGAATTAAGAAAATTCAAACAAATTAATAAAATGAAAATAAAGTAGCCATTAAGCAAAAGTATAGAGTTGCTGTGCCATTTATTACTGATCTTATATACAGCCAGAGCATATTTCAGCTGATTGGTAAAGGTTATGCTCCAGACTCGCACAAATCTCATATTAATGACCAATTTTAAAGATAGTTTTATCAAATTTAAGTCCAAGATGGGCACTTTATTATCAAGTTGTTCCCCAGTTCAACTCTTCTAAAAGTTCCATAACCTGTGTGAATAGTGTTTAGTTTTACTATCCAACATTATTGCGATCTCCAGCAATGTAATTAAGCTGTCATTAACTTGTTCACGTTCTAATGATATTGAGTTACTCTGATCAACCCGTTCCAGTCTGTACAGTAAAGCTATACAATTATGCAAAGGAAAAAGATGATGAAATGTCCCTTACACTTCGCTGTACAGAAGTTGCCAGCGATGTTTGCCATGATCATTTATTAGGTTCAATCCTACCATCTATTGGTGAATTATCCTATGTTTTTTTCAATGATGATCAAGTTCTAAGAAGTTGAGAGTAGAAATTTGAAGATCTGGCAAAATTCAAATTCCCCTAATTGCGCTTATTTTCTTGGGAAATATGATTTGCCACGAAGTTATTCTCCGCGAGCTGAATGTAAATAATTGTACTCACTTTACCGCTCACCTGTCCAACCCTTCTACTCTCCACCGCTCCCAATCCGGTCCTCAGTGAATTTTGTTATCACAGATGCAGGACACTAAATCCCTGGGCCTCTTCACACAGGGACTGGTGCTTCGTGATAAAAAGATACGATGAGGAGAAGAGGGAGAGTGTAGTGTAAGGGGAATGGAGAGGTGAGTGGTTAGTTGAGTATAAGTATTTATTTTATTTTTTTAACCTTTTGATGACCCTACACGGTTTTGTCAAATGGCGGCCATTAGCTGGAATAATCGGACCAACCATTTGATTAACATACAAATCATTAAAATAATTGTACATACATCGGTAAAGAGATGAGCAAATGGACCTTTAAGAATGGTTCCTAAAACACAAACACTTTAAGTTAAACAACTCATTGCTGGAAGAGATCACGTACAAAGAATGGAACAAAGGAGGGCTACATGTTATTATGTAGAAAATAAAAACGTAATATTTGTAATCAAAAAGTAGTCCCGAAGCAAAAAGACTCACAGATATAAAAAACATTATCTGTAGCAGTAAAAGAAAGCTTATAGTTTTCAAAGCACTAAAGTGAAACTTTAAGTTTGGGCTGTGATTTTGTGACCCAGCGCTCCTCATCCGTCTGGTGTGGATTAGAAGGAAGTGAATTAACATGATGAGGGCAACACAGACTATTATTAATGGCAGAAAGGAGCCTAAAGAAAATATTATGAGTTGATTATTAACATTTGGATTCACTAGACGTTTCTTCTCCATCGTATTTTCAGCAGAAACATTTGAAAAACTTTGTAGATTCAAGTCATAACCAAACCAAATTAATGGAAGACTGAAAACCAGCGAAATCAGCAGAGAAGCCAACATCAACCATGGAACCATGGTGGAGATCCTGGTCTTCAGGAAGACCAAGAGCTTATTGTTGTAGGTTACAATTTTCACACAGTAGAAGACACAGAGGATGGTGGCAAACCAGTGACTGGTATGGATCATGAATATAGCCACAATGTCAAGGGCTGATAAGACAGTCTGTATTTTCTCTAGCCATGAAAGAAACTGAAAGACAAAGTTCCGCAAAATGATGCTGGAAAAACACAAGACTCTGATCATCGCTAAGGAGTTCAGGATCTTATCAGAAGTCTTGAAAGAATTCAGACTTTTCCATTTCATGAAATTATCAGCCAGAATAATCAGATTTACTGTGAATCCCACCAGACATTCCGTAGTGAGTACAGCTGCGAGAACATATTGGGTAGAAGCTTCCATCGTCCTTCCAGTCTTGCCTGCAGATCGAAACATCCAGCGCTTTTTATAGTTGTTTTGTGTCCATTACTCATGTAAATTCTGTGAGTATGGTTGAATGGCATGCAAATCCTTAATCCGGTCTGTAAATGATTTTAAATATAAGCGCTCAGCAGAGAAAACAACATGCAAATAAAAGAAGTAACAACTTTACACTTGTTTCAGACAGCAAAAGTCATTTTAGAACATACAGTTAGGGCCAGAAATATTTGGACAGTGACACAATTTTCGCGAGTTGGGCTCTGCATGCCACCACATTGGATTTGAAATGAAACCTCTACAACAGAATTCAAGTGCAGATTGTAACGTTTAATTTGAAGGGTTGAACAAAAATATCTGATAGAAAATGTAGGAATTGTCCACATTTCTTTACAAACACTCCACATTTTAGGAGGTCAAAAGTAATTGGACAAATAAACATAACCCAAACAAAATATTTTTATTTTCAATATTTTGTTGCAAATCCTTTGGAGGCAATCACTGCCTTAAGTCTGGAACCCATGGACATCACCAAACGCTGGGTTTCCTCCTTCTTAATGCTTTGCCAGGCCTTTACAGCCGCAGCCTTCAGGTCTTGCTTGTTTGTGGGTCTTGCCGTCTTAAGTCTGGATTTGAGCAAGTGAAATGCATGCTCAATTGAGTTTAGATCTGGAGATTGACTTGGCCATTGCAGAATGTTCCACTTTTTGGCACTCATGAACTCCTGGGTAGCTTTGGCTGTATGCTTGGGGTCATTGTCCATCTGTACTATGAAGCGCCGTCCAATCAACTTTGCAGCATTTGGCTGAATCTGGGCTGAAAGTATATCCTGGTACACTTCAGAATTCATCCGGCTACTCTTGTCTGCTCTTATGTCATCAATAAACACAAGTGACCCAGTGCCATTGAAAGCCATGCATGCCCATGCCATCACGTTGCCTCCACCATGTTTTACAGAGGATGTGGTGTGCCTTGGATCATGTGCCGTTCCCTTTCTTCTCCAAACTTTTTTCTTCCCATCATTCTGGTACAGGTTGATCTTTGTCTCATCTGTCCATAGAATACTTTTCCAGAACTGAGCTGGCTTCTTGAGGTGCTTTTCTGCAAATTTAACTCTGGCCTGTCTATTTTTGGTATTGATGAATGGTTTGCATCTAGATGTGAACCCTTTGTATTTACTGTCATGGAGTCTTCTCTTTACTGTTGACTTAGAGACAGATACACCTACTTCACTGAGAGTGTTCTGGACTTCAGTTGATGTTGTGAACGGGTTCTTCTTCACCAAATTAAGTATGCGGCGATCATCCACCACTGTTGTCATCCGTGGACGCCCAGGCCTTTTTGAGTTCCCAAGCTCACCAGTCAATTCCTTTTTTCTCAGAATGTACCCAACTGTTGATTTTGCTACTCCAAGCATGTCTGCTATCTCTCTGATGGATTTTTTCTTTTTTTTCAGCCTCAGGATGTTCTGCTTCACCTCAATTGAGAGTTCCTTTGACCGCATGTTGTCTGCTCACAGCAACAGCTTCCAAATGCAAAACCACACACCTGGAATCCACCCCTGACCTTTTAACTACTTCATTGATTACAGGTTAACGAGGAAGATGCCTTCAGAGTTAATTGCAGCCCTTAGAGTCCATTGTCCAATTACTTTTGGTCCCTTGAAAAAGAGGACGCTATGCATTACAGAGCTATGATTCCTAAACCCTTTCTCCGATTTGGATGTGGAAACTATCATATTGCAGCTGAGAGTGTGCACTTTCAGCCCATATTACATATATAATTGTATTTCTGAACATGTTTTTGTAAACAGCTAAAATAACAAAACTTGTGTCACTGTCCAAATATTTCTGGCCCTAACTGTAGGTGACTAAAAATACTGATTTACTACATCAAATAGTTGGGGTTAGAAAACTAAAATTAGCCCTTATTAATTCCAATTGAATAGTTCCATTTATACACATTACGCAGTGGCACATTGAGGCTATAAAACTCCCCATCCTGGTTCCAGTACCGTCAGCTGGTTCCAGGCAGAGCCTTTGGCTTAGGTGCCTCCTTCTGGGTATCCGAGATCCACCAACGTCAGGTGGTCCTTGGTAGTGCTTTCTGGCATGGGTACCTCCTGCTTAGTAACCGGGTTCCAGTAACGTCAGCTGGTCCTCAGTTGTTCCATTGGCTCTTGTACCTTCGGCTAGCCATCCGGGTTCCAGTACCGTCAGCTGCTTCTCGGCAGGGTCTTTTGCTCTTGTACCTTTTGCTACATTTCCAAGTTCAAGACCCTAAAGATGACGACCCTGAAGACTGAGAAGCAGAAGAACAAGAAGCTGCACAACAAAAAGCAGAAGAACATTAAGCATAAGACTAAAAATCAGAGCAAAAGATATTATCTAAATTATAAGCAGAAGAAGACTGTTGTGAATTCTGTGGCAGAGCTCCCTCCTATGGTCACAAGTGGTACTTCGGCTGATTCTCTCTGGGAGCTTCCGTTTGTGGAGGAAACTGGTACTGCTGTTTCTGAGTTTCCTCCCTCAGGTGATCTGGTGAGGTCGTTAGGTGCTTCTCTGCTTAACCCCACCTAATGCTTTGATTCATGCTTCCTGGCAATGTTCCAGTGTTGGACTTGTGTTTCTCTGGATCATTCCTGTGGCCTGCTGCTCTGCATAGCTAAGTGTTTCTTTGCTATTTGTTGCTATTTTTTCTGTCCAGCTTGTCTATTTGTTTTGCTGGAAGCTCTGGGACGCAAAGGGTGTACCTCCGTGCCGTTAGTTCGGTACGGAGGGTCTTTTTGCCCCTTTGCGTGGTTTTCTTTAGGGTTTTGTGTAGACCGCAAAGTTATCTTTCCTATCCTCGTTCTGTCTAGAATATCGGGCCTCACTTTGCTGAATCTATTTCATCCCTACGTTTGTCTTTTCATCTTACTCACAGTCATTATATGTGGGGGGCTGCCTTTTCCTTTGGGGTATTTCTCTGAGGCAAGGTAGGCTTATTTTTTCTATCTTCAGGCTAGTTAGTTTCTCAGGCTGTGCCGAGTTGCATAGGTAGCGTTAGGCGCAATCCACGGCTGCCTCTAGTTGTGTTTGGAGAGGATCAGGGATTGCGGTCTGCAGAGTTCCCACGTCTCAGAGCTCGTTCTATTATTTTGGGTTATTGTCAGATCACTGTATGTGCTCTGACCTCCATGTCCATTGTGATACTGAATTGCCTTTCATAACAGAAGACTAAGCAGTGTATGGGGGTGAGTCCGTTTCTCTGAGTCTCGTGAAAGCTCCTTAATCATACCCATCCCTAGTGTTGTTGAAAGTACTTTGGTGATTGAGCTACTTAGCGCCAGACTGTGCCATCAAGCAATAGGCACGAGTACAGCATCAATTTTGCATTGACCGCCAGTGCGGCGCTTTGCGCAACTAGTGCGCTTTCCTGGCCCTAGTTAATGTGGTTTGTGACATCCGCCAGAGCGGCGCTGTACGCACTCAGTATGGTAAATCTTTATTTAGGTTTTCCCTGGCACTGCAGTTGTGGCGCCGAGTGCTAGTGGTCTAGAGGGACTCTAACCCCGTGTCCTTGGGACAGACTCCTGTGACCCAATACTAGCATTCTCTCTGCGGTATTGAGGCCCTGTGACGCAACATGGTTCACTTCCTACATACTGGGTGAAGCTAACCCATGTGTGTTCACATTATACCTCCACATATTGTCCGCCATTACCGAGCAGCAGGTGTCATCTCTGCACGGTGGACCCCGGGCTGCGAAAACAACTTATACCATCCTTATAATTATTGGTTGCCTTATGCCAGCCCTAACAAGGAAAATCTATACAAATAGTTTAAATAATCAAGTAACGCTACTTAATGTAATCACCATTCTTCCCCTTATCTGTGGTGCTGGACTGAAGGACACTTGTTAAACCTAAAAAATAGGTTACATGCCTCTGCATAAAGAGACTCAGAGACAGAGAGACTGAGAGAGTGAGACAGCAAGTGATTCTGCCAAGACATCCTATCACCCAAAGAACCAGAGACAGGACTGCAGCCATATTACATCATGGCTTCATCAAGAGGGACACCGATCTATCATTCTACAGGAAACAACCTAGGGGTTTTTGTCCCCAGTCGGAAGAGTACAGATCTGCTCCAACGTTGAATAATGTTTGTGAAGCCAGGTTGTGACCAGGTTAACTGGCTTTGTACCTCAATGGACTGTCATCTTCCTACCCTTGCTGTTACCTCCTATCTGTGTGCGTGCCAATGAGGAGTAATCAACCCTGGAAGATAAAGCCAGTTTGTGATCCTTGGGCCAATTGTACCTTGTTTGGACTCAATAGACTGTCACCTTCCTACGCTTGTCATTACGTCTTCTCTGTGTGTGTGTCACAGGTGGGGCAATGACCCTGGAAGATCTGAAGTCACAGCTGCTATTATCCCAGTGAGTCAGCGGAAGGGTGAGACTCTGTAATGTGCACCATCTTGGAGGTGTCTTGCTGGGACTGTTCTATGTGTTATCTGCCTGACCACACTGTTTTACTCTCACCCTGTGTTGTCTGAGTAGCATTATGCCCATGTTACGGGAGAGTGAGCATTAGGCAAAACGATCCCTGATCCATGCAGTTTTGGCTAGCGGACCTGGGCACTTGCCGACTCCCCATGTCTCCACACCTGGCATTTTCCATTTCCCCTGATCCTGTTATTTTGTTTGTCTGATTGGTGTACTACAGTGCACAACTACTTCTGAGTGGGGGAAGGGTACAGACGGAGGGCAGTGTTAGGGACTGGCGGAACGCACCAAGAATCAGATGTTATGGTATTAGGTGCGTTCGCAGTCTGAGGTCCACCGTGCTGGTAAAAGACCCTGCTGCTAGTAAGACGGACTATATGGCGGTACTAAGTATACACACATGGGTTAACTTCACCCTGCGTGAAGGAAGCAATCCTGTTGCGTCACAGGACCGCAGTACCGCACATAAAGCGCGAGCAAGAAGTCAGCGGACTCAACCCCTACACAGGATTGAAGTCCGATTAAACACTTGCTGGCACAACACCGCAACTGGGTGTGTCAGAGGAACATAAATAATAATATTAAGGCACAAGAGTGCGTGCGGTGCCGCACTGACGGACGCCACTAACCACCCAGGCTTGGGTCAGGAAAGCGCAGAGCAAGCGCACAGCGCCGTACTGGCGGACACAGCAACTGGTAGCTGTAATGTGTGTTTCGTGCTGTTGGATAAGTCGGGCGCTAGATAGCAAACATACACCTTCCGCGAACAGACATTCAATATGGAGGGTTATTTAAAGAGCGACTTTCACTCACAACACACACACATATTTACAAGACAATACTAGCGCATGGCCGTGCGGTCATGCGCAGTTTATATAGCTGCAGCACAGGAAACAGCTACAGAAGTTTTGCCCTTTCAGGACCTGCCAAAAGGACCAATGGGATGTGCTGCAGTACCTGAGCATGTGACCCTCGATCTCCAACGGGAGATCCTGCCCTGGGCATGCTCAGACAGAGAAAAGCAGGACTTAGATCCAGAAATGTCCACTCACCGCTGCCCAGCACTGGCTTCAATGGCAGAAGCAGGAAAAGCAGCAGTAACTCTTCGCACAGAGTCAGACTGAGCGAGACGCTGGGATCGACGTCCCTGCTGAGCAGACTCCACTGCGGCTGGAGAAGAATGGGAGACCGCAGCGGAAACGGATCGAGATTCCCCCTGTGCAGCAGAGGAAACTCGACTCCTAACATTACCCCCCCTCCTAGGGCCCCCCCTCCTTGGGCCTCGCTACGTTCGAAGGCAGCAATGAGCTGCGGGGCCCGAATGTGCTCAACAGGCTCCCAGGACCTGTCCTCGGGGCCATTACCCTTCCAGTCTACCAAATAAAATTTTTTGCCACGTACCACCTTGAACCCCAAAATAGCGTTCACCTCATAATCGTCCGTAGACGAACCCGATGTCCCAGCAGATGACTCGGAAAACCGGGACATATACACGGGTTTCAAGAGGGACACATGAAAGGTGTCGGTGATACCCAGGCGTGGCGGAAGGGCCAAATGATAGACCACAGGATTAACCTGCTCGAGGACCTTGAATGGGCCCAAGTAGCGAGGAGCAAATTTAGTGGACTCAACTCGCAGCCTGATGTTACGGGCGGAGAGCCACACTAAATCGCCAGGAGCAAAGGTCGGGGCAGGGCGCCGATGTGCATCGGTGGAGGACCTCATTCTCTCCTTCGAGGCCCGAATGGCATCCTGAGTGCGGTCCCAAATGTCCCGTGCCTCCACTGCCCAGTCTGCCACCCTGGAGTCAGCAGAGGACACGGGCATAGGCACAGAAACCCACGGATGCTGGCCGTAATTAAGGAGGAAAGGAGTCTGACCGGTGGAGTCGGCTACAGCGTTATTAAGGGCGAACTCTGCCCATGGTAATAAAGATGCCCAGTCATCCTGCCTGGCAGAAACAAAATGTCGTAGATATGTGACCAGAGTCTGATTGGCCCTCTCTACCAACCCATTCGTCTCGGGATGATATGCGGAAGAGAGATTTAACTCAATGCTGAGAAGACGACAAAGCTCTCTCCAAAACCGAGACGCAAACTGGGGACCCCGGTCACTGACAATTTAGTCTGGCATGCCGTGTAGGCGGAAGATGTGTCTTATGAACAACGCTGCCAAGGCACGTGCAGAAGGTAACCGTGGGAGCGGCACCAAATGCACCATTTTCGAGAAATGATCGGTAATAACCCAAATGATGGTACAGCCGCGAGACTTGGGCAAACCCACTACAAAGTCCATCCCGACCATCTCCCAGGGCCTGTCTGCCACCGGCAAGGGATAGAGTAACCCAGACGGCCTTTGTCGAGGAGACTTATTTTTGGCGCATGAGACACACGCCAGAACGTAATCTCTGACATCTCGGAGCATATGCGGCCACCAGTACGTCCTCGCCAGCAGCTCAGATGTCATTTTTGTCCCAAAGTGTCCACCCACCCTGGAGGAATGAGCCCAAGAGAGAACCTCCGGTTGCAAATTTATGGGCACAAAAGTCTTGCCCGGAGGCACAGACTCAAGCGACACCGGAGCCACGGTTCTCAAGCTCTCAGAAGGAACAATAAGCCGAGGCTCTCCTTCCTCCTCCTCAGATGACACAACAGAGCGAGAAAGAGCATCAGCTCGAATATTCTTCTCCCCAGCGAGATAATTGAGGGTGAAGTGGAATCGGGAGAAGAATAAGGACCATCTGGCCTGGCGAGAATTTAGCCGCTGGGCTGTTTGCAAATAGAGCAAATTTTTGTGGTCTGTAAAAACTTGAAAGGGAAAACGAGCCCCCTCCAAGAGATGTCTCCACTCTGAGAAAGCCAATTTCATCGCTAGCAACTCCCTGTCCCCGATGGAATAATTCCTCTCCGCTGGTGTGAAGGTCTTGGAGAAGAAGATGCACGGATGCTTCCGACCTTAAGCATCCTTTTGGAAGAGGACTGCTCCAGCACCAAGGGAAGAGGCATCCACCTCCATTATAAACGGCTTATCGACATCGGGACGATGTAGGATGGGAGCGCTAGCAAAATGAGACTTAGTAGAAGAAAAGGCCTTGGAGACCTCTTCAGACCACACTTTGGGATTTGCTCCCTTCTTGGTGAGGGCTACCAAGGGAGCTACCAAAGTTGAGAAATGGGGAATGAACTGGCGATAATAATTAATGAACCCCATAAAGCGCTGCACCGCTTTAAGTGAATGGGGTTCTTGCCAGTCCATCACAGCCTGTAGTTTGGCAGGATCCATAGCCAATCCCTGGGCAGAGATGATATAGCCCAGGAAAGGTAAAGACTCCTGCTCAAAAACACACTTCTCCAACTTTGCGTAAAGAGAGTTTGCCCGTAAGAGGTCGAAGACTCTGCCAACATCTCTCCGGTGGGAGTCAATATCTGGAAAGAAGATGAGAATATCATCCAGATAGACTACGACCGAGGTGGAAAGCATATCCCGGAAGATGTCGTTGACAAAGTCTTGGAAAACAGCTGGGGCATTACAGAGCCCGAAGGGCATCACCAGATACTCATAGTGCCCATCTCTGGTGTTAAACGCCGTCTTCCATTCGTCCCCCTCACGGATGCGAATCAGGTTATAAGCTCCCCGCAGGTCTAATTTGGTAAATACCTTAGCTCCCCGTAGCCTATCAAAAAGCTCAGAAACCAGGGGCAGCGGGTACTTATTCTTAATGGTGATGGCGTTAAGACCCCTGTAGTCTATGCAAGGACGCAACTCTCCATTCTTCTGTACGAAGAAGAACCCTGCCCCTGCTGGTGACACTGACTTCCTAATAAACCCTCTTGCCAAATTCTCCTGGATGTACTGGGACATAGCCTCCGTTTCCGGGAGAGAGAGGGGATAGACACGTCCCCGAGGAGGTTCTGCTCCAGGCAAGAGATCTATAGGGCATTCATAGGGACGGTGAGGCGGAAGGGTCTCCGCGGCCCCTTTGGAGAAGACGTCTGCATAAGACCAATAGTATTTGGGGAGAGTAGAGAGATCTGCGGGAATCTCAGTGGTGGAAACCTGAACGCACTCTTTCACACATCTGCCCTTACAGGATTCACTCCAACCCAATATCCTCCCAGAGGTCCACTCAATATGTGGGGAGTGGAAATGGAGCCAGGGTATTCCCAGCAGAATCTCATCCATTCCCTCGGGAAGGACAAGAAGGGAAATAATCTCCTGGTGGGATGGGGACATGGCTAACGTGAAAGGGACAGTCTGATGTGTGATCTGTAGCGGAAGTGTCGACCCATTCACCACTCTAACGGTTACTGGTTTGGCAAGCATAACCAGAGATACTGCGTGGCGCAGAGCAAAAGCAGAAGACATAAAATTTCCTTCTGCTCCTGAATCCACACAAAGCTCTACTGTAAGAGTGGATGTGCCTAACAGGATTGTCCCTTTAAAGGACAATTTGGAGGAAAATGCCGCTGTGTACAGTGAACCTCCTCCAATGGTCACTAGACGCGATCATTTTCCCGACCGCCGTGGACATTTATTAGCGTAATGTCCCGGTTGCTGGCAATTTTTACACACCACAGGTACTCGAGCAGTCTGAGACCTAGGTCCCGTTCGAGAAACCTCCATGGCCTCATGGGAGTCAGACGCCATAACAGGAGATTCTAGAGGTTTGGCAAAGGTGGGAGCCAGCCGAAACCTCTGCCTACACTGGGTCCGCTCCAACCTCCGCTCGTTAAAACGGAGATCGATGCGGGTAGCTATAGTAATAAGCTCCTCCAGTGTGGCGGGAATCTCCCTGGTGGCCAAGGCGTCCTTTACATGATCTGCCAGTCCTTTCCAGAACACTGGAATAAGGACTTTATCCGGCCATTCCAGCTCAGAAGCTAGAGTCCGGAATAGGATGGCGAACTGGCTGAAAATGGACGAAGCCTGAGTAATTGCCAACAATTGGAGCGCGGTATCGTGGGTGACACGGGGTCCCAAAAAGACCTGCCTCAGAGCGTCCAGGAAGATAGGAGCACTCTGTACCACACGATCACCACGTTCCCAAAGCGGCGTTGCCCACTCCAACGCCCTGCCCGACAAAAGAGACAAGATGAATCCCACCCTCGCCCTTTCGTAGGAAAACGTGCAGCCAGCAGCTCGAGATGTATGGAGCACTGGCTCACGAATCCCCGACATAGCTTACTGTCACCATCAAACTTGTCTGGAAGCGGGAGACGGGATAAGGTCGGAGCAGGGGTGGCAGCGGACAAACTGGCTGCAACTGCACTTGCAGCCTGAACAGCGACAGCAGTAACGTCCACAGCTGAGGTTGCAAGCTCTAGAGCCGCCAACCTACCCTCCAGCTGTTGGATGTACCGCTGTGAACGCTGATCGTCCGTCATTACTAGCCAGACCTTGGCGCTAGTATTCTGTTAGGGACTGGCGGAACGCACCAAGAATCAGATGTTATGGTATTAGGTGCGTTCGCAGTCCGAGGTCCACCGTGCAGGTAAAAGACCCTGCTGCTAGTAAGACGGACTATATGGCGGTACTAAGTATACACACATGGGTTAACTTCACCCTGCGTGAAGGAAGCGATCCTGTTGCGTCACAGGACCGCAGTACCGAACATAACGCGCGAGCAAGAAGTCAGCGGACTCAACCCCTACACAGGATTGAAGTCCGATTAGACACTTGCTGGCACAACACCGCAACTGGGTGTGTCAGGGGAACATAAATAATAATATTAAGGCACGAGAGTGCGTGCGGTGCCGCACTGACGGACGCCACTAACCACCCAGGCTTGGGTCAGGAAAGCGCAGAGCAAGCGCACAGCGCCGTACTGGCGGACACAGCAACTGGTAGCTGTAATGTGTGTTTCGTGCTGTTGGATAAGTCGGGCGCTAGATAGCAAACATACACCTTCCGCGAACAGACATTCAATAGGGAGGGTTATTTAAAGAGCGACTTTCACTCACAACACACACACATATTTACAAGACAATACTAGCGCATGGCCGTGCGGTCATGCGCAGTTTATATAGCTGCAGCACAGGAAACAGCTACAGAAGTTTTGCCCTTTCAGGACCTGCCAAAAGGACCAATGGGATGTGCTGCAGTACCTGAGCATGTGACCCTCGATCTCCAACGGGAGATCCTGCCCTGGGCATGCTCAGACAGAGAAAAGCAGGACTTAGATCCAGAAACGTCCACTCGCCGCTGCCCAGCACTGGCTTCAATGGCAGAAGCAGGAAAAGCAGCAGTAACTCTTCGCACAGAGTCAGACTGAGCGAGACGCTGGGATCGACGTCCCTGCTGAGCAGATTCCACTGCGGCTGGAGAAGAATGGGAGACCGCAGCGGAGACGGATCGAGATTCCCCCTGTGCAGCAGAGGAAACTCGACTCCTAACAGGCAGATTCAGGAGATAAGGCAAGGTATGTGGCCCCGATATCCTCACCTTCAGAAGTATACTGGGGAACAGGGTGAGCTTGGGCGCCCCCTAGCGTTAGGGACGGAACCCCTGGTCCCAGGTCACCCAGCACACAAGTCGTGACGTGGCCCAAGTACTGATCACCTCTGTACAAGATATGATAATCTGTAAAATATTATTGCTGCAGGGCATTATGGGGAGGCCCATGTGACAATGCAAAATGTTAGCCCACTCCCTAATGCCTTAGTATTGAAGCCTCAGAAATTAGGCCTGGCAGCAGCAAATCAAATCTCAAATTGTTTGAATTCAAGCAAAATCGCAAATTTCAGAAAATGCTACTCAAACTCGACCTTGGCAGAATCAATCTATTCATCTATAGTCGTAACATTATTTTTAATGAGCTACTCCAATATAGCATCTCTTAGAAAACCTCAAAGGCTTTACCCACAGTAGAGGTTAAGCTTACCAGCATGCAACTCCAGCTCCAGATTTGTTTACCTGTATGAATATTGGCACCACTTTTGACCCCCCCCCCCCCCCCAGTCCTATGGTGCAGACGCTGTTATTATGGCATCTGTGAATATTAAAAATAATGGTCTGTCTATCATGGTATTAATTCCTACAGTACTAGTGTTAGGACTGGCGGAACGCACCAAGAGAGATGATATAGATGCGTTCGCAGTCCGGGGTCCACCGTGCAGGTGAAACCTGCTGCTAGGAAATGACAGACAATATGGCGGTATTCAAAAGTATACACGCGTGGGTTAAACCTCACCCAGCGTGAAGAAAGCGATCCTGTTGCGTCACAGGACTGCGGTACCGCACATAGAGCGCGAGCAAGTGGTCAGCGAACTAAACCCCAACAGGGATTGTAGTCCGATTAGACCCTTGCTGGCACTACACCGCTACTGGGTGTGAAAGGAATAATATAATTAAGGCACCGAAGTGCGAACTGTGCCGTGCTGGCAGGCACCACTAAGCACCCAGACGTGGGTCAGGAAGCGCACACTGGCGCGTGGCACCGCACTGGCGGTCACAGCAGTAGACGCTGACACGTGTGTGACACGTTGAGTGATAAGTCGGGCGCTAGATAGCAGCCATACTCCATACGCGAACAATCATACAATAGGGTAGGGGTATTTAAAGAACGACTTGCACTCACAACAAACACACGCATTAAATTGTACACTAGCGCATGGCCGTGCGGTCATGCGCAGTTTATATAGTTGCAGGACAGGAAGCGGCCACAGAAACTTTGCCCTTCCAAGACCTGCCAAGAGGACCAATAGAATGCGCTGCAGAGTCTGAGCACATGACCCTCGATCTCCAACGGGAGATCTTGCCCTGGGCATGCTCAGTGTGCGCAGACAAGGACTTAGTCCCAGAGAAGTCCACTCGCTGCTGACCAGTATTGGCTTTACAGGCAGAAGCTGGAGAAGCAGCAGTAACTCTTCTCACAGAGTCAGACTGAGCGAGACGCTGGGATCGACATCCCTGCTGAGCAGGCTCCACTGCGGCTGGAGGAGAATGGGAGACCGCAGCGGAGACGGATCGAGATTCCCCCTGTGCAGCAAAGGAAACTCGACTCCTAACATTACCCCCCCTCCTTGGGCCCCCCCCTCCTTGGGCCTCGCTACGTTCGAAGGCAGCAATGAGCTGTGGGGCCCGAATGTTTTCAGCAGGCTCCCATGACCTGTTCTCTGGACCATAACCCTTCCAATCCACCAGATAGAACTTTTTGCCGCGTACCCCAAAATAGCGTTCACCTCGTAATCGTCCGTAGATGAACCCGATGTCCCGGCAGATGACTCGGAAAACCGGGACATGTATACGGGTTTCAAGAGGGGCACATGAAAGGTGTCGGTGATACCCAAGCGTGGAGGAAGAGCCAGGCGGTAGACCACAGGATTAACCTGTTCGAGAACCTTGAAGGGACCCAAGTAGTGAGGCGCAAACTTAGTGGACTCAACTCGCAGCCTGATGTTACGGGCGGAGAGCCACACCAAGTCGCCAGGAGCAAAGGTCGGAGCGGGGCGCCGATGAACATCGGCGGAGGACCTCATTCTCTCCTTGGAAGCCCGAATGGCATCCTGAGTGCGATCCCAAATGTCCCGTGCCTCCACAGCCCAGTCTGCCACCCTGGAATCAGCGGAAGACACGGGCATGGGCACAGGTACCCGCGGATGCTGACCATAGTTAAGGAGGAATGGGGTCTGTCCAGTGGAGTCAGCTACAGCATTGTTAAGAGCAAACTCCGCCCACGGTAGCAAAGATGCCCAGTCATCTTGTTTAGCAGAGACAAAATGTCGCAGATATGTGACCAAGGTCTGGTTGGCTCTCTCCACCAACCCATTCGTCTCGGGATGATATGCCGAAGAGAGATTCAATTCGATACTGAGAAGGCGACAAAGCTCTCTCCAGAACCGAGACGCAAACTGGGGACCCCGGTCACTGACAATTTTGTCTGGCATACCGTGAAGGCGGAAGATGTGTTTAACAAACAATGCTGCCAAGGCCCGTGCAGAAGGTAGCCGGTGAAGCGGCACCAAATGCACCATTTTAGAAAAATGGTCGGTGATAACCCAAATGACAGTACAGCCACGTGACTTGGGCAAACCCACCACAAAGTCCATCCCGACCATCTCCCAGGGCCTGTCTGCCACCGGCAGAGGGTATAACAACCCAGCTGGCCGTTGACGGAGAGACTTATTTTTGGCACAAGAGACACATGCCCGAACGTAGTCTCCAACGTCACGAACCATATGTGGCCACCAATACATTCTCGCCAACAACTCAGATGTCCTCTTTGCCCCAAAGTGTCCACCCACTCTGGACGAATGAGCCCACGAGAGAACCTCCGGACGCAAATTGATGGGGACAAAAGTCTTGCCCAGAGGCACAGACTCAAGCGAAACCGGAGCTACGGTTCTCAGACTCTCTGAAGGGACAATGAGCCGAGGCTCGTCCTCCTCCTCCACAGTTGACACCAGGGAGCGAGAGAGAGCGTCAGCACGAATGTTCTTCTCCCCGGCGAGATAATGTAGAGTGAAGTGGAACCGGGAGAAAAACAAGGACCATCTGGCCTGACGAGAATTCAGCCGCTGGGCTGTCTGTAAATAGACCAAATTCTTGTGGTCCGTGAAGACTTGGAATGGGAACCGAGCACCCTCCAAGAGATGTCTCCATTCCGAAAAGGCCAACTTCATTGCCAGCAACTCCCTATCCCCGATGGAGTAATTTCTCTCCACTGGTGAGAAGGTTTTTGAGAAGAAGAAGCATGGATGCTTCCGACCTTGAGCATCCTTTTGATAGAGGACTGCTCCTGCACCAACGGAAGAGACATCCACCTCCATTAGGAATGGCTTATCCACATCGGGACGATGTAAGATGGGAGCGCTAGCAAAGTGGGACTTAATAGAAGTGAAGGCCTTGGAGACCTCTTCGGACCACGATTTAGGATTCGCTCCCTTCTTGGTGAGGGATACCAAGGGAGCTACCAGGGTTGAGAAGTGGGGGATGAACTGACGATAGTAATTTATGAACCCCATAAAGCGCTGCACCGCTTTCAGAGAATGGGGTTCCTGCCAGTCCATCACTGCCTGTAGTTTGGCAGGATCCATAGCCAATCCCTGGGCCGAGATGATGTAGCCCAGGAAAGGTAAAGACTCCTGCTCAAACATACACTTCTCCAATTTGGCATAGAGGAAGTTTGCCCGTAGGAGGTCGAAGACTTTGCAAACATCTCTCCGGTGGGAGTCAATATCTGGAGAGTAGATAAGAATATCATCCAGATAGACTACGACCGAGGTGGAAAGCATATCCCGGAAGATATCGTTCACAAAGTCTTGGAAAACGGCTGGGGCATTACAGAGCCCGAAGGGCATCACCAGATATTCATAGTGCCCATCCCTGGTGTTAAAGGTCGTCTTCCATTCGTCCCCCTCACGGATGCGAATCAGGTTGTAAGCACCCCGCAAATCTAATTTAGTAAATACCCTTGCTCCCCGAAGTCTATCGAATAACTCAGATATCAAGGGCAAAGGATACTTATTCTTAACGGTGATGGCGTTAAGACCCCTGTAGTCTATGCATGGGCGCAATTCCCCATTCTTCTGCACGAAGAAGAACCCTGCCCCAGCAAGTGACACTGACTTCCTAATGAATCCTCTTGCCAGATTTTCCTGGATGTACTGTGACATTGCCTCCGTCTCCGGGAGAGATAGCGGATAAACTCGACCCCGGGGAGGCTCAGCACCAGGCAAGAGATCAATAGGACAGTCATAGGGGCGATGAGGCGGAAGGACCTCCGCCGCCTTTTTGGAGAACACGTCTGCATAAGACCAATACTGCTTGGGGAGAGAGGATAGATCTGAGGGGACCTCAGTAGTAGCAACCTGAACGCACTCCCTCTGACACCTACCCCCACAAGATTCACCCCAACCCAGAATTCTGCCTGAGGACCACTCGATATGAGGAGAGTGGTACCGTAGCCAAGGTATTCCCAACAGGACCTCATCAATTCCTTCCGGAATGACGAGCAGAGAAATTATCTCCTGATGAGATGGCGACATGGACAGAGTAAAAGGGATGGTCTGGTGTGTTATCTGTGAGGGCAATGTCGACCCATTCAGCACTCGCACCGTTACTGGTTGAGCAAGCATAACCAGGGGTATTGCGTGACGTTGGGCAAAGGCAAAAGACATAAAATTGCCCTCCGCCCCAGAATCCACGCAGAGCTCTACCGAGTGGGAGAATGAGCCAATAGTAATTGTCCCCTTAAAGGACAACTTAGAGGCAAACGTCGCCGTGTCTAGTGTACCTCCACCTACTACCACTAGACGCTGACGTTTCCTCGACCGCTGAGGACATCTGGTGGCTAGATGTCCTGACTGCTGGCAAACATGACAGACCCTGAGTGCACAAGCGGTCCGGGACTTAGATCCTGCTTGTGACACTTCCCTGGCCTCATGTGACTCAGGAACCAGGACCGGAAATTCCAGAGGTTTGGCGAAAGTAGGAGCCAGCCGAAACCTCTGCCTACACTAGGCTCACTCTAACCTCCGCTCGTTAAAACGGAGGTCAATTCGAGTGGAGACAGTTATTAACTCCTCCAGTGTGGCAGGAATCTCCCTAGTGGCCAGAGCGTCCTTTACGTGGTCAGCCAAGCCCCTCCTAAATATGGGGATAAGAGCTTTATCCGACCAATCCAGCTCAGATGCTAAGGTGCGGAATTGGACGGCAAAATGACTGACCAAGGACTCACCCTGAGTTAATGCCAGCAATTGGAGCGCAGTATCATGGGTGACTTGAGGTGCTAAAAAGACCTGCTTCAGAGCGCTCAGAAACAGCGGAGCACTCTGCACCACATGATCGCCACGCTCCCACAGCGGCGTAGCCCATTCCAACGCCCTGTCCGACAATAGAGACAGAATAAATCCCACCTTAGCCCGCTCTGTGGGAAAACGTGTAGCCAGGAGCTCGAGGTGAATAGAGCACTGACTCACAAATCCCCTACAAAACTTGCTATCACCAGAAAATTTTTCTGGCAGCGGGAGGCGAGATAATGTCGGAACAGGGGTGGCAATGGACATAGTAGCTGCAGCCACGCTGGCAGCCTGTACAGCTACTGCAGTAACATCCACAGCTGAGGTCGCGCTCTCGAGAGCCGCCAACCTACCCTCCAGCTGCTGGATATGCCGCAGAGATTGCTGTTTGTCTGTCATCACTAGCCAGACCCTGGCGCTAGTGTAATGTTAGGACTGGTGGAACGCACCAAGAGAGATGATATAGATGCGTTCGCAGTCCGGGGTCCACCGTGCAGGTGAAACCTGCTGCTAGGAAATGACAGACAATATGGCGGTATTCAAAAGTATACACGCGTGGGTTAAACCTCACCCAGCGTGAAGAAAGCGATCCTGTTGCGTCACAGGACCGCTGTACCGCACATAGAGCGCGAGCAAGTAGTCAGCGAACTAAACCCCAACAGGGATTGTAGTCCGATTAGACCCTTGCTGGCACTACACCGCAACTGGGTGTGAAAGGAATTATATAATTAAGGCACCGAAGTGCGAACTGTGCCGTGCTGGCAGGCACCACTAAGCACCCAGACGTGGGTCAGGAAGCGCACACTGGCGCGTGGCACCGCACTGGCGGTCACAGCAGTAGACGCTGACACGTGTGTGACACGTTGAGTGATAAGTCGGGCGCTAGATAGCAGCCATACTCCATACGCGAACAATCATACAATAGGGTAGGGGTATTTAAAGAACGACTTGCACTCACAACAAACACACGTATTAAATTGTACACTAGCGCATGGCCGTGCGGTCATGCGCAGTTTATATAGTTGCAGGACAGGAAGCGGCCACAGAAACTTTGCCCTTCCAAGACCTGCCAAGAGGACCAATAGAATGCGCTGCAGAGTCTGAGCACATGACCCTCGATCTCCAACGGGAGATCTTGCCCTGGGCATGCTCAGTGTGCGCAGACAAGGACTTAGTCCCAGAGAAGTCCACTCGCTGCTGACCAGTATAGGCTTTACAGGCAGAAGCTGGAGAAGCAGCAGTAACTCTTCTCACAGAGTCAGAATGAGCGAGATGCTGGGATCGACGTCCCTGCTGAGCAGGCTCCACTGCGGCTGAAGGAGAATAGGAGACCGCAGCGGAGACGGATCGAGATTCCCCCTGTGCAGCAGAGGAAACTCGACTCCTAACAACTAGTGCCTACTTTACTGATTATGAAGTTAATCAGGTGATATTTAATGGAGAGATAATGGTATCTAAGATCATGTCATTTGTGATGGGATTTTGTTAGTAAATAATGCTCTTATGCAAAATGCCAGTCCACCATTTATTCCAGTTTATTTCTGAGGAGGCTAACACTCTCATTTTTGAATTTCTTAGTGGTTATGTTGTTGAAAAATATTTTTTGATTAATTTTATTTTATTTGGCAATAATCCTTTCTGTCTTAAACTTTGCTGCCTTTATTTTCTTTTACGCAATTTTTTTTCTGTATAATTATCTAATGTCTCGTCCATACCCTCTTGTTATATTTGCTTGTCACTTTGTCACTCCCCTCTTGCTTTACTTAATTCTCTAAATGCTTTTTTTTGTCATTTATTGTGCCCTGTACAGTTCTGTTATGTATGAGAATATTTTCTGCTGCTTCCATTACAGTGGCATATCAAAGTTTGGGCACCCCTGGTCAAAATTACAGTTAAGAAACTTGAAGATTAAACAATTTCTAACAGGCCTAAAGTTAAAGATGACACATTTCCTTTGTATTTTAGGCAAATACAAAGGATACTTGCAAAAGGGGGTGCTACTAGGTACCTACTATACAGGGTGCCCAATCTTTGCATTGGACCATTTTTTTTTGTAATTTTTAAAATGTCTAAATCCTGAACCTTGTTAAAATTATCAAAAATATAGAAAACACAATACGTTTTAATTATTTTATTTATTACACAATTATCACACCACAGCATATACAATGTATGAAATCAATATCCGTCTAATGCTAAAATCACGGAGAACACAACGGACCTGTTATTTGAAGCTAAAATAAGAATTAAGAAAATTCAAACAAATTAATAAAATTAAAATAAAGTAGCCATTAAGCAAAAGTATGGAGTTACTGTGCCATTTATTACTGATCTTATATACAGCCAGAGCATATTTCAGCTGATTGGTAAAGGTTATGTTCCAGACTCACACAAATCTCATATTAATGACCAATTTTAAAGATAGTTTTATCAAATTTTAAATCCAAGATGGGCACTTTATTATCAAGTTGTTCCCCAGTTCGACTCTTCTAAAAGTTCCATAACCTGTGTGAATAGTGTTTAGTTTTACTATCCAACATTATTGCGATCTCCAGCAATGTAATTAAGCTGTCATTTACTTGTTGACGCTCTAATGATATTGAGGTACTCTGCTCAAGCCGTTCCAGTCTGTACAGTAAAGCTACACAATTATGCAAAGGAAAAAGATGATGAAATGTCCCTTACACTTCGCTGTACAGAAGTTGCCAGCGATGTTTGCCATGATCATTTATTAGGTTCAATCCTACCATCTATTGGTGAATTATCCTATGTTTTTTTCAATGATGATCAAGTTCTAAGAAGTTGAGAGTAGAAATTTGAAGATCTGGCAAAATTCAAATTCCCCTAATTGCGCTTATTTTCTTGGGAAATATGATTTGCCACGAAGTTATTCTCCGCGAGCTGAATGTAAATAATTGTACTCACTTTACCGCTCACCTGTCCAACCCTTCTACTCTCCACCGCTCCCAATCCGGTCCTCAGTGAATTTTGTTATCACAGATGCAGGACACTAAATCCCTGGGCCTCTTCACACAGGGACTGGTGCTTCGTGATAAAAAGATACGATGAGGAGAAGAGGGAGAGTGTAGTGTAAGGGGAATGGAGAGGTGAGTGGTTAGTTGAGTATAGGTATTTATTTTATTTTTTTAACCTTTTGATGACCCTACACGGTTTTGTCAAATGGCGGCCATTAGCTGGAATAATCGGACCAACCATTTGATTAACATACAAATCATTAAAATAATTGTACATACATCGGTAAAGAGATGAGCAAATGGACCTTTAAGAATGGTTCCTAAAACACAAACACTTTAAGTTAAACAACTCATTGCTGGAAGAGATCAAGTACAATGAATGGAACAAAGGAGGGCTACATGTTATTATGTAGAAAATAAAAACGTAATATTTGTAATCAAAAAGTAGTCCCGAAGCAAAAAGACTCACAGATATAAAAAACATTATCTGTAGCAGTAAAAGAAAGCTTATAGTTTTCAAAGCACTAAAGTGAAACTTTAAGTTTGGGCTGTGATTTTGTGACCCAGCGCTCCTCATCCGTCTGGTGTGGATTAGAAGGAAGTGAATTAACATGATGAGGGCAACACAGACTATTATTAATGGCAGAAAGGAGCCTAATGAAAATATTATGAGTTGATTATTAACATTTGGATTCACTAGACGTTTCTTCTCCATCGTATTTTCAGCAGAAACATTTGAAAAACTTTGTAGATTCAAGTCATAACCAAACCAAATTAATGGAAGACTGAAAACCAGCGAAATCAGCAGAGAAGCCAACATCAACCATGGAACCATGGTGGAGATCCTGGTCTTCAGGAAGACCAAGAGCTTATTGTTGTAGGTTACAATTTTCACACAGTAGAAGACACAGAGGATGGTGGCAAACCAGTGACTGGTATGGATCATGAATATAGCCACAATGTCAAGGGCTGATAAGACAGTCTGTATTTTCTCTAGCCATGAAAGAAACTGAAAGACAAAGTTCCGCAAAATGATGCTGGAAAAACAAAAGACTCTGATCATCGCTAAGGAGCTCAGGATCTTATCAGAAGTCTTAAAAGAATTCAGACTTTTCCATTTCATGAAATTATCAGCCAGAATAATCAGATTTACTGTGAATCCCACCAGACATTCCATAGTGAGTACAGCTGCGAGAACATATTGGGTAGAAGCTTCCATCGTCCTTCCAGTCTTGCCTGCAGATCGAAACATCCAGCGCTTTTTATAGTTGTTTTGTGTCCATTACTCATGTAAATTCTGTGAGTATGGTTGAATGGCATGCAAATCCTTAATCCGGTCTGTAAATGATTTTAAATATAAGCGCTCAGCAGAGAAAACAACATGCAAATAAAAGAAGTAACAACTTTACACTTGTTTCAGACAGCAAAAGTCATTTTAGAACATAGGTGGCTAAAAATACTGATTTACTACATCAAATAGTTGGGGTTAGAAAACTAAAATTAGCCCTGATTAATTCCAATTGAATAGTTCCATTTATACACATTATGCAGTGGCACATTGAGGCTATAAAACTCCCCATCCTGGTTCCAGTACCGTCAGCTGGTTCCAGGCAGAGCCTTTGGCTTAGGTGCCTCCTTCTGGGTATCCAAGATCCACCAACGTCAGGTGGTCCTTGGTAGTGCTTTCTGGCATGGGTACCTCCTGCTTAGTAACCGGGTTCCAGTAACATCAGCTGGTCCTCAGTTGTTCCATTGGCTCTTGTACCTTCGACTAGCCATCCGGGTTCCAGTACCGTCAGCTGCTTCTCGGCAGGGTCTTTTGCTCTTGTACCTTTTGCTACATTTCCAAGTTCAAGACCCTAAAGATGATGACCCTGAAGACTGAGAAGCAGAAGAACAAGAAGCTGCACAACAAAAAGCAGAAGAACATTAAGCATAAGACAAATAATCAGAGCAAAAGATATTATCTAAATTATAAGCAGAAGAAGACTAAGCAGTGTATGGGGGTGAGTCCGTTCCTCTGAATCTGGTGAAAGCTCCTTAATCATACCCATCCCTAGTGTTGTTGAAAGTACTTTGGTGATTGAGCTACTTAGCGCCAGACTGTGCCATCAAGCAATAGGCACGAGTACAGCATCAATTTTGCAATGACCGCCAGTGCGGCGCTTTGCGCAACTAGTGCGCTTTCCTGGCCCTAGTTAATGTGGTTTGTGACATCCGCCAGAGCGGCGCTGTACGCACTCAGTATGGTAAATCTTTATTTAGGTTTTCCCTGGCACTGCAGTTGTGGTGCCGAGTGCTAGTGGTCTAGAGGGACTCTAACCCCGTGTCCTTGGGACAGACTCCTGTGACCCAATACTAGCATTCTCTCTGCGGTATTGCGGCCCTGTGACGCAACATGGTTCACTTCCTACATACTGGGTGAAGCTAACCCATGTGTGTTCACATTATACCTCCACATATTGTCCGCCATTACCGAGCAGAAGGTGTCATCTCTGCACGGTGGACCCCGGGCTGCGAAAACACCTTATACCATCCTTATAATTATTGGTTGCCTTATGCCAGCCCTAACAAGGAAAATCTATGCAAATAGTTTAAATAATCAAGTAACGCTACTTAATGTAATCACCATTCTTCCCCTTATCTGTGGTGCTGGACTGAAGGACACTTGCTAAACCTAAAAAATAGGTTACATGCCTCTGCATAAAGAGACTCAGAGACAGAGAGACTGAGAGAGTGAGACAGCAAGTGATTCTGCCAAGACATCCTATCACCCAAAGAACCAGAGACAGGACTGTAGCCATATTACATCATGGCTTCATCAAGAGGGACACCGATCTATCATTCTACAGGAAACAACCTAGGGGGTTTTGTCCCCAGTCGGAAGAGTACAGATCTGCTCCAACGTTGAATAATGGATATGTTTGTGAAGCCAGGTTGTGACCAGGTTAACTGGCTTTGTACCTCAATGGACTGTCATCTTCCTACCCTTGCTGTTACCTCCTATCTGTGTGCGTGCCAATGAGGAGTAATCAACCCTGGAAGATGAAGCCAGGTTGTGATCCTTGGGCCAATTGTACCTTGATTGGACTCAATAGACTGTCACCTTCCTACGCTTGTCATTACGTCTTCTCTGTGTGTGTGTCACAGGTGGGGCAATGACCCTGGAAGATCTGAAGTCACAGCTGCTATTATCCCATTGAGTCAGCGGAAGGGTGAGTGTTAGGGGTTGAGTTCCCGCTTCTGCACAGGGGGAATCTCGAGCCACCTCCGCTGCGGTCTCCCATTCTTGTCCAGCCGCAGTGGAGTCTGCTCAGCAAGGACGTCGGTCCCAGCGTCTTGCTCATTCTCACTCTGTTCTGAGAGTTACTGCTGCTTCTCCAGTCTCTGCTATTAAAGTCTGTGCTGGTCAGCAGCGAGCGGACTTCTCTGGGACTAAGTCCTTGTCTGCACGTACTGAGCATGCCCAGCGTAAGGTCTCCCGTTGGAGATCGAGGGTCATGTGCTCAGGCTCTGCAGCACATTCCATTGGTCCTCTTGGCAGGTCCTAGAAGGGCAAAAGTGCTGTGGCCACTTCCTGTGCTGCTGCTATATAAACTGCGCATGACCGCACGGCCATGCGCTAGTATTGTCAAACAATTGCTAATGTGTGTATGTTGTGAGTGCAAGTCGTCCTTGGATACCCCTACCCTATAGTATGACTGTTCGCGGAAGGTGTATGGCTGCCACCTAGCGCCCGACTTATCCTACAGCACTAGTCACACATTATAGCGTCCAGTTGCTGTGACCGCCAGTACGGCGCCGTGCACTTCCTCTGTGCTTTCCTTACCCAAGCCTGGGTGGTTAGTGGCGTTCGTCAGTGCGGCACTGCATGCTCTTCTGTTTCATTTCACACCCAGTTGCGGTGTTGCGCCAGCAAGGGTCTAATCGGACTTCAATCCCAGTTGGGGTTGAGTTCGCTGACTACTTGCTCGCGCTTTAGGTGCGGTACCGCGGTCCTGTGCCTTAACAGGATTGCTTCTTTCACGCTGGGTGAGGTTAACCCACGCGTGTATACTCTAGTGTACCGCCATATAGTCTGCTAATTGCTAGCAGCAGGTTTTCACCTGCACGGTGGACCCCGGACTGCGAACGAATCTATACCATCTGTCTTGGTGCGTTCCGCCAGTCCTAACAGGTGAGACTCTGTAATGTGCACCATCTTGGGGGTGTCTTGCTGGGACTGTTCTATGTGTTATCTGCCTGACTACACTGTTTTACTCTCACCCTGTGTTGTCTGAGTAGCATTATGCCCATGTTACGGGAGAGTGAGCATTAGGCAAAACGATCCCTGGTCCATGCAGTTTTGGCTAGCGGACCTGGGCACTTGCCGACTCCCCATGTCTCCACACCTGGCATTTTCCATTTCCCCTGATCCTGTTATTTTGTTTGTCAGATTGGTGTACTACGGTGCACAACTACTCCTGATTGGGGGAAGGGTACAGATGGAGGGCAGATTCAGGAAATAAGGCAAGGTATGTGGCCCCGACATCCTCACCTTCAGAAGTATACTGGGGAACAGGGTGAGCTTGGGCGCCCCCTAGCGTTAGGGACGGAACCCCTGGTCCCAGGTCACCCAACAAACAAGTCGTGACATGGCCCAAGTACTGATCACCTCTGTACAAGATATGATAATCTGTAAAATATTATTGCTGCAGGGCATTATGGGGAGGCCCATGTGACAATGCAAAATGTTAGCCCACTCCCTAATGCCTTAGTATTGAAGCCTCAGAAATTAGGCCTGGCAGCAGCAAATCAAATCTCAAATTGTTTGAATTCAAGCAAAATCGCAAATTTCAGAATATGCAACTCAAACTCGACCTTGGCAGAATCAATCTATTCATCTATAGTCGTAAAATTATTTTTAATGAGATACTCCAATATAGCATCTTTTAGAAAACCTCAAGGGCTTTACCCACAGTAGAGGTTAAGCTTACCAGCATGCAACTCCAGCTCCAGATTTGTTTACCTTTATGAATATTGGCACCACTTTTGCCCCCCCAAACCCCACCCCCACCCCCCCACCGGTCCTATGGTGCTTACGCTGTTATTATGGCATCTGTGAATATTAAAAATAATGGTCTGTCTATCATGGTATTAATTACTACAGTACTAGGGGCACCTGCCACCCGGGCCTGGGGGAATTGCCTACTTTACTGATTATGAAGTTAATCAGGTGATATTTAATGGAGAGATAATGGTATCTATGATCATGTCATTTGTGATGGGATTTTGTTAGTAAATAATGCTCTTATGCAAAATGCCAGTCCACCATTTATTCCAATTTATTTCTGAGGAGGCTAACACTGTCATTTTTGAATTTCTTACTGGTTATGTTGTTGAAAAATATTTTTTGATTAATTTTATTTTATTTGGCAATAATCCTTTCTGTCTTAATCTTTGCTGCCGTTATTTTCTTTTACGCTATTTTTTTTCTGTATAATTATCTAATGTCTCGTCCATACCCTCTTGTTATATTTGCTTGTCACTCCCCTCTTGCTTTAATTCTCTAAATGCTTTTTTTTTGTCTTTTATTGTGCCCTATACAGTTCTGTTATGTATGAGAATATTTTCTGCTGCTTCCATTACAGTGGCATATCAAAGTTTGGGCACCCCTGGTCAAAATTACAGTTAAGAAACTTGAAGATTAAACAATTTCTAACAGGCCTAAAGTTAAAGATGACACATTTCCTTTGTATTTTAGGCAAACACAAAGGATACTTGCAAAAGGGGGTGCTACTAGGTACCTACCATACAGGGTGCCCAATCTTTAAATTGGACCATTTTTCTTTTTGTAATTTTTAAAATGTCTAAATCCTGAACCTTGTTAAAATTATCAAAAATATACAAAATACAATATGTTTTAATTATTATATTTATTACACAGGGATTATATACATTAGATAGGACTGCTCTATTATGGGTATACCTTGGCAATTGGTGGAGCAGCTTAATATACATTTTTTTGCAAAAAAAAAAAAAGGAATTAACTAAATACCCTGTATTTTTTTCATTTTTTGACTAGCACTTGCTCATTTACTGTGACTTGTTTACAACAGAGTATTTTTTACCTCGCTGTGCTCTTTTTGTGTCTTCAATATGAGAGAGCAGCAGAAGTAGTGGTGTCTGACTGCTGGATCCAGGTTTCAGTAAGAGCCAGGAGATTAAGAGTATTAGAAAGGAAGAAGTCATGGATGAAGGAGCGTTTATTATACACTGAGCGAGAATTCCAAAGGGCACAACTGAAAAAGGCAGAAGGCATGAATGGGATATTAATAAGATTAAAGGGGTTTCTATGAGTAACAATTGGGGGGTTTGACTTGCTATAATATAGGGTGCTGGGGTTGGGAGAGATATCTCCTGCGACTAGGAGAAGGAGGATAGAAAGAGTAAGCAGATGGTTAAAGCTAGGCTAGGCAAATACAAAGAATACTTGCAAAACGGGGGTTCTACTAGGTACCTACCATACAGGGTGCCCAATCTTTGCTTTGGACCATTTTTCTTTTTGTAATTTTTAAAATGTCTAAATCCTGAACCTTGTTAAAATTATCAAAAATATACAAAACACAAGATGTTTTAATTATTTTATTTTTTACACAATTATCACACCACCACAAATAAAATGTATGAAATCAATATCTGTCTAATGCTAAAATCACAGAGAACACAACGGACCTGTTATTTGAAGCTAAAATAAGAATTAAGAAAATTCAAACAAATTAATAAAATGAAAATAAAGTAGCCATTAAGCAAAAGTATGGAGTTGCTGTGCCATTTATTACTGATCTTATATACAGCCCGAGCATATTTCAGCTGATTGGTAAAGGTTATGTTCCAGACTCACACAAATCTCATATTAATGACCAATTTTAAAGATAGTTTTATCAAATTTTAAGTCCAAGATGGGCACTTTATTATCAAGTTGTTCCCCAGTTCGACTCTTCTAAAAGTTCCATAACCTGTGTGAATAGTGTTTAGTTTTACTATCCAACATTATTGCGGTCTCCAGCAATGTAATTAAACTGTCATTAACTTGTTGACGCTCTAATGATATTGAGTTACTCCGATCAACCCGTTCCAGTCTGTACAGTAAAGCTACACAATTATGCAAAGGAAAAAGATGATGAAATGTCCCTTACACTTCGCTGTACAGAAGTTGCCAGCGATGTTTGCCATGATCATTTATTAGGTTCAATCCTACCATCTATTGGTGAATTATCCTATGTTTTTTTCAATGATGATCAAGTTCTAAGAAGTTGAGAGTAGAAATTTGAAGATCTGGCAAAATTCAAATTCCCCTAATTGCGCTTATTTTCTTGGGAAATATGATTTGCCACGAAGTTATTCTCCGCGAGCTGAATGTAAATAATTGTACTCACTTTACCGCTCACCTGTCCAACCCTTCTACTCTCCACCGCTCCCAATCCGGTCCTCAGTGAATTTTGTTATCACAGATGCAGGACACTAAATCCCTGGGCCTCTTCACACAGGGACTGGTGCTTCGTGATAAAAAGATACGATGAGGAGAAGAGGGAGAGTGTAGTGTAAGGGGAATGGAGAGGTGAGTGGTTAGTTGAGTATAGGTATTTATTTTATTTTTTTAACCTTTTGATGACCCTACACGGTTTTGTCAAATGGCGGCCATTAGCTGGAATAATCGGACCAACCATTTGATTAACATACAAATCATTAAAATAATTGTACATACATCGGTAAAGAGATGAGCAAATGGACCTTTAAGAATGGTTCCTAAAACACAAACACTTTAAGTTAAACAACTCATTGCTGGAAGAGATCACGTACAAAGAATGGAACAAAGGAGGGCTACATGTTATTATGTAGAAAATAAAAACGTAATATTTGTAATCAAAAAGTAGTCCCGAAGCAAAAAGACTCACAGATATAAAAAACATTATCTGTAGCAGTAAAAGAAAGCTTATAGTTTTCAAAGCACTAAAGTGAAACTTTAAGTTTGGGCTGTGATTTTGTGACCCAGCGCTCCTCATCCATCTGGTGTGGATTAGAAGGAAGTGAATTAACATGATGAGGGCAACACAGACTATTATTAATGGCAGAAAGGAGCCTAAAGAAAATATTATGAGTTGATTATTAACATTTGGAATCACTAGACGTTTCTTCTCCATCGTATTTTCAGCAGAAACATTTGAAAAACTTTGTAGATTCAAGTCATAACCAAACCAAATTATTGGAAGACTGAAAATCAGCGAAATCAGCAGAGAAGCCAACATCAACCATGGAACCATGGTGGAGATCCTGGTCTTCAGGAAGACCAAGAGCTTATTGTTGTAGGTTACAATTTTCACACAGTAGAAGACACAGAGGATGGTGGCAATCCAGTGACTGGTATGGATCATGAATATGGCCACAATGTCAAGGGCTGATAAGACAGTCTGTATTTTCTCTAGCCATGAAAGAAACTGAAAGACAAAGTTCCGCAAAATGATGCTGGAAAAACACAAGACTCTGATCATCGCTAAGGAGTTCAGGATCTTATCAGAAGTCTTAAAAGAATTCAGACTTTTCCATTTCATGAAATTATCAGCCAGAATAATCAGATTTACTGTGAATCCCACCAGACATTCCATAGTGAGTACAGCTGCGAGAACATATTGGGTAGAAGCTTCCATCGTCCTTCCAGTCTTGCCTGCAGATCGAAACATCCAGCGCTTTTTATAGTTGTTTTGTGTCCATTACTCATGTAAATTCTGTGAGTATGGTTGAATGGCATGCAAATCCTTAATCCGGTCTGTAAATGATTTTAAATATAAGCGCTCAGCAGAGAAAACAACATGCAAATAAAAGAAGTAACAACTTTACACTTGTTTCAGACAGCAAAAGTCATTTTAGAACATAGGTGGCTAAAAATACTGATTTACTACATCAAATAGTTGGGGTTAGAAAACTAAAATTAGCCCTGATTAATTCCAATTGAATAGTTCCATTTATACACATTATGCAGCGGCACATTGAGGCTATAAAACTCCCCATCCTGGTTCCAGTACCGTCAGCTGGTTCCAGGCAGAGCCTTTGGCTTAGGTGCCTCCTTCTGGGTATCCGAGATCCACCAATGTCAGGTGGTCCTTGGTAGTGCTTTCTGGCATGGGTTCCTCCTGCTTAGTAACTGGGTTCCAGTAACGTCAGCTGGTCCTCAGTTGTTCCATTGGCTCTTGTACCTTCGGCTAGTCATTCGGGTTCCAGTACCGTCAGCTGGTTCTCGGCAGGGTCTTTTGCTCTTGTACCTTTTGCTACATTTCCAAGTTCAAGAACCTAAAGATGACGACCCTGAAGACTGAGAAGCAGAAGAACAAGAAGCTGCAGAACAAAAAGCAGAAGAACATTAAGCATAAGACTAAAAATCAGAGCAAAAGATATTATCTAAATTATAAGCAGAAGAAGACTAAGCAGTGTATGGGGGTGAGTCCGTTCCTCTGAATCTGGTGAAAGCTCCTTAATCATACCCATCCCTAGTGTTGTTGAAAGTACTTTGGTGATTGAGCTACTTAGCGCCAGACTGTACCATCAAGCACTAGGCATGAGTACAGCATCAATTTTGCAATGACCGCCAGTGCGCCTCCTTGCGCAACTAGTGCACTTTTCTGGCCCTAGTTAAGGTGGTTAGTGACATCCGACAGAGCGGCGCTGTACGCACTCAGTGTGGTAAATCTTTATTTAGGTTTTCCCTGGCATTGCAGTTGTGGCGCCAAGCGCTAGTGGTCTAGAGCGACTCTAACCCCGTGTCCTTGGGACAGACTCCTGTGACCCAATACTAGCATTCTCTCAAGTATTGCGGCCCTGTGACGCAACAAGGTTCGCTTGCTACATACTGGGTGAAGCTAACCCATGTGTGTTCACATTATACCGCCACATATTATCCGCTATTACTGAGCAGCAGGTGTCATCTCTGCACGGTGGACCCCGGGCTGCGAACACACCTTATACCATCCTTTTAATTATTTGGTGCCTTCCGCCAGCCCTAACAAGGAAAATCTATGCAAATAGTTTAAATAATCAAGTACTGCTACTTAATGTAATCACCGTTCTTCCCCTTATCTGTGGTGCTGGACTGAAGGACACTTGTTAAACCTTAAAAATAGGTTATATGCCTCTGCATAAAGAGACTCAGAGACAGAGAGACTGAGAGAGTGAGACAGCAAGAGATTCTGCCAAGACATCCTATCACCCAAAGGACCAGAGACAGGACTGCAGCCATATTACATCATGGCTTCATCAAGAGGGACACCGATCTATCATTCTACAGGAAACAACGTAGGGGTTTTTGTCCCCAGTCGGAAGAATACAGATCTGCTCCAACGCTGAATAATGGATATGTTTGTGAAGCCAGGTTGTGACCAGGTTAACTGGCCTTGTACCTCAATGGACTGTCATCTTCCTACCCTTGTTGTTACCTCCTCTCTGTGTGTGTGCCAATGAGGAGTAATCAACCCTGGAAGATGAAGCCAGGTTGTGATCCTTGGACCAATTGTACCTTGTATGGACTCACTAGACTGTCACCTTCCTACGCTTGTCATTACCTCTTCTCTGTGTGTGTGTCACACGTGGGGCAATGACCCTGGAAGATCTGAAGTCACAGCTGCTATTATCCCAGTGAATGAGCGGAAGGGTGAGACTCTGTAATGTGAACCTTCTTGGGGGTGTCTTGCTGGGACTGTTCTATGTGTTATCTGCCTGACCACACTGTTTTACCCTCACCCTGTGTTGTCTGAGTAGCATTATGCCCATGTTACGGGAGAGTGAGCATTAGGCAAAACGATCCCTGGTCCATGCAGTTTTGGCTAGCAGACCTGGGCACTTGCCGACCCCCCATATCTCCACACCTGGCATTTTCCATTTCCCCTGATCCTGTTATTTTGTTTGTCTGATTGGTGTACTACAGTGCACAACTACTTCTGAGTGGGGGAAGGGTACAGACGGAGGGCAGATTCAGGAGATAAGGCAAGGTATGTGGCCCCGACATCCTCACCTTCAGAAGTATACTGGTGAACAGGGTGAGCTTGGGCGCCCCCTAGCGTTAGGGACGGAACCCCTGGTCCCAGGTCACCCAACAAACAAGTCGTGACGTTGCCCAAGTACTGATCACCTCTGTACAAGATATGATAATCTGTAAAATATTATTGCTGCAGGGCATTATGGGGAGGCCCATGTGACAATGCAAAATGTTAGCCCACTCCCTAATGCCTTAGTATTGAAGCCTCAGAAATTAGGCCTGGCAGTAGCAAATCAAATCTCAAATTGTTTGAATTCAAGCAAAATCGCAAATTTCAGAAAATGCAACTCAAACTCGACCTTGGCAGAATCAATCTATTCATCTATAGTCGTAACATTATTTTAATGAGATACTCCAATATAGCATCTCTTAGAAAACCTCAAAGGCTTTACCCACAGTAGAAGTTAAGCTTACCAGCATGCAACTCCAGCTCCAGATTTGTTTACCTTTATGAATATTGGCACCACTTTTGCCCCCCACCCCTCCCCCACCCCCCGGTCCTATGGTGCTTACGCTGTTAATATGGCATCTGTGAATATTAAAAATAATGGTCTGTCTATCATGGTATTAATTCCTACAGTACTAGGGGCACCTGCCATCCGGGCCTGAGGGAATTGCCTACTTTACTGATTATGAAGTTAATCAGGTGATATTTAATGGAGAGATAATGGTATCTATGATCATGTCATTTGTGATGGGATTTTGATGGTAAATAATGCTCTTATGCAAAATGCTAGTCCACCATTTATTCCAATTTATTTCTGAGGAGGCTAACACTCTCATTTTTGAATTTCTTAGTGGTTATGTTGTTAAAAAATATTTTTTGATTAATTTTATTTTATTTGGCAATAAGCCTTTCTGTTTTAACCCCTTTACCCCCAAGGGTGGTTTGCACGTTAATGACCGGCCAATTTTTACAATTCTGACCACTGTCCCTTTATGAGGTTATAACTCTGGAACGCTTCAACGGATCCCGGTGATTCTGACATTGTTTTTTTATGACATATTGTACTTCATGATAGTGGAAAAATTTCTTTGCTATTACCTGCGTTTATTTGTGAAAAAAACGGAAATTTGTCGAAAATTTTGAGAATTTCGCAATTTTCCAAATTTGAATTTTTATGCAATTAAATCACAGAGATAGGTCACATGTCTACTTTACATCTGCACAATTTTGGAACCAAATTTTTTTTTTGTTAGGGAATTATAAGGGTTAAAAGTTAACCAGCAATTTCTCATTTTTCCAACACCATTTTATTTTAGGGACCACATCTCATTTGAAGTCATTTTGAGGGGTCTATATGACAGAAAATACCCAAGTGTGACACCATTCTAAAAACTGCACCCCTCAAGGTGCTCAAAACCACATTCAAGAAGTTTATTAACCCTTCAGGTGTTTCACAGGAATTTTTGGAATGTTTAAATAAAAATTAACATTTAACTTTTTTTCACAAAAAATTTATTCAGCTCCAATTTGTTTTATTTTACCAAGGGTAACAGGAGAAAATGGACCTGAACTGTTGTTGAACAATTTGTCCTGAGTACGCCGATACCCCATATGTGGAGGTAAACCACTGTTTGGGCGCATGACAGAGTTCGGAAGCGAAGGAGCACCATTTGACTTTTCAATGCAAAATTGACTGGAATTGAGATGGGACACCATGTTGCGTTTGGAGAGCCACTGATGTGCCTAAACATTGAAACCCCCCACAAGTGACACCATTTTGGAAAGTAGACCCCCTAAGGAACTTATCTAGAGGAGTGGTGAGCATTTTGACCCACCAAGTGCTTCACAGAAGTTTATAATGCAGAACTGTAAAAATAAAAAATCATTTTTTTTTCACTAAAATTATATTTTCGCCCCCAATTTTTTATTTTCCCAATGGTAAGAGAAGAAATTGGACCACAACAGTTGTTGTACAATTTGTCCTGAGTACGCTGATACCCCATATGCGGGAGTAAACCACTGTTTGGGCACAAGGGAGAGCTCGGAAGGGAAGGAGCGCCGTTTGACTTTTCAATGCAAAATTGACAGGAATTGAGATGGGACGTCATGTTGCGTTTGGAGAGCCACTGATGTGCCTAAACATTGAAACCTCCTACATGTGACACCATTTTGGAAAGTAGACCCCCTAAGGAACTTATCTAGAGGTGTGGTGAGCACTTTGACCCACCAAGTGCTTTACAGAAGTTTATACTGCAGAACCGTAAAAATAAAAAATCATTTTTTTTCACAAAAATTATATTTTCGCCCCCAACTTTTTATTTTCCCAAAGGTAAGAGAAGAAATTGGACCCCAAAAGTTGTTGTACAATTTGTCCTGAGTACGCTGATACCCCATATGTGGGGGTAAACCACTGTTTGGGCGCATGGGAGAGCTCAGAAGGGAAGGAGCGCCATTTGACTTTTTAATGCAAAATTGACAGGAATTGAGATGGGAAGCCATGTTGAGTTTGGAGAGGGCTTCACAGAAGTTTATAATGCAGAGCCGTAAAAATAAAACAAAAATTTTTTCCCACAAAAATTATTTTTTAGCCCCCAGTTTTGTATTTTTCCGAGGGTAACAGGAGAAATTGGATCCCAAAAGTTGTTGTCCAATTTGTCCTGAGTGCGCTGATACCCCATATGTGGGGGGGACCACCGTTTGGGCGCATGGGAGGGCTCGGAAGGGAAGGAGCGCCATTTGAATGCAGACTTAGATGGAATGGTCTGCAGGCGTCACATTGTGTTTGCAGAACCCCTAATGTACCTAAACAGTAGAAACCCCCCACAAGTGACCCCATATTGGAAACTAGATCGACCAAGGAACATATCTAGATGTGTTGTGAGAACTTTGAGCCCCCAAGTGTTTCACTACAGTTTATAACGCAGAGCCGTGAAAATAAAAAATCTTTTTTTTCCCACAAAAATTATTTTTTAGCCCCCAGTTTTGTATTTTCCCAAGGGTAACAGGAGAAATTGGACCCCAAAAGTTGTTGTCCAATTTGTCCTGAGTACGCTGATACCCCATATGTTGGGGTAAACTCCTGTTTGGGCACACGGGAGAGCTCAGAAGGGAAGGAGCACTGTTTTACTTTTTCAATGCAGAATTGGCTGGAATTGAGATCGGACGCCATGTCACGTTTGGAGAGCCCCTGATGTGCCTAAACAGTGGAAACCCCCCAATTATAACTGAAACCCTAATCCAAACACACCCCTAACCCTAATCCCAACGGTAACCCTAACCACACCTCTAACCCAGACACACCCCTAACCCAAACCCAACCCTATTCCCACCGTAAATTGTTGTGAATTCTGTGGCAGAGCTCCCTCCTGTGGTCACAAATGGTACTTCGGCTGATTCTCTCTGTGAGCTTCTGTTGGTGGAGGGAAGTGGTACTGCGGCTTCTGAGTTTCCGCCCTCAGGTGATCTGGTGAGGTCGTTGGGTGCTTCTCTACTTAACTCCACCTAATGCTTTGATCCTGGCTTCCTGTCAATGTTCCAGTGTTGGACTTGTTTTTCCCTGGATCATTCCTGTGGCCTGCTGCTCTGCATAGCTAAGTTCTTCTTTGCTATTTGTTTGCTATTTTTTCTGTCCAGCTTGTCTAATTTGTTGCTGGAAGCTCTGGGACACAAAGGGTGTACCTCCGTGCCGTTAGTTCGGTGCGGAGGGTCTTTTTGCCCCCTTTGCGCGGTTTTCTTTAGGGTTTTGTGTAGACCGCAAAGTTATCTTTCCTATCCTCGCTCTGTTAAGAAAGTCGGGCCTCACTTTGCTGAATCTATTTCATCTCTACGTTTGTCTTTTCATCTTAACTCACAGTCATTATATGTGGGGGGCTGCCTTTTCCTTTGGGGTATTTCTCTGAGGCAAGGTAGGCTTATTTTCTATCTTCAGGCTAGTTAGTATCTCAGGCTGTGCCGAGTTGCATAGGCAGAGTTAGGCGCTATCCACGGCTGCCTCTAGTGTTGTTTGGACAGGATTAGGGATTGCGGTCTGCAGAGTTCCCACGTCTCAGAGCTCGTTCTATGATTTTGAGTTATTGTCAGATTGCTGTATGTGCTCTGACCGCTATGTCCATTGTGGTACTGAATTGCCTTTCATAACAGTACAGGAAGCCAAAAGTACTAATGATTCTCAATAGAGGGAAAAAAGAAGTTCTGAGACCATTTTTTTTTCTTTGCACTGTGTTTTGCCTTTTTTTCCCCTAGACATTTGGGTGGTTCAGTACACAGGTGTAGCGATGGACATTAGAAGTCTGTCTTCATTTGTGGATCAGCTCTCGGCAAGAGTACAAAAGATTCAAGACACTATTGATCAGAAATCTATGTTAGAACCAAGAATTCCTATTCCTGATTTGTTTTTTGGAGATAGAACTAAGTTTCTGAGTTTCAAAAATAATTGTAAACTATTTCTGGCCTTGAAACCTCGCTCCTCTGGTGATCCAGTTCAACAGGTTTTGATTATTATTTCTTTTTTGCGTGGCGACCCTCAGGACTGGGCATTTTCTCTTGCGCCAGGAGATCCTGCATTAAGTAATATCGATGCGTTTTTTCCTGGCGCTCGGATTGCTATACGATGAACCTAATTCAGTGGACCAGGCAGAGAAAAATTTGCTGGCTCTTTGTCAGGGTCAGGATGAGATAGAGGTATATTGTCAGAAATTTAGAAAGTGGTCCGTGCTCACTCAATGGAATGAATCTGCGCTGGCAGCTATGTTCAGAAAGGGTCTCTCTGAAGCCCTTAAGAATGTCTTGGTGGGATTTCCTATGCCTGCTGGTTTGAATGAGTCTATGTCTTTGGCCATTCAGATCGGTCGACGCTTGCGTGTTGTGAATTCTGTGGCTGAATTCACTCCTGTGGTCACAAGTGGTACTGCAGCTTCTGAGCTTCCTCCCTCAGGTGTTCTGGTGAGCTCGTTAACTGCTTCATTACTTAACTCCGCCTGATGCTGCTATCCTTGCTCCTTGTCAATGTTTCAGTGTTGGATCTGAGCTTCTCCTGTTTGTTCCTGTGACCTGCTGCTCTGTATAGCTAAGTGCTTTTTGCTTTTTTGTTGCTTTTTTTCTGTCCAGCTTGTCTTTTGTTTTGCTGGAAGCTCTGATACGCAAAGGGTGTACCACCGTGCCGTTAGTTCGGCACGGTGGGTTTTTTTTGCCCCCTTTGCGTGGTTTTGCTTTAGGGTTTTTTGTAGACTGCAAAGTTCGCTTTACTGTCCTCGCTCTGTCCTAGAATATCGGGCCCCACTTTGCTGAATCTATTTCATCCCTACGTTTTGTCTTTTCATCTTACTCACAGTCATTATATGTGGGGGGCTGCCTTTTCCTTTGGGGAATTTCTCTGGGGCAAGTCAGGCCTATTTTTCTATCTTCAGGCTAGCTAGTTTCTTAGGCTGTGCCGAGTTGCCTAGGTAGTTGTTAGGCGCAATCCACAGCCACTTTTAGTTGTGTTTAGGATAGGATCAGGTGTGCAGTCTACAGAGTTTCCACGTCTCAGAGCTCGTTCTTGTATTTTTGGGTATTTGTCAGATCACTGTGTGCGCTCTGATCGCTAAGCACACTGTGTTTCTGGATATCCTTCATAACACCTGTCATTAGCAAACATAACATTGCGTGAGCGTAAATCTGTGCACCATTTGGCGGTATTACCTGAGCTTAAACCTGAGAATATGCAGTGCGATAGGACTTTGACCAGAGTTGAACGGCAAGAACACAGATGTCTGAATGGGCTGTGTTTCTACTGTGGTGATTCCACTCATGCTATCTCTGATTGTCCTAAGCGCACTAAGCGGTTTGCTAGGTCTGCCACCATTGGTACGGTACAGTCAAAATTTCTTCTGTCCGTTACCTTGATCTGTTCTTTGTCATCGTATTCTGTCATGGCATTTGTGGATTCGGGCGCTGCCCTGAATTTGATGGACTTGGAGTATGCTAAGCGTTGTGGGTTTCTCTTAGAGCCCTTGCAGTGTCCTATTCCATTGAGAGGTATTGATGCCACGCCTTTGGCCAAGAATAAGCCTCAATACTGGACCCAGCTGACCATGTGCATGGCTCCTGCACATCAGGAGGATATTCGCTTTCTGGTGTTGCATAATCTGCATGATGTGGTCGTGTTGGGGTTGCCATGGCTACAAGCCCTTAATCCAGTATTAGATTGGAAATCCATGTCAGTGTCCAGCTGGGGTTGTCAGGGGGTACATGGTGATGTTCCATTTCTGTCAATTTCGTCATCCACCCCTTCTGAAGTCCCGGAGTTTTTGTCGGATTACCGAGATGTATTTGATGAGCCCAAATCCAGTGCCCTACCTCCTCATAGGGATTGCGATTGTGCTATCAATTTGATTCCTGGTAGTAAGTTTCCTAAGGGCCGACTGTTCAATTTATCTGTGCCAGAGCACGCCGCTATGCGGAGTTATGTAAAGGAATCCTTGGAGAAGGGTCTAATTCGCCCGTCGTCATCACCATTGGGAGCAGGGTTCTTTTTTGTGGCCAAGAAGGATGGTTCTTTGAGACCTTGTATTGATTACCGCCTTCTTAATAAGATCACAGTCAAATTTCAGTACCCTTTGCCGCTGCTGTCTGATATATTTGCTCGGATTAAGGGGGCTAGTTGGTTCACCAAGATAGATCTTCGTGGTGCGTATAATCTTGTGCGCATTAAACAGGGCGATGAATGGAAAACAGCATTTAATACGCCCGAGGGCCATTTTGAGTACCTGGTTATGCCATTCGGGCTTTCCAATGCTCCATCAGTATTTCAGTCCTTTACATAGTAACATAGTAACATAGTTAGTAAGGCTGAAAAAAGACATTTGTCCATCCAGTTCAGCCTATATTCCATCATAATAAATACCCAGATCTACGTCCTTCTACAGAACCTAATAATTGTATGATACAATATTGTTCTGCTCCAGGAAGACATCCAGGCCTCTCTTGAACCCCTCGACTGAGTTCGCCATCACCACCTCCTCAGGCAAGCAATTCCAGATTCTCACTGCCCTAACAGTAAAGAATCCTCTTCTATGTTGGTGGAAAAACCTTCTCTTCTCCAGACGCAAAGAATGCCCCCTTGTGCCCGTCACCTTCCTTGGTATAAACAGATCCTCAGCGAGATATTTGTATTGTCCCCTTATATACTTATACATGGTTATTAGATCGCCCCTCAGTCGTCTTTTTTCTAGACTAAATAATCCTAATTTTGCTAATCTATCTGGGTATTGTAGTTCTCCCATCCCCTTTATTAATTTTGTTGCCCTCCTTTGTACTCTCTCTAGTTCCATTATATCCTTCCTGAGCACCGGTGCCCAAAACTGGACACAGTACTCCATGTGCGGTCTAACTAGGGATTTGTACAGAGGCAGTATAATGCTCTCATCATGTGTATCCAGACCTCTTTTAATGCACCCCATGATCCTGTTTGCCTTGGCAGCTGCTGCCTGGCACTGGCTGCTCCAGGTAAGTTTATCATTAACTAGGATCCCCAAGTCCTTCTCCCTGTCAGATTTACCCAGTGGTTTCCCGCTCAGTGTGTAATGGTGATATTGATTCCCTCTTCCCATGTGTATAACCTTACATTTATCATTGTTAAACCTCATCTGCCACCTTTCAGCCCAAGTTTCCAACTTATCCAGATCCATCTGTAGCAGAATACTATCTTCTCTTGTATTAACTGCTTTACATAGTTTTGTATCATCTGCAAATATCGATATTTTACTGTGTAAACCTTCTACCAGATCATTAATGAATATGTTGAAGAGAACAGGTCCCAATACTGACCCCTGTGGTACCCCACTGGTCACAGCGACCCAGTTAGAGACTATACCATTTATAACCACCCTCTGCTTTCTATCACTAAGCCAGTTACTAACCCATTTACACACATTTTCCCCCAGACCAAGCATTCTCATTTTGTGTACCAACCTCTTGTGCGGCACGGTATCAAACGCTTTGGAAAAATCGAGATATACCACGTCCAATGACAATTTGTGCATGACATCTTCCGAGAGTACCTGGATAAATTCCTGATTGTATATTTGGATGATATTTTGGTCTTCTCGGATGATTGGGAGTCTCACGTGAAGCAGGTCAGAATGGTGTTCCAGGTTCTTCATGCGAATTCTATGTTTGTGAAGGGGTCAAAGTGTCTCTTTGGAGTTCAGAAGGTTTCATTTTTGGGTTTCATTTTTTCCCCTTCTACTATCGAGATGGACCCTGTTAAAGTCCAGGCCATTTATGATTGGACTCAGCTGACATCTGTGAAGAGTCTGCAAAAGTTCCTGGACTTTGCTAATTTTTATCGTCGCTTCATCAGTAATTTTTCTAGTGTTGCTAAACCGTTGACTGATTTGACCAAGAAGGATGCTGATGTGGTCAATTGGTCTTCTGCGGCTGTGGAAGCTTTTCAGGAGTTGAAGCGTCAATTTTCTTCTGCCCCTGTGTTGTGCCAGCCAGATGTTTCGCTTCCGTTTCAGGTCGAGGTTGATGCTTCTGAGATTGGAGCAGGGGCTGTTTTGTCGCAAAGAAGTTCTGATGGCTCGGTGATGAAACCCTGTGCCTTCTTTTCTAGAAAGTTTTCGCCTGCTGAGCGCAATTATGATGTTGGCAATCGAGAGTTGTTGGCCATGAAGTGGGCATTCGAGGAGTGGCGTCATTGGCTTGAAGGAGCCAAGCATCGCATGGTGGTCTTGACGGATCACAAGAATTTGACTTATCTCGAGTCTGCCAAACGGTTGAATCCTAGACAGGCTCGTTGGTCGCTATTTTTCTCCCGTCTTGATTTTGTGGTTTCGTACCTTCCAGGCTCTAAGAATGTGAAGGCTGATGCCCTGTCAAGGAGTTTTGTGCCCGACTCTCCGGGTGTTCCTGAGCCGGCGGGTATTCTCAAAGAGGGGGTAATTTTGTCTGCCATCTCCCCTGATTTGCGGCGGGTGCTGCAAAAATTTCAGGCTGATAGACCTGACCGTTGCCCAGCAGAGAAACTGTTTGTCCCTGATAAATGGACTAGTAGAGTTATCTCTGAGGTTCATTGTTCGGTGTTGGCTGGTCATCCGGGAATCTTTGGTACCAGAGATTTGGTGGCTAGATCCTTTTGGTGGCCGTCTTTGTCACGGGATGTGCGTTCTATTGTGCAGTCCTGTGGGACTTGTGCTCGGGCTAAGCCCTGCTGTTCTCGTGCCAGTGGGTTGCTTTTGCCCTTGCCGGTCCCGAAGAGGCCCTGGATGCATATCTCTATGGATTTTATTTCGGATCTCCCGGTCTCTCAAAAGATGTCGGTCATTTGGGTGGTTTGTGATCGCTTCTCTAGGATGGTCCATTTGGTACCCTTGTCTAAATTGCCTTCCTCCTCTGATTTGGTGCCATTGTTTTTCCAGCATGTGGTTTGTTTACAAGGCATTCCGGAGAACATCGTTTCGGACAGAGGTTCCCAGTTTGTTTCGAGGTTTTGGCGAGCCTTTTGTGCTAGGATGGGCATTGATTTGTCTTTTTCCTCGGCTTTCCATCCTCAGACAAATGGCCAAACCGAACGAACTAATCAGACTTTGGAAACATATCTGAGATGCTTTGTTTCTGCTGATCAGGATGACTGGGTGTCCTTTTTGCCTTTGGCTGAATTCGCCCTTAATAATCGGGGCAGCTCGGCTACTTTGGTTTCGCCGTTTTTCTGCAATTCTGGTTTCCATCCTCGTTTCTCTTCAGGGCAGGTTGAGTCTTCGGACTGTCCTGGTGTAGATACTGTGGTGGATAGGTTGCAGCAGATTTGGACTCATGTGGTGGACAATTTGACATTGTCCCAGGAGAAGGCTCAACGTTTCGCCACCCGCCGGCGCTGTGTGGGTCCCCGACTTCGTGTTGGGGATTTGGTTTGGTTGTCGTCTCGTTATGTTCCTATGAAGGTTTCCTCTCCTAAGTTTAAGCCTCGTTTCATTGGTCCGTATAAGATTTCTGAGGTTCTCAATCCTGTGTCGTTTCGTTTGACCCTTCCAGCTTCTTTTGCCATCCATAATGTATTCCATAGGTCATTGTTGTGGAGATACGTGGCGCCTGTGGTTCCATCCGTTGATCCTCCTGCCCCGGTGTTGGTTGAGGGGGAGTTGGAGTATGTGGTGGAGAAGATTTTGGATTCTCGTATTTCGAGACGGAAACTCCAGTACCTGGTCAAATGGAAGGGTTATGGTCAGGAAGATAATTGCTGGATCTTTGCCTCCAATGTTCATGCTGCCGATCTGGTTCGTGCCTTTCATTTGGCTCGTCCTGGTTGGCTTGGGGGCTCTGGTGAGGGTTCGGTGACCCCTCCTCAAAGGGGGGGTACTGTTGTGAATTCTGTTGTCGAACTCCCTCCTGTGGTCATGAATGGTACTTCGGCTGGTTCTGTCCGTGGGCTTTCTCTGGTGGTGGTGAGTGGGGCTGCGGCTTCTGAGGTTCCTTCCACAGGTGACAAGGTTAATTCATTAGCTGGCTGCTCTATTTAACTCCACCTAGATCATTGCTCCATGCCACCTGTCAATGTTCCAGTATTGGTCTAGTTCACTCCTGGATCGTTCTTGTGACCTGTCTTCCCAGCAGAAGCTAAGTTCCTGCTTGTTTTTCTCTGGTTTGCTATTTTTCTGTCCAGCTTGCAATTTTGATTGTTGTCTTGCTTGCTGGAAGCTCTGGGACGCAGAGGGAGCGCCTCCGCACCGTTAGTCGGTGCGGAGGGTCTTTATGAGCCCTCTGTGTGGTCTTTTTGTAGTTTTTTGTGCTGACCGCAAAGCTACCTTTCCTATCCTCTGTCTGTTCAGTAAGTCGGGCCTCACTTTGCTAAATCTATTTCATCTCTGTGTTTGTAATTTTCATCTTTATTCACAGTCATTATCTGTGGGGGGCTGCCTTTTCCTTTGGGGAATTTTTCTGAGGCAAGGTAGGATTTATTTTTCTATCTTTAGGGCTAGCTAGTTCCTTAGGCTGTGTCGAGTTGCATAGGGAGCGTTAGGAGCAATACACGGCTATTTCTAGTGTGTGTGATAGGATTAGGGATTGTGGTCAGCAGAGTTACCACGTCTCAGAGCTCGTCCTATATTATCAGTAACTATCAGGTCATTCCGTGTGCTCTTAACCACCAGGTCCATTATTGTCCTGACCACCAGGTCATAATAGAGCCCCCTCCCTGCACGATGCTTCCCAATACCGCCGGCACACCACGATCATGTTTGGTGTGCCGGGGGTTAATGTGCCGGGGGCGGTCCGTGCCCGCTCCTGGCACATAGCGATCGGCCGCGCTTCCCCCCATGAGCGCGGCCGATCACCCTGGAAGTACTATTCCGTCCTTGGGAATTTAGGCCCACCCCACATGGACGGAATAGTACGTCCAATGACAGAAAGGGGTTAATCTTTGCTGCCTTTATTTTCTTTTCCACAATTTTTTTTCTGTATAATTATCTACTGTCTCATCCATACCCTCTTGTTATATTTGCTTGTCACTCCCCTCTTGCTTTAATTCTCTAAATGCTTTTTTTGTCATTTATTGTGCCCTGTACAGTTATGTTCTGTATGAGAATATTTTCTGCTGCTTCCATTACAGTGGCATATCAAAGTTTGGGCACCCCTGGTCAAAATTACAGTTAAGAAACTTGAAGATTAAACAATTTCTAACAGGCCTTAAGTTAAAGATGACACATTTCCTTTGTATTTTAGGCAAATACAAAGGATACTTGCAAAACTGGGGGAGCTACTAGGTACCTACCATACAGGGTGCCCAATCTTTGTATTGGCCCATATTTCTTTTTGTAATTTTTAAAATGTCTAAATCCTGAACCCTGTTAAAATTATCAAAAATATACAAAACACAATATGTTTTAATTATTTTATTTATTACACAAATATCACACCACAACAAATACAATGTATGAAATCAATATCCGTCTAATGCTAAAATCATGGAGAACACAACGGACCTGTTATTTGAAGCTAAAATAAGAATTAAGAAAATTCAAACAAATTAATAAAATGAAAATAAAGTAGCCATTAAGCAAAAGTATGGAGTTGCTGTGCCATTTATTACTGATCTTATATACAGCCAGAGCATATTTCAGCTGATTGGTAAAGGTTATGTTCCAGACTCACACATATCTCATATTAATGACCAATTTTAAAGATAGTTTTATCAAATTTTAAGTCCAAGATGGGAACTTTATTATCAAGTTGTTCCCCAGTTCGACTCTTCTAAAAGTTCCATAACCTGTGTGAATAGTGTTTAGTTTTACTATCCAACATTATTGCGGTCTCCAGCAATGTAATTAAACTGTCATTAACTTGTTGACGCTCTAATGATATTGAGTTACTCTGATCAACCCGTTCCAGTCTGTACAGTAAAGCTATACAATTATGCAAAGGAAAAAGATGATGAAATGTCCCTTACACTTCGCTGTACAGAAGTTGCCAGCGATGTTTGCCATGATCATTTATTAGGTTCAATCCTACCATCTATTGGTGAATTATCCTATGTTTTATTTCAATGATGATCAAGTTCTAAGAAGTTGGGAGTAGAAATTTGAAGATCTGGCAAAATTCAAATTCCCCTAATTGCGCTTATTTTCCTGGGAAATATGATTTGCCACGAAGTTATTCTCCGCGAGCTGAATGTAAATTCTTGGACTCACTTTATCACTCACCTGTCCAACCCTTCTACTCTCCACCGTTCCCAATCCGGTCCTCAGTGAATTTTGTTATCACAGATGCAGGACACTAAATCCCTGGGCCTCTTCACACAGGGACTGGTGCTTCGTGATAAGAAGATACGAAGAGGAGAAGAGGGATGGTGTAGTGTAAGCGGAATGGAGAGGTGAGTGGTTAGTTGAGTATAAGTATTTATTTTATTTTTTTTAACTTTTAATGACCCTACACAGTTTCGTCAAATGGTGGCCATTAGCTTGAATAATCGGTCCAACCATTTGATTAACATACAAATCGTTAAAATAATTGTACAAACATCGTAGAAGAGATGAGCAAATGGACCTTTAAGAATGGTTCCTAAAACACAAACACTTTAAGTTAAACAACTCCTTGCTGGAAGAGATCACGTACAAAGAATGGAACAAAGGAGGGCTACATATTATTATGTAGAAAATTAAAACGTAATACTTGTAATTAAAAAGTAGTCCCGAAGCAAAAAGACTAATAGATATCAAAAACATTATCTGTAGCAGTAAAAAAAGGCTTATAGTTTTCAAAGCACTAAAGTGAAACTTTACGTTTGGGCTGTGATTTTGTGACCCAGCTCTCCTCATCCGTCTGGTGTGGATTAGAAGGAAGTGAATTACAATGATGAGGGCAACACAGACTATTATTAATGGCAGAAAGGAGCCTAAAGAAAATATCATGAGTTGATTATTAACATTTGGAACCACAAGATGTTTCTTCTCCATTGTATTTTCAGTAGAAACATTTGAAAAGTTCTGTAGATTGACGGCATAACCAAATGAAAATAATGGAAGACTGGAAATCAGTGAAATCAGCAGAGAAGCCAACATCAACCATGGAACCATGGTGGAGATCCTGGTCTTCAGGAAGACCAAGAGCTTATTGTTGTAGGTTACAATTGTCACACAGTAGAAGACACAGAGGATGGTGGCAAACCAGTGACTGGTATGGATCATGAATATAGCCACAATGTCAAGGGCTGATAAGACAGTCTGTATTTTCTCTAGCCATGAAAGAAACTGAAAGACAAAGTTCCGCAAAATGATGCTGGAAAAACAAAAGACTCTGATCATTGCTAAGGAGTTCAGGATCTTATCAGAAGTCTTAAAAGAATTCAGACTTTTCCATTTCATGAAATTATCAGCCAGAATAATCAGATTTACTGTGAATCCCACCAGACATTCCATAGTGAGTACAGCTGCGAGAACATATTGGGTAGAAGCTTCCATCGTCCTTCCAGTCTTGCCTGCAGATCGAAACATCCAGCGCTTTTTATAGTTGTTTTGTGTCCATTACTCATGTAAATTCTGTGAGTATGGTTGAATGGCATGCAAATCCTTAATCCGGTCTGTAAATGATTTTAAATATAAGCGCTCAGCAGAGAAAACAACATGCAAATAAAAGAAGTAACAACTTTACACTTGTTTCAGACAGCAAAAGTCATTTTAGAACATAGGTGGCTAAAAATACTGATTTACTACATCAAATAGTTGGGGTTAGAAAACTAAAATTAGCCCTGATTAATTCCAATTGAATAGTTCCATTTATACACATTATGCAGTGGCACATTGAGGCTATAAAACTCCCCATCCTGGTTCCAGTACCGTCAGCTGGTTCCAGGCAGAGCCATTGGCTTAGGTGCCTCCTTCTGGGTATCCGAGATCCACCAACGTCAGGTGGTCCTTGGTAGTGCTTTCTGGCATGGGTACCTCCTGCTTAGTAACCGGGTTCCAGTAACGTCAGCTGGTCCTCAGTTGTTCCATTGGCTCTTGTACCTTCGGCTAGCCATCCGGGTTCCAGTACCGTCAGCTGGTTCTCGGCAGGGTCTTTTGCTCTTGTACCTTTTGCTACATTTCCAAGTTCAAGACCTTAAAGATGATGACCCTGAAGACTGAGAAGCAGAAGAACAAGAAGCTGCACAACAAAAAGCAGAAGAACATTAAGCATAAGACTAAAAATCAGAGCAAAAGATATTATCTAAATTATAAGCAGAAGAAGACTAAGCAGTGTATGGGGGTGAGTCCGTTCCTCTGAATATGGTGAAAGCTCCTTAATCATACCCATCCCTAGTGTTGTTGAAAGTACTTTGGTGATTGAGCTACTTAGCGCCAGACTGTGCCATCAAGCAATAGGCACGAGTACAGCATCAATTTTGCAATGACCGCCAGTGCGGCGCTTTGCGCAACTAGTGCGCTTTCCTGGCCCTGTTTAATGTGGTTTGTGACATCCGCCAGAGCGGCGCTGTACGCACTCAGTATGGTAAATCTTTATATAGGTTTTCCCTGGCACTGCAGTTGTGGCGCCGAGTGCTAGTGGTCTAGAAGGACTCTAACCCCGTGTCCTTGGGACAGACTCCGGTGACCCAATACTAGCATTCTCTCTGCGGTATTGCGGCCCTGTGACGCAACATGGTTCACTTCCTACATACTGGGTGAAGCTAACCCATGTGTGTTCACATTATACCTCCACATATTGTCCGCCATTACCGAGCAGCAGGTGTCATCTCTGCACGGTGGACCCCGGGCTGCGAAAACACCTTATACCATCCTTATAATTATTGGTTGCCTTATGCCATCCCTAACAAGGAAAATCTATGCAAATAGTTTAAATAATCAAGTAACGCTACTTAATGTAATCACCATTCTTCCCCTTATCTGTGGTGCTGGACTGAAGGACACTTGCTAAACCTAAAAAATAGGTTACATGCCTCTGCATAAAGAGACTCAGAGACAGAGAGACTGAGAGAGTGAGACAGCAAGTGATTCTGCCAAGACATCCTATCACCCAAAGAACCAGAGACAGGACTGCAGCCATATTACATCATGGCTTCATCAAGAGGGACACCGATCTATCATTCTACAGGAAACAACCTAGGGGTTTTTGTCCCCAGTCGGAAGAGTACAGATCTGCTCCAACGTTGAATAATGGATATGTTTGTGAAGCCAGGTTGTGACCAGGTTAACTGGCTTTGTACCTCAATGGACTGTCATCTTCCTACCCTTGCTGTTACCTCCTATCTGTGTGCGTGCCAATGAGGAGTAATCAACCCTGGAAGATGAAGCCAGGTTGTGATCCTTGGGCCAATTGCACCTTGTTTGGACTCAATAGACTGTCACCTTCCTACGCTTGTCATTACGTCTTCTCTGTGTGTGTGTCACAGGTGGGGCAATGACCCTGGAAGATCTGAAGTCACAGCTGCTATTATCCCAGTGAGTCAGCGGAAGGGTGAGACTCTGTAATGTGCACCATCTTGAGGGTGTCTTTCTGGGACTGTTCTATGTGTTATCTGCCTGACCACACTGTTTTACTCTCACCCTGTGTTGTCTGAGTAGCATTATGCCCATGTTACGGGAGAGTGAGCATTAGGCAAAACGATCCCTGGTCCATGCAGTTTTGGCTATCGGACCTGGGCACTTGCCGACCCCCCATGTCTCCACACCTGGCATTTTCCATTTCCCCTGATCCTGTTATTTTGTTTGTCTGATTGGTGTACTACGGTGCACAACTACTCCTGAGTGGGGGAAGGGTACAGACGGAGGGCAGATTCAGGAGATAAGACAAGGTATGTGGCCCCGACATCCTCACCTTCAGAAGTATACTGGGGAACAGGGTGAGCTTGGGCGCCCCCTAGCGTTAGGGACGGAACCCCTGGTCCCAGGTCACCCAACAAACAAGTCGTGACGTGGCCCAAGTACTGATCACCTCTGTACAAGATATGATAATCTGTAAAATATTATTGCTGCAGGGCATTATGGGGAGGCCCATGTGACAATGCAAAATGTTAGCCCACTCCCTAATGCCTTAGTATTAAAGCCTCAGAAATTAGGCCTGGCAGCAGCAAATCAAATCTCAAATTGTTTGAATTCAAGCAAAATCGCAAATTTCAAAAAACGCAACTCAAACTCGACCTTGGCAGGATCAATCTATTCATCTATAGTCGTAACATTATTTTAATGAGATACTCCAATATAGCATCTCTTAGAAAACCTCAAGGGCTTTACCCACAGTAGAGGTTAAGCTTACCAGCATGCAACTCCAGCTCCAGATTTGTTTACCTTTATGAATATTGGCACCACTTTTGCCCCCCCGCCACCCCGGTCCTATGGTGCTTACGCTGTTATTATGGCATCTGTGAATATTAAAAATAATGGTCTGTCTATCATGGTATTAATTACTACAGTACTAGGGGCACCTGCCACCCAGGCCTGGGGGAATTGCCTACTTTACTGATTATGAAGTTAATCAGGTGATATTTAATGGAGAGATAATGGTATCTATGATCATGTCATTTGTGATGGGATTTTGTTAGTAAATAATGCTCTTATGCAAAATGCTAGTCCACCATTTATTCCAATTTATTTCTGAGGAGGCTAACACTCTCATTTTTGAATATCTTAGTGGTTATGTTGTTGAAAAATATTTTTTGATTAATTTTATTTTATTTGGCAATAATCCTTTCTGTCTTAATCTTTGCTGCCTTTATTTTCTTTTATGTAAGTTTTTTTTCTGTATAATTATCTAATGTCTCGTCCATACCCTCTTGTTATATTTGCTTGTCACTCCCCTCTTGCTTTAATTCTCTAAATGCTTTTTTTTGTCTTTTATTGTGCCCTATACAGTTCTGTTATGTATGAGAATATTTTCTGCTGCTTCCATTACAGTGGCATATCAAAGTTTGGGCACCCCTGGTCAAAATTACAGTTAAGAAACTTGAAGATTAAACAATTTCTAACAGGCCTAAAGTTAAAGATGACACATTTCCTTTGTATTTTAGGCAAACACAAAGGATACTTGCAAAAGGGGGTGCTACTAGGTACCTACCATACAGGGTGCCCAATCTTTAAATTGGACGATTTTTCTTTTTGTAATTTTTAAAATGTCTAAATCCTGAACCTTGTTAAAATTATCAAAAATATACAAAATACAATATGTTTTAATTATTATATTTATTACACAGGGATTATATACATTAGATAGGACTGCTCTATTATGGGTATACCTTGGCAATTGGTGGAGCAGCTTAACCCCTTCGCGACATGCGCCGTACTAGTACTGCGCTGCCGGCACTGCATTAGTGCCAGCAGCAGTACTAGTATGGCGCACCGATCACCGCGGTCTCGCGCTGAGCGCCGCGGTGATCGGGTGCGGGGGTCAGCTGTATATGACAGCTGACACCCCGCAGCAATGCCCACGATCGGCGCTATCGCCGATCGCAGACATTTAACCCCTCTGATGCCGCTGTCAGTAGTGACAGCGGCATAGAGGGGGATCGCGCAGGGACGGGGGCTCCCTGCGCTCTCCCACCGGAGCAACGCAATGAGATCGCGTTGCTCCGGTGACCCGGAAGGAGTCCCCGGATCCAAGATGGCCACCGGACTCCTTCCGGGTCATGAAGTGACCTGGCTAGCCGGCGCCTGCTGAGAGCAGGCGCTGGAAAGCCAGCTAAACTGCATGTCAGATCGTTGATCTGACAGTGTGCTATGCACAGTGTCAGATCAACGATCTGATCTAATACAGAGATGTCCCACCCTGGGACAATGTTAGAAAGTTAAAAAAAAAAAAATAGAATGTGTAAAAAAAAATTAAAAAAAATCCCCCCCAAAAAAAAAAAAAACATTTCCCAATAATTCCATTTATTTATGTAAAAAAAAAAAAAAACAATAAATGTACACATATTTGGTATCGCCGCGTCCGTAACGACCCGCTCTATAAAACTGTCCCACTAGTTAACCCCTTCAGTGAACACCGCAAACAAAAAAAAAAAAAACAAGGCAAAAAACAACGCTTTATTATCATACAGGCGAACAAAAAGTGGAATAACACGCGATCAAAACGACAGATATAAATAACCATGATACCGCTGAAAACGTCATCTTGTCCCGCAAAAAAAAAGCCGCCATACAGCATCATCAGCAGAAAAATAAAAAAGTTATAGCTCTCAGAATAATGCGATGCAAAAACAATTATTTTTTTATATAAAATAGTTTTTATTGTGTAAAAGCGCCAAAACATAAAAGAAATTACATAAATGAGGTATCGCTGTAATCGTACTGACCCGAAGAATAAAACTGCTTTATCCATTTTACCACACGTGGAACGGTATAAACGCCCCCCCCTAAAAGAAATTCAGGAATTGCTGGTTTTTGTTCATTCCGCCTCCCAAAAATCGGAATAAAAAGCGATCAAAAAATGTCATCTGCCCGAAAATGTTACCAATAAAAACGTCAACTCGTCCCGCAAAAAACAAGACCTCACATGACTCTGTGGGCCAAAATGTGGATAAATTATAGCTCTCAAAATGTGGTGATGCAAAAACTATTTTTTGCAATAAAAAGCGTCTTTTAGTGTGTGACAGCTGCCAATCATAAAAATCCGCCAAAAAAACGCTATAAAAGTAAATCAAACCCCCCTTCATCACCCCCTTAGTTAGGGAAAAATAATAAAATGTAAAAAAATGTATTTATTTCCATTTTCCCATTAGTGCTAGGGTTAGGGCTAGGGTTAGGGCTAGGGCTAGGGTTAGGGCTAGGGTTAGGGTTAGGGCTAGGGTTAGGGTTGGGGTTAGGGTTTCAGTTATAATTGGGGGTTTCCACTGTTTAGGCACATCAGGGGCTCTCCAAACGCGACATGGCGTCCGATCTCAATTCCAGCCAATTCTGCTTTGAAAAAGTAAAACAGGGCTCCTTCCCTTCCGAGTTCTCCTGTGTGCCCAAACAGTGGTTCCCCCCAACATATGGGGTATCAGCGTTCTCAGGACAAGTTGGACAACAACTTTTGGGGTCCAATTTGTCCTGTTACCCTTGGGAAAATAAAAACATAGGGGATAAAATATCATTTTCGTGGAAAAAAAAATATTTTTTATTTTCACGGCTCTGCGTTATAAACTGTAGTGAAACACTTGTTGGTTCAAAGCTCTCACAACACATCTAGATAAGTTCCTTGGGGGGTCTAGTTTCCAATATGGGGTCACTTGTGGGGGGTTTCTACTGTTTAGGTACATCAGGGGCTCTGCAAATGCAACATGACACCTGCAGTCCATTCCATCTAAGTCTGCATTTCAAACGGTGCTCCTTCCCTTCCGAGCTCTGCCATGCACTCAAACGGTGGTTCCCCCCCACATGTGGGGTATCACCGTACTCAGGACAAATTGGACAATAACATTTGTGGTCCAATTTCTCCTGTTACCCTTGGGAAAAAAATTGCGGGCTAAAACATCATTTTGTGGAAAGAAATAATGATTTTTTAATTTTCACAATGCTACATTCTAAACTTTAGTGAAACAATTGGGGGTTAAAAGTGCTCACCACACATCTAGATAAGTTCCTTAGGGGGTCTTCTTTCCAAAATGGGGTCACTTGTGGGGGGTTTCCACTGTTAAGGCACGTCAGGGGCTCTCCAAATGCGACATGGCATCCGATCTCAATTCCAGCCAATTTTGCATTGAAAAGTCAAATGGCACTCCTTCCCTTCCGAGCTCTGCCATGCGCTCAAACAGTGGTTTATCCCCATATATGAAGTATCGACGTACTCAGGACAAATTGCACAACAACTTTTGGGGTCCAATTTATCCTTTTACCCTTGGGAAAATAAAACATTTGGGGCAAAAAGATCATTTTTTGTGAAAATTAATAAAAAAATTTTTTTTACGGCTCTACATTATAAACTTCTGTGAAGCACTTGGAGGTTCAAAGTGCTCACCACACATCTAGATTAGTTCCTTAGGGGGTCTACTTTCCAAAATGGTGTCATTTGTGGGGGTTTCCACTGCTTAGGCACATCAGGGGCTCTCCAATCGTGACATGGGCTCCGATCTCAATTCCAGCAAATCTTGCATTGAAAAGTCAAATGGCGCTCCTTCCCTTCTGAGCTCTGCCATGTGCCCAAACAGTGGTTTACCCCCACATATGGGGTATCGGCGTACTCAGGACAAATTGTACAACGAATTTTGTGGTCCAATTTCTCCTGTTACCCTTGGTAAAATGAAACAAATTGGACCTGAAGTAAAAATTTTGTGAAAAAAAAGTTAAATGTTAAATTTTTTTAAACATTCAAAAAATTCCTGTGAAGCACCTGAAGGGTTAATAAACTTTTTGAATGTGGTTTTGAGTACCTTGAGGGGTGCAGTTTTTAGAATGGTGTCACTTTTGGGCATTTTCTGTCATATAGACCCCTCAAAGTCACTTCAAGTGTGAGGTGGTCTGTAAAAAAATGGTTTTGCAAATTTTGTTGCAAAAATGAGAAATCGCTGGTCAACTTTTAACCCTTATAACGTCCTAACAAAAAAAAGTTATGTTTCCAAAATTGTGCTGATGTAAAGCAGACATGTGGGAAATGTTGTTTATTAACTATATTATGTGATATAACTCTCTAATTTAAGGGCATAAAAACTAAGAGTTTGAAAATTGCTAAATTTTCATAATTTCCGACAAATTTTTGTTTTTTTCACAAATAAATGCAAGTCATATCGAAGAAGTTTTACCACTATCATGAAGTACAATATGTCACGAGAAAACAGTGTCAGAATCACCAGGATCCGTTGAAGCGTTTCAGAGTTATGACCTCATAAAGTGACAGTGGTCAGAATTGTAAAAATTGGCCCTGTCACTTAGGTGAAAACAGGCTTTGGGGTGAAGGGGTTAATATACATTTTTTTGCAAAAAAAAAAGGAATTAACTAAATACCCTGTATTTTTTTCATTTTTTGACTAGCACTTGCTCATTTACTGTGACTTCTTTACAACAGAGTATTTTTTACCTCGCTGTGCTCTTTTTGTGTCTTCAATATGAGAGAGCAGCAGAAGTAGTGGTGTCTGACTGCTGGATCCAGGTTTCAGTAAGAGCCAGGAGATTAAGAGTATTAGAAAGGAAGAAGTCATGGATGAAGGAGCGTTTATTATACACTGAGCGAGAATTCCAAAGGGCACAACTGAAAAAGGCAGAAGGCATGAATGGGATATTAATAAGATTAAAGGGGTTTCTATGAGTAACAATTGGGGGGTTTGACTTGCTATAATACGGGGTGCTGGGGTTGGGAGAGATATCTCCTGCGACTAGGAGAAGGAGGATAGAAAGAGTAAGCAGATGGTTAAAGCTAGGCTAGGCAAATACAAAGAATACTTGCAAAACGGGGGTTCTACTAGGTACCTACCATACAGGGTGCCCAATCTTTGCTTTGGACCATTTTTCTTTTTGTAATTTTTAAAATGTCAAAATCCTGAACCTTGTTAAAATTATCAAAAATATACAAAACACAAGATGTTTTAATTATTTTACTTATTACACAAATCTCACACCACCACAAATAAAATGTATGAAATCAATATCCGTCTAATGCTAAAATCACAGAGAACACAAGGGACCTGTTATTTGAAGCTAAAATAAGATTTAAGAAAATTCAAACAAACTAATAAAATGAAAATAAAGTAGCCATTAAGCAAAAGTATGGAGTTGCTGTGCCATTTATTACTGATCTTATATACAGCCCGAGCATATTTCAGCTGATTGGTAAAGGTTATGCTCCAGACTCGCATAAATCTCATATTAATGACCAATTTTAAAGATAGTTTTATCAAATTTTAAGTCCAAGATGGGCACTTTATTATCAAGTTGTTCCCCAGTTCGACTCTTCTAAAAGTTCCATAACCTGTGTGAATAGTGTTTAGTTTTACTATCCAACATTATTGCGATCTCCAGCAATGTAATTAAGCTATCATTAACTTGTTCACGTTCTAATGATATTGAGGTACTCTGCTCAATCTGTTCCAATCTGTACAGTAAAGCTACACAATTATGCAAAGGAAAAAGATGATGAAATGTCCCTTACACTTCGCTGTACAGAAGTTGCCAGCGATGTTTGCCATGATCATTTATTAGGTTCAATCTTACCATCTATTGGTGAATTATCCTATGTTTTTTTTCAATGATGATCAAGTTCTAAGAAGTTGGGAGTAGAAATTTGTAGATCTGGCAAAATTCAAATTCCCCTAATTGCGCTTATTTTCCTGGGAAATATGATTAGCCACGAAGTTATTCTCCGCGAGCTGAATGTAAATTCTTGTACTCACTTTACCGCTCACCTGTCCAACCCTTCTACTCTCCACCCTTCCCAATCCGGTCCTCAGTGAATTTTGTTATCACAGATGCAGGACACTAAATCCCTGGGCCTCTTCACACAGGGACTGGTGCTTCGTGATAAAAAGATACGATGAGGAGAAGAGGGATGGTGTAGTGTAAGCGGAATGGAGAGGTGAGTGGTTAGTTGAGTATAAGTATTTATTTTATTTTTTTTAACCTTTTGATGACTCTACACAGTTTTGTCAAATGGCAGCTTGAATAATTGGTCCAACCATTTGGTTAACATACAAATCGTTAAAATAATTGTACATACATCGGTAAAGAGATGAGCAAAGGGACCTTTAAGAATGGTTCCTAAAACACAAACACTTTAAGTTAAACAACTCCTTGCTGGAAGAGATCACGTACAAAGAATGGAACAAAGGAGGGCTACATATTATTATGTAGAAAATTAAAACGTAATACTTGTAATTAAAAAGTAGTCCCGAAGCAAAAAGACTCATAGATATCAAAAACATTATCTGTAGCAGTAAAAAAAAGCTTATAGTTTTCAAAGCACTAAAGTGAAACTTTACGTTTGGGCTGTGATTTTGTGACCCAGCGCTCCTCATCCGTCTGGTGTGGATTAGAAGGAAGTGAATTACAATGATGAGGGCAACACAGACTATTATTAATGGCAGAAAGGAGCCTAAAGAAAATATAATGAGTTGATTATTAACATTTGGAACCACAAGATGTTTCTTCTCCATCGTATTTTCAGTAGAAACATTTGAAAAGTTCTGTAGATTGACGGCATAACCAAACGAAAATAATGGAAGACTGGAAATCAGTGAAATCAACAGAGAAGCCAACATCAACCATGGAACCATGGTGGAGATCCTGGTCTTCAGGAAGACCAAGAGCTTATTGTTGTAGGTTACAATTTTCACACAGTAGAAGACACAGAGGATGGTGGCAATCCAGTGACTGATATGGAACATGAATATGGCCACAATGTCAAGGGCTGATAAAACAGTCTTTATGTTCTCTAGCCAGGAAAGAAACTGAAGCACAGAGTTCCGCAAAATGATGCTGGAAAAACACAAGACTCTGGTCATCGCTAAGGCGCTCAGGATCTTATCAGAAGTCTTAAAAGAATTCAGACTTTTCCATTTCATGAAATTATCAGCCAGAATAATCAGATTTACTGTGAATCCCACCAGACATTCCGTAGTGAGTACAGCCGCGAGAACATATTGGATAGAAGCTTCCATCGCCCTTTCAGACTTGCCTCCAGATCGAAACATCCAACGCTTTTTATAGTTGTTTTGTGTCCATTACTCATGTAAATTCTTTGAGTATGGTTGAATGGCATGCAAATCTTTAATCCGGTCTGTAACTGATTTTAAATATAAGTGCTCAGCGGAAAAAACAACATGCAAATAAGAGAAGTAACAACTTTACACTTGTTTCAGACAGCAAAAGGCATTTTAGGACATAGGTGGCTAAAAATACTGATTTACTACATCAAGTAGTTGGGGTTAGAAAACTAAAATTAGCCCTGATTAATTCCAATTGAATAGTTCCATTTATACACATTATGCAGCGGCACATTGAGGCTATAAAACTCCCCATCCTGGTTCCAGTACCGTCAGCTGGTTCCGGGCAGAGCCTTTGGCTTAGGTGCCTCCTTCTGGGTGTCCGAGTTTCACCCTCGTCAGGTGGTCCTTGGTAGTGCTTTCTGGCATGGGTACCTCCTGCTTAGTAACCGGGTTCCAGTAACGTCAGCTGGTCCTCAGTTGTTCCATTGGCTCTTGTATCTTCGGCTAGCCATCCGGGTTCCAGTACCGTCAGCTGGTTCTCGGCAGGGTCTTTTGCTCTTGTACCTTCTGCTACATTTCCAAGTTCAAGACCCTAAAGATGATGACCCTGAAGACCGAGAAGCAGAAGAACAAGAAGCTGCAGAACAAAAAGCAGAAGAACATTAAGCATAAGACTAAAAATCAGAGCAAAAGATATTATCTAAATTATAAGCAGAAGAAGACTAAGCAGTGTATGGGGGTGAGTCCGTTCCTCTGAATCTGGTGAAAGCTCCTTAATCATACCCATCCCTAGTGTTGTTGAAAGTACTTTGGTGATTGAGCTACTTAGCGCCAGACTGTGCCATCAAGCACTAGGCACGAGTACAGCATCAATTTTGCAATGACCGCCAGTACGGCGCCTTGCGCAACTAGTGCGCTTACCTGGCCCTAGTTCATGTGGTTTGTGGCATCCACCAGAGCAGCGCTGTACGCACTCAGTGCGGTAAATCTTTATTTAGGTTTTCCCTGGCACTGCAGTTGTGGCGCCGAGCGCTAGGGGTCAAGAGGGACTCTAACCCCGTGTCCTTGGGACAGACTCCTGTGACCCAAAAATAACATTCTCTCTGCGGTATTGCGGCCCTGTGACGCAACAAGGTTCACTTCCTACATACTGGGTGAAGCTAACCCACGTTTCCTGCAGCGGTGCTCCAGGTGCCGAACGTCTGTGGAGAAAATCTAATCTACCCGAAGATTTCATCCATTATAAGTTCATGCTAAAAACATACAACTCTGCCCTTCACCTCTCCAAACAAACCTATTTCAACACCCTCATCGCCTCACTGTCCAATAACCCTAAACGTCTCTTTGACACTTTCCAGTTTCTACTCAACCCAAGAGTGCAGGCCCCAACCACGGATCTCTGCGCTGACGATCTAGCCAATTACTTCAAAGAAAAAATTGACCACATTCGACAGGAAATCATCTCCCAATCCCCTCATACCATGCACTGTCCTCCCTCCCCCACTGCATCTAGTTCACTCTCTGACTTTGAACCAGTTACAGAAGAAGAACTAATCAGGCTCCTTGCATCTTCTCGCCCAACCACTTGCACCAGTGACCCCATTCCGTCACATCTCCTCCAGTCCCTTTCCCCGGCTGTCACTTCTCACCTAACAAAAATATTCAACCTTTCTCTCACTTCCGGTATTTTTCCATCCTCATTTAAGCATGCCATCATACATCCATTAATTTAAAAAACCATCCCTCGATCAAAACTGTGCGCTAATTATAGACCTGTCTCTAATCTTCCCTTCATCTCTAAACTCCTCGAACGCCTGGTCCACTCTCATCTTACCCGATATCTCTCAGATAACTCTCTTCTCGACCCTCAACAATCTGGTTTCCGCTCTTTACACTCTACTGAAACTGCCCTCACTAAAGTCTCTAATGACCTACTAACAGCTAAATCTAATGGTCACTACTCCATGCTAATTCTTTTGGATCTCTCCGCAGCATTGGACACTGTGGATCATCAGCTCCTCCTCACTATGCTCCGCTCCATCGGCCTCAAGGACACCATTCTCTCCTGGTTCTCCTCCTATCTCTCTGACCGATCCTTCACTGTATGTTTTGCTGGTTCCTCCTCCTCTCACCTTCCCCTTACTGTTGGGGTTCCTCAAGGATCAGTCCTAGGCCCCCTCCTTTTCTCTTTGTATACTGCCCCTATTGGACAAACAATCAGTAGATTTGGTTTCCAGTACCATCTCTATGCTGATGACACCCAATTACACACTTCTTCTCCTGTTATCACGCCGACCTTTTTAGTAAACACCAGTGATTGTCTTACCGCTGTCTCTAACATCCCTCTGTCCTCCCTCTATCTGAAACTGAACCTGTCAAAAACTGAACTCCTCGTGTTTTCTCCCTCTATTAACCTACCTTTGCCTGACATTGCCATCTCCGTGTACGGGTCCATCGTTACTCCAAAGCAACATGCCCGCTGCCTTGGGGTCATACTTGATTCCGAGCTTTCATTCACTCCCCACATCCGATCACTGACTCGCTCTTCTTATCTGCATCTCAAAACATTTCTAGAATTCGCCCTTTTCTTACTTTCGACTCTGCAAAAACTCTTACTGTTTCACTTATTCATTCTCGTCTGGACTATTGTAACTCTCTACTAATTGGCCTCCCTCTTACAAAACTTTCCCCGCTCCAATCTGTCCTGAATGCTGCAGCCAGGATCATATTCCTCACCAACCGTTACACCGATGCCTCTATCTTGTGCCAGTCATTACACTGGTTACCCATCCACTCAAGAATCCAGTATAAAACTACTACCTTCATCCACAAAGCACTCCATGGCTCAGCACCACCCTACATCTCCTCCCTGGTCTCAGTCTACCACCCTACTCATGCCCTCCGCTCCACTAACGACCTCAGGTTAGCATCCTCAATAATCAGAACCTCCTATTCCCGTCTCCAAGACTTTACACGTGCTGCGCCGATTCTTTGGAATGCACTACCTAGGTTAATACGATTAATCCCCAATCCCCACAGTTTTAAGCGTGCCCTAAAAACTCATTTGTTCAGATTGGCCTACCGCCTCAACGCATTAACTTAACTATCCCTGTGTGGCCCATTCAAAAAAATAAATAAATAAATAATAGGATTCCTTGCAACATGTTCTCATACACTTTATGCAGTTATTAGCCCTCTGTGTCTGTACTGCTACATACTGTAAGGATTTCACTCACTCAGCTGCGACGGCTGACACTCAGGAGACGTGTTCCTTTAAAGTTCACTGGGTTTATTGCTTCATAAACCATGTTGCAAACAACAGAAAACAAATGGCCTTTGGTTCAGGTAAAGAAAAACAAGTGTCCAGTTCATCCGGCTCAGTCCTGAAGCCGTAACACACTCAGGAGGGTTTCACCTCCACACATCTCTGCTGTGTAAAGGATTAGCCAGTCTTATAAAGAGCTAACCCCACCCAGTAACCCATCACATGATTAGCCATGTGGTCTGACATTACCACAGGTCCTGAAACACATATACAAGATTATGTGCAAGAAAGGAATACTCCGGGCTACATTACAGCAACCAGGCACTTATGTGGCACATACCTCCCATCGACTACAAACCCTTTAGCCATGCTACATACCTCCCCCCTCTGCCTAAAGCCGTGGGGCTTGGCACTTTCCCCCACTAAACAAGGGATTCTCGATAGGGCATCCGCATTACCGTGCAGCTTTCCGGCCCTATGTTCCACATGGAAACTGAAGTCCTGCAGGGCTAAGAACCAACGGGTGACTCTAGCATTTCTTCCTTTCGTTTCTCTCATCCACCTAAGCGGGGCATGGTCAGATACCAGTCTAAATTTACGTCCCAGCAGATAGTACCGCAATGTGTCCACTGCCCATTTTATGGCCAAGCACTCCTTCTCAACAACTGAGTAGTTCTTTTCAGATGAGGACAGCTTCCTACTCAGATAGAGAACAGGATGCTCCTCCCCATGTAGTTCTTGGGAAAGGACTGCTCCCACCCCAACATCTGAGGCATCTGTCTGAAGAATAAACTCTTTCTTGAAGTTTGGGGCCATCAGAACGGGTTGCTTACATAAAGCCTCTTTCATTTCTTGGAAGGCTGAATCTGTTTCTTCGGACCACTTAACCATTACTGATTTTGTCCCTTTTAGCAGGTCAGTCAGAGGCGCCGCCATTGTGGCGAAGTTTGGGATGAACCTCCTGTAATATCCCACGATTCCCAGGAAGGCTTTAACTTGCTTCTTGGAAACTGGTTTTGGCCATGTTTGAATTGCCTCCACTTTACTGATTTGGGGTTTTATTTCTCCATGACCCACTATGTATCCAAGGTACTTAGCTTCTTCTTTACCCAATGCACACTTCTTCGGGTTTATTGTAAATCCGGCCTCTCTTATAGCATCAAACACCGCTTGGACTTTCTCCAGATGACTCTCCCAGTCCGGGCTAAAGATGACGATATCATCTAGGTACGCAGCAGCGTATGCCTTGTGGGGTGCAAGGACTCTATCCATAGCCCTTTGGAAGGTGGCCGGAGCTCCCTGTAGGCCAAATGGCATCCGGACATACTGGAAGCATCCATCTGGTGTAGAAAACGCCGTCTTCTCCTTGGCTTCCTGTGCCATGGGGATCTGCCAATACCCCTTCGTCAAATCCAATGTGGTTATGTACCTGGCGGGCCCAAGCCTTTCGATGAGCTCATCAACTCGGGGCATGGGATATGCGTCGAACTTGGAGACCTCATTCAACTTCCTATAGTCGTTGCAAAATCTCCACTCCCCATCAGGTTTTGGGACCAGGACAATTGGGCTCGACCAACCGCTCTTGGATTCCTCAATGACTCCAAGCTTCAACATACGCTCCACTTCCTTGGAGACTATTTCTCGACGGGCCTCAGGAATTCTATAGGGCTTCACGTTCACGCGCACATGGGGCTCTGTCAGGACCTCATGCTCTATGACCTTCGTGTACCCAGGCAACTCGGAAAACAGGTCCCTGTTTTTCTGGAGTAACTCCCGGCATTGCTGTTTCTGGGACTCCGATAGCGTCTCCGCTATAGTAACCGCTCCAACCTCATCTTCTGGGTTGCTTAACAACGATGGAGTTACTATCGGCTCTCTATCTTGCCACGGCTTGATAAGGTTGACATGGTATACTTGGAATGGTTTCCGTCTTCCTGGTTGGTGAATTTTATAGTTTACTTCACCAAGTTTCTCGACAACCTCATATGGCCCTTGCCATTTGGCCAAGAACTTGCTTTCCACTGTCGGAACTAACACAAGAACTCGGTCTCCCGGATTGAATTGCCTCACTCTTGCAGACCGGTTGTAGACCCTGGCCTGAGCTTCTTGTGCTTGGAGAAGGTGTTCTTTCACGATAGGCATCACCTTTGCAATCCTCTGCTGCATCAGGGCCACATGCTCAATGACGCTTCTGTGGGGCGTGACTTCGGCTTCCCAGGTTTCCTTGGCTATATCCAGGAGTCCTCGTGGATGTCGGCCATACAGAAGCTCAAACGGTGAGAAACCTGTGGAGGCCTGTGGAACTTCACGAATGGAAAACATCAAATAGGGTAAGAGACAATCCCAGTCTCTACCGTCTTTCTCTATAGCTTTTCTCAGCATGCTCTTCAGTGTCTTGTTAAATCTCTCAACAAGGCCATCTGACTGGGGATGGTACACCGAGGTCCTCAACTGGGAGATTTTCAGGGCTTTGCATAGTTCCCTCATCACCTTGCTCATGAAAGGTGTCCCCTGGTCTGTCAGGATCTCCTTCGGCAGACCTGTCCGGGAAAAGACATGGACCAACTCGCGAGCTATACTCTTTGAAGAAGAATTTCTCAAGGGAATTGCCTCAGGATAGCGTGTGGCGTAGTCCAGGATGACTAATATATACTGATGGCCCCGGGCTGATTTAACTAAGGGACCGACCAAGTCCATGGCAATTCTCTCGAATGGCACCTCAATAATGGGCAGTGGCACAAGGGGGCTCCGGAAATGAGGAGTGGGAGCAGTTAGCTGACATGTAGGGCAGGACCTGCAATAGTTCACTATTTCCCGGTGGCACCCAGGCCAATAGAACCTCTGCACAACCCGTTCCTGCGTTTTTTCCACCCCTAGGTGTCCACCCAAGATGTGTGAATGGGCCATGTCCAACACCTTCCGTCTATATGGACCCGGCACTACCAACTGCTCTACCAACTCCTCCCTTATTTTCGTGACCCGGTACAACAACTCCCTGCTCATTAGAAAATGGGGAAATCTTGTGTCTGCCCCCGGCTCCTATACCACCCCGTCAATAACTGTGACATTATTAAAGGCTTCCCTCAGAGTGGGGTCCCTATGTTGGGCAGTCCCAAAATTTTCACCGGATACCTCTAACTCCAGAATGTCAGATGCAGGGGACACTTCCTTCTCATCTCCAGCCAGGACACAAAAAGGAAATCTGTCTGACTCGGGGTGTGGCACCACCCTTCCCGGGTTCACTGGTTCCCTACTCTTGCTAGGGAGCTCAGAACCTTTCCCCCACAAATCCCAAAACAAACAGAAATCCCGGCCAATAATTATAGGGTGCAACAAGTCCTGAACGACGCCGACTATGTGGGACTCCGTGCCACATGTCGTTTCAATGTTCACACTGGCCACAGGGTAGTCCTTTGCATCACCATGTATGCACCGCACTCCGACCTTCTTTCCCGGGAGCAGATGGAGAGGAAAAGTGGCCCTCACCAGGGTCACTAGGCTCCCCGAGTCTAACAGTGCCGTTACTGCTTGACCGTTCACCTTCACGGGACATGCTTGAGGTCCCTCGTTGGGCGGAGAGTTCACACTGCAAGCTGGATACGCATAGTATGAACAACGGCGTCCCATGCTGCAGTCCATATGCTCAGTGGTTTGGGAACAACGGGCAGCTATATGTCCTGGCTTGTGGCACCTCCAACAAATAATATCACCCGTGGGGACCTTGGGCACCACCTCCCCCGCCCTTTGTGACCTTGGACGCACCACCCCTTTTTGGGACTCAGCTGCCTTCTGGGACCCCCAGTACGGCATGGGCTGCCTCCCGAAGGAGCCTTCCAACCCTTGGTACCTCTCAACCAGTCCGATCAGCTTGTCGGCATTCTGGGGATCACCCTGGGCAACCCAAGACTGTATAGGCCTCGGGAGGGAATGGACAAACCGATCCATCATCACCCGTTCTACCATCTGTGCAGGCGCAGAGGATTCTGGCTGCAGCCATTTCTGGACCAGGTGCAACAGATCAAACATTTGGGAACGAGGTGGTTTGTCCCGGTGATAGCCCCAGGAGTGAACACGCTGTGCCCTGACAGTCAGTGTCACCCCCAAACTTGCGAGAATCTCGGCTTTCAATTTGTGATACTCTTTGGCGTCCTGCAAGGTCAAATCATAGTACGCCTTCTGGGGTTCTCCCGTCAGGTATGGCGCAAGTACCTCTGCCCACTGCTCTGGCGGAAGTTTTTCCCTCTCAGCGACCCTCTCAAACACCGTCAGGAAGGCCTCAACATCATCCCCGGGAGTCATTTTCTGCAACGCGTGTCTTACCGTTTTCCGGACGTGGGTGTCATCAGCCAAACCTGGGGTTGGGGCGCTCGCCTTGCCCTGGATGGCGGTTGCCAGAAGCTGCATCTGCTGCTGATGCTCCTGCTGGCTCTGCTGCATCTGCTGCCGTTGCTCCTGCTGGCTCTGCTGCATCTGCTGCTGGCTCTGTTGTAACTGCTGCCGTTGCTCCTGCTGGCTTTGTTGCATCTGCTGCCGTTGCTCCTGCTGGCTCTGTTGTATCTGCTGCATCAACAGCCTGTTGGTCTCTTGCTGCCTTTTCTCCTGCTGTGACTGCATCTGGACCAATTGTTTCAGCAGGTCCTCCATTTTCTCCGGCAATGCTTGCTGGCTTGCAACAGCCTTGACCCAGGACATTCAAAATAAACTCACATCTCCGCTGGGAACGCTGCTCGCACGTCTCCACCAATTGTAAGGATTTCACTCACTCAGCTGCGACGGCTGACACTCAGGAGACGTGTTCCTTTAAAGTTCACTGGGTTTATTGCTTCATAAACCATGTTGCAAACAACAGAAAACAAATGGCCTTTGGTTCAGGTAAAGAAAAGCAAGTGTCCAGTTCATCCGGCTCAGTCCTGAAGCCGTAACACACTCAGGAGGGTTTCACCTCCACACATCTCTGCTGTATAAAGGATTAGCCAGTCTTATAAAGAGCTAACCCCACCCAGTAACCCATCACATGATTAGCCATGTGGTCTGACATTACCACAGGTCCTGAAACACATATACAAGATTATGTGCAAGAAAGGAATACTCCGGGCTACATTACAGCAACCAGGCACTTATGTGGCACATACCTCCCATCGACTACAAACCCTTTAGCCATGCTACAATACTTAGGCAGTTAACTGGTTCTTGCAGCTTTATATGAACACCTGAGCCTTACATTATGGCTGGTCCGAATAACTAAAGCAATTGTTACCATCCATCTCGTGTCTCCCCTTTTCCTCATAGTTTGTAAGCTTGCGAGCAGGGCCCTCATTCCTCTTGGTATCTGTTATGATCCGGTGACCTTGGAGCAGCATGAAAACTTTCACTGGAGTAGGTGGTCACTATACTGACTGCAAATCCTGATCTTAACACCGCAACTAGAAGTAGCCGTGGAGTGTACCTAACAATCCTAGACACCTCGTCACAGCCGGAGGACTAAATACCCCTAAAGTTGGAAATAGGTGTTAGGGCTAGCGGAACGCACCAAATAATGATACAGATAGAGTATGGTGCGTTCGCAGCCCGGGGTCCACCGTGCAGAGATGGAACCTGCTGCCAAGTAATGACGGACTATATGGCGGTACTCATAAGTATACACACGTGGGTTAGACTTCACCCAGCGTGAAGGAAGCGATCCTGTTGCGTCACAGCATCGCGGTACCGCACATAGAGCGCGAGCAAGTAGTCAGCGAACTCAACCCCAACTAGGATTGAAGTCCGATTAGACCCTTGCTGGCACAACACCGCAACTGGGTGTGTAAGGAAAATAACAATATTTAGGGCACAAGAGTGCATGCGGTGCCGCACTGACGAACGCCACTAACCACCCAGGCTTGGGTAAGGAAAGCACAGAGGAAGTGCACGGCGCCGTACTGGCGGTCACAGCAACTGGACGCTGTAATGTGTGATTTGTGCTGTAGGATAAGTCGGGCGCTAGATAGCAACCATACACCTTCCGCGAACAGACATTCAATACGGAAGGGGTATCCAAGGACGACTTGCACTCACAACAAACACACGTATGCAAATGTACACTAGCGCATGGCCATGCGGTCATGCGCAGTTTATATAGTTGCAGCACAGGAAGTGGCCACAGAAACTTTGCCCTTCCAAGACCTGCCAAGAGGACCAATGGAATGTGCTGCAGGGCCTGAGCACATGACCCTCGATCTCCAACGGGAGATCTTGCCCTGGGCATGCTCAGTGTGTGCAGACAAGGACTTAGTCCCAGAGAAGTCTGCTCGCTGCTGACCAGCACTGGCTTTAATGGCAGAAGCTGAAGAAGCAGCAGTAACTCTCTGTACAGAGTGAGACTGAGCGAGACGCTGGGACCGACGTCCCTGCTGAGCAGACTCCACTGCGGCTGGATAAGAATGGGAGACCGCAGCGGAGATGGCTCGAGATTCCCCCTGTGCAGAAGCCGGAACTCGAGACCTAACAATAGGTATACTATCTTGCCTCAGAGCAGAACCCCAAAGGATAGACAGCCCCCCACAAATATTGGCGGTGAGTCGGAGAGGAAAAAACATACACAGGCAGAAAAACAGGATTTAGCACAAGAGGCCACTCTAGCTAAAATAGGACAGGATAGGACAGAGTTCTGTGCGGTCAGTATTAAAACCCTTCAAAAAATATCCACAGCAGAATATACAAAAACTTCCTCCATCTAACTAAAGATGTAGGAGCGTATATCTGCAACTCCAGCGAATCCTACATTCAGAGCAGGAATACAATCAAAAACAAGCACACAGCCTGTGTGCCATAGAAAAATAAACAGACACTTATCTTTGCTGAAATGACAGCCAAGCAGGAGAAGCCAGGCAGAGATCCATCATATCCCAAAAAACATTGACAACTGGTAAGGACTAATGAGTCCTGCAAGCCTAAATACCCCAGTCAGAACTGCAATTAGCAGATACACCTGTCCAAGACTGCAGCCCAGGAACAACTGCATTACCATCTGCCACCACCAGAGGGAGCTCAAAAGCAGAATTCACAACAGGTATCCTCTTGGTATCTATTTTGAACTGTGATTTCTGTTATGCTGTAATGTCTATTGTCTGTACAAGTCCCCTCTATAATTTGTAAAGCGCTGCGGAATATGTTGGCGCTATATAAATAAAATTATTATTATTATTATTATCTGTGGTGCTGGACTGAAGGACACTTGTTAAACCTTAAAGGAACATCATTATGAACCCCCTGACAACCCCAACTAGTCACAAACATGGACTTCCAATCCAACACAGGATTATGTACCTGCAACCACGGAAAACCCAGCACGATAGCATCATGCAAGTTATGCAACACCAGAAATCGACAATCTTCCTGATGGGCTTGCGCCATGCGCATGGTCACCTGTGTCCAAAACTGGGGTTTATTTTTAGCCAAGGGTGTAGCATCAATGGCCCTTAAAGGAATAGGGTTCTGCAAAGGCTGCAAGGAAAAACCACAACGCCTAGCAAACCCAAAGTCCATTAAGTTCAAGGCGGCGCCTGAATCCACAAACGCAATGACAGAAAATGATGACAATGAGCAGATCAAGGACACAGATAACACAAATTTAGGTTGTACAGTACTGATGGTAAATGAACTAGCGATCCTTTTTGTCCGCTTAGGACAGACTGAAATGACATGAGAAGCATCGCCACAATAATAACACAACCCATTCTGACGTCTGAATCCTTGTCGTTCTGTTCTAGACAGAATCCTATCACACTGCATTGGCTCAGGAATCTGCTCTGAGGACAACGCCACAGCGCACACAGTTTTGCGCTCCCGCAAGCGCCGGTCAATCTGAATGGCCAGAGACATAGAATCACTCAGACCAGAAGGCGTGGGAAACCCCACCATAACATCTTTAACGGATTCAGAAAGACCCCTTCTGAAAATTGCCGCCAAAGCATCATTGTTCCATTTAGTCAACACAGACCATTTTCTGAATTTCTGACAATACAATTCTGCCGCCTCTTGACCCTGAGACAGGGCCAACAAGGTCTTCTCAGCTTGATCCACAGAATTAGGTTCATCGTATAATAATCCCAAAACCTGAAAAAAGGAGTCTATATTAAGCAAAGCCGGATTTCCAGATTCCAGGGAAAACGCCCAATCCTGCGGGTCGCCACGCAGCAGGGAGATTACGATTTTTACCTGCTGAATGGAATCACCGGAGGATCGAGGTCTCAGAGCAAAAAACAGTTTACAGTTGTTTTTAAAACTCAAAAATTTGGACCTGTCACCAGAAAACAAATCAGGAGTAGGAATCTTCGGTTCTAAAGCAGGAGTCTGAACAATATAATCTGAAATACCCTGTACCCTAGCAGCAAGCTGGTCTACATGAGAAGCTATTTCCTGAACATTCATGCTAGCACAAAGCTCCTCAGCTACCCAGAGATTAAGAGGGAAGAGAACACAAAGCAGACTGAAGAAAAAAAAATGGCTCAACACCTTTCTTCCCTTCTTCTGAGAGGCATTTAACTCATTATTGGCCAGTTGTACTGTTATGATCCGGTGACTTTTGAGCAGCATGAAAACTTTCACTGGAGTAGGTGGTCACTATACTGACCACAAATCCTGATCTTAACACCACAACTAGAAGTAGCCGTGGAGTGTACCTAACAATCCTAGACACCTCGTCACAGCCGGAGGACTAAATACCCCTAAAGATGGAAATAGGAATACTATCTTGCCTCAGAGCAGAACCCCAAAGGATAGACAGCCCCCCACAAATATTGGCGGTGAGTCAGAGAGGAAAAAACATACACAGGCAGAAAAACAGGATTTAGCACAAGAGGCCACTCTAGCTAAATTAGGACATGATAGGACAGAGTTCTGTGTGGTCAGTATTAAAACCCTTCAAAAAATATCCACAGCAGAATATACAAAAACTTCCTCCATCTAACTAAAGACGTAGGAGCGTATATCTGCAACTCCAGCGAATCCTACATTCAGAGCAGGAATACAATCAAAAACAAGCACACAGCCTGTGTGCCACAGAAAAAGAAACAGACACTTATCTTTGCTGAAATGGCAGCGAAGCAGGAGAAGCCAGGCAGAGATCCATCATATCCCAAAAAACATTGACAACTGGCAAGGACTAATGAGTCCTGCAAGCCTAAATACCCCAGTCAGAACTGCAATTAGCAGATACACCTGTCCAAGACTGCAGCCCAGGAACAACTGCATTACCATCTGCCATCACCAGAGGGAGCTCAAAAGCAGAATTCACAACAGGTATCCTCTTGGTATCTATTTTGAACTGTGATTTCTGTTATGCTGTAATGTCTATTGTCTGTACAAGTCCCCTCTATAATTTGTAAAGCGCTGCGGAATATGTTGGCGCTATATAAATAAAATTATTATTATTATTATTATCTGTGGTGCTGGACTGAAGGACACTTGTTAAACCTTAAAAATAGGTTACATGCCTCTGCATAAAGAGACTCAGAGACAGAGAGACTGAGAGAGTGAGACAGCAAGAGATTCTGCCAAGACATCCTATCACCCAAAGGACCAGAGACAGGACTGCAGCCATATTATATCATGGCTTCATCAAGAGGGACACCGATCTATCATTCTACAGGAAACAACCTAGGGGTTTTTGTCCCCAGTTGGAAGAATACAGATCTGCTCCAACGCTGAATAATGGATATGTTTGTGAAGCCAGGTTGTGACCAGGTTAACTGGCCTTGTACCTCAATGGACTGTCATCTTCCTACCCTTGTTGTTACCTCCTCTCTGTGTGTGTGCCAATGAGGATTAATCAACCCTGGAAGATGAAGCCAGGTTGTGATCCTTGGACCAATTGTACCTTGTATGGACTCACTAGACTGTCACCTTCCTACGCTTGTCATTACATCTTCTCTGTGTGTGTGTCACAGGTGGGGCAATGACCCTGGAACATCTGAAGTCACAGCTGCTATTATCCCAGTGAGTCAGCGGAAGGGTGAGACTCTGTAATGTGCACCATCTTGGGGGTGTCTTGCTGGAACTGTTCTATGTGTTATCTGCCTGACCACACTGTTTTACACTCACCCTGTGTTGTCTGAGTAGCATTATGCCCATGTTACGGGAGAGTGAGCATTAGGCAAAACGATCCCTGGTCCATGCAGTTTTGGCTAGCGGACCTGGGCACTTGCCGACCCCCCATGTCTCCACACCTGGCATTTTCCATTTCCCCTGATCCTGTTATTTTTTTTTTTTAAACAATAAATTTTTATTGAAGTTTGCATATATGATACAGGAAAAGAAGAAACTTTAGTATTATCATATAGTACATTGCATCATAACAAGAGGGTAACAGTCCTTCATTTATGTTCTGGTAACTGGCAATAAACTTAAGACGAGTCATATCAAAGGACGAGTGTAACAGCGACAAAAACACACACAAAATGGGGGACAAGGGTTAGGGGAGGGGGAATGGAAGGGGGACCCGAGAAGAGGTTATAATAAATCCATACCCATTTGGGTAATTTTAATCAGAAGCCTGAGGACTATGGTTAGATAGTCGAGATACCAGACTAGCGAAAGGGATGTGGCTGGCGTATTCCGCCCAGGGGAGCCAAGTAAGTTCAAATCTCTCTACTTTGTCAGTGAGTATAGCTGATAATTTTTCGTTTACCATGTACCATGATAGACGAGATTTAACTCCCGACAGATCCAAGCCAGGTTTTTTCCAAGCCAAGGCTATAGTTTGTTTGGCTGCTAAGAATATAAACATGATAAGGGCTCGGGAATATTTAGAAATATTGGGGATACGCTTGTTTAGTAGGGCTTCCCAGGGGTTTTTCCTAAGATTGATATTTGTTATTGAGAGAATCAAGTAGTATACCCTGGTCCAAAACCTTCGAGCCGTTGGGCATAGCCACCAGATATGAAGCATATCTCCTATAGAGTTACATCCCCGAAAACAGTTTGGAGAGTAGTAAGCGACTGCCTTCGCCACTCTAGCTGGGGTCAAGTACCATCTTGTAAGTACTTTGTAATTGGTCTCTAGTATGAGGGTGTTAAGCAAGCCTCCAGTAGAGGAAGACCAAATCTGGGTCCACTCCGAGTCCGTCAGGGTTGAACCAATATCGTAGATCAATCCGAGGACTACAAAAGTAGTGCAAACAAAATAAATTTATTTATTGAAGTCACAACCAGTCATACAAAATGCCGCCAACGTTTCGGCCAAAACCTTTATCAAGGCATTTATCTACAAAATAATAAACCAAAATGAGTACACATAATTGCATATGTATATATATACATCCATAAACATAAAAAATAAAGACAGGTTGTGCACATAACAGAAAAGGAATCCATAGCCGAATAGACATTTCAGTCGCATAAGTCCTATGTAACCGTGGAATAAGAGCATGTCCTAAATAAAAAGAAAAAGGGGGGATAGGGGAAAAAAAGGGGGAAAACAGTATATAAACTTCACAAAGGATTATAAATGTAGCACAACGTCACTGCAGTGATCCCAAGGGAAAAAAAGGGAAAAGAAAAAAGAAGAAAACGAAAATGCCAGAAGATCCAACACCCCTAGTGATCGCATCAGTATATAACATAGAAAATGGAGTCCCATCTACCCATGAAGGTAGAGAAAAGGAAATTACCTGTATGATGGTAAAGGTCAAAGCTATAAGAGATACAATAAACAAAAAGGAGCCATGAACCAAATGCCAGGAGTAAAGTACAAGGAAGAGAACCAAGGGGCCACATATACATACCATATGGAGTGAGGTACACAGGAAAAAGGACGCTATGCGCTGCCACTGAGGAGGTAAGGTAGAGAAGAGGGGAAGCGGCGCTCTATTTAAGTGTAAACTAACCTCTGACCCGGAACTAGAAGAGCCAAGCGGCGACGCTAACAACCACACGGCCGCATGCGCAGAAGAATGCAGCCGACGGAAATGGGGCAGCGGTGAAACTCGAAAACCGGAAGAAGATGGCGCCGATATCAACAAAGTGAGAACGCAGGCGCAGAAGAAACTGATGGACGGAAGTGGGGCAACGGATAGGAAAATATATACAAACGCAGGCGCCGGTAAACCAAAAGGGGAGGAAAAGGAAGAAAAGGGGAAAGAAAAAGATAATGAGCGCGTGCGCAACTGAATAGAACTAAGAGGGCCAGACATAGCAAGGAAGGAAAACTGAAGAAACATCTAAAGAAGCATATAAAGAAACAGAATAGTAATCAAATAAACAGGCACTAAATAGAGCTGGAATAGAGTCACCAGCACAACTAAGGTAGAGCCCAAAAGGAAAGGAAAAGTAAGATGAGATCAGTATGAAAAGGCATTCAGTATAGCACCACAAACCTGTAGAGAGTGATATAGCACCCAAGGGTGATGGACCACTGGATTAAATCTAGAGAAAAAAAGGGGAACAAAAAGCAAATATTAGAGTAATGTACTCACTTCCAGTATTATACAATGCAATAATATAAAGGACATGTGATAAACCACAGTACATAGCAATAAGAAAGAACATATATATATATATATAAAAAATATATATACATATCACTATATGGAAAGAAAAATGGAAAAACAAGATGAAAAAACAAGAGATCCCGTGTTGAATCTCACAGACCTACTACATACTACAAAATAATATGCTATTAATAGAAGGTCTCATACTCTCTATTAAGGCCATATGGTTCCAATGTCTGGAGTATATGAATCCAATAAGCCTCCCTCTGTTTGAGTTTAAGGATTCTATTACCGCCTCTCCTGGCTATGGGAATACTATCAATAATTTGGTATCGGAGCTGTGCAATGCTGTGGTTATGTGAAATGAAATGGGCAGGTATTGGTAAGAGCAGTTTTTTGCACCGGATAGTTGACTTGTGTTGTGAGATGCGGTCTCGGATATGTTGGGAAGTCTCACCAACATATCCGAGACCGCACGGACACTTAATGAGATAAATAACATAGGTAGAATCGCAGCTAAAGAAGCCGCGAATCGGAAACCTCTTGCCAGATCTAGGGTGGGTAAACGTATCGCCCCTCGTAATGTTAGAACATTGAAGGCAATGCAAGCATGGAAATGTGCCCTTTCGTGCTGTAGCTAAAAATGTTTGTCTTGTGACAAGTTTAGAACTCCCAATGTCGGCTGAGACCAAAAGGTTACGTAAATTGGGAGGTTTTTTATGGCACATAAGTGGGGCTACCTGGAACTCAGGAATACCTGGATAAGATAAGCCTAAAAGAGGCCAGTGTTTATGGATTAAGCCATGAAACATGGGCATAAAAGGGTGATAGGTGTTAACAAAAGCCATCCTGTTAACTCGTGGTTGGGGTGTAGTTAAAGGTGAATTGTCCAATGGAAAATCTAAAAATGAATCAGGATATCCACGATTCCGGAACTTCGATGCCATCTCATTCAATCTCACTGCTCGTAAAGAAGGATCTGACACGATCCTATTGATCCTGCTATATTGTGATCTTGGGAGAGATCGCTTGATGTGACGAGGGTGGCAGCTAGTGAAAAGAAGTAGGCTGTTTTTGTCCGTGGATTTTACAAAAAGGTCGGTAGATAAAGACCTATCATCATAAATGGTGACCAAGGTGTCCAAAAAGGAAATAGATTTTTGGTCATGTTGTATTGAAAAGGTCAATTTATCAACAGACGTATTAATAGACTGGTAGAAGGATAAAAGTGAGTCCAGGTCCCCACACCATATCAAAAAAATGTCGTCAATGTATCTCTTCCAGAGTGGGCAAAACTGCTGGAAGAGTACATGTGTATAGACGAATTTGGATTCAAAATCGGCCATAAAGATGTTAGCATATGGGGGCGCAACGTTACTGCCCATGGCGGTGCCATTAAGTTGAATAAAAAATTCATCTTCAAATAAAAAGAAATTTTTAGTCAAAATAAGGGTCAATAATGCACCACAGAATTCCTTTAGATCTGGACCAAAATTGGTGTTATCATCCAAAAAAACCTCGACAGCTTGGATACCACTGCTATTATTAATGTTAGTGTACAAGCTATTGACATCTAATGTTACCAAATAACAATCCACGGGTACTCTATCAAGACCGCGAATCGCGGACAAAAAGTGTGAGGTATCTCGCAAGAAGGAGGGAATATGGCATAATAATGGGGATAAAATCTTTTCCAATACCATCGCAAGAGGAGAAAGCAAAGAACCAGTAGAGGCCACAATGGGCCTCCCAGGAGGACATGTAAGATTTTTATGGATTTTGGGCAAAGTGTAGAGAACGGGGCAGATAGGATAAGGATTAATCAGAAACTCGCCGAGTTTATTATCGATAACCCCTAATGTGCAAAATCGATGGGATAATAGGCGAATTTCCTTGGTAATATTAGACGTAGGGTCATGATTAATCCGAAGGTAAGTATCAGTATCGTTTAATTGAGAGCGAATCTCATTAACACAATATTGCCTATCCATAACTACCACCGCACCACCTTTATCGGCGGGTTTAACCACCAGTTGTTTATTAGACCTTAAACTATCAATAGCATTTTTTTCTGCTCTAGACATATTACTTCTAATATGAAGGCGACCCTGTTGAATGTCAATCAATTTCTTACGTACATCATTTTTAACAAGTGAGACAAATGTCTCAACAGGATGGTAAGTCCTGGGAGGAGAAAACATACTGCGTTGTACCAGATTCAATTTTCTAAGAGAAAGAGTGGTATCAGTGACATTGTCTGTAGTACAATCCGTATCGATAGACGATACTGTTGTCGTAGGAGGTGAAATAACATTAGAGAAGTGAACCTTAAGGCGGAGAGATCTAAAGAAACGGCTGAGCTCTTGATCTAGGATAAAGTCGTTGAATGGTGGAGTCGGGCAAAAAGACAGACCTTTTTGTAAAACGTATAGTTCCATAGAAGAGAGAACATGTGACGAGATGTTGTACACAAGTTGATCATTTGATACCTGAGAACGGGTCTGCATACGTGTAGTTGAAAATTCCGTCCCGGAAGGGTTCTGTCTATTGCCCCTATTCCTAGAGTTCCGTCCACGTCCACGTCCCTGATGCGAGCGAAAGGAGGAGCGGGAGCCATCGCTTTCAGAGCCTGATGAAAAGGAAGAGTTCCACCGTCTAGGAGGTCTCCTCTCAGCTGTTTCTGAATTAGTCCATCGATACACTTCACCCCGTTGGTAATCCTCCGAATCCCGGATAAACTTAAGTCTTTTACGTTCCTGTAATTGTGACTGAAATTCAACCATCGCTTTGTCATTTTGGGTTTTAATTTTATTGAGTTCATCCTGTGACATAGTGTTGCGGAGTTGCGATTCTATACTCGCAATTTCACTCTCAATAGTAGGAATTTCCTTATGTAAATAGTCAACCGTCAGGAGAATTAAGTCCATAGAGCACTTGTTAAGGATAGCTTCGAATTTCTCACAAAAGTCCATTTTCTCAGAAAAAAGAGTAGGTCTGAGAGAAACACGGAGACCCCGCGGTATACGCTGAACCTTATGATATTCAGCCAATGTAACATAGTGCAATTGTAATGCAGTCTTCCGTCGATAAATCCTCTCCAGATCACGCGTCTTCAATTGATCAGTTGAAGTATGCAAAAATTGGCTCGGTATGTTCACCTGAGCTAAAATGGATTCCGCTTCCGATTGATTGTAGGATAGCATGTTCAATGACATAGTGAGTAGCTATAGGATAACCCCAAGCAAACAATAGCCGTCAAAAGATCAGGGGGATGTAAATCCAATATAGCAAAGTTCTCGGAAAAAATAATCAATATCGTAGATCAATCCGAGGACTACAAAAGTAGTGCAAACAAAATAAATTTATTTATTGAAGTCACAACCAGTCATACAAAATGCCGCCAACGTTTCGGCCAAAGCCTTTATCAAGGCATTTATCTACAAAATAATAAACCAAAATGAGTACACATAATTGCATATGTATATATATACATCCATAAACATAAAAAATAAAGACAGGTTGTGCACATAACAGAAAAGGAATCCATAGCCGAATAGACATTTCAGTCGCATAAGTCCTATGTAACCGTGGAATAAGAGCATGTCCTAAATAAAAAGAAAAAGGGGGGATAGGGGAAAAAAAAGGGGGAAAACAGTATATAAACTTCACAAAGGATTATAAATGTAGCACAACGTCACTGCAGTGATCCCAAGGGAAAAAAAGGGAAGAGAAAAAAGAAGAAAACGAAAATGCCAGAAGATCTAACACCCCTAGTGATCGCATCAGTATATAACATAGAAAATGGAGTCCCATCTACCCATGAAGGTAGAGAGAAGGAAATTACCTGTATGATGGTAAAGGTCAAAGCTATAAGAGATACAATAAACAAAAAGGAGCCATGAACCAAATGCCAGGAGTAAAGTACAAGGAAGAGAACCAAGGGGCCACATATACATACCATATGGAGGGAGGTACACAGGAAAAAGGACGCTATGCGCTGCCACTGAGGAGGTAAGGTAGAGAAGAGGGGAAGCGGCGCTCTATTTAAGTGTAAACTAACCTCTGACCCGGAACTAGAAGAGCCAAGCGGCGACGCTAACAACCACACTGCCGCATGCGCAGAAGAATGCAGCCGACGGAAATGGGGCAGCGGTGAAACTCGAAAACCGGAAGAAGATGGCGCCGATATCAACAAAGTGAGAACGCAGGCGCAGAAGAAACTGATGGACGGAAGTGGGGCAACGGATAGGAAAATATATACAAACGCAGGCGCCGGTAAACCAAAAGGGGAGGAAAAGGAAGAAAAGGGGAAAGAAAAAGATAATGAGCGCGTGCGCAACTGAATAGAACTAAGAGGGCCAGACATAGCAAGGAAGGAAAACTGAAGAAACATCTAAAGAAGCATATAAAGAAACAGAATAGTAATCAAATAAACAGGCACTAAATAGAGCTGGAATAGAGTCACCAGCACAACTAAGGTAGAGCCCAAAAGGAAAGGAAAAGTAAGATGAGATCAGTATGAAAAGGCATTCAGTATAGCACCACAAACCTGTAGAGAGTGATATAGCACCCAAGGGTGATGGACCACTGGATTAAATCTAGAGAAAAAAAGGGGAACAAAAAGCAAATATTAGAGTAATGTACTCACTTCCAGTATTATACAATGCAATAATATAAAGGACATGTGATAAACCACAGTACATAGCAATAAGAAAGAACATATATATATATATATAAAATATATATATACATATCACTATATGGAAAGAAAAATGGAAAAACAAGATGAAAAAACAAGAGATCCCGTGTTGAATCTCACAGACCTACTACATACTACAAAATAATATGCTATTAATAGAAGGTCTCATTAATAGAGACCGCATCTCACAACACAAGTCAACTATCCGGTGCAAAAAAACTGCTCTTACCAATACCTGCCCATTTCATTTCACATAACCACAGCATTGCACAGCTCCGATACCAAATTATTGATAGTATTCCCATAGCCAGGAGAGGCGGTAATAGAATCCTTAAACTCAAACAGAGGGAGGCTTATTGGATTCATATACTCCAGACATTGGAACCATATGGCCTTAATAGAGAGTATGAGACCTTCTATTAATAGCATATTATTTTGTAGTATGTAGTAGGTCTGTGAGATTCAACACGGGATCTCTTGTTTCTTCATCTTGTTTTTCCATTTTTCTTTCCATATAGTGATATGTATATATATATTTTATATATATATATATATATATGTTCTTTCTTATTGCTATGTACTGTGGTTTATCACATGTCCTTTATATTATTGCATTGTATAATACTGGAAGTGAGTACATTACTCTAATATTTGCTTTTTGTTCCCCTTTTTTTCTCTAGATTTAATCCAGTGGTCCATCACCCTTGGGTGCTATATCACTCTCTACAGGTTTGTGGTGCTATACTGAATGCCTTTTCATACTGATCTCATCTTACTTTTCCTTTCCTTTTGGGCTCTACCTTAGTTGTGCTGGTGACTCTATTCCAGCTCTATTTAGTGCCTGTTTATTTGATTACTATTCTGTTTCTTTATATGCTTCTTTAGATGTTTCTTCAGTTTTCCTTCCTTGCTATGTCTGGCCCTCTTAGTTCTATTCAGTTGCGCACGCGCTCATTATCTTTTTCTTTCCCCTTTTCTTCCTTTTCCTCCCCTTTTGGTTTACCGGCGCCTGCGTTTGTATATATTTTCCTATCCGTTGCCCCACTTCCGTCCATCAGTTTCTTCTGCGCCTGCGTTCTCACTTTGTTGATATCGGCGCCATCTTCTTCCGGTTTTCGAGTTTCACCGCTGCCCCATTTCCGTCGGCTGCATTCTTCTGCGCATGCGGCAGTGTGGTTGTTAGCGTCGCCGCTTGGCTCTTCTAGTTCCGGGTCAGAGGTTAGTTTACACTTAAATAGAGCGCCGCTTCCCCTCTTCTCTACCTTACCTCCTCAGTGGCAGCGCATAGCGTCCTTTTTCCTGTGTACCTCCCTCCATATGGTATGTATATGTGGCCCCTTGGTTCTCTTCCTTGTACTTTACTCCTGGCATTTGGTTCATGGCTCCTTTTTGTTTATTGTATCTCTTATAGCTTTGACCTTTACCATCATACAGGTAATTTCCTTTTCTCTACCTTCATGGGTAGATGGGACTCCATTTTCTATGTTATATACTGATGCGATCACTAGGGGTGTTGGATCTTCTGGCATTTTCGTTTTCTTCTTTTTTCTTTTCCCTTTTTTTCCCTTGGGATCACTGCAGTGACGTTGTGCTACATTTATAATCCTTTGTGAAGTTTATATACTGTTTTCCCCCTTTTTTTCCCCTATCCCCCCTTTTTCTTTTTATTTAGGACATGCTCTTATTCCACGGTTACATAGGACTTATGCGACTGAAATGTCTATTCGGCTATGGATTCCTTTTCTGTTATGTGCACAACCTGTCTTTATTTTTTATGTTTATGGATGTATATATATACATATGCAATTATGTGTACTCATTTTGGTTTATTATTTTGTAGATAAATGCCTTGATAAAGGCTTTGGCCGAAACGTTGGCGGCATTTTGTATGACTGGTTGTGACTTCAATAAATAAATTTATTTTGTTTGCACTACTTTTGTAGTCCTCGGATTGATCTACGATATTGATTATTTTTTCCGAGAACTTTGCTATATTGGATTTACATCCCCCTGATCTTTTGACGGCTATTGTTTGCTTGGGGTTATCCTATAGCTACTCACTATGTCATTGAACATGCTATCCTACAATCAATCGGAAGCGGAATCCATTTTAGCTCAGGTGAACATACCGAGCCAATTCTTGCATACTTCAACTGATCAATTGAAGACGCGTGATCTGGAGAGGATTTATCGACGGAAGACTGCATTACAATTGCACTATGTTACATTGGCTGAATATCATAAGGTTCAGCGTATACCGCGGGGTCTCCGTGTTTCTCTCAGACCTACTCTTTTTTCTGAGAAAATGGACTTTTGTGAGAAATTCGAAGCTATCCTTAACAAGTGCTCTATGGACTTAATTCTCCTGACGGTTGACTATTTACATAAGGAAATTCCTACTATTGAGAGTGAAATTGCGAGTATAGAATCGCAACTCCGCAACACTATGTCACAGGATGAATTCAATAAAATTAAAACCCAAAATGACAAAGCGATGGTTGAATTTCAGTCACAATTACAGGAACGTAAAAGACTTAAGTTTATCCGGGATTCGGAGGATTACCAACGGGGTGAAGTGTATCGATGGACTAATTCAGAAACAGCTGAGAGGAGACCTCCTAGACGGTGGAACTCTTCCTTTTCATCAGGCTCTGAAAGCGATGGCTCCCGCTCCTCCTTTCGCTCGCATCAGGGACGTGGACGTGGACGGAACTCTAGGAATAGGGGCAATAGACAGAACCCTTCCGGGACGGAATCTTCAACTACACGTATGCAGACCCGTTCTCAGGTATCAAATGATCAACTTGTGTACAACATCTCGTCACATGTTCTCTCTTCTATGGAACTATACGTTTTACAAAAAGGTCTGTCTTTTTGCCCGACTCCACCATTCAACGACTTTATCCTAGATCAAGAGCTCAGCCGTTTCTTTAGATCTCTCCGCCTTAAGGTTCACTTCTCTAATGTTATTTCACCTCCTACGACAACAGTATCGTCTATCGATACGGATTGTACTACAGACAATGTCACTGATACCACTCTTTCTCTTAGAAAATTGAATCTGGTACAACGCAGTATGTTTTCTCCTCCCAGGACTTACCATCCTGTTGAGACATTTGTCTCACTTGTTAAAAATGATGTACGTAAGAAATTGATTGACATTCAACAGGGTCGCCTTCATATTAGAAGTAATATGTCTAGAGCAGAAAAAAATGCTATTGATAGTTTAAGGTCTAATAAACAACTGGTGGTTAAACCCGCCGATAAAGGTGGTGCGGTGGTAGTTATGGATAGGCAATATTATGTTAATGAGATTCGCTCTCAATTAAACGATACTGATACTTACCTTCGGATTAATCATGACCCTACGTCTAATATTACCAAGGAAATTCGCCTATTATCCCATCGATTTTGCACATTAGGGGTTATCGATAATAAACTCGGCGAGTTTCTGATTAATCCTTATCCTATCTGCCCCGTTCTCTACACTTTGCCCAAAATCCATAAAAATCTTACATGTCCTCCTGGGAGGCCCATTGTGGCCTCTACTGGTTCTTTGCTTTCTCCTCTTGCGATGGTATTGGAAAAGATTTTATCCCCATTATTATGCCATATTCCCTCCTTCTTGCGAGATACCTCACACTTTTTGTCCGCGATTCGCGGTCTTGATAGAGTACCCGTGGATTGTTATTTGGTAACATTAGATGTCAATAGCTTGTACACTAACATTAATAATAGCAGTGGTATCCAAGCTGTCGAGGTTTTTTTGGATGATAACACCAATTTTGGTCCAGATCTAAAGGAATTCTGTGGTGCATTATTGACCCTTATTTTGACTAAAAATTTCTTTTTATTTGAAGATGAATTTTTTATTCAACTTAATGGCACCGCCATGGGCAGTAACGTTGCGCCCCCATATGCTAACATCTTTATGGCCGATTTTGAATCCAAATTCGTCTATACACATGTACTCTTCCAGCAGTTTTGCCCACTCTGGAAGAGATACATTGACGACATTTTTTTGATATGGTGTGGGGACCTGGACTCACTTTTATCCTTCTACCAGTCTATTAATACGTCTGTTGATAAATTGACCTTTTCAATACAACATGACCAAAAATCTATTTACTTTTTGGACACCTTGGTCACCATTAATGATGATAGGTCTTTATCTACCGACCTTTTTGTAAAATCCACGGACAAAAACAGCCTACTTCTTTTCACTAGCTGCCACCCTCGTCACATCAAGCGATCTCTCCCAAGATCACAATATAGCAGGATCAATAGGATCGTGTCAGATCCTTCTTTACGAGCAGTGAGATTGAATGAGATGGCATCGAAGTTCCGGAATCGTGGATATCCTGATTCATTTTTAGATTTTCCATTGGACAATTCACCTTTAACTACACCCCAACCACGAGTTAACAGGATGGCTTTTGTTAACACCTATCACCCTTTTATGCCCATGTTTCATGGCTTAATCCGTAAACACTGGCCTCTTTTAGGCTTATCTTATCCAGGTATTCCTGAGTTCCAGGTAGCCCCACTTATGTGCCATAAAAAACCTCCCAATTTACGTAACCTTTTGGTCTCAGCCGACATTGGGAGTTCTAAACTTGTCACAAGACAAACATTTTTAGCTACAGCACGAAAGGGCACATTTCCATGCTTGCATTGCCTTCAATGTTCAAAAAATACGAGGGGCGATACGTTTACCCACCCTAGATCTGGCAAGAGGTTTCCGATTCGCGGCTTCTTTAGCTGCGATTCTACCTATGTTATTTATCTCATTAAGTGTCCGTGCGGTCTCGGATATGTTGGTGAGACTTCCCAACATATCCGAGACCGCATCTCACAACACAAGTCAACTATCCGGTGCAAAAAACTGCTCTTACCAATACCTGCCCATTTCATTTGACATAACCACAGCATTGCACAGCTCCGATACCAAATTATTGATAGTATTCCCATAGCCAGGAGAGGCGGTAATAGAATCCTTAAACTCAAACAGAGGGAGGCTTATTGGATTCATATACTCCAGACATTGGAACCATATGGCCTTAATAGAGAGTATGAGACCTTCTATTAATAGCATATTATTTTGTAGTATGTAGTAGGTCTGTGAGATTCAACACGGGATCTCTTGTTTTTTCATCTTGTTTTTCCATTTTTCTTTCCATATAGTGATATGTATATATATTTTATATATATATATATATATATATATATATATATATATATATATGTTCTTTCTTATTGCTATGTACTGTGGTTTATCACATGTCCTTTATATTATTGCATTGTATAATACTGGAAGTGAGTACATTACTCTAATATTTGCTTTTTGTTCCCCTTTTTTTCTCTAGATTTAATCCAGTGGTCCATCACCCTTGGGTGCTATATCACTCTCTACAGGTTTGTGGTGCTATACTGAATGCCTTTTCATACTGATCTCATCTTACTTTTCCTTTCCTTTTGGGCTCTACCTTAGTTGTGCTGGTGACTCTATTCCAGCTCTATTTAGTGCCTGTTTATTTGATTACTATTCTGTTTCTTTATATGCTTCTTTAGATGTTTCTTCAGTTTTCCTTCCTTGCTATGTCTGGCCCTCTTAGTTCTATTCAGTTGCGCACGCGCTCATTATCTTTTTCTTTCCCCTTTTCTTCCTTTTCCTCCCCTTTTGGTTTACCGGCGCCTGCGTTTGTATATATTTTCCTATCCGTTGCCCCACTTCCGTCCATCAGTTTCTTCTGCGCCTGCGTTCTCACTTTGTTGATATCGGCGCCATCTTCTTCCGGTTTTCGAGTTTCACCGCTGCCCCATTTCCGTCGGCTGCATTCTTCTGCGCATGCGGCCGTGTGGTTGTTAGCGTCGCCGCTTGGCTCTTCTAGTTCCGGGTCAGAGGTTAGTTTACACTTAAATAGAGCGCCGCTTCCCCTCTTCTCTACCTTACCTCCTCAGTGGCAGCGCATAGCGTCCTTTTTCCTGTGTACCTCACTCCATATGGTATGTATATGTGGCCCCTTGGTTCTCTTCCTTGTACTTTACTCCTGGCGTTTGGTTCATGGCTCCTTTTTGTTTATTGTATCTCTTATAGCTTTGACCTTTACCATCATACAGGTAATTTCCTTTTCTCTACCTTCATGGGTAGATGGGACTCCATTTTCTATGTTATATACTGATGCGATCACTAGGGGTGTTGGATCTTCTGGCATTTTCGTTTTCTTCTTTTTTCTTTTCCCTTTTTTTCCCTTTGGATCACTGCAGTGACGTTGTGCTACATTTATAATCCTTTGTGAAGTTTATATACTGTTTTCCCCCTTTTTTTTCCCCTATCCCCCCTTTTTCTTTTTATTTAGGACATGCTCTTATTCCACGGTTACATAGGACTTATGCGACTGAAATGTCTATTCGGCTATGGATTCCTTTTCTGTTATGTGCACAACCTGTCTTTATTTTTTATGTTTATGGATGTATATATATACATATGCAATTATGTGTACTCATTTTGGTTTATTATTTTGTAGATAAATGCCTTGATAAAGGCTTTGGCCGAAACGTTGGCGGCATTTTGTATGACTGGTTGTGACTTCAATAAATAAATTTATTTTGTTTGCACTACTTTTGTAGTCCTCGGATTGATCTACGATATTGATTATTTTTTCCGAGAACTTTGCTATATTGGATTTACATCCCCTTGATCTTTTGAGGGTTGAACCAATATCAGACTCCCAGCGAGAGGTGTAGCCCAGGCACCGCCTGTGAGTTGGAGAGTTGATGTGTGAGTAAAGAAGGGATATAATACCTGGAGCATGTGGGTTTTGGCGGCATCTCTGTTCAAAGGGGGTGAAGGAATAGGCGGGGGGGCAGAGTTTCTTAGTAGAGATTGAACAAAATTTTTAAGTTGCAAGTATTGAAATATTTCTCTCGGTGGGAGATGGTATTGTTCACTCAAAGCAGAAAATGGGATAAGCCCATCCACGTTGATGAGATGGTGAACTCTCATTATTCCCGCCGTGACCCATAGTCGGAAGTCCCTAAGGGAATCCACTCCCGGGGGGAACTAGGCATTACCCCACAAGGGGGCCAAGGGTAGGAATGAAGATATTAAATGTGAGGAGTATTTTAATGAGTCCCAGATTCTGAGAGAGTGAACCATGATGGGGTTAGTGATTTCTCTCCGGTGTGTTGGGAGAGTCCAGAGCAACGTATCTAGGGTACTCAAGTGGAGTTCTGAGGCCTCTAGAGCTAGCCATAGGGGGGGTTCAGAATAGGCGTGGGTCAACGTCAGTTGACCAAGTTTGGCTGCTTGATAATATTTCGAGAGGTTTGGGACTCCCAATCCCCCTTTTAGACAATGGCGGTAAAGGGTGGCTCTATTAACCCTAGGAAGACCCCCTCCAAACAAAGGTATTAATCGCTCGCTGAGCTATTTTAAGGTATTGTGTGGGGACTGAGACTGGGAGGACCCGAAATAGATAAAGTAATTTAGGGAGTATAGTCATCTTTAGTGCGCGTACTCTGCCGAGCCAGGAGAGGTTAAGTTTGCCCCATGACTGGAGTATTGATCGAATTTTACAGAGCATATGAGGATAATTAGCCGCGTATAATGAGCTGTACTCTGAAGTAAGTTTCACTCCTAAGTAGTCCAAATGGTTAGAGGTCCACTGAAACGGGAAATCTTGTTTTAGCAATGTGATAGTGGAGGAAGGGAGAGTGATGTTCATGGCATAGGATTTAGAGGGATTAATTTGTAGACCTGAAATGTGTTTAAAGTTATTAAGAGTTTGAAGTAGGGCTGGGAGGGATGACCGAGGAGATGTTAGGAGGAGCAGCATGTCGTCAGCAAACAAGAAAAGTTTATGGGGGACTGATGCTATAGTGACTCCCTGGATGGATGAATTGAGTCGAAGGTGTATCGCCAAGGGTTCAAATGCTAAAAGAAATAATATAGGTGATAAGGGACAGCCTTGGCGAGTACCTCTATGAATAGGGAGACGCGGGGAGGAGAAGCCGTTGTATTGTACATATGCAGAAGGGGAGCTATAAAGGGCCTGAATCATTGTAAGAAAGTAAGGAGGGAAACCCCATTTCCGCAAGACCGCAAACAGATAAGACCAAGAAATAGAGTCAAAAGCTTTTTTAATGTCAAGCGACAATAACATGCTTGGTAAATTGCGCTGTTTGCAATGGTGCAACAGGTGAGAGACCCTTCTTATATTATCTGATGCTTGTCTTTTGGGAAAGAAACCTACCTGGTCTCTATGTATTATGGCTCCCAGACCCAAGATTAGACGTTGTGATAGAATCTTGGCTAATATTTTAAGGTCTATGTGAATTAGGGATATTGGTCTGTAGTTAGACCATACTAACTGATCAGAATTAGTCTTTGGTATCATAGACACAGCTGCTATTAATGATGCCTCTCCAGGTTTATTACAGTCTCTCAAGGAGTTAAAGTAATTGGTAAGATGGGGTATCAGAAGTGGGGCATATTTTTTATAATATAGGGCTGTAAAACCATCCGGGCCGGGCTTTTTATTGACTTTCAATTGTTGGATAGCTAACTCTATGTCGTTAGAGGAAATAGGTTGGTTAAGCGAATCAATCAAACTTGGGCCAAGAGCAGGGAGTGGGACGGAGTCCAAGAAAGCTTCCAGCTCCCCTGAATCGACAGTTGAAGTGGCGCTATATAATTGTTTTAATTTCTGCTGAAACAATTGCGGGTTGGACGTGATTCCTGAGGGGGTATGTAATCTTACTGGGGGACGGGGTTGGGGTAGGCATTTTAACCGACGTGCTAAATTGGAGTTGTTTTTATTATTGAGGGCATAAAACCGTTGTTGGGACCAGCGTAAGGCTCGGTCAGCGTTTTCAGAGAGACAGAGATCGAGTTCAGTTCGAGCGTGATTGAGGTCTTTGTATATATCAGGGGAAGGCGAATTCTTTAATTGAGTCTCAAGCACTGATACCCTGTCCTCCAATTCAGCCATCTTCGCACATCTCTCTATTTTCCTGCGGGAGGCCACTTGAATACAGAGGCCTCTCAATACTGCCTTATGCACTTCCCACAAAGAAATAGGGGAAGAAGCTGATTGAAGATTTAAAGAAAAATACTCTTCTAGGTGACCTTTTAATTTCAAATTGATATCAGGGTAGGAGAGCAGAGAGTCGTTCAGGATCCAATTATATGATTGCAGTTTAGGGTGCAGCACGGAACATATAAGCAAGATTGGGGAATGATCAGACCATGGGGTGGAAAGGATGGAGACATTAGAGATGTTAGGAATGAAGGATGGATGGGCAAATATGTGGTCTATTCTGGAAAAATACGTATAATCTCTCTGTGAGGGGTGCAACTCCCTCCACAGGTCCACCCACTGGTATTGGGAGAGGAGTTTATTAAGGGAGGACGAGTCCACCGACGGGAGAGGCGATGGAATAGTAAGGGATTGTGTAATTGTTGACCTATCCAAATGGGGTTTGAGTATACAGTTAGAATCGCCACACAATACCGTAGCTCCTTGGGCATGCTCGGTGATTAATTCACATAATTGAGAGAAAAAGGCGGTTTGATGGGTGTTAGGGGCATAGTACGAAACGATGGTTACCAGTTCGTCCGAAATGGTGCCTGTAACTATCAAGTAACGACCTTCTTTATCGGCTACTAAAGATTTAAAGACAAAAGGGACGGAGCTCTTAAAGCAAATGGCAACGCCTTTAGTCTTATTTGGGGCAGTAGCTAAATAATATAATGGGTAGGAAGCGGATAAGAACTTAGGATAAGAACTGGCCGAGAAGTGTGTCTCTTGGAGACAGACCACGTCAGCCCGTTGAGACCTATAATAGCGAAAGGCCTTGGTACGTTTGTGTGGAGAATTAAAACCGCGTACATTGTGTGAAATGATCGTTAGCGGCATGATAAAGAGATGTGGGGTTCGCCTATGGTAGCCATCTTTCGTGGTTTGGGGTTGGAAATGAAAGAGTCCTCTTGGTTCAGGCAAGATAGATATGATGGCGAGCTCAGTCGAGGGGTTCAAGAGAGGCCTGGATGTCTTCCTGGAGCAGAACAATATTGTATCATACAATTATTAGGTTCTGAAGAAGGACGTAGATCTGGGGATTTATTATGATGGAATATAGGCTGAACAGTATGGACAAATGTCTTTTTTCGGCCTTACTAACTATGTTACTATGTTATTATGTTAGATAGTGTTTACTCGGGTGGGGAATGGGGGAGGAGGAGTGGGTGGTCGGGTATAACTGGGATATAAGGGTAACAGGGGAAACCGTAACATTAGCCAAGCACAACAAGCTGAGCAGCAGTGTATAGGGACACTGTAGGGACATAAGGACAATTCAGGGACAACGCAATTTAGAGTAGACCTAGTAATTAAGTGTGAAGGAAGGGTGGGGTAGATGAGGAAAGCTGGATATATGGAGCACCAATAAGGCCTAGCAATATATTGGGTCTACATGTAGGTTGCGAACTGTGCCAGCCCTGTAGGGGCGGTTATTAAGAAAGAACTTACAGCTATAATGGAATACCAAAACAAAACAAGGCATAGAGTTAGTATCAATAACCTTATAATACAAATAGAACAACGGTGCATTATAAGAAAAATAGACCTTCTTAGGCACTCATAGCTGGTAAAATAACAAGTCAAATCTGGATTCCAAGTAAACGTCCAATAGAGGCCAAAGGCGCTGAAGAATCATAGAAAAGAAACTGGAAAATAATCCTAAACTGTGAAGTGAAAAAACATTAGTATGCGTCAATAGCATTAACACAAACTTATCTGTCTGCTATAAAACAGTCAAAAGATAATATTGACACCAAAGGATTCTAAGGCTGCAGTCTGAATTGCCTAGGTGTGGATCAAAGCTCCAGGAGGAGCTATAGTAATCGTTGGGTCTCAAGGGGGGCCCGATGAGGCCTGCAGCTCAGATCGTCTGTCTCCCGACCGCGGCAATGACGATGATGGTTGTGGGGCAGGTGAGGGGGGATTCATAAGCTGCAGCTGGTGAGGCAGCGGCCCGCGCCCTCCGGGGAAAGGACCGTGTGAACCATCTCACCGTGGGTAAATATCAGCTTAAAGGGGAATCCCCAATGATACTTAATGTTTTTGGAACGTAAAACTTCCAAGTATGGTCTCATTGCCCGTCTTTTCGCAATAGTAGTAGGGGCCAGGTCTGGGAACAGTTCGTAGGAGTGCCCCTGGAAAACCAAAGATGTAGAATTTCTTGCAGCTTGGAGGAGTTGATCTTTAGTTTTATAATAATGTAGCTTTAAGATTATGTCTCTCGGGGGGACATTGGGGTTTTTCCTGGTTAGGGCTCTGTGAATGCGGTCCATCTCAAGGCGTTCAATAGAAATGCCGGGTAGAAGTTCTTGGAACAGAGCTGTGGCCGTTGACTGGAGGTCTGTAATGGACTCCGGCAGGCCTCTAATTCTGATATTGCTTCGGCGGGCTCGATTCTCGAAATCCTCTAGTTTGTTGTTGAGGGTATATATCTCCTCATGAAGCGACTCCATATCTTTTTCCTGGGTGGCAAGATTGGTTAGAGCAGAGTCCATTTTATCTTCTAAGTCAGAGGTACGAGATCCCAGCTCCCTAATCTCTTTCGTTAGGTCTTTAGTCAATTTATCGGACATTTTGGATAATTCCGTATGTAAAATAGACTGAAATTGAGAGAGTAGGGCATTGTGGTCCGGAATTGGGGTACTAGGGACCCTGGTGGTAGAGGCTGGAATTGTATCTGGCTCTGCTCCGTCCATTATGGAAGAATTAGAGGATTCAGACTGGGAGTGTGGCCCAGGGGACATAGTATCTTCTAGATCCATCAGCGCCTGGAACCGATTGCTAGCGTACCTGGAGTTAGTTCTACGCTGCTTAGTCATGGGAGCAGTGGAATTAGATAGAGAACCACAGTATTATACGACCAGCTTAAAAAGATAGAATCAAGGGAAATGCATGCTGTACATTGTTCCTTACAGGGGTTGGGGGGGTGCTGGTTTCAGGCCATTAATTCCGACTCAGTAAACTTTTAAGGTGTTCCGAGGATAAGAAGGTGGTGACAGTTCCTTCAAGCGGTCAGTAGGTGTCAGTACAGGATCACATATCTGAGAACTGAGCCGTCTGCAATTCTTCAATATTCACCAAGGTACAGACCCTGCAATCTGCGCTTTCAAGTCTTTTAAAATGGAGGGGGTTAGGATGTTGAGGTCTTTTCTACTACTTTAGTGCTTGGGCCTTTAGATGAAAATGGCGCCAATATAAGTATGCAGACTGTCCGTTCCCTGAATTCTCTCTCCGGCGCTGTTAATAAAGAGGGAAGTGGAGTGCCCCCTGACAGACTTATTTAGATTTCTTCCCAAGCGACTCTAAATACAGGGTTCTCCCAGCACTCAGGCCGACTCCACAGTGTCCCTCTCCAGGGAAGGCCAGTCGCGCCTTGCGTTTCCTGTCTATGGGGAAGCTTCTTATAGGGGGAGAACCCCGAGCACAACAGCATCGCCTGTCCTACCTCGGAAAATGCGGCACAAGTAGAGTCACCACAGCAATCGGCGCTCCTCCACTCACCGCCGTCGGACGGACTCGGCCCCGCTGACGGTCCCCCGCCGCTGAACACACCGGAGCACCAGATGGCCGGCGATGTGGCAGGTAAGCAGACGCAGCCTTGGGGAGGCGGCTCTGGATCCTCGGCACGTAGGTGCTAATCTGTCTCACCGAGACCAAGCGCCGGCCTCACAGCGAGCACAGAGGCTGCGGCGCCGCTTTCTTCGGCAGCGGATCTCCCCAAGCAGAGCCACCAGGTCCCAGGTAAACGGGGGTGAGTTCCTCTCTTGCCTCACTGAATTCAGTTTTCTTTAATAGGAGGATGAGGTGCGGCAGGTCCACAGGCAAATGGTGGGCCGTATTCTCTCCTGTCAGGCTTCAGGCCTGCTTGCAGGCCTCAGATTTCCAGCGGGCCTAGAGCGTAAATATGCGGTCAATATGATCAATCAACGACTCTAGGGTCCAGAGGCAGATGTTCGTTGCCTCTAGGTGTATGGATGAGTCCACAAAACCTTCGGATTGATTAGATTGCAAGATCTATCAGTGGAGCACAAGGAGAGTGTGTCCTGCTCCTTCAGATGCTAGCCACGCCCCCCCCGATCCTGTTATTTTGTTTGTCTGATTGGTGTACTACGGTGCACAACTACTCCTGAGTGGAGGAAGGGTACAGACGGAGGGCAAATTCAGGAGATAAGGCAAGGTATGTGGCCCCGACATCCTCACCTTCAGAAGTATACTGGGGAACAGGGTGAGCTTGGGCGCCCCCTAGCGTTAGGGATGGAACCCCTGGTCCCAGGTCACCCAACAAACAAGTCGTGATGTGGCCCAAGTACTGATCACCTCTGTACAAGATATGATAATCTGTAAAATATTATTGCTGCAGGGCATTAAGGGGAGGCCCATGTGACAATGCAAAATGTTAGCCCACTCCCTAATGCCTTAGTATTGAAGCCTCAGAAATTATGCCCGGCAGCCGCAAAACAAATCTCAAATTGTTTGAATTCAAGCAAAATCGCAAATTTCAGAAAATGCAACACAAACTCGACCTTGGCAGGATCAATCTATTGATCTATAGTCATAACATTATTTCCGTTCCGCAGGACTGGCGCATAGCAAATGTGGTGCCAATATTCAAAAAGGGCTCTAAAAGTGAACCTGGAAATTATAGGCCAGTAAGTCTAACCTCTATTGTTGGTAAAATATTTGAAGGGTTTCTGAGGGATGTTATTCTGGATTATCTCAATGAGAATAACTGTTTAACTCCATATCAGCATGGGTTTATGAGAAATCGCTCCTGTCAAACCAATCTAATCAGTTTTTATGAAGAGGTAAGCTATAGGCTGGACCACGGTGAGTCATTGGACGTGGTATATCTCGATTTTTCCAAAGCGTTTGATACCGTGCCGCACAAGAGGTTGGTACACAAAATGAGAATGCTTGGTCTGGGGGAAAATGTGTGTAAATGGGTTAGTAACTGGCTTAGTGATAGAAAGCAGAGGGTGGTTATAAATGGTATCGTCTCTAACTGGGTCGCTGTGACCAGTGGGGTACCGCAGGGGTCAGTATTGGGACCTGTTCTCTTCAACATATTCATTAATGATCTGGTAGAAGGTTTACACAGTAAAATATCGATATTTGCAGATGATACAAAACTATGTAAAGCAGTTAATACAAGAGAAGATAGTATTCTGCTACAGATGGATCTGGATAAGTTGGAAACTTGGGCTGAAAGGTGGCAGATGAGGTTTAACAATGATAAATGTAAGGTTATACACATGGGAAGAAGGAATCAATATCACCATTACACACTGAATGGGAAACCACTGGGTAAATCTGACAGGGAGAAGGACTTGGGGATCCTAGTTAATGATAAACTTACCTGGAGCAGCCAGTGCCAGGCAGCAGCTGCCAAGGCAAACAGGATCATGGGGTGCATTAAAAGAGGTCTGGATACACATGATGAGAGCATTATACTGCCTCTGTACAAATCCCTAGTTAGACCGCACATGGAGTACTGTGTCCAGTTTTGGGCACCGGTGCTCAGGAAGGATATAATGGAACTAGAGAGAGTACAAAGGAGGGCAACAAAATTAATAAAGGGGATGGGAGAACTACAATACCCAGATAGATTAGCGAAATTAGGATTATTTAGTCTAGAAAAAAGACGACTGAGGGGCGATCTAATAACCATGTATAAGTATATAAGGGGACAATACAAATATCTCGCTGAGGATCTGTTTATACCAAGGAAGGTGACGGGCACAAGGGGGCATTCTTTGCGTCTGGAGGAGAGAAGGTTTTTCCACCAACATAGAAGAGGATTCTTTACTGTTAGGGCAGTGAGAATCTGGAATTGCTTGCCTGAGGAGGTGGTGATGGCGAACTCAGTCGAGGGGTTCAAGAGAGGCCTGGATGTCTTCCTGGAGCAGAACAATATTGTATCATACAATTATTAGGTTCTGTAGAAGGACGTAGATCTGGGGATTTATTATGATGGAATATAGGCTGAACTGGATGGACAAATGTCTTTTTTCGGCCTTACTAACTATGTTACTATGTTACTATGTTATTTTTAATGAGATACTCCAATATAGCATCTCTTAGAAAACCTCAAGGGCTTTACCCACAGTAGAGGTTAAGCTTACCAGCATGCAACTCCAGCTCCAGATTTGTTTACCTGTATGAATATTGGCACCACTTTTGACCCCCCCCCCCCAACCCCCTTCTCCCCTCCACCACCCCCCCCCCCGGTCCTATGGTGCAGGACGCCGTTATTATGGCATCTGTGAACATTAAAAATAATGGTCTGTCTATCATGGTATTAATTCCTACAGTACTAGGGGCACCTGCTATCCGGGCCTGGGGGAATTGCCTACTTTACTGATTATGAAGTTAGCCAGATGATATATTTAATGGGGAAATAATGGTATCTATGATCATGTCATTTGTGATGGGATTTTGTTGGTAAATAATGCTCTTATGCAAAATGCTAGTCTACCATTTATTCCAATTTATTTCTGAGGAGGCTAACACTCTCATTTTTGAATTTCTTAGTGGTTATGTTGTTGAAAAATATTTTTTGATTAATTTTATTTTATTTGGCAATAAGCCTTTCTGTCTTAATCTTTGCTGCCTTTATTTTCTTTTACACAATTTTTTTTCTGTATAATTATCTAGTGTCTCGTCCATACCCTCTTGCAGGGCCGGACTGGGACTAAAATTCAGCCCTGGCATTTGAAGTTACACAGGCCCGCTTGTCACATGGTGACTGTATAATATCTTTGTACACTTGTAGGCCGGACCGGTTTTAGGCAAAGTGGGGCCCTAGGCAAAGTTTAAAATGGGGCCCAAAATGCTAACATATTACACATCACACAAAAGCATTTTGGTTGTATTTACAAGCGCTGAGTTCAGGCCGCTAAATGAGTTTGATCAACAATACTGAAGTTGTTCAACACTTGTTTCCCGGCCTCTTTCCACCGTCTGAAGAATAATGATGGGACAGAACGATCACTAATAGATCACTAACCAATCCCCATACAGTATCATGTTATCAGCGGCACATCTACAGTTTACATCGGCGATGTGCTGCTGAGAACAATGATTTTTGTTCCGGCAAAAACAATCTGAATATGCAGCATTTTACTTGTTTAGTAAAATACACCCCACAGTCCTCCATATATTATAATGTGCACCACAGTCCTCCACATAGTACAATACACTCCCTATAGTCCTCCATATATTAAAATACACTGCTCAGTCCTCCACATAGTATAATACACTCCTCATAGTCCTCCATATAGCATAATACACTCCTCATAGTGCTCCATATAGTATAATTCACCGCCATAGTCATCCATGTAGTACAATTCACTTTCCATGGTATAATGCACCCCATAGTTCTTCATATAGTATAACGTATTCCCCATAGTCCTCGATACAGTATAATGCAGCCCACATATAGTATAATGTAGCCACCACCCTACAGAATATAATGCGGCAACCACAGAGTATAATGCAGCCACCCCACAGTATAATGCAGCCACCCCACATAGTATAATGCAGCCACCCCACAGAGTATAATGTAACCCCATAGAATATAATACAGCCCACCTCCCCATAATATAGTATATAACCCAACCTCCCACATAGAATATAATATACCCCCACAACAGTATATACCACAGCCACATAGTACATAACATGGCCTCCCCATAGAAGATAATATACTCCCCATAGTATATAGCAAAGCCCGCATAGTATATAGCACAGCCCGCATAGTAGATAAAACAGCCCAAACAGCAGTATACAGCACAGCCCACACAGTAGTATATACAGCACAGCCCAAACAGTAGTATATACAGCACAGCCCACACAGTAGTATTTACAGCATAGCCCACACAGTAGTATATACAGCACAGCCCGCACAGTAGAATAGCCAGCACAGCCCGCACAGTGGTATATCCACCACAGCCCACACAGTGGTATATCCAACACAGCCCGCACATTGGTATATCCAGCACAGCCCGCACAGCGGAATATACAGCACAGCCCGCACAGTGGTATATACAGCACAGCCTTCACAGTGGTATATCCAGCACAGCCCGCACAGTGGTATATCCAGCACAGCCCACACAGTGGTATATACAGCACAGCCCGCACAGTGGTATATCCAGCACAGCCCACACAGTGGTATATCCAGCACAGCCCACACAGTGGTATATACAGCACAGCCCGCACAGTAGTATATCCAGCACAGCCCGCACAGTGGTATATACAGCACAGCCCGCACAGTGATATATACAGCACAGCCCACACAGTGGTATATCCAGCACAGCCCACACAGTAGTATATCCAGCACAGCCCGCCCAGTGGTATATCCAGCACAGCCCACACAGTGGTATATACAGCACAGCCCGCACAGTGGTATATACAGCACAGCCCGCACAGTGGTATATCCAGCACAGCCCACATAGTGGTATATCCAGCACAGCCCGCACAGTGGTATATCCAGCACAGCCCGCACAGTGGTATATCCAGCACAGCCCGCACAGTGGTATATCAAGCACAGCTTGCACAGTGGTACATCCAGCACAGCCCGCACAGTGGTATATCCAGCACAGCCCGCACAGTGGTATATCCAGCACAGCCCACACAGTGGTATATCCAGCACAGCCCGCACAGTGGTATATCCAGCACAGCCCGCACAGTGGTATATACAGCACAGCCCGCACAGTGGTATAGCCAGCACAGCCCGCACAGTGGTATAGCCAGCACAGCCCGCACAGTGGTATATCCAGCACAGCCCGCACAGTGGTATATCCAGCACAGCCCGCACAGTGGTATATCCAGCACGGCCCGCACAGTGGTATATCCAGCACAGCCCACATCTCTCCTCCTCCCCCCGAGAATGTCCCCACAGTCCAGCAAAAAAAAAAACACTCTCCTCACCTTTCCTCGTGCCCCGCGTTGCTTCCAGCACAGTCCGCACAGTGGTATATCCAGCACAGCCCACACAGTGGTATATCCAGCACAGCCCGCACAGTGGTATATCCAGCACAGCCCGCACAGTGGTATATACAGCACAGCCCGCACAGTGGTATAGCCAGCACAGCCCGCACAGTGGTATAGCCAGCACAGCCCGCACAGTGGTATATCCAGCACAGCCCGCACAGTGGTATATCCAGCACAGCCCGCACAGTGGTATATCCAGCACGGCCCGCACAGTGGTATATCCAGCACAGCCCACATCTCTCCTCCTCCCCCCGAGAATGTCCCCACAGTCCAGCAAAAAAAAAAACACTCTCCTCACCTTTCCTAGTGCCCCGCGTTGCTTCCAGCACAGTCCGCACAGTGGTATATCCAGCACAGCCCACAAAGTGGTATAGCCAGCACAGCCCGCACAGTGGTATATCCAGCACAGCCCGCACAGTGGTATATCCAGCACAGCCCGCACAGTGGTATATCAAGCACAGCCCGCACAGTGGTATATCCAGCACAGCCCACACAGTGGTATATCCAGCACAGCCCGCACAGTGGTATATCCAGCACAGCCCGCACAGTGGTATATACAGCACAGCCTGCACAGTGGTATAGCCAGCACAGCCCGCACAGTGGTATAGCCAGCACAGCCCGCACAGTGGTATATCCAGCACAGCCCGCACAGTGGTATATCCAGCACAGCCCGCACAGTGGTATATCCAGCACAGCCCGCACAGTGGTATATCCAGCATGGCCCGCACAGTGGTATATCCAGCACAGCCCACATCTCTCCTCCTCCCCCCGAGAATGTCCCCACAGTCCAGCAAAAAAAAAAAACACTCTCCTCACCTTTCCTCGTGCCCCGCGTTGCTTCCTGCTCCTGTCTCAGCGGCTGCAGTCTGCCCGGGACACAGCAGATGCGCGATGATATGACATCATCGCGCACCCGCAGTGTCAGAGGCAGAGCGGGGAATGATGGAAGAGGGAGTGTCTGTAGATGCTCTCTCCTTCATCATTGCATTCAACTGTACCGGCGTCATAGACGCCGGTATATGTTGTGAATTCTGCTTTTGGGCTCCCTCCGGTGGTTGTAGGTGGTAATGCAGTTGTGCCTGGGCTGCAGTCCTGGACAAGTGTATCTGCTGATTGCAATTCTGACTGGGGTATTTAGGTTTGCAGGACTCATTAGTCCTTGCCAGTTGTCAATGTTTCTTGGAAGGTGTTGGACCTCTGTCTGGCTTCTCCTGCTTAGCTGCCAATTCACCAAAGATAAGTGTCTGTTTCTTTTTCTATGGCACTCATGCTGTGTGTTTGTTTTTTGATTGTATTCCTGCTCTGAGTGTAGGATTCTCTGGAGTTGCAGATATACGTTCCACGTCTTTAGTTAGATGGAGGAATTTTTGTATAATCTGCTGTGGATATTTTTGGAAGGGTTTTAATACTGACCGCACAGTACTCTGTCCTATCCTTTCCTATTTTAGGTAGAGTGGCCTCTTTTGCTAAATCCTGTTTTCTGCCTACGTGTGTCTCTCCTCTCCTACTCACAGCCAATATTTGTGGGGGGCTGCCTATCCTTTGGGGTTCTGCTCTGAGGCAAGGTAGAATTCCTATTTCCATCTTTAGGGGTATTTAGTCCTCCAGCTGTGACGAGGTGTCTAGGGTTTGTTAGGTGCACCCCACGGCTACTTCTAGTTGCGGTGTTAAGATCAGGATTTGCGGTCAGTACAGTTACCACCTACTCCAGTGAAAGTTTTCATGCTGCTACAAGGTCACCGGATCATAACAGGTATAGTTGAATGCGACGGCAGTGGGGTGAGTCGGCGGCGGTGGGGGGAGGCGGATCGAGCGGCCCACGACTGGCACCGGCCCTTCTGGCATTTGCCAGTCCAGCCCTGCCCTCTTGTTATATTTGCTTGTCACTCCCCTCTTGCTTTAATTCTCTAAATGCTTTTTTGTCATTTACTGCACCCTGTACTGTTTTGTTCTGTATGAGAATATTTTCTGTTGCTTCCATTACAGTGGTATATAAAAGTTTGGGCACCCCTGGTCAAAATTACAGTTAAAGGTACCATCACATTTAGCGACGCTGCAGCGATATAGACAACTATGCCGATCGCTGCAGCGTCGCTGTTTGGTCACTGGAGAGCTGTCACACAGACCGCTCTCCAGCGACCAACGATGCCGAAGTCCCCGGGTAACCAGGGTAAACATCGGGTTACTAAGCGCAGGGCCGCGCTTAGTAACCCGATGTTTACCCTGGTTACCATTGTAAATGTAAAAAAAAAAAACACTACATACTTACATTCCGGTGTCTGTCACGTCCCTCGCCTTCAGCTTCCCGCACTGACTGTGAGCGCCGGCCGTAAAGCAGAGCGGTGACGTCACCGCTGTGCTCTGCTTTACGGCCGGCCGGCACTGACAGTCAGTGCGGGAAGCTGAAGGCAAGGGATGTGACAGACACCGGAATGTAAGTATGTAGTGTTTGTTTTTTTTACATTTACAACGGTAACCAGGGTAAACATCGGGTTACTAAGCGCGGCCCTGCGCTTAGTAACCCAATATTTACCCTGGTTACCAGTGAACACATCGCTGGATCGGCGTCACACACGCCGATTCAGCGATGTCAGCGGGTGATCCAGGGACAAAATAAAATTCTGGACTTTCAGCTCCGACCAGCGATGTCACAGCAGGATCCTGATCGCTGCTGCGTGTCAAACACAATGATATCGCTATCCAGGACGCTGCAACGTCACGGATCGCTATCGTTATCGTTGTAAAGTTGCTCAGTGTGACGATACCTTAAGAAACGTGAAGTTTAAACAATTTCTAACAGGCCTTAAGTTAAAGATGACACATTTCCTTTGTATTTTAGGCAAATACAAAAGATACTTGCAAAACTGGGGGTGCTACTAGGTACCTACCATATAGGGTGCCCAATCTTTGCATTGGCCCATTTTCCTTTTTGTAATTTTTAAAATGTCCAAATCTTTAACCTTGTTAAAATTATCAAAAAGATACAATGCCCAACATGTTTTAATTATTTTATTTATTACACAAATATCACACCACAACAAGTAAAATATATTAAATCAATATCTAATGCTAAAATCACAGAGAACACAACGGACCTGTTATTTGAAGCTAAAATAAGAATTAAGAAAATTCAAACAAATTAATAGCATGAAAATAAAGTAGCCATTAAGCAAAAGTATGGAGTTGCTGTGCCATTAATTACTGAGCTTATATACAGCCAGAGCATATTTGAGCTGATTGGTAAAAGTTATGCTCCGGACTCACACAGATCTCATATTAATGACCAATTTTAAAGATAGTTTTATCAAATTTTAAGTCCAAGATGGGCACTTTATTATCAAGTTGCTCCCCAGTTCGACTATTCTAAAAGTTCCATAACCTGTGTGAATAGTGTTTAGTTTTACTATCCAACCTTGCAATGCAATTAAGCTGTCATTAACTTGTTGACGTTCTAATGATATTGAGTTACTCTGCTCAACCCGTTCCAGTCTGTACAGTAAAGCTATACAATTATGCAAAGGAAAAAGATGATGAAATGTCCCTAATACTTCGCTGTAGAGATGTTGCCAGCGATGTGTAACCGGGGGCCAGGGTGGTAGCCGTACCGAGGGATTGCTGCTGCTTCCTCATCACACCCCGATGCTCCGCTACAGAAATATTGTGTCCATTTTGTGGTGTCCTGTGTGTGTCAAGTAGTTCACCCATCTGTGAGTCAGAATCCTTCACAGCATACAGGGCTCCAATCCATCACAGACGCACACAAATGTTATCAAAGTCCCGATTCATTTTCAATAAAACTTTACTTAACTCGTGCATCTTCATAACAGACTTAATCCAACAATCTTCAAAAGACATAAGAACTTCTCCTGCACTTTCCCTGGTCTTTCCCTTCAGCTTATCTTCTAGCACTGTGGCTTCCAGACACGCAGTCCCCTGGGAATTCCAGCTTTCTGATACTAGGTGCTCCCCGTCCACTTTCCCCATCCTGGACGAAAAATCAGGTTGCCTCTGCAATTCCTGTTCGGACCGTAAGTCCCGAACATCACGGGAGGTAACCCACAGACAAGCCACCGACCCTTCCAGACTGCCTCACTTTTCATGTGCTTCAAGATCTAACATCTCCAGACCTGCTTCCCTCAGTCCTTCTTCTGTCTCTCTCAACTGTAACTCACCACACAACTACTACCACTCCTTCTAGAACAATTCCTCTCACTCTGCTCTAGCTCCTCCCACTACCTGAAAATTACCTCAGGAAGGCGCTCTCCCCGCCACTACACTGGCTCCTCCCCCTTCCTCAACTGTCACTACTCTGACTGAAACCAGTTCTCAACACAATCTAATCTCTTAGGCTGGGTTCACACTGCGTCTGTGGTGTCCGTTAGACGGACTACGTTACACCACGGCATAACGCGGTGCAACGCAGTCCGTTAACGCCGCCATTAGGTCCTATGAAGGACGCATCGCTAGCGCACGCCCACTATGGGTGTCCGCTAGCGATGTGCCACCATTGAGTGACGGACCATGGGACGTGGGCTGCAGCGTTTCCAGGTCCGTCACTGCTAGCGCAGATAGAGCATCTGCTAGCTCTATCTGCGCTAGCGCGATGGAATGTCGGCACTTGCGTTAACAGCAGCCCGTTAACGCATGTGTTGAACGGGCTGCTGTTAACGCAATGTGAACCTAGCCTTACTCTACAGTGCCTCCCTTAACACTAACCCACAACTACACTGCCACAACCCTTACCAATGCTGACCTACCACTGCCACTGACTGTCCCTATTCCTGTCCCTAACACACAGATATCAGAACAGTGTCAGCCATTATTATACTATACAGTGTCAGCTATCATAAACTACACCGGGCACACAGCAAACACAAAACATACCCAGTTTCATTTGGTAGGCATGCACAGGAATGCAGGGCTCAAACCAGTGGCCTGCACACCCCCTTACAGATGTATGCCATGATCATTTATTAGGTTCAATCCTACCATCTATTGGTGAATTATCCTATGTTTTTTTCAATGATGATCAAGTTCCAAGAAGTTGGGAGTAGAAATTTGTAGATCTGGCAAAATTCAAATTCACTTAATTGCGCTTATTTTCCTAGGAAATATGATTTGTCACGAAGTTATTCTCCGCGAGCTGAATGTAAATTCTTGTACTCACTTTCCACTCACCTGTCCAACCCTTCTACTCTCCACCGTTCCCAATCCGGTCCTCAGTGAATTTTGTTATCACAGATGCAGGACACTAAATCCCTGGGCCTCTTCACACAGGGACGATGAGGAGAAGAGGGATGGTGTAGTGTAAGGGGAATGGAGAGGTGAGTGGTTAGTTGAGTATAAGTATTTATTTTATTTTTTTAACCTTTTGATGACCCTACACAGTTTCGTCAAATGGCGGCCATTAGCTCGAATAATCGGTCCAACCATTTGATTAACATACAAATCGTTAAAATAATTGAACAAACATCGTTAAAGAGATGAGCAAAGGGACCTTTAAGAATGGTTCCTAAAACACAAACACTTTAAGTTAAACAACTCATTGCTGGAAGAGATCAAGTACAAAGAATGGAACAAAGGAGGGCTACATGTTATTATGTAGAAAATAAAAACGTAATACTTGTAATTAAAAAGTAGTCCCGAAGCAAAAAGACTCATAGATATCAAAAACATTATCTGTAGCAGTAAAAGAAAGCTTATAGTTTTCAAAGCATTAAAGTGAAACTTTAAGTTTGGGCTCTGATTTTGTGACCCAGCGCTCCTCATCCGTCTGGTGTGGATTAGAAGGAAGTGAATTAACATGATGAGGGCAACACAGAGTATTATTAATGGCAGAAAGGAGCCTAAAGAAAATATCATGATTTGATTATTAACATTTGGAATCATAAGACTTTTCTTCTCCATCGTATTTTCAGCAGAAACATTTGAAAAATTTTGTAGTTTCCAGTCATAACCAAACCAAATTATTGGAAGACTGAAAATCAGCGAAATCAGCAGAGAAGCCAACATCAACCATGGAACCATGGTGGAGATCCTGGTCTTCAGGAAGACCAAGAGCTTATTGTTGTAGGTTACAATTTTCACACAGTAGAAGACACAGAGGATGGTGGCAATCCAGTGACTGGTATGGATCATGAATATGGCCACAATGTATAGGGCTAATAAGACAGTCTTTATGTTCTCCAGCCAGGAAAGAAACTGAAGCACAGAGTTCCGCAAAATGATGCTGGAAAAACACAAGACTCTGGTCATCGCTAAGGCGCTCAGGATCTTATCAGAAGTCTTAAAAGAATTCAGACTTTTCCATTTCATGAAATTTTCAGCCAGAATAATCAGATTTACTGTGAATCCCACCAGACATTCCGTAGTGAGTACAGCCGCGAGAACATATTGGGTAGAAGCTTCCATCGTCCTTCCAGTCTTGTCTGCAGATCGAAACATCCAGCGCTTTTTATAGTTGTTTTGTGTCCATTACTCATGTAAATTCTTTCAGTATGGTTGAATTGCATGCAAATCTTTAATCCGGTCTGTAACTGATTTTAAATATAAGTGCTCCGCAGAGAAAACAACATGCAAATAAGAGAAGTAACAACTTTACACTTGTTTCAGACAGCAAAATTCATTTTAGAACATAGGTGGCTAAAAATACTGATCTACTACATCAAATAGTTGGGGTTAGAAAACTAAAATTAGCCCTGATTAATTCCAATTGAATAGTTACATTTATACACATTATACAGTGGCACGTTGAGGCTGTAAAACTTGGGACTAAAATGACTGTAAACGCTTCAGATGATGCTAACTGAGGATCAGAGCATATGTACAGCATAAGATTCCCTACATGATGAGCCTAAATGTGCTCCCATTATCCCCTTCTCCGCAAAGCCTGTTTTCACCATCCTAACCAGGCCAAATTTAACAATTCTGACCCTTTATCTGGAACACTTCAAATGAATCTGAATCTGTTTTTTTGGGACATGTTGTACTTTATGTTACTCGTAAATTTAGGTCAACTTTTTTTTGCATTTATTTGTGAAATTATTGGAATTTTGTTGAATATTTTCAATTTTTAAGCTTTCAATTTTTATAATGTTAAACCAGTCATTGAAACTGCACAGAATAATTAATAAATAACATTTCTAACATGTCTACTTTACATCACCATCATCATTTTTGAAATATAATTTTTTTTAGGAAGTTAGAATGGTTAAAAGTTGACCAGCGATTCTAATTGTTTATAAAATTTACTAAACCGATCTTATTATTAATAATAATAATATTAATTTGATTTCTATTGTGCCAACATATTCCGCAGCACTTTACATTTTAGAGGGGACTTGTACAGAAAATAGACATTACAGCATAACCATAAACACAGATCAAAACAGATACCAAGAGGAATGAGGGCCCTGCTGCTCGTAAGCTACAAACTATAGGAAAAGGGGAGACATGTGAGGTGGATGGTAACAATTGCCTTCGCTGTCTGGACCAGCCATAGTGTAAGGCTCGGGTGTTAATGTAAAGCTGCATGAACCAGTTAACTGCCTAAGTATGTAGCAGTACAGACACAGAGAGCTATTAACTGCATAAAGTGTATGAGAACATGATGAAAGGAACCTGATTATGGTAAAAAATTTGAAAGGGCCACACAGGGATAGTTAGGTTAAAGCATTGAGGCGGTAGGCCAATCTGAAGAAATGAGTTTTTAGGGCACGCTTAAAACTGTGGGGATTGGGGATTAATTGTATTAACCTGGGTAGTGCATTCCAAAGAATCGGTGCAGCACGTGAAAAGTCTTGGAGACGGGAGTGGGAGGTTCTGATTATTGAGGATGTTAACGTCAGGTGATTAGCAGAACGGAGGACACGGGTAGGATGGTAGACTGAGATCAGAGAGGAGATGTAGGGTGGTGCTGAGCCATGGAGTGCTTTGTGGATGAGGGTAGTAGTTTTGTACTGGATTCAGGAGTGGATGGTTAACAAGTGTAATGACTGGCACAAGGTAGAGGCATCGGTGTAATTCGGGATCTGTGGAAGCGCATGTAGCGCGAAACAGTTGTCATCCCTGGACCATCATGTTCTCCCTGTCCATGTCCTAATAAAGATTTTTACAGCAACGGGCTTGGTGAGTGCTAACTACTTTTTTCTTTTTTTTGGATGTCATGCACTCTTTTGGTTATGCACCCCTAGTGCCCATGCAATTGAGTAGGAGGTAAAGGCACTGGTACAGCATTTTACAGCACGCAGATAGGTGATCACGTAGGCAGCAGTGCGGGTATATCTTTTTTCTTCTCAGTGAATAAACCCCATAAGTGACCCCATTTGGGAATTTTTCTAGAAGTGTGTTGAGCACCTTGAAGCCAGAGGTGCTTCACAGAATTTTATAACATTACGCTGTCAAAATGAAAAAAATAAATTTTTCCAGCAAAAATGTTGCGTTAGCCCCAAATATTTTATATTCATAAGGATAACAGGAGAAAATAGACCATACAATTTATTGTGCAATTTCTCCTGAGTACTTCGATACCCTATGAGTGGAGGAAAACTACTATTTGGGCGCATGGCAGGGCTTGGAAGGGAAGAAATACCAATTGACTTTTGGAACGCTAAATTGACTGCGAAACATAGCAGACACCATGTTGCATTTGTAGAGCCCTTGATGTGCCTAAATAGTGGAAACCCCCTACAAGTGAACCCATTTTGGAAATTACACCTCTCAATGAACTTATCTAGCAGTGTAGTGAGCATCATGAACCCAGAAATGCTTCACGGAATTTTATAGCGTTGAGGTGTGAAAATTAAGAAATTAATTTTTCGAGCAAAAATGTTGCTTTAGCCCCAAATCTTTCATTTCACAAAGGTAACAGGAGAAAATGGACTGAAAAAATGTATTGTGCAATTTGTCATTACTTCTCTGATACCTCATATGTGGTGGAAATCTCCTGTTTTGGCACAGGGCAGGGCTCTGAATGGAAAGAGCACCACCAATAAAATTGTGGAGCGCAATTATGGCTGGAGCATGTTGCGGATGCCATGTCACATTTGAAGAACCCCTGACATGCCAAAGCAGCAAATACCCTGACAAGTGTCCCCATTTCAGAAACAACGCCTCTTTTTATATTCATCTGAATCTTTAAACCTCAGGCGATTCACAGAATTGTATAACATTAGGTGGAGTCAATGGAAAATTTCCATTTATTCCACTAAAACGTTACATTGGCCTCAAGTTTTCAATTTTCAAAAGGGATAATCGGATAAAGTGTAACACAAAATATGTTATGGAATTTATTCGGAGTAGGCCAATACCCCATATGTGGTCGAAAACTACTTTTGAGGCAGAGTGCAAAGTTTTGAAGGGATGGAGCGAAATATTGCATTCACATTTTGCTGGAATGGTTTGATGTTGCCATGTCACATTGGCAGAGCCCCTGAGGTGCCATAACAGCAGAACCCCCCATAAGTGACCTCATTTTAAAAACTATATCACTTAATGATTTCATCCAGGGGTGCAGTGATCATATTGTCACCACATGGGTGACCCAGAATTTTATACCATTTGGTGGTGAAGAAAAACTAATTACATTTTTACCACAATAATTTTGTTTTAGGTCCAGATTTTACATTGCCATATGGTAAAATGTGTAAAAGGCAAATTTGACCCAATTTTTGCTGAATGTGACAATACCCCATATGTAGCTGTAGAGTACTACTTAGCCACACGGCGTGACTCGGAATGGAAGGAGAGCTATTTGAATCTTGGAGAACAGGAACGAGGGGGAAATTTGGATTAGGGGGAGCAGAATATGCTGAATTTATTTTGAAGGCCGAGGGGCCAAAGCCCTTTTCCAGAGCCATTGTGCTACCAGTAATGTGAAAGCCCCTATATTTCTATTGACGGAAGACAGACCTGAGTGGGGACTTGATTTTTTGTGAATTGAGTTGAAGCTTTTATTAGGAACATTTTATAGAACATTTCGGATTATATTTATCCTGTGCTCTACGCTGAGCACTTACATCAAGGTTTAAATCTAAATTTCTGAATGACATGATTCAGATGAAACCTGTGAGAAATCCATTCACAATGAGGCAGCAGAGTTACTATGGGATCTGGTCTGGCCTCTTTTCAGTGCTGTCCTTGTTTTCAGAGCTGCCCAAAACTGTGGTTATTATGCATGCTCAAAAATATGAAAACTGACGGATCATAGGCCAGACTGTGTCCACATCTGCCTCATTATAGGAAATCTTCCATCGGGGTTTTGTCTGAATCACTGAATCATGTATTTGGAGACTTACATGGAAACCCAGGTGCAAGAGCTCAATGTGGGGTTCAGGATAAATAGAGCCAAGCCTTACTGTGATATTTGGGAGGCAGAAAAAGAATCAACAGCAGGTCAAGAATTGGTTTTATTTATTTTTTACACTGTTCCTTGTGCATTATAAGTGATTAGACTGCTTTATTCTCCGTGTCGATACGATTACAGTGTTATCAGATTTATATTTTTTTTTTTTATATTTGGCTGTTGTCACACAATAATAGATGCTTTTATTTGCAAAACTAAGTTTTTCCATTGCTATATTATGAGAGCTATAATATTTGCATATTTCTGCTGACAGTCATCTGAGGGCCTGTTTATTGCGGGATGAGTTGACGTTTTTATTGGTACCATTTTTGGTCGCATATCATTTTTAATCACTTTCTATTCTGAGTTTTGGGAGGCAGAATGAACAAAAAACAGCAATTCAGGAATTGTTTTTTGGAGGCTTTTTCCATGCCGTTCTGCATGTGGTAAAAGTGATAAGACAACTTTATTCATTTGTTCAGTACTTTTACAGCGATGCCAAATTTGTATCTTTTTTATGTTTTGGCGCTTTTACATAATCAAAACTATTTTATAGAAAAATAATTGTACTTTCATTACTGTATTTTGAGAGATATAACTAGTTTATTTTTCCACGGATAGAACAATTTCGAGGCTTGTGTATTTTGGGGCAAGATGCTATTTTCAGCGATACTATTTTATTTACATTTGACTTTTGATCGTGTTTTATTCCACTTTTTGTTCAGTGGTATGATGAAAAAGATTTTTTTCCCCAAGTTTTTTGTTTGTTTTTTTTTAACGATTTTCACTGAAGAGGTTAAATAGTGGGACATTTTTATGGGTCACGTCATTCCCGGAAGTTGCGATAGCAAATATCTGTACTTTATTTGTTTATTTTTGGTTTTACATTAATATATGTATTTATTGGATTAATAATTTTGCTTTTTTTTGTTCTCTAGTTAGTATTTTTTTATATTTATACAATTTTTATAATCTTTTTTTCTTTTTTTTGCTTTTTTTACCTTATCCCAGTATCAGACATCATATTTCCCTGCCATGATCCCTTATCTAATACTCTATAATGCTTTTGTATTGCAGGGTGTTGGATCAGTGAATCAGACACAGGAAGGAGACATGTTAGCGCCTGCTCTGAGCAGGAGCTTAAAGGCCACTGTATCTGGGTGACCCCTGGGTCAGCTTTCGGCAAGGGGTCACTATGGAGACAATGTGATCGCCATTGCATTGTGCTGATTGGTGCAGAGAGGGAGCTATCGCTCTACTATACTTTGACTTTTACTTTTTTCTGTGTGTGTCTTTATTAATTTTCACTTTGGGTTGGGGTTAGTAATGGGGGTGCCTGATAGAATCCTCTCCATTACTATCCCCTGGGTTTGATTCCAGTGGACATGATAGAGCTGATATCAACTTCAAAACTATTACCCCACTTGCCAATGCACCAGGGCAAGTGGGAAGCGCTGAGGCTAAGCGCCAGAAAAGACGCATCTAATGATATCAGCCTGCAGCTGTCTACTTAGCCTTTGCTAGTTAATTCATATAGGGGTAAGCACACGTAATTTTTGGGAGGTCCTCCCATTTTAATAACTAATAAAAGACAAGCAAACAGTTGTGAGCTGATATTAATAGCCTGGGAAGCTTTATGGATATTGATCCCTTCCCAATCTAATAACACTCGCCCACAGTTGTTGGCTTTCCCTCAGCTGGTTACGTAAATTAAGGAGCTCCCAACACCAATTTTTTTAATGATTTATATATTCAATAATTACATGCACAGTAATGCGCAAAGTACCAAAACCTGCGCGCTAAACTTCGGAGTCCGTAATAGATACTTTGTGTGCGGTAACAAACATGGACTTTAAACAGGAAGTGTATCAGCTTCTAATAAAGCTTGGGGAAAAGATACCAATCACCAAGCTTTATGACTGTGGGCACTTCATGTTGCATCACAGTCATGCCAAGTATTGGCATGGCTGTGACTGGGTGACGCAGCATGCAAGACAGCCTGTATAAAGGCAGGATCCTAGGTTGCACCATCATTATCAGTGTTGTCAGACAGGAGAAAAGAGTGCCCTACAACCTATTGCCCTTATATTCTGCTCTAAACATCCTGATTATTAGTAACAGTACAGCCTAGTACACACTGAATATCCAGCCTTGTGTAATGTGCCCATGCAGTCTGGTGCACTTCTAGCGAGGTGTATAGTACCCGGACAGCCTGGTGCTAGGAAAGCACACTAATTGCGCAAGGTGCCGCACTGGCGCTGCTGGTTGACGCTGTAGTATTGTGCTCCTACGCTGGATAGCACTGTCTGGCGCTATAGTGCTCCATCATTCGCGACCATTCAACATCACTAGGAAGGGGTATGATTAGGAGCATTTACCAGAACAAGCATACATCCACACACACACGATATTATGTTTATACTAGCACATGGCCATGTGGCCATGCAAACTTTTTACAGTGGAAGCTCTCCGGGACCTTCCCAATGGTCCACTGCTACAGGACCTGAGCATGTGACCCCCAACCTCCAATGAGAGGTCGTTCCTTGGGCATGTGCAGGAGAAGAAAAACAGGACTGAGTCCCAGGAGCGCCTGCTCACCGCTGATCAGTACTGGTTAAAATGGCTGAGCCTGGAAGGACAGCAGTAACTGTTATGACTAGGCAATTCAGTACCACAGTGGACATAGAGGTCAGAGCACATACAGTGATCTGGCAATAACCCAAAAACATAGAACGAGCTCTGAGACGTGGGAACTCTGTTGACCGCAATCCCTGATCCTCTCCAACAAACACTAGAGGCAGCCGTGGATTGCGCCTAACGCTCCCTATGCAACTCGGCACAGCCTGAGAAACTAGCTAGCCTGAAGATAGAAAATAAGCCTACCTTGCCTCAGAGAAATACCCCAAAGGAAAAGGCAGCCCCCCACATATAATGACTGTGAGTTAAGATGAAAAGACAAACATAGAGATGAAATAGATTTAGCAAAGTGAGGCCCGACTTTCTGAACAGAGCGAGGATAGGAAAGGTAACTTTGCGGTCAACACAAAACCCTAAAAACCACGCAAAGGGGGCAAAAAGACCCTCCGTACCGAACTAACGGCACCGAGGTACACCCTCTGCGTCCCAGAGCTTCCAGCAAACAAATAGAAAAGCTGGACAGAAAAAAAACAAACAAAATAGCAAAGGAAAACTTAGCTATGCAGAGCAGCAGGCCACAGGAACGATCCAGGAGGAAAACAAATCCAATACTGGAACATTGACAGGAAGCCAGGATCAAAGCACTAGGTGGAGTTAAGTAGAGCAGCACCTAACGAGCTCACCACATCACCTGAGGGAGGAAACTCAGAAGCCGCAGTACCACTTCCCTCCACCAACGGAAGCTCACAGAGAGAATCAGCAGAAGTACCACTTGTGACCACAGGAGGGAGCTCTGCCACAGAATTCACAACAGTATCCCCCCCTTGAGGAGGGGTCACCGAACCCTCACCAGAGCCCCAGGCCGACCAGGATGAGCCACATGAAAGGCACGAACAAGATCGGGAGCATGGACATCAGAGGCAAAGACCCAGGAATTATCTTCCTGAGCATAACCCTTCCACTTAACCAGATACTGGAGTTTCCGTCTTGAAACACGAGAATCCAAAATCTTCTCCACAATATACTCCAACTCCCCTTCCACCAAAACCGGGGCAGGAGGGTCAACAGATGGAACCATAGGTGCCACGTATCTCCGCAACAATGACCTATGGAATACGTTATGTATGGAAAAAGAATATGGAAGGGTCAGACGAAAAGACACAGGATTAAGAACCTCAGAAATCCTATACGGACCAATGAAACGAGGTTTAAACTTAGGAGAGGAAACCTTCATAGGAATATGACGAGAAGATAACCAAACCAGATCCCCAACACGAAGTCGGGGACCCACACAGCATCTGCGATTAGCAAAACGTTGAGCCTTCTCCTGGGACAAGGTCAAATTGTCCACTACATGAGTCCAAATCTGCTGCAACCTGTCCACCACAGTATCCACACCAGGACAGTCCGAAGACTCAACCTGTCCTGACGAGAAACGAGGATGGAACCCAGAGTTGCAGAAAAATGGCGAAACCAAGGTAGCCGAGCTGGCCCGATTATTAAGGGCGAACTCAGCCAAAGGCAAAAAGGACACCCAGTCATCCTGATCAGCAGAAACAAAACATCTCAGATATGTTTCCAAGGTCTGATTGGTTCATTCGGTCTGGCCATTAGTCTGAGGATGGAAAGCCGAGGAAAAAGACAAGTCAATGCCCATCCTACCACAAAAAGCTCGCCAAAACCTCAAAACAAACTGGGAACCTCTGTCAGAAACGATATTCTCTGGAATGCCATGTAAATGAACCACATGCTGGAAGAACAATGGCACCAAATCAGAGGAGGAAGGCAATTTAGACAAGGGTACTAAATGGACCATCTTAGAGAAGCGATCACAGACCACCCAAATGACTGACATCTTTTGAGAGACGGGGAGATCTGAAATAAAATCCATAGAGATATGTGTCCAAGGCCTCTTCGGGACCGGCAAGGGCAAAAGCAACCCACTGGCACGAGAACAGCAGGGCTTAGTCCGAGCACAAATCCCACATGACTGCACAAAAGTACGCACATCCCGCGACAGAGATGGCCACCAAAAGGATCTAGCCACTAACTCTCTGGTAACAAAGATTCCAGGATGACCAGCCAAAACCGAACAATGAAGTTCAGAGATAACTTTATTCGTCCACCTATCAGGGACAAACAGTTTCTCCGCTGGACAACGATCAGGTTTATTAGCCTGAAATTTTTGCAGCACTCGCCGCAAATCAGGGGAGATGGCAGACACAATTACTCCTTCCTTGAGGATACCCGCCGGCTCAGACAAACCCGGAGAGTCGGGCACAAAACTCCTAGACAGAGCATCCGCGTTCACATTTTTAGAGCCCGGAAGGTACGAAATCACAAAGTCAAATCGGGCAAAAAACAGCGACCAACGAGCCTGTCTAGGATTCAACCGCTTGGCAGACTCGAGATAAGTCAAGTTCTTATGATCAGTCAATACCACCACGTGATGCTTAGCTCCTTCAAGCCAATGACGCCACTCCTCGAATGCCCACTTCATGGCCAGCAACTCTCGGTTGCCCACATCATAATTTCGCTCAGCAGGCGAAAACTTCCTGGAAAAGAAGGCGCACGGTTTCATCACTGAGCAATCAGAACCTCTCTGCGACAAAACAGCCCCTGCTCCAATCTCAGAAGCATCAACCTCGACCTGGAACGGAAGCGAAACATCTGGTTGACACAACACAGGGGCAGAAGAAAAACCATGCTTCAACTCTTGAAAAGCTTCCACAGCAGCAGAAGACCAATTGACCACATCAGCACCCTTCTTGGTCAAATCGGTCAATGGTTTAGCAATACTAGAAAAATTGCAGATGAAGCGACGATAAAAATTAGCAAAGCCCAGGAACTTTTGCAGACTTTTCAGAGATGTCGGCTGAGTCCAATCATCGATGGCTTGGACCTTAACAGGATCCATCTCGATAGTAGAAGGGGAAAAGATGAACCCCAAAAATGAAACCTTCTGCACACCAAAGAGACACTTTGATCCCTTCACAAACAAAAAATTAGCACGCAGGACCTGAAAAACCGTTCTGACCTGCTTCACATGAGACTCCCAATCATCCGAGAAGATCAAAATGTCATCCAAGTACACAATCAGGAATTTATCCAGGTACTCTCGGAAGATGTCATGCATAAAGGACTGAAACACTGATGGAGCATTGGCAAGTCCGAATGGCATTAAAAGATACTCAAAATGACCCTCGGGCGTATTAAATGCAGTTTTCCATTCATCGCCTCGCTTAATTCGCACAAGATTATACGCACCACGAAGATCTATCTTGGTGAACCAACTAGCCCCCTTAATCCGAGCAAACAAATCAGATAACAATGGCAAGGGGTACTGAAATTTAACCGTGATCTTATTTAGAAGGCGGTAATCTATACAAGGTCTCAGCGAACCATCCTTCTTGGCTACAAAAAAGAACCCTGCTCCTAATGGCGACCATGACGGGCGAATATGCCCCTTCTCCAGGGACTGCTTCACATAACTGCGCATAGCGGCGTGCTCAGGCACAGATAAATTAAACAATCGGCCTTTTGGGAACTTACTACCAGGAATCAAATTGATAGCACAATCACAATCCCTATGCGGAGGTAGGGCATCGGACTTGGGCTCATCAAATACATCCCGGTAATCAGACAAGAACTCTGGAACCTCAGAAGGGGTGGATGACGAAATTGACAGAAATGGAACATCACCATGTACCCCCTGACAACCCCAGCTGGACACCGACATGGATTTCCAATCTAATACTGGATTATGGACTTGTAGCCATGGCAACCCCAACACGACCACATCATGCAGATTATGCAACACCAGAAAGCGAATAACCTCCTGATGTGCAGGAGCCATGCACATGGTCAGCTGGGTCCAGTACTGAGGCTTATTCTTGGCCAAAGGCGTAGCATCAATTCCTCTCAATGGAATAGGACACTGCAAGGGCTCCAAGAAAAACCCACAACGCTTAGCATACTCCAAGTCCATCAAATTCAGGGCAGCGCCTGAATCCACAAATGCCATGACAGAATACGATGACAAAGAGCAGATCAAGGTAACGGACAGAAGAAATTTTGACTGTACCGTACCAATGGTGGCAGACCTAGCGAACCGCTTAGTGCGCTTAGGACAATCAGAGATAGCATGAGTGGAATCACTACAATAGAAACACAGCCCATTCAGACGTCTGTGTTCTTGCCGTTCAACTCTGGTCAAAGTCCTATCGCACTGCATAGGCTCAAGTTTAAGGTCAGGTAATACCGCCAAATGGTGCACAGATTTACGCTCACGCAAGCGTCGACCAATCTGAATGGCCAAAGACATAGACTCATTCAAACCAGCAGGCATAGGAAATCCCACCATGACATCCTTAAGGGCTTCAGAGAGACCCTTTCTGAACATAGCTGCCAGCGCAGATTCATTCCATAGAGTGAGCACGGACCACTTTCTAAATTTCTGACAATATAACTCTATCTCATCCTAACCCTGACAAAGAGCCAGCAAATTTTTTTCTGCCTGATCCACTGAATTAGGTTCGTCGTACAGCAATCCGAGCGCCAGGAAAAACGCATCGATATTACTTAATGCAGGATCTCCTGGCGCAAGAGAAAATGCCGAGTCCTGAGGGTCGCCACGCAAAAAAGAAATAATGATCAAAACCTGTTGAACTGGATCACCAGAGGAGCGAGGTTTCAAGGCCAGAAATAGTTTACAATTATTTTTGAAACTCAGAAACTTAGTTCTATCTCCAAAAAACAAATCAGGAATAGGAATTCTTGGTTCTAACATAGATTTCTGATCAGTAGTGTCTTGAATCTTTTGTACTCTTGCCGAGAGCTGATCCACACATGAAGACAGACTTCTAATGTCCATTGCTACACCTGTGTCCTGAACCACCCAAATGTCTAGGGGAAAAAAAAGGCAAAACACAGTGCAGAGAAAAAAAAATGGTCTCAGAACTTCTTTTTTCCCTCTATTGAGAATCATTAGTACTTTTGGCTTCCTGTACTGTTATGACTAGGCAATTCAGTACCACAGTGGACATAGAGGTCAGAGCACATACAGTGATCTGAAAATAACCAAAAAACATAGAACGAGCCCTGAGACGTGGGAACTCTGTTGACCGCAATCCCTGATCCTCTCCAACAAACACTAGAGGCAGCCGTGGATTGCGCCTAACGCTCCCTATGCAACTCGGCACAGCCTGAGAAACTAGCTAGCCTGAAGATAGAAAATAAGCCTACCTTGCCTCAGAGAAATACCCCAAAGGAAAAGGCAGCCCCCCACATATAATGACTGTGAGTTAAGATGAAAAGACAAACGTAGAGATGAAATAGATTTAGCAAAGTGAGGCCCGACTTTCTGAACAGAGCGAGGATAGGAAAGGTAACTTTGCGGTCAACACAAAACCCTAAAAACCACGCAAAGGGGGCAAAAAGACCCTCCGTACCGAACTAACGGCACGGAGGTACACCCTCTGCGTCCCAGAGCTTCCAGCAAACAAATAGAAAAGCTGGACAGAAAAAAAACAAACAAAATAGCAAAGGAAAACTTAGCTATGCAGAGCAGCAGGCCACAGGAACGATCCAGGAGGAAAACAAGTCCAATACTGGAGCATTGACAGGAAGCCAGGATCAAAGCACTAGGTGGAGTTAAGTAGAGTGTTGTGAATTCTGTGGCTGAGTTCACTTCTGTGGTCACAAGTGGTATTGCAGTCTCTGGGCTTCCTCCCTCAGGTGTTTTGGTGAGCTCGTTGGCTGCCTTGCTATTTAGCTCCACCTGAGTCTGTCTTCCTTGCTCCTTGTCAATGTTCCAGTGTTGGATCTGAGCTACTGCATCTTTCCTTGGGCCTGCTGCTCTGCTAGATAAGTGCTTCTAGTTTGTTTTCTGTTTTTTTCTGTCCAGCTTGCTATTGTCTTTTGCTGGAAGCTCTGAGAAGCAGAGGGGTGCACCGCCGTGCTGTTAGTTCGGCACGGTGGGTCTTTTTGCCCCTTTGCGTGGTTTTCGTTTTAGGGTTTTTTGTAGACTGCATAGTTCTCTTTGCTATCCTCGCTCTGTCTAGAATATCGGGCCTCACTTTGCTGAATCTATTTCATTCCTACGTTTGTCTTTTCATCTTGCTAACAGTCATTATATGTGGGGGGCTGCCTATTCCTTTGGGGTATTTCTCTGAGGTAAGTCAGGCTTGTATTTCTATCTTCAGGCTAGTCAGCTCCTCAGGCAGTGCCGAGTTGCATAGGTAGTTGTTAGGCGCAATCCACTGCTGCTTATAGTTGTGTGAGGATAGATCAGGTACTGCAGTCTACAGAGATTCCACGTCTCAGAGCTCGTCCTATTGTTTTTGGTTATTGCCAGATCTCTGTATGTGCGCTGATTACTGCACGCTGTGTTGCCTGATTGCCAGCCATAACAGTAGAGCAGCACCTAACGAGCTCACCACATCACCTGAGGGAGGAAACTCAGAAGCCGCAGTACCACTTCCCTCCACCAATGGAAGCTCACAGAGAGAATCAGCAGAAGTACCACTTGTGACCACAGGAGGGAGCTCTGCCACAGAATTCACAACAAGTAACCAGCCGCACAGTATCAGCTTGAGCCAGATGCTGGGACTGATGTCTCTGCTGAGCAGGCTCCACTGCGGCTGGAGGAGAATGGGAGACCGCAGCGGAGATGGTTTGAGATTCTCCCTGTGCAGCGTCGGGAACTCGACACATAACACCTGTATTTCTTAAAATAAAATTTGTTTTAATAAATACAGGCTATACCATGACATTAGCCAGAGGTAAGTGTTCACACTAGGCAGTTAGGTCAGGGACCCATTCGATTCATGAGATTACCTTGACGTTGGTGGATGGGCTCACATTTTTTGGCCAAATTTTGTCGTAAGCATCTCATCTGTTTTTCATAGATTTCACAAGCCATTATGCTATTCACGTTTAGTGTGGTTGAGGTCTGTCTAATTTAGAAGATTGTCCGTGGCATTGGAAAGCCCTCTTTCCTAGAGTTGCACCTGGTGAGGTGGAGGTTTGTCGGAGAACCTTGGCCGATGTTTCATTAGATGAACTGATCAGGAAAAGAGGCATAATGACAGCGGGAATGGGATCGTAAAACCGGATCAATAACAGGACAGCTATGGGAGGTATGAGATCCAGGATCCAGCCTACAATGATTATTTTACCCAACACCAATTACCAGAAAGCGTTTGATGCTCGTCAGAAGATAGATGTAAAGGATGCGCATCTCAAGCTAGGCATAAAAGATGCCCCTGAGAATTTGGATGCCAAAGATGCGCATAATCTAGAAGATAGGCTCTAAATAATTTCAAGCTCAGATCTCAGCTGCTGTATCACTTTTGTAAAAAAAATTAAATAAATACATTTATTTACACAGAACTATTTCAATACCACTAAATGAAAAGTTTGGATATAGCGGGCTGAATCACATTTAGCAACAGAGAAAAAAATATTCTGTAAACAGTTTTGTGTCACTGTCACAAAATGACAACGTGGAATACGGCGAGCTGTATCCCGCTTTGCAACAGAAAAAATAATTTAGTTTTTAATGTCCTTTAGGTCTGCAGACTGCTTGATATTACTGCCACAAAATGACAGCGATGAATACAGCGGGCTGTATCATATTTAGCAACAGAAAAAAATAATACTTTTTTTCATGTACATGAGCTATGCACACTGTGGAATTTCACCACCACTACATAACAAGATGAGATATGGCATTGTGAATCATGCTAGCAACTGACCCCCCCAAAATATTTCTTCATGCACAACAGTTCAAATAACAGAACAATGTCACCACAGCACTAAATGACAAGGTGGGATACAGGAGGCTGCTTCACATTTATCTAGTGAAAAAATAAGATTTTGAATTATATCAATAGAAGAAGTGCACAAAACACTTTTAGGACATGTGCCCTGCTGGCTTTGTTTGTGGACCTCGGTAATGGCAAAAAAACTTGCTTGAAGTTCAATTTCACAGCCACACTGGACACTAGCTAGCTATACTATATGACTGATATACAACCGCCTAGCTACCTATCTAAAATCTAGCTGCTAACAGTGCCTGTGTCATAAGCAGCCTCCCTGCACTGTTACACTGTCAAAATGGCACTAAAACAAGATGCCTGCTCTTAATATGGAGAGTAACATGTGATTTCAACAGCCAATGACACAACTGACTCTTGTGTCAGGACATTGTGGGTGTTTTCTGTGCCCTGATTGGCTAGACGCAATGTGCACACATGAAGTTAGGAAAAAAAATACTGTTTACAAGAACAAGCCCTTTCCCATCATCAAACATGTGCTAAACGTTCATGATGCACCACCATAATCATTGCAAAAATGCTGAAAATACTTTTGTGGCAATACAAATATTTTCCCGCCCTTTTTATCGACAGTTACCGATTTCTCTCAATTTTATACAATTTTGCTTGTGTTTCCAATCATGAATCCGAATGTGCCATATTTGTGCCGAATTTATGTTTGGCAATCGTTTTCCGAACAAATTCGCTCATCACTAGCCAGGAGACCCCATTTGCTAATCCAAATAGTTAGGGCTAATATTGTTGTTCAGACACACCATCTCAGAAAATAAATACTGATTGTTCATTTAGTGACAGATGACTGTCAGGTCTGGGCCTAAAGGTACCGTCACACATAACGATATCGTTAACAATATCGTTGCTTTTTGTGATGTAGCAACGATATCGTTAACGAAATCGTTGTGTGTGACAGCGATCAACGATCAGGCCCCTGCTGGGAGATCGTTGGTCACTGGGGAAAGTCCAGCACTTTATTTCGTCACTGGATCTCCCGCTGACATCGCTGGATCGGCATGTGTGACACCGATCCAGCGATGTCTTCACTGGTAACCAGGGTAAACATCGGGTTACTAAGCGCAGGGCCGCGCTTAGTAACCCAATGTTTACCCTGGTTACCGTTGTAAATGTAAAAAAAAAACACTACATACTTACATTCCCGGTGTCTGGTCATGTCCCCCGCCGTCAGCTTCCCGCACTGACTGGTGAGCGCCGGCCAGCCGTAAAGCACAGCACAGCGGTGACGTCACCGCTGTACTTTTTGGCCGGCGCTCAGTCAGTGCGGGAAGCTGAAGGCGAGGGACATGACCAGACATCGGGAATGTAAGTATGTAGTGTTTGTTTTTTTACATTTTACAACGGTAACCAGGGTAAACATCGGGTTACTAAGCGCGGCCCTGCGCTTAGCAACCCGATGTTTGCCCTGGTTACCCAAGGACCTCGGGATCGTTGGTCGTTGGAGAGCGGTCTGTGTGACAGCTCTCCAGCGACGCTGCAGCGATCGACATCGTTGTCGGTATCGCTGCAGCATCGCTTAGTGTGACGGTACCTTAAGGTTGTGAAACACCTGGTTAAAAGAGAGAAAGGGTATATCGTAAACTAATTTGAATAAGTTCCAAAAGGGGGTAACACGTACCAACCTAACCATAAAGAAAATACCCCTTAAAAGATATCTTTTATTAGTAATGTAATGAAATTAGATAATTATACAAGAAGATATACAAGAACGCCCACCCTCCCTTGGGAGGTTTTGTCATGCCAGCGTTCTCTCAGAACCAGTCTTCAGTTGGTGTCCATCCGGCTTTCCCCTGAAAGTGTAGACCGCCTAACTTTCATCAAAATGAACACGTCATGGATCTCCAATGACTTTTGCACCCCAGTAGCAGACTGAGCAGACAAGGCAGTGGTGTAATTTTTAGTGTCATATATTGATCTTGCATTATTGCAGTCTGTGACACATTTGTCATTGATATCACTTTAGTGGTGTGTAACAGTAAATTTTTGAATTGTGGAGACTCCAAAGTTGGGTCTCCAGCTGGTGGGTTGCCTGTACTGGAAGGTGTATCAGAGGCCTATTATACTGCTTCTACTCTGCGGAAACTGATGCCACTTTAGTGGTGTGATCATTTTTTGAAATGCAGAGACTCCAGGTTGGGTCTCCATCTGGTGGATTGCCTGTAGTAGAAGGTGTGTCAGAGGCCTATTATAGTAACATAGTAACATAGTTAGTAAGGCCGAAAAAAGACATTTGTCCATCCAGTTCAGCCTATATTCCATCATAATAAATCCCCAGATCTACGTCCTTCTACAGAACCTAATTGTAGTAATTGTATTGTAATTGTAATTGTATTATGCTATTTCTATTCTGTGGAAATTGATTAAACTTTAGTGGTGTGATAATAATTTATTGAAATGCGAGACTCCAAGTTGGGTCTCCATCTGGTGAGTTTCATGTGGTGGAAGGTGTGTCAGAGGCCTATTATATGGTTTTGTTTCTGTGGAAATTGATGCACTTTAGTGGTTTGTGACAATTTTTTTTTTAAATGTGGAGACTCCAGGTTGGGTCTCCATCTGGTGGGTTGCCTGCAGTGGAAGGTGTGTCAGAGGCCCATTATACTGTTTCTACTCTGTGGAAATTGATGACACTTTAGTGGTGTGTTACAATAAATTTTAAATGTGGAGACTCCAAGTTGGGTCTCCATCTTGTGGGTTACCTGTGTAAGTAGGGATCTCAGACAGGGATGCCTGCACTTACTTTCAGTCAACTACCTGTGTAACTTTCCTTACATTTTTCTACTAATATTACTGTATCAAACTGATGTTTGTGCCATCTAAATATGGCTGGAAAAAAACAATTGGAGGTGTTGCATGAGGTATCAGGTCTCCCAGGTAAGAAGACTTACACTGCTCCCTTAACCACCAGGTTGTCAAAGCTGTAATTGCTGGTTCAGACCCTGATACCTCATTCTTCGTCCATGGCTAACTACTGCTGTGCCATTTGCAAATTTCTACTGTGGGTTAATTGATGCCACGTTTCATGGTGTCTGCCCCTAATTATAGCTGGTTGGGAAGCTTTTTGTCACCCCGTAAGATGTTGTTTATACGTTTGGTTTAGCCTCCCATTGAATCTAATGGGGTTTGAGTATGTATGACAAACCGTTCGGCGAATGTCTGAACGTTTGGTGAATTGAACCGAACCTTGAAAGGTTGGCTCATCTCTATTGAACACTTAATGAGCTCCCTCAGAACTTTCTCCAGAGTCTGCTAGAATCCCACTTTGCAGACAAAATGGTGTCTCAAAATCACATTGCTGTCTCTATAGCTTTCTTGACCCTGCTCTTTCTACTCATTTATCTTTGCCATCAGCCCCTTGGCAGCTCATGTGCACATGGAGATATTCATTCCTCATCCTTTTAATGTCATGTTATGCAATATTGTCTTCACAAGTGTTTGTCAAGATTTTGGAAATTGGGAAGAAAGTCCTTCTTTCTTTTTCTGGTAACCCCAGCACCATCCTTTTTACCTTGCAGTACATTCATAGCCAATTCTGCCTTTAGGAGGAGAGTGACGTTGCACATTGGAGCAGCCTCCTTCAGTCGTCCCCGACAGACCTTCAACAAGAAATTGGCTCCTCTAAACTTTAGCAAGTGAAAAAGAATCTTATCAAAGATTAGGTAAGACTTAAGGAGGCAGTTGACCTTTAATGGTCATGACGATAACTCACCCTGCTCTTGCTACCACATTGTAAGAGCATAAAAACACCATGCCTATTTAGACCTTGAATAATTTCTATCCACGGATGGAAGTGCTATGAGGCATAACCACAAAGCTGGACAATAGTCAATTGTAAATTCATTTTATTATTATTTAAAATACAGTATACAATATTAAAATCAAGGAAACCTGAACGTTCAACAAATATTAAAAATTGTGAAAAAGTTTAAATGAAATACCAAAATAAAATGAAACCTCAGACAACCATAACAAGTTTCATTAAAACAACAAACAAAACAAAAATCAAACTTTGCAATTGTATTCACAGAGTAACTAAGGCAAAAAGATGAAAATAATTTCATTGATTACATGATAATTCTATGCTACAAAAGATACATGGTGTAGTTTATTAATATATTGGTGGACGGGAGAGTTGCACAAATATTGAATGGAAATTTTAATAGCATGAAAACATTTTTTGAAGAAAAATGGGATTGTCAAGAGAAATTGTCAAACAGTGAAATTATCCATCAGGAACATCTGAAAATGCTACAAGACATCAAGACAAACATCTTCCTTGACTCACTGCTGGAATAGATCATGTACAAGGAATGGAATAACATGGGGCTAAATAGTATCAACCAACGAATACAAATGGAAAACTTGAAATTAAACATTCTATCAAAAAAGGATAAACTCATACATAGCAAAGACATAATCTGCAAAACTAAAAATAAGCTAGTACTTTTCAAAGCAGTAAAATGACACCTTAAATTTGGTCTTTGAATAGGTGACTCGTTGCTCTTCATCCGTCTGGTGTGAAATAAAAGGAACTGAATTAACAAGGAGTTGGCGATACAAAACAAAAGAAATAGTGGAATGGAGCCTACAGTGAATATAATGTACTGCTCAATAGATTTAGGAAGAAGAACAAGTCTAAACTCCGTTATATTTTCAGTAGAAACATTCGATAAATTCTGAAGCCTCAAGTCATAGCCTAACCAACCGAACGGAAGGCTGGAAATTAGTGAAATTAGCAAGGAAGCGAGAATCAACCACTGGACTATGGTGGGGATCTTGGTCTTCAGGAAGAAGAGTAGCTTACAGTTGTAGGTTACAATTTTCACACAGTAGAAGACACAGAGGATGGTGGCAAACCAGTGACTACTGTAGAATACGAACATAGTCACAACATACAGGGTTAACACCACAATATAATTTTCCACTAGCCACGGAGAGACTTGAAAGAGAAAATTCCACAAAGCCATACTTAAAAAACATAGGAGTCTTGAAATCGCCAAGGAGCTCAGGATCTTATCAGAGGTCTGAAGTGATTTGCGGCTTTTCCATTTTAGAAAATTAGCAGCGACCAAAATCAGATTAACTGTGAATCCCACCAGACATTTCATAAAGAGCAGAGCTGTAAGAATTAATTCGACCGAACCTTCCATCATCATCTGAGAAAATATTCCTTCTGGAAGGTACAAACTCTAGTGCCTGGTCTTGTCCCAAAGTTTTGTCTACAGAACAGATGATCTGGGCTTCTTTATAGTCAATTTGTGCCCATTACTCATGGAAATTCTTCCAGTCTGATTCCATGCAAATCTTTTTTGCGGTCCGAAGCCAGATGGAAATATATGTGCTGCATAGAAAAAGTAAGAGGAAGGATGCACATCTATATACTGTATCTCCGGCAGAGAAAATTAAAATAACAACAGTACTTATACACATATGCATGTGCAGCGCCCCAGAGTCCTGGTTCGTTGCAGTAATGTTATTCTTCCACCAGGGGGAGTGATGTTACGTCTGAAGGCAATGAAAGATCTGCTGTCCAGGTATCACAGCCACACACACACTTCACATGCCAGTCCACCAGGGCGAGCTAAGGGTTCTATCTATTGGGCCACTCCTCACATTAGGGTAAAACTGGGGGGTTGGTTAGGAAGTTAGAGTCAGAACGAGGAGAGTTCCTGGCTGGGGACCGACGAGGAAAGGTTTCCCGGTCAAGCTGGCTAGGGTGATCTCTAGTCAGATCCAGACTGAAGTCTGAGGAGGGAGAAGGACACGGAGCTGCGCCTGCAACCCATGCAGCAGCATCCCAAGAAAGGACACGAAAGGAATTGTGCTGTAGTGAGTGAGAAAAGAAGTCATAGCAACAGGAGTGAAAACATCAGTGGGAGACCAGCTAGAAGCAGGCTGCCTCCATCTGAAGCACAGATCCGGTGGCCAGAACACCGAGGGAGTAAAGAGCTCTATGCTGTTACTTCAGAGACTGGCAGGGCAGTTAATTCCAAGTTGGCTGTCTGACCTTTATACCTAAGAAGACACAGTGGCAACTTGTGGGGGTCGGGGCGTCTCTAGGGTCCCTATAAACAAGCCTCAGGCCATCAGTCATATGGGTTTTGTCCTATCCGCACCACCTGGGGGACAGAGAGGAGTAACAACAGTGAGGACTGTCATGACATGGTATGAAATATCATATAAGTAGTTTCTCTTGTTGGCAGGCTGCGGGCTAAAAAAGCCCCTTCCCTTTCACTCAGCCAAGAGCTGCCTTGCCAATGTACTGGGGGGAGTTTTATTCCCGAAAGGTATTTACGACTAGGCTCAAATCTTCCTCTAGCAGAGAACTGTTTAGAAGTGTCTAGAAGTTTCCGGAAATCCATGGAAGTTCTTTGTTCTGTTTTTGTAAGATATTATGCAAACGTTAAGAACACGAAAATATATATTCTTAATCTCCCTCGGTGGATCTACCCATCCCTCGAAACACGGGCTTCTAACTCCATCTGGTAAAGAAGTGGGGATTTCTCTGTAAATATGTATCTCAGATAGGACATATTTGATCTCATTAGAATGCCCACATTAATCAGAGATGAATGCTGGGTTTGTTATGACTATGACATGTTTTGTAGCGGAGTTATAGAAATTAGATATAGGTTAGGGTAAAATTAATTAACTGAAGAGGTAGGAGGGACGAGGTGATCCAACCCCTTTCTGGGATGTTACAGGCTTAGCTATAACTGTCTGCCTACATCCCCAGCTCAGTCTTCTTGTCTTTTCCTGGAGAGCCCTGAGCACGTCCCATGAACTGGGACGTATGGAAACTTCACTAGCCTGGGTGCCTGCAATGCTTTGAACATGTGAGTGTTATCTTTTCTCCTGTAATCCCTTTATGTTATAATTACCTTGTACATATTTGCAATTGTCTCATTTGTAACTCATTTGTAAAATATTTTGATAAAACACTGCCTGAAGCTTTTGATGGGGTATATTATTTAATACTAGTTTGTTCTCCTGTTCTAAACCATACCCTAAGTCTCCTGAAGTGAATTACGCTACTGTTATGTTGGGTTAGCTTCGGACCCGTTTAATCGAAGCTGGTGGCAGTGATACCGTGTGCAGACTTTTGGGTGATGCTGTGCGACTGCGGCGTTGATAATCATTGTTCCTGCCTGAGTGGGAGTAGTTTATCGCGTCGCTGCAGCGTGCCCAATAGCCAGTACATAGCAGGCAGCTGTCTGGCGACTAATTACCCAGAGGGCAGTACCTAATCTGTCCTGAGAGTAAGGGGGGCACCAGAGAGCTGTAAGTTTTAAGTGGAACTGTAAGCGGGATATACATAAATCCCTGCAGTTCGTGGTATATTGAAGAGCAGTGGGATACCTAGAATAAGCCCCTGCTGTAAACTAAGAGGTCAATAGCCTTGTGTGTGTTTTTTCATCACATTGTGAAGTGGGGGGATAACTAAGATAAGCCCCCCTGCACATGTGATAGCCGTCTGTTGGCCTAAAGTCACCCCAATCCATGACGTAGGGGTGACGGTCACGGTGTGAATCGTGACAAGGACCTTATGGTAGCTTATGCTACATTACTGTGCGCAAGGGGTAGGCTATTGAATTCCTCCTGGACAAGGGGACTCTGGATTTGCCTTCAGACCGGCCGGACTCTGTCTACCCTGTGGTCCCTACCCTGGACTGTGGATGCTAAAGCCTTCAGTAAAGGTAAAGAGACTGCACCCTTGTGTCCTCGTTATTCACTGCGCCTTGCACCATCCACCATCTACACTCTGGGAAGCCCTGGGGACATACTTCACCTGTGGGAAGTTATACCATCTAGCTGCCACAACATCACCCCAGTGGACCCCTAAGCAGCGTCGGTCACCCTGACCAAATAACACAGGTGGCATCACGAGCATTATCCCTTTAAAGACCTTTCCCCTTTAGTTTGGCGGACGTCCCGAGGGCCACGGACTGGGTCAGCCACCATGACATCCTCCTTGAGAACCGAAGGGCCCGATACCAAGTTCCCCTAGCCCTTGGGGGCGATCCACATGCGTATGGCCATGCAAAGATATAAGTTTGACAGGATGACACCTCCTCCTGTCATCTGAATCATATAAGTAAGTCCATCCCCGTTGGGCAGTTCCTCCGCCTATGTCAAATTTGTTCCACTTATATTGACTTTGAGAACCGAGCGGAGGAACTCAAGATGCGGTAATTAGCACGTGGATATAGCAGGCGCATAATTAAAAAAGCATATCATAGGGTTAAATATTCATCCCGTAATGACCAGCTTTATTATTATTATTATTATTATTTATTGTTATAGCGCCATTTATTCCATGGCGCTTTACATGTGAGGAGGGGTATACATAAAAGCAAGTACAATAATCTTAAACAATACAAGTCATAACTGGTACAAGAGGAATGAGGATCCTGCCCGCGAAGGCTCACAATCTACAAGAGATGGGTGAGAATACAGTAGGTGAGGGTAGAGATGGTCATGCAGCGGTTTGGTCGATCGGTGGTTACTGCAGGTTGTAGGCTTGTCGGAAGAGGTGGGTCTTCAGGTTCTTTTTGAAGGTTTCGATGGTAGGCGAGAGTCTGATGTGTTGTGGTAGAGGGTTCCAGAGTAGGGGTGATACGCGAGAGAAATCTTGTATACGATTGTGGGAAGAGGAGATAAGAGGGGAGTAGAGTAGGAGATCTTGTGAGGATCGGAGGTTGCGGGTAGGTAAGTACCGGGAGACGAGGTCACAGATGTATGGAGGAGACAGGTTGTGGATGGCTTTGTACGTCATGGTTAGGGTTTTGTAGTGGAGTCTCTGGGCAATGGGGAGCCGGTGAAGGGATTGACAGAGGGGAGAGGCCGGGGAATAGCGGGGGGACAGGTGGATTAGTCGGGCAGCAGAGTTTAGAATAGATTGGAGGGGTGCGAGAGTGTTAGAGGGGAGGCCACAGAGCAGTAGGTTGCAGTAGTCAAGGCGAGAGATGATGTGGGCATGGACTAGGGTTTTTGCAGATTCATGGTTGAGGAATGAACGGATTCGTGAAATAGTCGGCAGGAAGTGGAAAGGGCTTGGATATGTGGTTTGAAGGAGAGATCAGCGTCAAGGATTACCCCGAGGCAGCGAGCTTGTGGGACTGGGGAGAGTGGGCAGCCATTTACTGTAATGGATAGGTTCGTTGGGGGGGTCGCGTGAGATGGGGGAAAGATGATGAATTCTGTTTTGTCCATGTTAAGTTTCAGAAATCTAGCGGAGAAGAAGGATGAAATAGTGGACAGACATTGAGGGATTCTAGTTAGAAGGGAGGTGATATCTGGTCCAGAGATGTAGATCTGTGTGTCGTCAGCATAGAGGTGATACTGAAAGCCATAAGATTCTATGAGCTGTCCCAGGCCAAAGGTGTAAATGGAGAAGAGCAAGGGCCCAAGGACTGAACCTTGTGGGACTCCGACAGATAGAGGGCGAGGTGAGGAGGTGGTGTGTGAGTGGGAGACGCTGAATGTCCGGTCTGTTAGGTATGATGAGATCCAGGATAGGGCCAAGTCTGCGATGCCAAGGGATGAGAGGGTTTGTAATAATAGGGAATGGTCCACTGTGTCAAAGGCAGCCGACAGGTCGAGGAGGAGGAGGACAGAGTAGTGTCGCTTGCTCTTGGCGGTCAAGAGGTCATTGGTGACTTTAGTTAGGGCAGTTTCGGTGGAATGGTGTGACCGGAAGCCAGATTGTAGGCGGTCAAAGAGGGAGCAAGAAGAGAGATGGGAGGACAGCTTTATAAAACTAAGTCCCGTGCCAAACACAACGGTGATGGACAATTGAGATTCATTACCATTTATTATTCCTACTCTGGCAGGATGCAGTTGGCATTGGAAAAAGCATGGCCTATTTTAAAGGTTGATCCTATCATCAGTAAATTTCTGCCTGACAGGCTTTCTATTACTTTTAGTAGATGTATAGCCTGTTCCAATGTGGATCGTTGCGACTCTTTTTTGAATTCTAGTGGTACGACGAGTGTTAAGATTAAACAACGTATTGCATGTACCACTAGGTACGTCATATACTATGCTACCTGTCTGTGCGGACTTGGCCTAACTACACGGCCACTAAAAGTCCGCATTAGAGAGCACATTCTTGGAATTTAGGCTGTCATCACCCACACGGACACTTCGACCCTCAAAACAATACCACGCCATTTTAAAATCTTTCATCAATGTGATGCCACATTGCTGAGGGTGTGAGGTATTGATGCTTTAAATGTCAATATCAGGGGTGGTAAATTGTCTAAGCGTCTGGGTCAGATGGAGACGTGGTAGATATGAACCTTCCAGACTGTTCAACCACAAGGCTTGAATGATAATCTTACCTTTGCCCTCTTTCTGTGATTGCCTGACTGCTATTCATCATGATTAGAGATGAGCAGTGTTCGAGTCGAACTTTTCGCCAACTTCAAATTCAAACTGTTTTGGGTGGTGTTCGAGTCGTTCGTCGAACCCGAACAATCTGCTTAAAATTCGGCCGTTCGAGTTTCTGTTCGATAACTGTTCGTTCTCCAAAAGCCTAGATTGATTTGCACATTAAAACTTTTTATCATTGTTAATAGACTGTTTCAGTGTATAGTGGGCGGGGGGCGGGGGATAGATCTGTGCTGAAATAACGCCGATTGTTGTGAATTCCGCTCTTGGGCTCCCTCCGGTGGTTGTAAGTGTGTTATGACCTGGTGGTTAAGAGGCCACACTGAAATGACCTGGTGGCTAAAACGCAACATGGAACGAGCTCTGAGAAGGTGGTATCTCTACTGACCGCAGTCCCCAATCCCAACAACACAACTAGGAACAGCCGTGGGATGTTCCCGACACTCCCTAGACACCTCGTCACAGCCTCAGATATAACTACCCCTAAAGAAGGAAATAGAAAGCTATCTTGCCTCAGAGAAACCCCCAAAAGGAAAGACAGCCCCCCACAAATATTGACTGTGAAAGGAGAGGGAAATGACGAACACAGAAATGAAATTAGATTTCAGCAAAGGGAGGCCAAAACTAAACTAGATAGACAGAGAGCAAAGGATACTGTGCGGTCAGTATTAAAAACTACAAAATCCACGCAGAGTTTACAAAAATGAACTCCACACCGACTCACGGTGTGGAGGGGCAAATCTGCTTTCCCAGAGCTTCCAGCTAGCCTGAATAAGACATAGTGACAAGCTGGACAAAAGAGACAAAATGCAAAGCAATAGAGTCCAAGCAAATGGACAAACAAAACAAGCAAAACTTATCTTTTGCAGACAAGGACTGGCCATATGAGAAATCCCAGGGAAGAATCAAATCCAACCAGGAACATTGACAGCAGGCATGGACTAAGGCCCAGAGCAGGTTTAAATAACAAACCCAGGCAAGGCGATTAGTGAAGGCAGCTGCCACAGCTACCTAATGGAGCAGCAGTTCCAATTGAAACCACCAGAGGGAGCCCCAGAACGGAACTCACAACAGACCCCCACCTTGAGGAGGGATCACTGAACCCTCACCAGAGCTCCCAGGCCGATCAGGACGAGCCAAATGGAAAGCATGAACCAAATCGGGAGCATGAACATCGGAGGCAACAACCCAAGAATTATCCTCCTGGCCATAACCCTTCCACTTGACCAGATACTGAAGCTTCCGCCTCGAAAAACGAGAATCCAAAATCTTCTCTACCACATATTCCAATTCCCCCTCAACCAACACCGGAGCAGAGGATCAACGGAGGGAACCATAGGTACCACATATCTCCGCAACAAGGATCTATGGAACACATTATGAAAGGAAAAGGAAGCTGGAAGGGCCTAACGAAAAGACACTGGATTGATAATTTCAGAAATCTTATAAGGCCCAATAAAGCGAGGCTTGAACTTAGGGGAAGAAACCTTCATAGGAACATGACGAGAAGACAACCAGACCAAATCCCCAACACGAAGCCGGGCACCAACACACCGACGACGGTTAGCAAAACGCTGAGCCTTCTCCTGAGACAACGTCAAATTGTCCACCACATGAGTCCAAATTTGCTGCAACCTGTCCACCACGGAATCCACACCAGGACAGTCAGAAGGCTCAAGCTGCCCTGAGGAAAAACGAGGATGAAAACCGAAGTTATAAAAAAAAGGCGAAACCAAGGTAGCCGAACTAGCCCGATTATTAAGGGCAAACTCGGCCAACGGCAAAAAGGTCACCCAATCATCCTGATCAGCAGACACGAAGCATCTCAAATAGGTCTCCAAGGTCTGATTGGTTCGCTCCGGTTGGCCATTTGTCTGAGGATGGAATGCAAAAGAAAAAGACAAATCAATGCCCATTCTAGCACAAAAGGACCACCAAAACCTAGAAACGAACTGGGAACCTCTGTCAGACACAATATTCTCCGGAATACCATGCAAACGAACCACATGCTGAAAAAATAATGGAACCAAATCAGAAGAGGAAGGCAACTTAGGCAACGGCACCAAATGGACCATCTTAGAAAACCGGTCACAAACCACCCAGATGACAGACATCTTCTGAGAAACAGGAAGATCAGAAATAAAATCCATGGAAATATGCGTCCAGGGCTTCTCAGGAATAGGCAAAGGCAAAAGCAACCCGCTGGGACGGGAACAGCAAGGCTTAGCCCGAGCACAGGTCCCACAGGACTGCACAAACGAACGCACATCCCGCGACAAGGAAGGCCAACAAAAGGACCTAGCCACCAAATATCTGGTACCGAAAATCCCAGGGTGACCAGCCAACACCGAACAATGAACCTCAGAAATTACCCTACTAGTCCATCTATCAGGAACAAACAATTTCCCCACAGGACAGCGGTCAGGTTTATCAGCCTGAAACTCCTGAAGTACCTGCCGTAAATCAGGGGAGATGGCAGAAAGAATCACCCCCTCCTTGAGGATCCCAGCCGGCTCAAGAACTCCCGGAGAATCAGGCAAAAAACTCCTAGAAAGGGCATCCGCCTTCACATTCTTAGATCCAGGAATATACGAGACCACAAAATCAAAACGTGAGAAAAACAAAGACCACCGAGCCTGTCTAGGATTCAACCGTTTAGCAGACTCGAGGTAAATCAGATTCTTGTGATCAGTCAAGACCACCACGCGATGCTTGGCTCCCTCAAGCCAATTTCGCCACTCCTCAAATGCCCACTTCATAGCCAACAACTCCCGATTACCAACATCATAATTACGCTCAGAAGACGAAAATTTTCTGGAGAAGAAGGCACAAGGTTTCATCAAAGAGCCATCAGAATTTCTCTGAGACAAAACGGCCCCTGCCCCAATCTCAGAAGCATCAACCTCAACCTGAAAAGGGAGAGAAACATCTGGCTGACGCAACACAGGGGCAGAAGTAAAACGAAGTTTAAGCTCCTGAAAGGCCTCAACAGCCGCAGAGGACCAATTCACCACATCAGCGCCCTTCCTCCTCAAATCGGTCAGAGGCTTCACCACACTAGAAAAATTAGCAACAAAGCGACGATAAAAATTGGCAAAGCCCAAAAATTTCTGAAGGCTCTTTACAGATGTAGGTTGAGTCCAATCATGAATGGCCTGGACTTTAACAGGGTCCATTTCAATAGCCGAGGGAGAAAAAATGAAACCCAAAAAAGAAACCCTCTGAACTCCAAAGAGGCACTTAGACCCCTTCACAAACAACGCATTAGTACGAAGGACCTGAAACACCATCCTAACCTGCTTCACATGAGACTCCCAATCATCGGAGAAAACCAAAATATCATCCAAATACACAATCATAAATTTATCCAGATAATTCCGGAAGATATCATGCATAAAGGACTGAAATACCGATGGAGCATTAGAGAGCCCGAATGGCATTACAAGATATTCAAAATGGCCTTCAGGCGTATTAAATGCTGTTTTCCATTCATCACCTTGTTTAATACGCACAAGATTATACGCCCCTCGGAGGTCGATTTTAGTAAACCAACTGGCACCCTTAATCCGAGCAAATAAATCAGAAAGCAAAGGTAACGGATACTGGAATTTGACAGTGATCTTATTGAGAAGGCGATAATCTATACAGGGTCTCAAGGAGCCATCCTTCTTGGCAACAAAAAAAAATCCCGCTCCCAACGGTGACGAAGACGGGCGAATATGCCCTTTCTCCAAGGACTCCTTTACATAACTCCGCATAGCGGCATGCTCTGGCACAGACAGATTGAAAAGTCGGCCCTTAGGGAACTTACAGACAGGAATCAAATTAATGGCACAATCGCAGTCCTTATGAGGAGGCAGGGAACTAGACTTGGGCTCATCAAATACATCCTGGAAATCCAACAAAAACTCAGGAACTTCAGAAGAAGGGGACGAGGAAATGGACATCAAAGGAATATCACTATGTATCCCCTGACAACCCCAACTAGTCACAGACATAGATCTCCAATCCAGCACTGGATTATGTACCTGTAACCATGGAAAACCCAGCACAACAACATCATGCAAATTATGCAACACCAAAAAACGAATATTTTCCTGATGTGCTGGAGCCATGCACATGGTTAACTGTGTCCAGTACTGAGGTTTATTCTTGGCCAATGGTGTAGCATCAATCCCCCTTAAGGGAATAGGACTCTGCAAAGGTTCCAAGGAAAAACCACAGCGCTTGGCAAATTCTAAGTCCATTAAGTTCAGGGCAGCGCCAGAATCCACAAATGCCATAACAGAAACGGACGACAATGAGCAAATCAGGGTAACAGACAAGAGAAATTTAGGCTGCACAGTACTAATGGTAACAGACCCAGGGACCCTCCTAGTACGCTTAGGGCAGTCAAAAATAGCATGAGCTGAATCACCACAGTAAAAACACAGGCCATTCTGACGTCTGAATTTCTGCCTTTCTGCTCTAGTCAAAATCCTATCACATTGCATAGGCTCAGGACTTTGCTCAGAGGACACTGCCATATGGTGCACCACCTTGCGCTCACGCAAGCGCCGATCAATCTGAATGGCTAGAGACATAGATTCGCTCAAACCGGTAGGCGCAGGAAAGCCCACCATAACATCTTTAAGGGTTTCAGAAAGACCTTTTCTGAAAATAGCAGCCAGCGCCTCTTCATTCCATTTAGTGAGCACAGACCATTTTCTAAATTTCTGGCAATATAACTCTGCCGCTTCCTGACCCTGACACAAGGCCAACAGTGTTTTCTCAGCATGCTCTACAGAGTTAGGTTTCTTCATACAACAATCCGAGCGCCTGAAAGAATGCATCTACATTCAATAATGCCGGATTCCCTGTTTCAAGAGCAAATGCCCAGTCTTGAGGATCACCACGCAGTAAGGATATGATGATTTTCACTTGCTGAATCGGATCACCAGAAGAACGGGGTTTCAAAGCAAAAAACAATTTGCAGCTATTTTTAAAGTTCAAAATTTTGGATCTGTCCCCAAAAAATAAATCAGGAGTAGGAATTCTTGGCTCTACAGCCGGAGTCTGAACAATATAATCTTGGATACTCTGGACTCTTGCAGCAAGTTGATCCACACGAGAAAACAAACCCTGAACCTCCATACCAGAGCATATATCCAGCACCACCCAGATATCAAGAGGAAAAAAAAGACAGAACAGAGCACAGAAAAAAAAATGGTTCAGAACTCTTCTGTTTTCCTTCTTTTCAGATGCATTCAATTCATTCTTGGCCTGCTGTACTGTTATGACCTGGTGGTTAAGAGGCCACACTGAAATGACCTGGTGGCTAAAACGCAACATGGAACGAGCTCTGAGAAGGTGGTATCTCTACTGACCGCAGTCCCCAATCCCAACAACACAACTAGAAACAGCCGTGGGATGTTCCCGACACTCCCTAGACACCTCGTCACAGCCTCAGATATAACTACCCCTAAAGAAGGAAATAGAAAGCTATCTTGCCTCAGAGAAACCCCCAAAAGGAAAGACAGCCCCCCACAAATATTGACTGTGAAAGGAGAGGGAAATGATGAACACAGAAATGAAATTAGATTTCAGCAAAGGGAGGCCAAAACTAAACTAGATAGACAGAGAGCAAAGGATACTGTGCGGTCAGTATTAAAAACTACAAAATCCATGCAGAGTTTACAAAAATGAACTCCACACCGACTCACGGTGTGGAGGGGCAAATCTGCTTTCCCAGAGCTTCCAGCTAGCCTGAATAAGACATAGTGACAAGCTGGACAAAAGAGACAAAATGCAAAGCAATAGAGTCCAAGCAAATGGACAAACAAAACTAGCAAAGCGTATCTTTTGCAGACAAGGACTGGCCATATGAGAAATCCAAGGGAAGAATCAAATCCAACCAAGAACATTGACAGCAGGCATGGACTAAGGCCCAGAGCAGGTTTAAATAACAAACCCAGGCAAGGCGATTAGTGAAGGCAGTTGCAACAGCTACCTAATGGAGCAGCAGTTCCACTTGAAACCACCAGAGGGAGCCCCTGAACGGAACTCACAACATAAGTGGCACTTTTGTGAGTTCTGCTCTTGGGCTCCCTCTTGTGGTTTCAAGTGGTATGGCTGCTCCTTGGAGTTAGCTGTCTTCAGCTGCTTCCACTGATCGTCTTTTCTGCTCGGCTATTTATGCCTGGTTCTGTCCTTCAGCCAGTGCCACTTGTAAATGTTCCTGGTTGGATTCACATCTCTTTGGAGTTCCCTGTTATCCTGACCAGTTCTGCAAAGCTAAGTTTTTGCTTGCTCTTTTCTGTTCACAGTTTGTGGACTTATCCGTTCAGTGCTTCTATGTTTGTCCAGTTTATCAGTATGAATTGATTCTGTCTTGCTGGAAGCTCTGGGAAGCAGATTTACCCTCCACACCTTTAGTCAGGTGTGGAGATTTTTTTGTAAACTCTGCGTGGATTTTTGTAGTGTTTTATACTGACCGCACAGTATTCCATCCTGTCCTATCTATCAAGCTAGACTGGCCTCCTGTGCTCATCCTGGTTTCATTCTGTGTATGTCTTTTCCCTCTCCACTCACAGTCATTATTTGTGGGGGCCTAATCTATCCTTTGGGAATTTTCTCTGAGGCAAGATAGTTTTCCTGCTTCTATCTTTAGGGGTAGTTAGCTCTTAGGCTGTGACGAGATGCCTAGGGAGAGTTAGGAGCATTCCACGGCTACTTCTAGTGTTGTGTTTAGCTTAGGGACTGCGGTCAGTACAGTTACCACTTCCTTCAGAGCTCATTCCCTGTTGCTCCTAAACCACCGTATCATAACAGCCGATCTCCTTTTTTTTTTCTCTCCCACATTTACAGTGGGGCAGTGCAGTCTCTCAGCCTATCAGCAGTGCACACACACATAGCAATGTGCATCTGATGCACACAAGCAAGGGCATGTGTCATTGGCTATGTATGTCACATGTCTGTTATGGCCTGGTGGTTAGGAGCACCCGGAATGACCTGATAGTTAAACCTCATACAGGACGAGCTCTGGGATGTGGGAGCTCTGCTGACCGCAAGCCTAATCCTATCACACACACTAAAAATAGCCGTGGAGCGCTCCTGACCAGACCTAGGCGCCTCGTCACAGCCTAAGAGCTATCTAGCCCTAGAGATAGAAATTAAAGCCTACCTTGCCTCAGAGAAATTCCCCAAAGGTAAAGGAAGCCCCCCACATATATTGACTGTGAGTAAAGATGGAAGTCACAAAAGCAGAGATGAAACAGGTTTCAGCAAAGGAAGGCCAGACTTACTAAATAGACAGAGGATAGGAAAGGTAACTTTGCGATCAGCACAAAAACCTACAAAAGACCACGCAGAGTGTGCAAAAAAGACCTCCGCACCGACTCACGGTGCGGAGGGGCCACTCTGCATCCCAGAGCTTCCAGCTAGCAAGACAAAATCATGATAACCAGCTGGACAAGAAAACAGTGAACAAATAATGACAATCAGGAACTTAGCTTCTGCAGGAGAAGGCAGGTCACCAGAGAGATCCAGGAGCGAACTGAACCAATGCAAAAACATTGACAGCTGGCATGGAGTAACGATCTGAGAGGAGTTAAATAGAGCAGCCAACCAAAGGATAAACCACGTCACCTGTGTAAGGAACCTCAGAAGCAGCAGCTTCACTCACAGCCACCAGAGGGAGCCCATAGACAGAACTCGCCGAAGTACCATTCACGACCACAGGAGGGAGTTCGACAACAGAATTCACAACAGTACCCCCCCCCCCTTGAGGAGGGGTCACCGAACCCTCACCAGAGCCCCCAGGCCGATCAGGATGAGCCAAATGAAAGGCACGAACAAGATCGGCAGCATGAACATCAGAGGCAAAAACCCAGGAATTATCTTCCTGACCATAACCCTTCCACTTGACCGAGTACTGGACTTTCCGTCTCGAAACACGAGAATCCAAAATCTTCTCCACCACATACTCCAACTCCCCCTCGACCAACACCGGGGCAGGAGGATCAACGGAGGGAACCATAGGCGCCACGTATCTCCGCAACAACGACCTATGGAGCACATTATGGATGGCAAAAGAAGCTGGAAGGTCCAAACGAAATGACACAGGATTAAGAACTTCAGAAATCTTATATGGCCCAATGAAACGAGGCTTAAACTTAGGAGAGGAAACCTTCATAGGAACGTGACGAGATGACAACCAAACCAAATCCCCAACACGAAGTCGGGGACCAACACAACGCCGGCGGTTAGCGAAACGTTGAGCCTTCTCCTGGGACAATGTCAAATTGTCCACCACATGAGTCCAAATCTGCTGCAACCTGTCCACCACCGCATCCACACCAGGACAGTCCGAAGGCTCAACCTGCCCTGAAGAGAAACGAGGATGGAAACCAGAATTACAGAAAAAAGGAGAAACTAAAGTAGCCGAGCTGGCCCGATTATTAAGGGCGAACTCAGCCAAAGGCAAGAAGGACACCCAATCATCCTGATCAGCAGAAACAAAGCATCTCAGATATGTCTCCAAAGTCTGATTAGTTCGTTCGGCCATTAGTCTGAGGATGGAATGCCGAAGAAAAAGACAAATCAATGCCCATCTTAGCCCAAAAGGACCGCCAAAACCTCGAAACAAACTGGGAACCTCTGTCCAAGACGATGTTCTCTGGAATGCCATGCAAACGAACCACATGCTGGAAAAACAATGGCACCAAATCAGAGGAGGAAGGCAATTTAGATAAGGGTACCAAATGGACCATCTTAGAGAAGCGATCACAAACCACCCAAATGACCGACATCTTTTGAGAAACAGGGAGATCAGAAATAAAATCCATGGAAATATGCGTCCAGGGCCTCTTCGGGATCGGCAAGGGCAAAAGCAACCCACTGGCACGAGAACAGCATGGCTTAGCCCGAGCACAAGTCCCACAGGACTGCACAAAAGAACTCACATCCCGTGACAAAGAAGGCCACCAAAAGGATCTAGCCACCAAATCTCAGGTACCAAAGATTCCAGGATGACCAGCCAACACCGAACAATGAACCTCAGAGATAACTCTACTAGTCCATCTATCAGGGACAAACAGTTTCTCCGTAGGACAACGGTCAGGTCTATCAGCCTGAAACTTCTGCAGCACCCGCCGCAAATCAGGGGAGATGGCAGACAAAATTACCCCCTCTTTAAGAATACCCGCCGGCTCCGGAACACCCGGAGAGTCAAGCACAAAACTCCTTGACAGGGCGTCAGCCTTCACATTCTTAGATCCCGGAAGGTATGAAACCACAAAATCAAAACGGGAGAAAAAGAGCGACCATCGAGCCTGTCTAGGATTCAACCGTTTGGCAGACTCGAGATAAGTCAAATTCTTGTGATCCGTCAAGACCACCACGCGATGTTTAGCTCCTTCAAGCCCATGACGCCACTCCTCGAATGCCCACTTCATGGCCAACAACTCCCGATTGCCCACATCATAATTGCGCTCAGCAGGCGAGAATTTTCTAGAAAAGAAGGCACAGGGTTTCATCACCGAGCCATCAGAACTTCTTTGCGACAAAACAGCCCCTGCTCCAATTTCAGAAGCATCAACCTCAACCTGAAAAGTGAGCGAAACATCTGGCTGGCACAACACAGGGGCAGAAGAAAAACGACGCTTCAATTCCTGAAAAGCCTCCACAGCCGCAGAGGACCAATTGACCACATCAGCACCTTTCTTGGTCAAATCAGTCAACGGTTTCGCAATACTGGAAAAATTAGCGATGAAGCGACGATAAAAATTAGCAAAGCCCAGGAATTTCTGCAAGCTCTTCACAGATGCCGGCTGAGTCCAATCGTAAATGGCCTGAACTTTAACAGGGTCCATCTCGATAGTAGAAGGGGAAAAAATGAAACCCAAAAATGAAACCTTCTGAACTCCAAAGAGACACTTTGACCCCTTCACAAACAAGGAATTCGCACGAAGGACCTGGAACACCATTCTGACCTGCTTCACATGAGACTCCCAATCATCCGAAAAGACCAAAATGTCATCCAAGTATACAATCATGAATCTATCCAGGTACTCTCGGAAGATGTCATGCATAAAGGACTGAAACACAGATGGAGCATTAGAAAGCCTGAATAGCATAATCAGGTTCTCAAAATGGCCCTCGGGCGTATTAAATGCCGTTTTCCATTCATCACCCTGTTTAATTCGCACAAGATTATACGCACCACGAAGATCTATCTTGGTGAACCAACTAGCCCCCTTAATCCGAGCAAATAAATCAGACAGCAGCGGCAAAGGATACTGAAATTTGACTGTGATCTTATTAAGAAGGCGGTAATCAATACAAGGTCTCAAAGAACCATCCTTCTTAGCCACAAAAAAGAACCCCTCCCAATGGTGACGAGGACGGACGAATATGACCCTTCTCCAAGGATTCCTTTATATAACTCCGCATAGCGGCGTGCTCTGGTACAGATAAATTAAACAGACGACCCTTAGGAAACTTACTACCAGGAATCAAATTGATAGCACAGTCGCAATCCCTATGAGGAGGTAGGGCACCAGATTTGGGCTCCTCAAATACATCCCGGTAATCAGATAAAAACTCAGGGACTTCAGAAGGAGTGGAAGGCGAAATTGACAGCAATGGAACATCACCATGTACCCCCTGACAACCCCAGCTGGACACAGACATAGATTTCCAATCCAACACTGGATTATGGACCTGTAGCCATGGCAACCCCAAAACGACCACATCATGCAGATTATGCAACACCAGAAAGCGAATATCCTCCTGATGTGCAGGAGCCATGCACATGGTCAATTGAGTCCAGTACTGAAGTTTATTCTTGGCCAAAGGCGTAGCATCAATTCCTCTCAATGGAATAGGATACTGCAAGGGCTCCAAGAAAAAACCACAGCGCCTGGCAAACTCCAAGTCCATCAAATTCAGGGCAGCGCCTGAATCCACAAATGCCATTACAGAATAGGACGACAGAGAGCAAATCAGAGTAACGGACAAAAGAAATTTAGACTGTACCGTACCAATGGTGGCAGACCTAGCGAACCGCTTAGTGCGCTTAGGACAATCGGAGATAGCATGAGTGGATTCACCACAGTAAAAACACAGCCCATTCCGACGTCTGTGTTCTTGCCGTTCAGCTCTGGTCAAAGTCCTATCACAATGCATAGGCTCAGGCCTATGCTCAGAGAATACCGCCAGATGGTGCACAGCTTTGCGCTCACGCATGCGCCGATCGATCTGAATGGCCAAAGACATAGACTCATTCAGACCAGCAGGCATGGGAAATCCCACCATGACATCCTTAAGGGCTTCAGAAAGACCCTTTCTGAAAATTGCTGCCAGGGCACATTCATTCCACTGAGTAAGCACAGACCACTTTCTAAACTTCTGACAGTACACCTCCGCTTCATCCTGACCCTGACACAAAGCCAGAAAGATTTTCTCTGCCTGATCCACTGAATTTGGTTCATCATAAAGCAATCCAAGCGCCAGAAAAAATGCATCAACGTCACGCAATGCAGGATCTCCTGGCGCAAGGGAAAATGCCCAGTCTTGAGGGTCACCACGCAACAAAGAAATAATGATTTTTACCTGTTGAACGGGGTCACCAGAGAAGCGGGGTTTCAAAGCTAGAAACAGTTTACAATTATTTTTGAAATTCAAGAACCTAGATCTATCCCCAGAAAATAAGTCAGGACTAGGAATTCTAGGCTCTAACATAGGATTCTGAACCACAAAATCTTGAATGTTTTGCACCCTTGCAGTGAGATGATCCACACAAGAGGACAGACCTTGAATGTCCATATCTACACCTGTGTCCTGAACCACCCAAAGGTCTAGGGGAAAAGAAAGACAAAACACAGTGCAAAGAAAAAAAAATGGTCTCAGAAGTTCTCTTATCCCTCTATTGAGATGCATTAATACTTTGGGCCAGCTGTACTGTTATGGCCTGGTGGTTAGGAGCACCCGGAATGACCTGATAGTTAAACCTCATACAGGACGAGCTCTGGGATGTGGGAGCTCTGCTGACCGCAAGCCTAATCCTATCACACACACTAAAAATAGCCGTGGAGTGCTCCTGACCAGACCTAGGCGCCTCGTCACAGTCTAAGATCTATCTAGCCCTAGAGATAGAAATTAAAGCCTACCTTGCCTCAGAGAAATTCCCCAAAGGTAAAGGAAGCCCCCCACATATATTGACTGTGAGTAAAGATGGAAGTCACAAATGCAGAGATAAAACAGGTTTCAGCAAAGGGAGGCCAGACTTACTAAATAGACAGAGGATAGGAAAGGTAACTTTGCGATCAGCACAAAAACCTACAAAAGACCACGCAGAGTGTGCAAAAAAGACCTCCGCACCGACTCACGGTGCGGAGGGGCCACTCTGCTTCCCAGAGCTTCCAGCTAGCAAGGCAAAATCATGATAACCAGCTGGACAAGAAAACAGTGAACAAATAATGACTATCAGGAACTTAGCTTCTGCAGGAGAAGGCAGGTCACCAGAGAGATCCAGGAGCGAACTGAACCAATGCAAAAACATTGACAGCTGGCATGGAGTAACGATCTGAGAGGAGTTAAATAGAGCAGCCAACCAAAGGATAAACCACGTCACCTGTGTAAGGAACCTCAGAAGCAGCAGCTTCACTCATAGCCACCAGAGGGAGCCTATAGACAGAACTCGCCGAAGTACCATTCACGACCACAGGAGGGAGTTCGACAACAGAATTCACAACACATGTCCTCCTTGCCCTATAAGAACCAGCCATTTGGCCCGTCGCCACCATTTCCTCACTACTGCAGCTTAGTGTTAGACGGCACCGCTGCTGATGTGGGCGCTATACAGACTAAGAGTGTTTTTTTGGAGCGAATTGTCAGAGAGATAGGTTTAGGGAGTTGGGAAGAGTCAGGACTAGTTGTAATATCAGCCCTTTTCAGGGTAGGTTACAGCAGTTCATAGCACTGTTTGCCAGGCAGGTCTGTGCCAGTGCTGTGCAAATGTTGTCACAGCATTTGGTGTAATCTAGCTCAGCCAATCCTTTTGGGCTAGTAGCATTGTCTGATAGTCATCTGAGTAGCCCGCCTGGGAAACTAACTACACCACCTGTGTATCTCCATTTTTACTGCATCTAACTCAGTTAATAGTTTGGGGCCTAGGAGCAGTGTCTGCACGTCAGCAGAGTAGCCCACCTGTGAAACTAACTACACCACCTGTGTATCTCCATTTTTACTGCATCTAACTCAGTTAATAGTTTGGGGCCTAGGAGCAGTGTCTGCACGTCAGCAGAGTAGCCCACCTGTGAAACTATCTACACCGCCTGTGTATCTCTATTTTCACTGCATCTAACTCAGTTAATAGTTTGGGGCCTAGGAGCAGTGTCTGCACGTCAGCAGAGTAGCCCACCTGTGAAACTAACTACACCGCCTGTGTATCTCTATTTTCACTGCATCTAATCCAGTTAATAGTTTTGGGCCTACGAGCAGTGTTGTGAATTCCGCTCTTGGGCTCCCTCCAGTGGTTGTAAGTGGCACTTTTGTGAGTTCTGCTCTTGGGCTCCCTCTTGTGGTTTTAAGTGGTATGGCTGCTCCTTGGAGTTAGCTGTCATCAGCTGCCTCCACTTATCGTCTCTTCTGCTCGGCTATTTAGGCCTGGCTGTTCCTTCAGCCAGTGCCACTTGTAAATGGTTCCTGGTTGGATTCACATCTCTTTGGATTTCCCTGTTATCCTGACCAGTTCTGCAAAGCTAAGTTTTTGCTTGCGCTTTTCTGTTCACAGATTGTGGACTTATCCGTTCAGTGCTTTCTATGTTTGTCCAGCGTTATCAGTATGAATTAATTCTGTCTTGCTGGAAGCTCTGGGAAGCAGATTTACCCTCCACACCTTTAGTCAGGTGTGGAGATTTTTTTGTAAACTCTGCGTGGATTTTTGTAGTGTTTTATACTGACCGCACAGTATTCCATCCTGTCCTATCTATCAAGCTAGACTGGCCTCCTGTGCTCATCCTGGTTTCATTCTGTGTATGTCTTTTTCCTCTCCACTCGCAGTCATTATTTGTGGGGGGCTAATCTATCCTTTGGGGATTTTCTCTGAGGCAAGATAGTTCTCCTGCTTCTGTCTTTAGGGGTAGTTAGCTCTTAGGCTGTGACGAGGTGCCTAGGGAGAGTTAGGAGCATTCCACGGCTATTTCTAGTGTTGTGTTGAGCTTAGGGACTGCGGTCAGTACAGTTACCACTTCCTTCTGAGCTCGTTCCATGTTGCTCCTAGACCACCGCATCATAACAGAGCAGTGTCTGCACGTCAGCAGAGTAGCCCGCCTGTGAAACTAACTATACCGCCTGTGTATCTCTATTTTTACTGCATCTAATCCAGTTAATAGTTTTGGGCCTAGGAGCAGTGTCTGCACGTCAGCAGAGTAGCCCACCTGTGAAACTAACTACACCGCCTGTGTATCTCTATTTTTACTGCATCTAATCCAGTTAATAGTTTTGGGCATAGGAGCACGTATCTCTGATATGATCTAAGCACACAGAATTTAATTTTCCCATATGCCTCCTGAGGAACCATATCATGGGGGGGAAAGGCGTATAGGCGAGACCTGAACACAGATAAGTTTATAAGTGTTTTTAACTGTTTATTGATTTTTCACCGTCTGTGGCTTTATAGCCAGGGTATAGGCTTGCACCAAATGATATCTGTGTATACCAAAGATTATTATGCAATTTATAATATAAGACTTATCTGATGTATAGATAATAGGCGAAATGTGCTGCAATAAATAGATTTGTATCTATGCATATATATTTGGGGATTGGAGTTGCTATACCCCTCTCTATTTTTTGGATTAATTGCAATTAGGTCTGGTGAGCCGTAGAAAATACCCTAGTTTTTGACTATTTGGTTTAAGTGTTTCTTAATAATCCTGGCTTTGTATAATCTATGGTCTGACCGAGTTATAGTGGTCCGCGGGCATGGTTCACTAGCGTAGCCCCTGAGGCACCACCTTTTTCATAGGATCCCCATTTGCTGTAGGGATTCATTTAGGGTCAACAGGGACAGCCGCCGAGGAGCGGGGGTGCCACTTTGCGTTCAAGAGGGTGCCAACCTCCGCTGACAGGCAGGGACGTCCAGTTAGGGACTCTGGAGGGTGTATCAGCCATCAGAGTAGGACGGCTATTTATATATAGGGCATTGTACGGTCAGACCAGCCTAGTTTGGCTGAGACACTTTGGTGAATTACCACCTGGCATCGATTTGGTGTGTGCAGTATTTTTGGGCCCTAAGGTGTGGGCAATTTAGGATTATCAATAAGAGTGTAGCATTCCCACGCAGGTTAAGGGACTCATAGGGCTGACAGGGCTAGCCGTCGAGGAGCGGGGGCGCCATATTGCGATCAAGAGGGTGCCAACCTCCGCAGACAGGCAGGGAGCATCTTAGGGACATGTAGAACGTACATTCCATTTATTTGCTCCCACCCGTCGCCCTTCATTCATCAGACCAGGCTTTTATTGACCCACTCTCTTTGCAAGTGGTTGGGTGTTGTGTGAGTTTTTAATCCTATTTTTTGGTATGAAATAAAATTATTGTAAATATTAGTTTTTGTGATATATTTTTGGTGAATACTAATTTGGATCATCCAGCACTATACTTCCCCCCCAGGTTTATGATGACCCAAACCGAGGTGCAACAGCTGAAGCAGCCATGTTGGCTTTGCGCCAAAGTAAGCGCTCAGTAGCAGAATATGCCTTGGATTTCAAGAGATGGGCCCTCAATACCACTTGGGACAGTTCCGCAAAAAAACAGCTTCTGGAAAGGGTTGTCTCCAATGATTAAGGACGAAATTGCTTGTGCTGACCCTCCCACCGCGTTAGGAGACTTCATGAATTACTGCATCCGTATTGATGCCCGTCTTACTGAATACAGACAGGAGAGATGGTATGAAATTAATCTTGCTAATCATTTCCTGCCTTCCTCCCCAGCTAAAGAGTCTTTGAGCCGGACCACACGGGAACCAGAACCTGAGCCGATGCAGGTGGACTCTTTACAGAGACGGGTGAGTGATATCCGCAAGGAACATCAACTAAAAGAAAATCTATGTATCTATTGTGGTAAGTCAAGGCACTTTATTTCAAGCTGCCCTAGCTGTTCTCGTAAGACAGCTGCAGCAGTCATACACTGTGAGTGCTGCAAAAGGGGATCTGTCAAATCCGAACCTCAAGTTCTAGGGAGATCTGCAGCTATAGGTACTAACTTCTTGGACTTAAACTCCATTATTTCAGAGCCCGATGTTTGTATAAATGCGGCAATTTTTCAAGTTTCCCCAACAGTATCCGAGTTGAGCTGTAAGAAGAACAACTCTTATTGCTCCCTCTCCATCAAGCTCTGAGTTGACTCAGTATGGGTGTCTAGCTCTGCCATGATTGACTCAGGAGCAAGCGGCAATTTTATGGACATCTCCTTTGCCCAGAAACATGGGATACGTCCCGTGAAGAAGGCTACTCCTGTACAGATGGAGACTGTGGATGGCTCCCTGTTAAACTCTGGACCAGTGGATCAGGAGACGAACCCTTGAAGGTGTTCAAGGGTAAAAATCATCAAGAAAAACTGTCTTTTATGCTTATCGCTTCTCCCCATTTTCGCATCATTTTAGGGCTGCCATGGTTGCAGGCAGGGCCGGACTGGGACTAAAATTCAGCCCTGGCATTTGAAGTTACACAGGCCCACTTGTCACATGGTGACTGTATAATATCTTTGTACACTTGTAGGCAGGGCCAGTTTTAGGCAAAGTGGGGCCCCAGGCAAAGTTTAAAATGCTAACATATAGTTGTTCAACACTTGTTTCCCGGCCTCTTTCCACCAGCTGAGGAATAATGATGGGACAGAACGATCACTAATAGATCACTAACAGATCACCATACAGGATCATGTTATCAGCAGCACATCTACAGTTTACACCGGCGATGTGCTGCTGAGAACAATGATTTTTGCTGAATATGCAGCATTTTACTTGTTTAGTAAAATACACCCCATAGTCCTCCATATATTATAATGTGCACCACAGTCCTCCATATAGTATAATACACTCCCTATAGTCCTTCATATATTAAAATACACTGCTCAGTCCTCCATATAGCATAATACACTCCTCACAGTGCTCCATATAGCATAATACACTCCTCATAGTGCTCCATATAGTATAATGCACCGCCATAGTCATCCATGTAGTACAATTCACTTCCCATAATATAATGCACCCCATAGTTCTTCATATAGTATAACATATTCGCCATAATCCTCAATACAGTATAATGCAGCCCACATATAGTATAATGCAGCCACCACCCTACAGAATATAATGCAGCCACCCCAAAGTATAATGCAGCCACCTGTTATGATCTGGTGGTTTTGGAACAACATGAGACAAGCTCTGAAGGAGGTGGTATCTGTACTGACCGCAAACCCTGAACCTAGCAGCGCAACAAAAAATAGCCGTGGGGGGTACCTGACGCTCCCTAGACCCCTCGGCACAGCCTAACATCTAACTTCCCCTAAAGATGGAAACAGGAAACCTATCTTGCCTCAGAGAAAATCCCCAAAGGAAAGATAGCCCCCCACAAATATTGACGGTGAGAGGAGGGGAAAATAACATACGCAGAAATGAAATCAGATTTTAGCATAGGAGGCCAGTCTAGCTTGATAGATAGGACAGGAAAGGATACTGTGCGGTCAGTATAAAAACTACAAAACAATCCACACAGAGTTTACAAAATCTCCACACCTGACTAAAGGTGTGGAGGGTAAATCTGCTTCCAAGAGGTACCAGCTAACAGAAATAATCCATACTGACAAGCTGGACAAAATATAGAATACACAGAACAATAAGTCCACAACATGTGGACTGAAATGAGCAAAGCCAGAACTTATCTTTGCAGAACTGGTCAGGAGACCAGGAGAATCCAAGCAGAGATGTGAATCCAGCCAGGAAACATTGACAAGTGGCATAGGCTGAAGAAATAGCCAGACTTAAATAGCTGAGCAGAAGAGACGATAAGTGGAGGCAGCTGATGACAGCAAACTCCAAGGAGCAGCCATACCACTAGAAACCACAAGAGGGAGCCCAAGAGCAGAACTCACAAAAGTGCCACTTACAACCACCGGAGGGAGCCCAAGAGCGGAATTCACAACAGTACCCCTCCTTGAGGAGGGGTCACCGAACCCTCACCAGAGCCCCCAGGCCGATCAGGACGAGCCAAGTGAAAAGCACGAACCAAATCGGTAGCATGGACATCGGAGGCAACAACCCAAGAATTATCCTCCTGGCCATAACCCTTCCACTTGACAAGATACTGATGCCTCCGCCTCGAAAAACGAGAATCCAAAATCTTCTCAACCTCATATTCCAACTCTCCCTCAACCAACACCAGGGCAGGAGGGTCAACCGAGGGAACAACGGGCACCACATATCTCCGCAACAAAGATCTATGGAAAACATTATGAATGGCAAAAGAGGCAGGAAGAGCCAAACGAAAAGACACCGGATTAATAATTTCAGAAATTTTATAAGGACCAATAAACCGAGGCTTAAACTTAGGAGAAGAAACCTTCATAGGAACATGACGAGAAGACAACCAAACCAAATCCCCCACACGAAGCCGGGGACCAACACGCCGACGGCGGTTAGCAAAACGTTGAGCCCTTTCCTGAGACAACGTCAAATTGTCCACCACATGAGTCCAAATCTGCTGCAGCCTGTCCACCACAGAATTAACACCAGGACAATCAGAAGGCTCAACCTGCCCAGAAGAAAAACGAGGATGAAAACCAAAATTACAAAAGAAAGGTGAAACCAAAGTAGCCGAACTAGCCCGATTATTAAGGGCAAACTCGGCCAACGGCAAGAAAGACACCCAATCATCCTGATCAGCAGACACAAAGCATCTCAAATAGGTCTCCAAGGTCTGATTAGTTCGCTCAGTTTGGCCATTAGTCTGAGGATGAAACGCCGAAGAAAAAGATAAATCAATGCCCATCCTAGCACAAAAGGCCCGCCAAAATCTAGAGACAAACTGAGAACCTCTGTCAGACACAATATTTTCCGGAATGCCATGCAAACAAACCACATGCTGAAAAAACAATGGAACCAGATCTGAGGAGGAAGGCAACTTAGGCAAAGGTACCAGATGGACCATTTTAGAGAACCGGTCACAAACAACCCAGATAACAGACATCTTCTGGGAAACAGGAAGATCCGAAATAAAATCCATGGAAATATGCATCCAGGGCCTCTCAGGGACCGGCAAAGGCAAAAGCAACCCACTAGCATGGGAACAGCAAGGCTTGGCCTGGGCGCAAGTCCCACAGGACTGCACAAAAGCACGCACATCGCGAGACAAGGAAGGCCACCAAAAGGACCTAGCAACCAAATCTCTGGTACCAAAAATCCCAGGATGACCAGCCAACACTGAACAATGAACCTCAGAAATTACCTTACTTGTCCATCTATCAGGAACAAACAGCTTCCCCACTGGACAGCGGTCAGGCCTATCAGCCTGAAATTCCCGAAGCACCCGCCGCAAATCAGGGGAGATAGCAGAAAGAATCACCCCCTCTTTAAGAATGCCAACTGGCTCCAGGACTCCAGGAGAATCAGGCGAAAAACTCCTAGAGAGGGCATCACCCTTAACATTCTTAGATCCCGGAAGATACAAAACCACAAAATCAAAACGGGAGAAAAACAGGGACCATCGAGCCTGTCTAGGGTTCAGCCGCTTGGCCGACTCGAGGTAAATCAGATTCTTATGATCGGTCAGGACCACAACACGGTGTTTAGCTCCCTCAAGCCAATGTCGTCACTCCTCAATCGCCCACTTCATAGCCAACAACTCCCGATTGCTGACATCATAATTGCGTTCCGCAGGCGAAAACTTTCTGGAAAAAAAAGCACACGGTTTCATCAAAGAACCATCAGACTCCCTCTGAGACAAAACGGCCCCTGCCCCAATCTCAGAAGCGTCGACCTCAACCTGAAAAGGAAGAGAAGCATCCGGTTGACGCAACACAGGGGAAGAAGTAAATCGGCGTTTAAGCTCCTGAAAGGCCTCAACAGCCTCAGAGGACCAATTCATCACATCAGCGCCTTTCTTCGTCAAATCAGTAAGGGGCTTAACCACACTGGAAAAGTTGGCAATGAAACGGCGATAGAAATTAGCAAAGCCCAAATATTTTTGAAGACCCTTCACAGATGTGGGTTGGATCCAGTCATGAATAGCTTGGACCTTAACAGGATCCATTTCTATAGATGAGGGAGAAAAAATAAAACCCAAAAAAGAAACCTTCTGAACTCCGAATAGGCACTTAGACCCCTTCACAAATAAAGCATTATCACGAAGGATCTGGAACACCATCCTGACCTGCTTCACATGAGACTCCCAATCATTGGAAAAAATCAAAATATCATCCAAATATACGACCATGAATTTATCAAGATAATTGCGGAAAATATCATGCATGAAAGACTGGAACACAGATGGAGCATTAGAGAGCCCAAATGGCATCACAAGGTATTCAAAATGGCCTTCGGGCGTATTAAATGCAGTTTTCCATTCGTCACCCTGTTTAATACGAACAAGATTATATGCCCCTCGGAGGTCAATCTTAGTAAACCAACTAGCCCCCTTAATCTGAGCAAACAAATCAGTAAGCAAAGGCAAGGGGTATTGGAATTTGACCGTGATCTTATTAAGAAGACGATAATCAATACAGGGTCTCAAGGAGCCATCCTTCTTAGCAACAAAAAAGAAACCCGCTCCCAATGGTGACAACGAGGGCCGAATATGCCCTTTCTCCAAAGATTCCTTAACATAGATCCACATGGCGGCATGCTCTGGCACAGACAGATTGAAAAGTCGGCCCTTAGGGAACTTACAACCAGGAATCAAGTTAATAGCACAATCACAGTCCCTATGTGGAGGAAGGGAACTGGACTTGGGCTCATCAAATACATCCTGGAAATCCGACAAAACTCAGGGACCTCAGAAGAGGGGGAAGAGGAAATTGACATCAAAGGAACGTCACTATGTACTCCTCGACAACCCCAACTAGTCACCGACATAGTTTTCCAATCCAGCACCGGATTATGTTCCTGTAACCATGGAAATCCCAGTACAACAACATCATGCAGGTTATGCAGCACCAAAAACGGCAATCTTCCTGATGTGCAGGAGCCATGTACATAGTCATCTGTGTCCAGTACTGAGGTTTATCCTTGGTCAAGGGTGTAGCATCAATGCCCCTCAAAGGAATAGGGCTCTGCAAAGGCTGCAAGGAAAAACCACAGCGCCTGGCGAATTCTAAGTCCATTAAGTTCAGGGCAGCACCTGAATCCACAAATGCCATGACAGAAAAGGACGACAATGAGCAAATCAGGGTCACAGATAAGAGAAATTTAGGCTGTATAGTACTAATGGTAACAGACCTAGCGACTCTCTTAGTACGCTTAGGGCAATCAGAGATAACATGAGCCGAATCACCACAGTAAAAACACAGCCTATTCTGACGTTTGAATTCCTGCCGTTCTATTCTAGTCAAAATCCTATCACATTGCATAGGTTCAGGACTATGCTCAGAGGATACTGCCATATGGTGCACAGCTTTGCGCTCGCGCAGACGCCGATCAATCTGAATGGCTAGAGACATAGATTCGCTCAAACCGGCAGGCGTAGGAAAGCCCACCATAACATCTTTAAGGGTTTCAGAAAGACCTTTTCTGAAAATAGCAGCCAGAGCCTCTTCATTCCATTTAGTGAGCACAGACCATTTTCTAAATTTCTGGCAGTATAACTCTGCCGCTTCCTGACCTTGACACAAGGCCAACAGGTTTTTTTCTGCATGATCCACAGAATTAGGTTCGTCATACAATAATCCGAGAGCTTGAAAAAATGCATCTACATTCAATAATGCCGGATCCCCTGTTTCAAGAGAAAAAGCACAGTCTTGAGGGTCACCACGCAGGAAACCAGGAGAATCCAAGCAGAGATGTGAATCCAGCCAGGAAACATTGACAAGTGGCACAGGCTGAAGAAATAGCCAGACTTAAATAGCTGAGCAGAAGAGACGATAAGTGGAGGCAGCTGATGACAGCTAACTCCAAGGAGCAGCCATACCACTAGAAACCACAAGAGGGAGCCCAAGAGCAGAACTCACAAAAGTGCCACTTACAACCACCGGAGGGAGCCCAAGAGCGGAATTCACAACAGCCACCCCATATAATATAATACAGCCCATCTCTCCATAATATATAATGTAGCCCCCATAGAATATAATGCAGCCCCCCATAGTATAGCACAGCCTCCCCCATAGAATATAATATACCCCCTCAATAGTATATAACAGCCACATAGTATATAACATGGCCTCCCCCATAGAATATAACATACCCCCCATAGTATATAACACAACCCACTTAGCAAATAACACAGCCCACGTAGCAGTATACAGCACAGCCCATGTAGCAGTATACAGCACAGCCCACATAGTAGTATACAGCACTGCCCACATAGTAGTATACAGTACTGCTCACATAGTAGTATACAGCACTGCCCACATAGTAGTATACAGCAGAGCCCACATAGTAGTATATAGCACTGCCCACATAGTAGAATACAGCACTGCCAACATAGTAGTGTATAGCACAGCCCACATAGTAGTATACAGCACTGCCCACATAGTAGTGTATAGCACGGCCCACATAGCAGTATACAGCACAGCCCACACAGTAGTATACAGAAGAGCCCACACAGTAGTATATAGCACAGCCCACATAGTAGTATACAGCAGAGCCCACACAGTAGTATACAGCACTGCCCACATAGTAGTATACAGCAGAGCCCACACAGTAGTATACAGCACTGCCCACATTGTAGTATATAGCAGAGCCCACACAGTAGTATACAGCAGAGCCCACATAGTAGTATATAGCACAGCCCACATAGTAGTATACAGCAGAGCCCACACAGTAGTATATAGCACAGCCCACAAAGTAGTATACAGCAGTGCCCACATCTCTCCTCCCCCCTAGAATGGCCCCACAGTCCAGTAAAAAAAAACACTCCTCACCTCACCTCGTGCCCGCGGTGCTCCCTGCTCCTGTCTCGGCGGCTGCCGCTGCACTGCATTGGACACAGTGAGTGCGCGCGTACCCACAGTGTCAGAGGCAGAGCGGGGAATGATGGGAGAGGGAGCGTCAGCAGACGCTCTCTCCTCTATCATTGCATTCAACTGTACCAGTGACATAGACGCCGGTACAGTTGAATGCGGCAGGGGCGTCGCTGGGGAGGAAGGGTGAGTCGGCGCGCAGCGGCCCACTACTGGCAGCGGCCCTTCTGGCATTTGCCAGAACTGCCCGATGGCCAGTCCGGCCCTGGTTGCAGGCTCAGAACCCTACAATTAACTGGGAGACCAAGGAGCTGCACTTCCTGGAGAAACAGATAGGTCCAGAAGTTGCAGCTTGTGCTGTTCCTGAGGGATCCTCAACGCTTTTCAGAGCTACCAGCTATGTACCATGAGTATGCCGACATATGTGACAAGAAGAAACGCTGACCAGCTTCCTCCTCATCGTCCATATGATTGTCCAATTGAACTCTTGCCATGAGCAAGTATACCCTTTGGTAAAATCTACCCTTTGGCAGGGCCCGAGCTAAAGGCTTTGAAGGACTATATTGATGAGAATTTAGCCAAAGGCTTCATACGTCACTCCTCATCTCCTGCAGGTGCACCCATCTTTTTTGTGAAGAAGAAAGATGGATCTCTCTTAGACCCTGCAAAGATTACCAGGAGCTTAATAAGGTTACTATCGGAAACTTTTACCCACTGCCTTTGATCCCTGAGTTATTGGAGAAAGTACGACATGCCAAAATTTTTTCTAAGCTGGATCTCCGTGGGGCCTATAATTTGGTCCGTATTAGACCTGGGGATGAATGGAAGACCGCATTCAGATCACGCTATGGACATTTTGAATACTTAGCCATGCCTTTTGGTCTGTGTCTATTATTATTATTATTTATTTTTAAAGCACCATTGATTCCATGGTTCTGTACATAAGAAGGGGTTATATACAAAATGCAAATATAAAATACAGGGAACAAACTAGGAATGACATACTGGTACAGAGGTGAGGGGGCCCTGTCCTTGCGGGCTTACAGTCTACAATGTCTTTATTTAGCTATTCCAGTAAATTTGAAAGAGATTTTCTAATTAAGTAACTATACTTTTCCCACTGAACTGGACAGCAACAGAAAAGAGAGGTCTGTCTGTAGGTACATGGATGACAGAGCCATGGATGCTGTTTAACAGGAGTAGTCTGTCTCTAAGTCAGACTGGAATGCCTTGGGCTTCCAGCCATGTTGACCTCTCCTGTAACCCAAATTTCATCTCTTGCTGCTGCATCCAGATAAGATCCAGAGACATCCCTTTCCCTAGAGCTGACTGTTCAGAGTGTAATGGGTCTGCTACCACCATCGTGTGTCGTGGTCAATGCCGCTCTCAATACCAAGCTTCATTAAGTAAATGACACCTTGCAAAGCCTAATATCAGGTTTTACCTCAAATCACACCCAGCACCAGGAAAAGATGATGGACATATTAAGCATCACTTGCTACTCTATTCATCAACACTGTGGTGGGAGCATCAGGTAATTTGTATATTGTATGTGGACATCAGGCTTACAAATGGTTGCCCAACAATTTCACAGGGTCTGCACACTGGCCTTTCTGATCATTTCCACCTTTATAGGGCCTGACGCTGGAGTAAATGTTACGTTAGTCCCTGTACACACTTTGTACAAATAAGCTGCAGACAACAATCCCAGACCAAGTGGTAAACCTCATCTCGTAGAGATGGGGATGTCAAATAAGATGGTAAGAAGCATATTGGTTTACTCATTCATAACCCGTATGTAAGATAAGCTAGTAGAGGTGATTGATTACCGAGATGAACAGATCTTCCAGGTCCTTGATGTCCTCAATGAATCTAACATTATACAGGATCAGCTAATTGTAGTCACTAATAGGCTTGAGCGAAACGGATCGGACAAATTCAAAAGTCGCCGACTTTCAGCAAAGTCGGGTTTCATGAAACCCGACCCGATCCTAGTGTGGGATCGGCCATGCGGTCGGCGATCTTCGCTAAAGTCGCGTTTCGTATGACGCTTTCAGCGCCATTTTTTCAGCCAATGAAGGAGCGTGGGCAGCGTGATGACATAGGTCTCAGGGGCGTGCATGCCTATCGCCATCTTATCGCTTGTGTGCTGTAGCGATTTGCAATGTGCAACACCAGCTTTGCTGTGCAGGGATGGGAGAGAGAGAGAGGGAGAGAGAGAGAGAGAGAGAGAAAAGATTTCCCATTGACTTGCATTGGGTTTCGTGTTTCGGTAGATCCCCGACTTTTCACGATAATCGGCCGATTTCACTCGACTCGACTTTTGAGAAAGTCGGGTTTCGCGAAACCCGACTCGATCTTAAAAAAGTAAAAGTCGCTCAACCCTAGTCACTAACAAACACACCATGATGCTAGACTATCTCACAGCAAAAGAAGATGGGATGTGTCAGCTCATAGGTCCTACATGTTGTCACTGTATCCACCTTATGGGGAGTCTCCCAGTGAGGGCTGATAAACAGAAAATAGTCAACATAAGGGAGAAATGGGTTCAGGAACACAAAGCAAACAAGGACTCATGGTGGGGAAAACCATTTTCTTTCCTGAACCGAGCCAATTGGTTCAATGGTGTAAGTGGGTGGCTTACATGGATCTCTATTTGTTGGAATATGTAGTGTAGTATGGTTAATGGTCGCATTGTCGATGGGAGGTATGTGTCACGGAGATGGCTGCGCTTTATGTAACTCGGAGTATCTTCTTTTGTGCGCGTATGCAGTAAGAGGTTCGTTTGGGACCGGGTTGCAGGTAGCTTTGAGAGATGGGCGGGTCTGGCTACCCACATACCTCACCTCTGGGTGTGGTTACAGCCTATATAATGTAGGCTGTTGTTTGGCACATGGTCTGTGTGTTGAGAGGGAGAAGGCCTCCTGTGTGTTCGGCTCCAGACCGAGTCGAGCACTGGACATTACCCCAGCCTGTGTGCTCTCAGGCCTGGCGGAGCAGAGCCCTGCTATGGACATTTATACTTCGTTTTGCTTGATCTAAAGGCTGATTACTTACTGTTTTTGCTTCTGGGGTTTATGAAAGGATAAACCCACTTGAACGTTTAAAGAAATGTGCCTTCTGTTTTCCTCCCATGGCCCCGAGTGAGTACAACCCCTACAACCCCTACAGTAGCCATAAAAGCGCTAGTCTGTGTTATACACAAGGTAATCAGGTCCATGTGTAAGGGGAACCTTGCTAAATTGACAATGTAGCAAGAAGAAAATAACACGGCACTGCTACCTTTCAAGTCCCCAAATGCCTACTGCTATGTGCCGCTGCAGAGTCCATAAGACACCCAAACGGACATTCAGGTGCACCAAAGTGAATCAGGTACGAAAATCCATGGACAGAAAAAATGAAAGTGCACTCACCAGTCCTGTGTATTGCGAGCCTTTATTGGAAATACATGCAGGTAAATTTAAGGGAGAACGTGGAATGAACGGACAACAGCCGTTTCGTGCTGCTGCACTTCTACGGGTCCTTGCTAAATTGCCTCTGGTTGTATATTAAGGACCTTAGAAAAGAAAAGATCCATTTTTGTGATACAATTAAGGGTGTTCAGATAGGGAACTGAGGTGAAGCAGGTAAGAAAGTCCCAAGTTCAAAAGTAGCGCACTCCCTATATACCTACTGAAACACCCATAATTGGGCACAAAAGGGGGGAATGAGAGAGAACAAATTCAATTTTTTTGTCTGTGGTATTCATCTTGCCCTATAACTTGTGTCATGGTAATGAAGAAATACTGATGGGCCGTTTCACATTTCTATACATGCCCTTAATGTTTCTATTGGATTACAGTTCTGCAGGAACATTTCCTTTGTCTGTGACAATATTTAAGTGATTATATGCTAATAAAGGAGAGGTCCTATCTAATACCCAATACAGCGCTGTGCTGTATTGATATTCTCAAGTTCTCCAAACATACTTTGATATTCGGAGTTCAAAAGGCATAGAAGAGAGTGAATTTCGCTCATAAAGTCAAGATAAAGATATTCAGAAAGGTAGAAGAAGGCTACAGCACTGAAGATCTGGAAGATCATTGTTGTGAATTCTGTGGCAGAGTTCACTCCTGTGGTCACAAGTGGTACTTCGGCTGATTCTCTCTGGGATCTTCCGTTTGTGGAGGAAAGTGGTACTGCAGCTTCTGAGTTTCCTCCCTCAGGTGATCTGGTGAGCTCGTTAGCTTCTTCTCTACTTAACTCCACCTGATGCTTTGATCTATGCTTCCTGTCAATGTTTCAGTGTGGGACTTGTTTTTTCCCTGGATCATTCCTGTGGCCTGCTGCTCTGCAAAGCTAAGTTTTGCTTATGTTATTTTGTTGCTATTTTTCTGTCCAGCTTGCTTTAATGGTTTTTCTCGCCTGCTGGAAGCTCTGAGACGCAGAGGGACCACCTCCGTACCGTTAGTCGGTGCGGAGGGTCTTTTTGTCCCCTCTGCGTGGTTTTCTATAGGTTTTTGTGCTGACCGCAAAGTTATCTTCCCTATCCTCGTTCTGTTCAGCTAGTCGGGCCTCACTTTGCTAAATCTGTTTCATCTCTATGTTTGTGTTTTCATCTTACTCACAGTCATTATATGTGGGGGGCTGCCTTTTCCTTTGGGGAATTTCTCTGAGGCAAGGTAGGCTTATTTTTCTATCTTCAGGATTAGCTAGTTTCTCAGGCTGTGACGAGGCGCCTAGGTTCTGGTCAGGAGCGCTCCACGGCTACCTTTAGTGTGGTTTGATAGGCTTAGGGATTGCGGTCTGCAGAGTTCCCACGTCTCAGAGCTCGTTCTATTATTTTGGGTTATTGTCAGTTCACTGTATGTGCTCTGACCTCCATGTCCATTGTGATTCTGAATTGCTTTTCATAACAGTACAGGAAGCCAAAAGTGCTAAGGATTCTCAATAGAGGGAAAAAAGAAGTTCTGAGACCATTTTTTTTTCTTTGCACTGTGTTTTGTCTTTTTTTTCCCCTAGACATTTGGGTGGTTCAGGACACAGGTGTAGCAATGGACATTAAAGGTCTGTCTTCATGTGTGGATCAGCTCACGGCAAGAGTTCAAAATATTCAAGATTTTGTGGTCCAGAATTCTTTGCTTGAACATAGAATTCCTATTCCAGATTTGTTTTTTGGAGATAGAACTAAATTTCTGAGTTTCAAAAATAATTGTAAACTATTTCTGGCTTTGAAACCTCGCTCTTCTGGTGACCCAATTCAACAGGTTAGGATCGTCATTTCTTTTTTGCGCGGCGACCCTCAGGACTGGGCGTTTTCTCTTGCGTCAGGAGATCCTGCATTGAGTAATATCGATGCGTTTTTCCTGGCGCTTGGGTTGCTGTACGATGAGCCTAATTCAGTGGATCAGGCAGAAAAAAATTTGCTGGCTCTTTGTCAGGCTCAGGATGAGATAGAGGTATATTGTCAGAAATTTAGAAAGTGGTCAGTGCTCACTCAATGGAATGAATCTGCGCTGGCAGCAATATTCAGAAAGGGTCTCTCTGAAGCCCTTAAGGATGTCATGGTGGGATTTCCTATGCCTGCTGGTTTGAATGAGTCTATGTCTTTGGCCATTCAGATCGGTCGACGCTTGCGTGAGCGTAAACCTGTGCACCATTTGGCGGTATTACCTGAGCTTAAACCTGAGCCTATGCAGTGTGATAGGACCTTGACCAGAGTTGAACGGCAAGAACATAGACGTCTGAATGGTCTGTGTTTCTACTGTGGTGATTCCACTCATGCTATCTCTGATTGTCCTAAGCGCACTAAGCGGTTCGCTAGGTCTGCCACCATTGGTACTGTGCAGTCAAAATTTCTTCTGTCCGTTACCTTGATCTGCTCTTTGTCATCACATTCTGTCATGGCATTTGTGGATTCAGGCGCTGCCCTGAATTTGATTGACTTGAAATATGCTAAGCGTTGTGGGTTTTTCTTGGAGCCCTTGCAGTGTCCTATTCCATTGAGAGGAATTGATGCTACGCCTTTGGCCAAGAATAAGCCTCAATACTGGACCCAGCTGACCATGTGCATGGCTCCTGCACATCAGGAGGTTATTTGCTTTCTGGTGTTGCATAATCTGCATGATGTGGTCGTGTTGGGGTTGCCATGGCTACAAGCCCATAATCCAGTATTAGATTGGAAATCCATGTCGGTGTCCAGCTGGGGTTGTCAGGGGGTACATGGTGATGTTCCATTTCTGTCAATTTCGTCATCCACTCCTTCTGAGGTCCCAGAGTTCTTGTCTGATTACCGGGATGTATTTGATGAGCCCAAGTCCAATACCCTACCTCCGCATAGGGATTGTGATTGTGCTATCAATTTGATTCCTGGTAGTAAATTCCCAAAAGGTCGATTGTTTAATTTGTCCGTGCCTGAGCACACCGCTATGCGCAGTTATGTGAAGGAATCCCTGGAGAAGGGGCATATTCGCCCGTCATCGTCGCCATTAGGAGCAGGGTTCTTTTTTGTAGCCAGGAAGGATGGTTCGCTGAGACCTTGTATAGATTACCGCCTTCTTAATAAGATCACGGTTAATTTTCAGTACCCCTTGCCATTGTTATCTGATCTGTTTGCTCGGATTAAGGGGGCTAGTTGGTTCACAAAGATAGATCTTCGTGGTGCGTATAATCTGGTGCGAATTAAGCAAGGTGATGAATGGAAAACTGCATTTAATACGCCCGAGGGTCATTTTGAGTATCTAGTGATGCCATTCGGACTTGCCAATGCTCCATCAGTGTTTCAGTCCTTTATGCATGACATCTTCCGAGAGTACCTGGATAAATTCCTGATTGTGTACTTGGATGACATTTTGATCTTCTCGGATGATTGGGAGTCTCATGTGAAGCAGGTCAGAACGGTTTTTCAGGTCCTGCGTGCTAATTCTTTGTTTGTGAAGGGATCAAAGTGTCTCTTTGGTGTGCAGAAGGTTTCATTTTTGGGGTTCATCTTTTCCCCTTCTACTATCGAGATGGATCCTGTTAAGGTCCAAGCCATCCATGATTGGACTCAGCCGACATCTCTGAAAAGTCTGCAAAAGTTCCTGGGCTTTGCTAATTTTTATCGTCGCTTCATCTGCAATTTTTCTAGTATTGCTAAACCATTGACCGATTTGACCAAGAAGGGTGCTGATGTGGTCAATTGGTCTTCTGCTGCTGTGGAAGCTTTTCAAGAGTTGAAGCGTCGTTTTTCTTCTGCCCCTGTGTTGTGTCAACCAGATGTTTCTCTTCCGTTCCAGGTCGAGGTTGATGCTTCTGAGATTGGAACAGGGGCTGTTTTGTCGCAGAGAGGTTCTGGTTGCTCAGTGATGAAACCATGCGCTTTCTTTTCCAGGAAGTTTTCGCCTGCTGAGCGTAATTATGATGTGGGCAACCGAGAGTTGCTGGCCATGAAGTGGGCATTCGAGGAGTGGCGTCATTGGCTTGAAGGAGCTAAGCATCGCGTGGTGGTATTGACTGATCATAAGAACTTGACTTATCTCGAGTCTGCCAAGCGCTTGAATCCTAGACAAGCTCGTTGGTCGTTGTTTTTTGCCCGTTTTGACTTTGTGATTTCGTACCTTCCGGGCTCTAAAAATGTGAAGGCGGATGCTCTGTCTAGGAGTTTTGTACCCGACTCTCCGGGTTTATCTGAGCCGGCGGGTATCCTCAAGGAAGGAGTAATTGTGTCTGCCATCTCCCCTGATTTGCGGCGGGTGCTGCAAAAATTTCAGGCTAATAAACCTGATCGTTGCCCAGCGGAGAAACTGTTTGTCCCTGATAGGTGGACGAATAGAGTTATCTCTGAACTTCATTGTTCGGTGTTGGCTGGTCATCCTGGAATCTTTGGCATCAGAGAGTTAGTGGCTAGATCCTTTTGGTGGCCCTCTCTGTCGCGGGATGTGCGTGCTTTTGTGCAGTCCTGTGGGATTTGTGCTCGGGCTAAGCCCTGCTGTTCTCATGCCAGTGGGTTGCTTTTGCCCTTGCCGGTCCCGAAGAGGCCTTGGACACATATCTCTATGGATTTTATTTCTGACCTTCCAGTTTCTCAAAAGATGTCAGTCATTTGGGTGGTCTGTGATCGCTTTTCTAAGATGGTCCATCTGGTACCCTTGTCTAAATTGCCTTCCTCCTCTGATTTGGTGCCTTTGTTCTTCCAGCATGTGGTTCGTTTGCATGGCATTCCAGAGAATATTGTTTCTGACAGAGGTTCCCAGTTTGTTTCGAGGTTTTGGCGAGCCTTTTGTGGTAGGATGGGCATTGACTTGTCTTTTTCCTCGGCTTTCCATCCTCAGACTAATGGCCAGACCGAGCGAACCAATCAGACCTTGGAAACATATCTGAGGTGCTTTGTTTCTGCTGATCAGGATGACTGGGTGTCCTTTTTGCCTTTGGCTGAGTTCGCCCTTAATAATCGGGCCAGCTCGGCTACCTTGGTTTCACTGTTTTTCTGCAATTCTGGGTTCCATCCTCGTTTCTCTTCAGGACAGGTTGAGTCTTCGGACTGTCCTGGTGTGGATACTGTGGTGGACACGTTGCAGCAGATTTGGACTCAGGTAGTGGACAATTTGACCTTGTCCCAGGAGAAGGCTCAACTTTTCGCTAATCGCAGACGCCGTGTGGGTCCCCGACTTCGTGTTGGGGATCTGGTTTGGTTATCTTCTCGTCATATTCCTATGAAGGTTTCCTCTCCTAAGTTTAAACCTCGTTTTATTGGTTCGCATAGGATTTCTGAGGTTCTTAATCCTGTGTCTTTTCGTCTGACCCTTCCAGATTCTTTTTCCATACATAACGTATTCCATAGGTCATTGTTGCGGAGATACGTGGCACCTATGGTTCCATCTGTTGAGCCTCCTGCCCCGGTTTTGGTGGAGGGGGAATTGGAGTATATTGTGGAGAAGATTTTGGATTCTCGTGTTTCAAGACGGAAACTCCAGTATCTGGTTAAATGGAAGGTTTATGCTCAGGAGGATAATTCCTGGGTTTTTGCCTCTGATGTCCATGCTCCCGATCTTGTTCGTGCCTTTCATGTGGCTCATCCTGGTCGGCCTGGGGGCTCTGGTGAGGGTTCGGTGACCCCTCCTCAAGGGGGGGGTACTGTTGTGAATTCTGTGGCAGAGTTCACTCCTGTGGTCACAAGTGGTACTTCGGCTGATTCTCTCTGGGATCTTCCGTTTGTGGAGGAAAGTGGTACTGCAGCTTCTGAGTTTCCTCCCTCAGGTGATCTGGTGAGCTCGTTAGCTTCTTCTCTACTTAACTCCACCTGATGCTTTGATCTATGCTTCCTGTCAATGTTTCAGTGTGGGACTTGTTTTTTCCCTGGATCATTCCTGTGGCCTGCTGCTCTGCAAAGCTAAGTTTTGCTTATGTTATTTTGTTGCTATTTTTCTGTCCAGCTTGCTTTAATGATTTTTCTCGCCTGCTGGAAGCTCTGAGACGCAGAGGGACCACCTCCGTACCGTTAGTCGGTGCGGAGGGTCTTTTTGTCCCCTCTGCGTGGTTTTCTATAGGTTATTGTGCTGACCGCAAAGTTATCTTCCCTATCCTCGTTCTGTTCAGCTAGTCGGGCCTCACTTTGCTAAATCTGTTTCATCCTATGTATGTGTTTTCATCTTACTCACAGTCATTATATGTGGGGGGCTGCCTTTTCCTTTGGGGAATTTCTCTGAAGCAAGGTAGGCTTATTTTTCTATCTTCAGGATTAGCTAGTTTCTCAGGCTGTGACGAGGCGCCTAGGTTCTGGTCAGGAGCGCTCCACGGCTACCTTTAGTGTGGTTTGATAGGCTTAGGGATTGCGGTCTGCAGAGTTCCCACGTCTCAGAGCTCGTTCTATTATTTTGGGTTATTGTCAGTTCACTGTATGTGCTCTGACTTCCATGTCCATTGTGATTCTGAATTGCTTTTCATAACAGATCATAACATATTTTATCACTCTTTAACGGAAGAACTTCGAAACTCTTGGTACCATGAGGATAGAACATGGTGATACAACATGAACTAATCCAGAATGCAAATAAATTTCAGCTCTGATACCTGCAGAATTATGAATGCTGCTCTGCAACTAGTGATTAGTAGAGAAGGAATTTTGTATATTTTGGGGCAGCGTAAAGGTGGGGTTTATAAAGTCTTATAATTTGCAATTAGCTTCATAGAGAAATGTCTCAATAGCTTAAGACAAACTTAAAGGGAATATCTGCGACTTTGTGAAAAACTAAAAATGTGCCTAAGCCCTAACAGGCAGGTAGTTGCTACCTACCTGCCTGTTGTGTCCATTCTTCCCTAGCACAGAGTGGTCACAGACCGCTCCTGCCAGCGATTCAGCTGCCTCGGCTGACGACACGTCTACAGAGCGACAACTTTTTTTCTGCCATGCTATGTCTACAGGGCATGACTTCTGATGTCATGCAGACCATCAGCTCACCCAGTTAGTCAGCAGGAATCTGGCTGTCAATCAGAATGGCATCGGAAGTTCTGTCCTGTCAACAGAGTGGGGAGAAAAAGAAGCCGCCGCTGTGTTGACATGACATATATCTTCAAACAGTCTTGTGATACATTGAATAATAGGTATTGTCCTGTAGAAAAGTTATGCTGATTAAAAGGTTAAAAAAAATCACAAATGGAAGGTTTTATTGAAGAAAAAAATCAATTTTATTAAATAAAAGCACAAGAAACAGAAACAACTTGTGATGTCACATAAATGTAGTAATTTCATGTATGTTCCCAGTCATGTCATCATTTCTGTATTTACCAGTCAATGACTATAAAGTCTCTTCACATACCTGTCATGCTCACAGACAATAATTTATACAAAAACCTTAAAGACAGCAGAGAAGAGAGGCTCCACCCATGAGGAGAATAGAGCAGGAAGGCTCCACCTATGGAGACAACAGAGGAGCAAGGCTTGGGGAGAACGAAACAGGGAGGTGCCACTCCATCCATGAAAAGAAGAAGGCAGGAAAACTCTACAAATGAAGAGAACAAAGAAGGGAAGCTCCATAGCACTTGCATTCACAAAGAGAAAAAAAAAGAGGCTCCACACAGGTATACAAAATCAGATATGAAGGACAACCTTGAGTCAAGCAGTAAAAACAAGTGGAATATAGATAAGTAGAAGAAAATATTGTTATGAGCATAGAACGTGGGATTGTGTTTACCATATATACTCGAGTATAAGCCGAGATTTTCAGCCCATTTTTTTTTGGCTGAAAATTCCCCTCTCGGCTTACACTCGAGTCATACCCAGGGGTCGGCAGGGGAGGGGGAGCAGGGGCTGTCTAATTATACTCACATACTCCTGGCGCGGTCCCTGGACGTCCCTGCTTCTTCCAGCGCTGCAGCTTCTTCCTGTACTGAGTGGTCACATGGTACCACTCATTACAGTAATGAATATGAGGCTCCACCTCCCATAGGGGTGGAGCCGCATATTAATTACTGTAATGAGCAGTAACTGTGACCACTCAATACAGGAAGAATATGCAGCGCCGGGAGAAGCAGGGACGTGCAGGGACCGTGCCGGGAGCAGGTGAGTATACGGGGAGGGGGAGTTGTTGTGATAGGCAATTCAGTATCACAATGGACATAGCGGTCAGAGCACATACGGTGATCTGACAATAACCCAAAATAATAGAACGAGCTCTGAGACGTGGGAACTCTGCAGACCGCAATCCCTAATCCTCTCCAAACAACACTAGAGGCAGCCGTGGATTGCACCTAACTCTGCCTATGCAACTCGGCACAGCCTGAGAAACTAACTAGCCTGAAGATAGAAAATAAGCCTACCTTGCCTCAGAGAAATACCCCAAAGGAAAAGGCAGCCCCCCACATATAATGACTGTGAGTTAAGATGAAAAGACAAACGTAGGGATGAAATAGATTCAGCAAAGTGAGGCCCGACTTTCTTAACAGAGCGAGGATAGGAAAGATAACTTTGCGGTCTACACAAAACCCTAAAGAAAACCACGCAAAGGGGGCATAAAGACCCTCCGTACCGAACTAACGGCACGGAGGTACACCCTTTGCGTCCCAGAGCTTCCAGCAAAACAATTAGACAAGCTGGACAGAAAAAATAGCAAACAAATAGCAAAGAAGAACTTAGCTATGCAGAGCAGCAGGCCACAGGAATGATCCAGGGAAAAACAAGTCCAACACTGGAACATTGACAGGAAGCATGGATCAAAGCATTAGGTGGAGTTAAGTAGAGAAGCACCTAACGACCTCACCAGATCACCTGAGGGAGGAAACTCAGAAGCCGCAGTACCACTTTCCTCCACAAACGGAAGCTCCCAGAGAGAATCAGCCGAAGTACCACTTGTGACCACAGGAGGGAGCTCTGCCACAGAATTCACAACAGTACCCCCCCCTTTAGGAGGGGTCACCGAACCCTCACCAGAGCCCCCAGGCCGACCAGGATGAGCCACATGAAAGGCACGTACAAGATCGGGAGCATGGACATCAGAGGCAAAAACCCAGGAATTATCTTCCTGAGCATAACCCTTCCATTTAACCAGATACTGGAGTTTCCGTCTAGAAACACGAGAATCCAAAATCTTCTCCACAATATACTCCAATTCCCCCTCCACCAAAACCGGGGCAGGAGGGTCATCAGATGGAACCATAGGTGCCACGTATCTCCGCAACAATGACCTATGGAATACGTTATGTATGGAAAAAGAATCTGGGAGGGTCAGACGAAAAGACACAGGATTCAGAACCTCAGAAATCCTATACGGACCAATGAAACGAGGTTTAAACTTAGGAGAGGAAACCTTCATAGGAATATGACGAGAAGATAACCAAACTAGATCCCCAACACGAAGTCTGCGATTAGCGAAACGTTGAGCCTTCTCCTGGGACAAGGTCAAATTGTCCACTACATGAGTCCAAATCTGCTGCAACCTGTCCACCACAGTATCCACACCAGGACAGTCCGAAGACTCAACCTGTCCTGAAGAGAAACGAGGATGGAACCCAGAATTGCAGAAAAATGGCGAAACCAAGGTAGCCGAGCTGGCCCGATTATTAAGGGCGAACTCAGCCAAAGGCAAAAAGGTCACCCAGTCATCCTGATCGGCAGAAACAAAGCATCTCAGATAGGTTTCCAAGGTCTGATTGGTTCGTTCGGTCTGGCCATTAGTCTGAGGATGGAAAGCCGAGGAAAAAGACAAGTCAATGCCCATCCTACCACAAAAGGCTCGCCAAAACCTCGAAACAAACTGGGAACCTCTGTCAGAAACGATATTCTCTGGAATGCCATGCAAACGAACCACATGCTGGAAGAACAATGGCACCAAATCAGAGGAAGAAGGCAATTTAGACAAGGGTACCAGATGGACCATCTTAGAAAAATGATCACAGACCACCCAAATGACTGACATCTTTTGAGAAATGGGAAGATCTGAAATAAAATCCATAGAGATATGTGTCCAAGGCCTCTTCGGGACCGGCAAGGGCAAAAGCAACCCACTGGCACGAGAACAGCAGGGCTTAGCCCGAGCACAAATCCCACAGGACTGCACAAAAGTACGCACATCCCGCGACAGAGATGGCCACCAAAAGGATCTAGCCACTAACTCTCTGGTACCAAAGATTCCAGGATGACCAGCCAACACCGAACAATGAACCTCAGATATAACTTTATTCGTCCACCTATCAGGGACAAACAGTTTCTCCGCTGGACAACGATCAGGTTTATTAGCCTGAAATTTTTGCAGCACCCGCCGCAAATCAGGGGAGATGGCAGACACAATTAATCCCTCCTTGAGGATACCCGCCGACTCAGATAAACCCGGAGAGTCGGGCACAAAACTCCTAGACAGAGCATCCACCTTCACATTTTTAGAGCCCGGAAGGTACGAAATCACAAAGTCAAAACGGGCAAAAAACAGCGACCAACGAGCCTGTCTAGGATTCAAACGCTTAACAGACTCGAGATAAGTCAAGTTCTTATGATCAGTCAATACCACCACGCGATGCTTAGCTCCTTCAAGCCAATGACGCCACTCCTCGAATGCCCACTTCATGGCCAGCAACTCTCGGTTGCCCACATCATAATTTCGCTCAGCAGGCGAAAACTTCCTGGAAAAAAAAGCGCATGGTTTCATCACTGAGCAATCAGAACCTCTCTGCGACAAAACAGCCCCTTCTCCAATCTCAGAAGCATCAACCTCGACCTGGAACGGAAGAGAAACATCTGGTTGACACAACACAGGGGCAGAAGAAAAACGACGCTTCAACTCTTGAAAAGCTTCCACAGCAGCAGAAGACCAATTGACCAAATCAGCACCCTTCTTGGTCAAATCAGTCAATGGTTTGGCAATACTAGAAAAATTGCAGATGAAGGGACGATAAAAATTAGCAAAGCCCAGGAACTTTTGCAGACTATTCAGAGATGTCGGCTGAGTCCAATCATGGATGGCTTGGACCTTAACAGGATCCATCTCGATAGTAGAAGGGGAAAAGATGAACCCCAAAAATGAAACCTTCTGCACACCAAAGAGACACTTTGATCCCTTCACAAGCAAAGAATTAGCACGCAGGACCTGAAAAACCGTTCTGACCTGCTTCACATGAGACTCCCAATCATCCGAGAAGATCAAAATGTCATCCAAGTACACAATCAGGAATTTATCCAGGTACTCTCGGAAGATGTCATGCATAAAGGACTGAAACACTGATGGAGCATTGGCAAGTCCGAATGGCATCACTAGATACTCAAAATGACCCTCGGGCGTATTAAATGCAGTTTTCCATTCATCGCCTCGCCTGATTCGCACCAGATTATACGCACCACGAAGATCTATCTTGGTGAACCAACTAGCCCCCTTAATCCGAGCAAACAAATCAGATAACAATGGCAAGGGGTACTGAAATTTAACAGTGATCTTATTAAGAAGGCGGTAATCTATACAAGGTCTCAGCAAACCATCCTTCTTGGCTACAAAAAAGAACCCTGCTCCTAATGGCGACGATGACGGGCGAATATGCCCCTTCTCCAGGGATTCCTTCACATAACTGCGCATAGCGGTGTGCTCAGGCACAAATAAATTAAACAGTCGACCTTTTGGGAATTTACTACCAGGAATCAAATTGATAGCACAATCACAATCCCTATGCGGAGGTAGGGCATTGGACTTGGGCTCATCAAATACATCCCGGTAATCAGACAAGAACTCTGGAACCTCAGAAGGGGTGGATGACGAAATTGACAGAAATGGAACATCACCATGTACCCCCTGACAACCCCAGCTGGACACCGACATGGATTTCCAATCCAATACTGGATTATGGGCTTGTAGCCATGGCAACCCCAACACGACCACATCATGCAGATTATGCAACACCAGAAAGCGAATAACCTCCTGATGTGCAGGAGCCATGCACATGGTCAGCTGGGTCCAGTATTGAGGCTTATTCTTGGCCAAAGGCATAGCATCAATTCCTCTCAATGGAATAGGACACTGCAAGGGCTCCAAGAAAACCCACAACGCTTAGCATATTCCAAGTCCATCAAATTCAGGGCAGCGCCTGAATCCACAAATGCCATGACAGAATACGATGACAAAGAGCAGATCAAGTATATATATACAAAAAAGGTTGCACTCTATCGTGCAAAAGCATGTCTAATATGAAATATATGAAATATGAATAGCAAAATGGCTTTTGAACATTAGGAAAATATTTAAGAGACGCTTTGCACAGAATTTGATATAATCAAATAGTGTGAGCCCATCAACCAATCGTCAAGGTGGTCTCATAAAACTCATGGGTCCCTGATCTCCCTGTCCAAATGTGAACACTTACCGAAGGCCAATGTCTGTATGCCTGGGTGAATGTGGACACCTCTGTTCAGCAAAGCCTACATATGGGTTGACCGGGACCAAGTGTGATGAGATGCAATTAAAAACCACATGGTGATGGGAGGAGTGCGCAGTCAGTCAGCTAACACAGAAATGACAGAAAAAAAGACTCGCACATCCAAACTAGTGTGAATAGGTGCATACCAGGAGCAGCTACCTCCATACATAAATATACAAAAAAGGTTGCACTCTATCGTGCAAAAGCATGTCTAATATGAAATATATGAAATATGAATAGCAAAATGGCTTTTGAACATTAGGAAAATATTTAAGAGACGCTTTGCACAGAATTTGATATAATCAAATAGTGTGAGCCCATCAACCAATCATCAAGGTGGTCTCATAAAACTGATGGGTCCCTGATCTCCCTGTCCAAATGTAAACACTTACCGAAGGCCAATGTCTGTATGCCTGGGTGAATGTGGACACCTCTGTTCAGCAAAGCCTACATATGGGTTGACCGGGACCAAGTGTGATGAGATGCAATTAAAAACCACATGGTGATGGGAGGAGTGCGCAGTCAGTCAGCTAACACAGAAATGAGAGAAAAAAGACTCGCACATCCAAACTAGTGTGAATAGGTGCATACCAGGAGCAGCTACCTCCATACATAAATATACAAAAAAGGTTGCACTCTATCGTGCAAAAGCATGTCTAATATGAAATATATGAAATATGAATAGCAAAATGGCTTTTGAACATTAGGAAAATATTTAAGAGACGCTTTGCACAGAATTTGATATAATCAAATAGTGTGAGCCCATCAACCAATCGTCAAGGTGGTCTCATAAAACTGATGGGTCCCTGATCTCCCTGTCCAAATGTGAACACTTACCGAAGGCCAGGGAGATCAGGGACCCATCAGTTTTATGAGACCACCTTGACGATTGGTTGATGGGCTCACACTATTTGATTATATCAAATTCTGTGCAAAGCGTCTCTTAAATATTTTCCTAATGTTCAAAAGCCATTTTGCTATTCATATTTCATATATTTCATATTAGACATGCTTTTGCACGATAGAGTGCAACCTTTTTTGTATATTTATGTATGGAGGTAGCTGCTCCTGGTATGCACCTATTCACACTAGTTTGGATGTGCGAGTCTTTTTTCCGTCATTTCTGTGTTAGCTGACTGACTGCGCACTCCTCCCATCACCATGTGGTTTTTAATTGCATCTCATCACACTTGGTCCCGGTCAACCCATATGTAGGCTTTGCTGAACAGAGGTGTCCACATTCACCCAGGCATACAGACATTGGCCTTCGGTAAGTGTTCACATTTGGACAGGGAGATCAGGGACCCATCAGTTTTATGAGACCACCTTGACGATTGGTTGATGGGCTCACACTATTTGATTATATCAAATTCTGTGCAAAGCGTCTCTTAAATATTTTCCTAATGTTCAAAAGCCATTTTGCTATTCATATTTCATATATTTCATATTAGACATGCTTTTGCAGGATAGAGTGCAACCTTTTTTGTATATTTATGTATGGAGGTAGCTGCTCCTGGTATGCACCTATTCACACTAGTTTGGATGTGCGAGTCTTTTTTCTGTCATTTCTGTGTTAGCTGACTGACTGCGCACTCCTCCCATCACCATGTGGTTTTTAATTGCATCTCATCACACTTGGTCCCGGTCAACCCATATGTAGGCTTTGCTGAACAGAGGTGTCCACATTCACCCAGGCATACAAACATTGGCCTTCGGTAAGTGTTCACATTTGGACAGGGAGATCAGGGACCCATCAGTTTTATGAGACCACCTTGACGATTGGTTGATGGGCTCACACTATTTGATTATATCAAATTCTGTGCAAAGCGTCTCTTAAATATTTTCCTAATGTTCAAAAGCCATTTTGCTATTCATATTTCATATATTTCATATTAGACATGCTTTTGCACGATAGAGTGCAACCTTTTTTGTATATTTATGTATGGAGGTAGCTGCTCCTGGTATGCACCTATTCACACTAGTTTGGATGTGCGAGTCTTTTTTCTGTCATTTCTGTGTTAGCTGACTGACTGCGCACTCCTCCCATCACCATGTGGTTTTTAATTGCATCTCATCACACTTGGTCCCGGTCAACCCATATGTAGGCTTTGCTGAACAGAGGTGTCCACATTCACCCAGGCATACAGACATTGGCCTTCGGTAAGTGTTCACATTTGGACAGGGAGATCAGGGACCCATCAGTTTTATGAGACCACCTTGACGATTGGTTGATGGGCTCACACTATTTGATTATATCAAATTCTGTGCAAAGCGTCTCTTAAATATTTTCCTAATGTTCAAAAGCCATTTTGCTATTCATATTTCATATATTTCATATTAGACATGCTTTTGCACGATAGAGTGCAACCTTTTTTGTATATTTATGTATGGAGGTAGCTGCTCCTGGTATGCACCTATTCACACTAGTTTGGATGTGCGAGTCTTTTTTCTGTCATTTCTGTGTTAGCTGACTGACTGCGCACTCCTCCCATCACCATGTGGTTTTTAATTGCATCTCATCACACTTGGTCCCGGTCAACCCATATGTAGGCTTTGCTGAACAGAGGTGTCCACATTCACCCAGGCATACAGACATTGGCCTTCGGTAAGTGTTCACATTTGGACAGGGAGATCAGGGACCCATCAGTTTTATGAGACCACCTTGACGATTGGTTGATGGGCTCACACTATTTGATTATATCAAATTCTGTGCAAAGCGTCTCTTAAATATTTTCCTAATGTTCAAAAGCCATTTTGCTATTCATATTTCATATATTTCATATTAGACATGCTTTTGCACGATAGAGTGCAACCTTTTTTGTATATTTATGTATGGAGGTAGCTGCTCCTGGTATGCACCTATTCACACTAGTTTGGATGTGCGAGTCTTTTTTCTGTCATTTCAAAGAGCAGATCAAGGTAACGGACAGAAGAAATTTTGACTGTACTGTACCAATGGTGGCAGACTTAGCGAACCGCTTAGTGCGCTTAGGACAATCAGAGATAGCATGAGTGGAATCACCACAGTAGAAACACAGCCCATTCAGACGTCTGTGTTCTTGCCGTTCAACTCTGGTCATAGTCCTGTCGCACTGCATAGACTTAGGTTTAATCTCAGGTAATACCGCCAAATGGTGCACAGATTTACGCTCACGCAAGCGTCGACCGATCTGAATGGCCAAAGACATAGACTCATTCAAACCAGCAGGCATAGGAAATCCCACCATGACATGCTTAAGGGCTTCAGAGAGACCCTTTCTGAATATAGCTGCCAGCGCAGATTCATTCCATTGAGTGAGAACGGACCACTTTCTAAATTTCTGACAATATTCCTCTATCTCTATCTCATCCTGAGCCTGACAAAGAGCCAGCAAATTTTTTTCTGCCTGATCCACTGAATTAGGCTCATCGTACAGCAATCCAAGCGCCAGGAAAAACGCATCGATATTACTTAATGCAGGATCTCCTGACGCAAGAGAAAATGCCCAGTCCTGAGGGTCGCCACGCAAAAAAGAAATTACGATCCTAACCTGTTGAACTGGGTCACCAGAGGAGCGAGGTTTCAAAGCCAGAAATAGTTTACAATTATTTTTGAAACTCAGAAATTTAGTTCTATCTCCAAAAAACAAATCTGGAATAGGAATTCTCGGTTCTAACAAAGAATTCTGAACCACAAAATCTTGAATATTTTGAACTCTTGCCGTGAGCTGATCCACACATGAAGACAGACCTTTAATGTCCGTTGCTACACCTGTGTCCTGAACCACCCAAATGTCTAGGGGAAAAAAAAGGCAAAACACAGTGCAAAGAGAAAAAAATGGTCTCAGAACTTCTTTTTTCCCTCTATTGAGAATCATTAGCACTTTTGGCTTCCTGTACTGTTGTGATAGGCAATTCAGTATCACAATGGACATAGCGGTCAGAGCACATACAGTGATCTGACAATAACCCAAAATAATAGAACGAGCTCTGAGACGTGGGAACTCTGCAGACTGCAATCCCTAATCCTCTCCAAGCAACACTAGAGGCAGCCGTGGATTGCGCCTAACTCTGCCTATGCAACTCGGCACAGCCTGAGAAACTAACTAGCCTGAAGATAGAAAATAAGCCTACCTTGCCTCAGAGAAATACCCCAAAGGAAAAGGCAGCCCCCCACATATAATGACTGTGAGTTAAGATGAAAAGACAAACGTAGGGATGAAATAGATTCAGCAAAGTGAGGCCCGACTTTCTTAACAGAGCGAGGATAGGAAAGATAACTTTGCGGTCTACACAAAACCCTAAAGAAAACCACGCAAAGGGGGCAAAAAGACCCTCCGTACCGAACTAACGGCACGGAGGTACACCCTTTGCGTCCCAGAGCTTCCAGCAAAACAATTAGACAAGCTGGACAGAAAAAATAGCAAACAAATAGCAAAGAAGAACTTAGCTATGCAGAGCAGCAGGCCACAGGAATGATCCAGGGAAAAACAAGTCCAACACTGGAACATTGACAGGAAGCATGGATCAAAGCATTAGGTGGAGTTAAGTAGAGAAGCACCTAACGACCTCACCAGATCACCTGAGGGAGGAAACTCAGAAGCCGCAGTACCACTTTCCTCCACAAACGGAAGCTCCCAGAGAGAATCAGCCGAAGTACCACTTGTGACCACAGGAGGGAGCTATGCCACAGAATTCACAACAGGGAGTGCAGCGCTGCACGATATTCACCTCTCCTCGTTCCAGTGCGGCTCCGTCTTCAGCGTCCTCTGGCTGTGACGCTCAGGTCAGAGGGTGTGATGACGTGGTCAGTGGGCGCCCTCTGCCTGAACGTCAGTGCCGCACCCGAACGAGGTGTAGGTGAATATTGAAAGTGCCGGGAATCCTGAGCAAGGAGAGGTGAGTATGAGTTTTTTTTATCGCAGCCAGAGCATATGGGGCAAGTGACTGTATGGAGCATTTTAAGGGGCCATAACGTTTGTGCAGCACTATAAGGGGCAAGTGTCTGTATGGAGCATCTTATGGGGCCATAACGTTTGTGCAGCATTATAATGGGGCAAGTGTCTGTATGGACCATCTTATGGGGCCATAACGTTTGTGCAGCACTATATTGGGCAAATATCTCTATGGAGCTTCTTATGGAGCCATAACACTTGTGAAGCACTATATGGGGCAAGTGGCTGTATGGAGCATCTTATGGAGCCATAACGTTTGTGCAGCACTATATTGGGCAAATATATCTATGGAGCTTCCTATGGGGCCCTTATTACCCTTTATGCAGGATTATATGGGACATATTTTAATATGGAGCATCTAATGGGGCCCATCAAACTTTATGGAGCATTATATGGGGCTCCTGATTCAATATGGATATTCAAAAACACTTAACCTACTGATGTCTCAATTAATTTTACTTTTATTGGTATCTATTTTTATTTTTGAAATTTACCGGTAGCTGCTGCATTTTCCACCCTAGGCTTATACTCGAGTCATTACATTTTCCCAGGTTTTTGTGGCAAAATTAGGGGGGTCGGCTTATACTCGGGTCGGCTTATATTCGAGTATATACGGTAATTGGTTAATTTTGGGAGGTGAGAGTTTAATTTCTGCTCTCCTTTTTCAGGAAGCCTAGAACAGCCATGAAACAGAAATTCAATCAGAATTTCAGTGGTACAGAAGCCAGATTTCTACGATAAGAAATTAGACTTTTCACCTTAGTATTTAAACATTTTACTCCAGAACTCTTACTTTTCATCTCCAACTTGTGACTTTACCTCAGAAATACGAATTTTATTCTCAGAATATTAAAATTGTATCTCAGAATTCTGACTTCTGATCTCATAATTTTACATTTATCTCAGAATTGCTTTTACCTTAACATTTTATCTCAGAATTTTAACTTTATTTTCTCAGGATTCTGACTGTTTATCTCAGAATGTTGAGTGTAGCTCTTGCAATGTGAAGAGGTTTGTTATGGTGACTTTCTTTGAAAATGGTTAGTGTAAATAAAACTCTATGGATGGAATGATGTTTGTGCCTGTATCAGGTTCTTCTGATTTTCTTTATTAAGCCGTTAAAAACGTGATTATTTTCTATACAAATCTTGAAGACATTCAGTTGACTGATGGTTTTGGCTTCATACAAAGAAACTTATGTAATAGATAGTAAGCAAAGTACAATATATAACATCATTAGGAATAGATTGTTAGAAAATTGGAATTTCCAGAAATAAATTGATGGTGTGTCAATAATATGCTATGTAATGTATAATAATACAGTAATAGTATGTAACATACATTTATAATATACCGAGGTGAGTGAGTATTTGAGAAACAAATCAAATTAGCTTTGAATTTCACAAACAAATTTAATTCTAGAGAATCAGAATTTAATGTGATCTGTTTGAATTGTTGGATCAATTTTTACAGCTGGGAATGGGTAAAAAAAATATATATTGTACTCATTTTCCACCCCACATTTCCCGTTGCCGCAGCCTTCTGCCTTCTCCACTGCTGGTTCCCTACCTGTGGTTCCTGTCTTCTTCTGTACAGTCTTCACTCTTTCGGTTCCTGTCTTCTTCTGTACAGTCTTCACTCTTTCAGGCTTCCAGTGTTGATGATTCTCATAGGACATCACAATAAAGGGAGGCAATGCTCATTGTGACATCAATGTTTGTGGCCTAATCAGAGGCGCGGATGCAAAAAAGTAAAGTCTGTAGAGGAGAGGACTAAAGCAAAAGGGAGAAAGCTAGGGGAAGTGTTGTGAATTCTGTGGCTGAATTCACTCCTGTGGTCACAAGTGGTACTGCAGCTTCTGAGCTTCCTCCCTCAGGTGTTCTGGTGAGCTCGTTAACTGCTTCATTACTTAACTCCGCCTGATGCTGCTATCCTTGCTCCTTGTCAATGTTTCAGTGTTGGATCTGAGCTTCTCCTGATTGTTCCTGTGACCTGCTGCTCTGTATAGCTAAGTGCCTTTTGCTTTTTTGTTGCTTTTTTTCTGTCCAGCTTGTCTTTTGTTTTGCTGGAAGCTCTGAGACGCAAAGGGTGTACCGCCGTGCCGTTAGTTCGGCACGGTGGGTTTTTTTTGCCCCCTTTGCGTGGTTTTGCTTTAGGGTTTTTTGTAGACTGCAAAGTTCGCTTTACTGTCCTCGCTCTGTCCTAGAATATCGGGCCCCACTTTGCTGAATCTATTTCATCCCTACGTTTTGTCTTTTCATCTTACTCACAGTCATTATATGTGGGGGGCTGCCTTTTCCTTTGGGGAATTTCTCTGGGGCAAGTCAGGCCTATTTTTCTATCTTCAGGCTAGCTAGTTTCTTAGGCTGTGCCGAGTTGCCTAGGTAGTTGTTAGGCGCAATCCACAGCCGCTTTTAGTTGTGTTTAGGATAGGATCAGGTGTGCAGTCTACAGAGTTTCCACGTCTCAGAGCTCGTTCTTGTATTTTTGGGTATTTGTCAGATCACTGTGTGCGCTCTGATCGCTAAGCACACTGTGTTTCTGGATTGCCTTCATAACACCTGTCATTAGCAAACATAACAGGGAAGGCCAGGTTGAGAGCTAAAAGAGAACTCTTCTGATTAGTAGCCCAGTACGACATCATGCATACATCACGTTGCTACAATGATGTCATGCTGGGCCAATAAGCAGCAGTGAAGCCCGAAATTCCAGAAGTTAGAAGGTAGTTTGGAGGGCTTCCATCTGATGAGGCCACTGGACCACAAAAGGTACTCACTCATGTCTAAAAAGCCATGGCATCGCAAGTTTCAGAGGAAATATTTCTTGACTAAAACATATTAAAAGATCATGTTTCCCCTAAAGTACTTTCCAAACTTTAGAGACATGTTCTATAAGAAGTAAAACACAAAAATAATAATCGAAAAATGAGACTAGTCAACTAACAAGAACTTGAATAAAATCCCACTAAAGTGTTCAAGAAGTCCTACAAGCCTTTTTTTTTTTGTTGGCTGAGATAGTTTGTAAATGTTTACGCGATTTACTAATTAGGACAGAAACACACTTTTAATGAATTGCTTTTTTATCAGGTTGAGTCTTTTTGAATATAGGAAAAAGTTGAAATTGAGATTTGAGAAATGAATGAAAACCACTTTGAAAGTAAAGGTCATCTTCATTTGGTCTCAGTGACAATGAAACCTTCTTAGAAACGCTGTTTTCAGTTTCTTGTTGATAAAGATGACGTATAGCGAATGGACAAATGGCGAACTACACGTTAATATGGAGATAAAGTATTTCCAAGTAGTGTTAATAATATGTTTGGGAAGTAATAGTAGATTCGCACATGTAAAATATATGACATACAACACTAAAAATAGGATCATAGTTTTTATAGCACAAAAGTGAACGTCTAAGTTTGGGCTTCCAAAACTTGTCCCGTTGCATCTCATATTTCTAATGTGCATGTGGAGAGACTGAATTAACAAGAAAATTGCTACAAAAAAAATTACCAGAGGGGGAAGAGAACCCATGAGGAACGTCCAGAACATATTATCTGTGTTGGGATGGACCATATCTCTGGTGAAGGTCGTGTTTTCCACTAAACTATGGGTAGTTTCTAGGAGTTCAGGATCTAAAACATGCCAAAAAAATGGAACACTGAAAGTTACAGAAATTGGCAAAGATGCAAGAAGGAACCAATGGACCAGAGAGGAGATATGGGTCTTCAGGAAGATGAAACACTTATAGTTGCAGTTTGCAATCTTCAAACAATAAAAAACACACAAAATGGTAGAAAACCAAAGGATGAAGTGATTCAATAACAGGGTCATCACCAGCATGAATGTATTAAGAATTAAGCTCTGAAATAAATGACGGAAAAACACCAACAGAAGATTGAGTAACAGCGCATGGAGAAGAAGCAAACATCTGATAGTCGCGATGTAGCTCAGGATTTTATCAAAGGTTTCAAGAGTTTTCTGTGTTTTCCAGTTATTGAAATTAGTAGCCAGGATGAACACATTTGTTAAGATGCCTGCAGTACACAGGGCAAAAATCAGAGCCACAAAACTATGGTGGAGGTAAAAGTCCATCATCTCCAGGCTGGGACTTTTCCTTAGATGTTTGATGTAGATAGAGATATGAGCATAGAGATCTGCTCTAGGCTGTGTGTTTTCTAAGGTCTCCTGGGCTGTTTTATACGGTTCTTTCTCCTATTACATATGAAAATCAAACCAATAGATTTTCACATTTTATGCAAATGCTTCTTGACTTTTTCTGAACACCTGTTCTATCAGTGGACCACAAAATATGTTCCTGCAGCTTAAACAAAAGAGGTTGAAATTAAATAACGCCCAAAACCCTTCAATATCAGCGTTGCCGGAGGTTTATTTGGCTGATAGCCGAACATTATACACATTACCACTCCATGCATATGTAAGCTTCATTTTACAGAGTAACATAGTAACATAGTGTGACGCCCAGGAGACCGGGATACCCAGCACCGGACCAATGGGGTCTGTCTCTTAAGGGGGATGTCACGGGTGGCTTGACCCGGTGCTGTAGCCTCAGGCAATGCACAGTGTAAGGGGTATCGTGAGGGAGCAGGCACTTACTTGATCAGCAGCAGGTTCTCCTAGCGGCGATGATCCCGATCCTGGATATTGGCTATTGTCCAAATGAAAGACTGAGGCACTGAAACGTTTAACCAGTTTACTTTAACATAAAGGGATTTACAACCAGTCCTGTCACCGGAGTCTGTATGGGAACTCTGAGTTACTTTGACCCTGCCGGGGTCTTCGCCTCTTATTGTACGCAATTTCTGTGTGGCCCTGCTGCTGTATGTGAACTGGCTGCCGGCCCAATCTGTCCCCTCCGGGTCCTGGTTCGACGGGCAACCCGAGTCCTTTTATCAGCTTACCCCCTCCGGGAGTACCGCTGGACTCTGTGTCTGTTGCTGCGTCCGGCCCTAGTGAAGCTGATATCACCTCACGTTTTTCCGGTTGCTGTATTATATATAATGAATACAGCCACGGATCCGGTATCCGTCTTTGCGCCTGTTCTGGGTAGTGATTAATGCTACCCGGTTCTCACAATGTCCTTTTTCTCTGTCCCTCTTCTCCTCAGGCCGGTGATTTAGGCCTGGAAACAGTCACAGGACTGTTAGAAATTCAGTTGTATGACCTCTCACTTTCAGCTCCTTAGCCCAACTGCCATTTCTTCTCTCAGACCAGAATGGATCAAGGGGAGTCTCTGGAGCTCCCCCTTCTGGCCGGAGGTGGTAGTGCAGTCTTGTTATTTTAGTATTTGTATTTACTGTCAGTAACTATTTTTGTGGCAAATACCTCTAGGGGTGCCACATTCCCCCTTAGTTTAGAACAGTACTCCGGGACTGTGGGACGATAACATTTTGAAATAACAATTAATATGTACAGAGTCTTGAAAATGAAAAGTTACAAAAACCACTCAAGGAAACAAAAATAGAGTTCTGTAAAAAGTCACTTCAAATAGCGTCCATTAATACAGTCCTATCCTTGAAGGTACTAGGAAAGGCACTGCACTTTGTGTCCAGGAATTTAGTTCCATTTTTCCAATGGAGTTATCAATATAATGTCTAAAGAAAGTTCAAAAAGAGCAAAAAGCAAAGTTCAAAAAGCAGTCTTTCCGGAGCTTTGATTTAGTGCCTCCGGGCTGATAAAAAGTTCAAGAATATGCAAGAAGTTCATACAGACAAGTCTCTGTAGGTACTGGGCTTAAACGTTGCAGAATGATAACAATGACTATAGTTTTATAGTTGGTAATCTGCATACCTGGCCGGTAATTGACCCTGGGTACTGCGCTGTGATCTATGTAACAGCGGTATCTCTTCATGTGGTGTACTACTGTCTACTGCGGATGTAGTATCTGCTCGCTCTGCTAAAGATAATTCCACGACTATGGAGTTGGCAAGTCCACCGTGAATGGGATCACTCTGATCAGGAATCTGTTCTTCCTGGCCTGGAATCTCCTGTAGTACGGGGTCAGCCTCTTCCTGTCTTGGGACTTCTGGTATTGGGTTCGGTGTTGGGTAAAAGGCCACCATGGGAACCACTACTGCACCATGGTATGTTAGTAGGGTTTTGGGAAAGTCTCCTATACAGGTGTGATACACTTCCTCTTCTTTTTCCTTTACTGGTTGAACCTGTATGGGTTGAATAACTTCTGATTCTGGCTGGACAACTTCTGGCTCTTTCAATGCTTCCGGACACAATTTAAGATTGTCTCTTGACACTAATACAGATGTTAAGCCTCTGTTTTTGCTAATGAGACACATTTTAGGATTATCCATTCTTGTTGGTAAAACTGTGTAGGGTACGCCTTCACACTGATTGTCTAGTTTATTGGTTCGACGGTTTCTCTTGAGCACTTGATCACCCGGTCTTAATGGGGTCGCTAGAGCATTCTGGTTGAAAGTTCGCTCTTGTCTTTCTCTAGTTTGCTGAAGGCTTCTTTCCACACTCTCTTGCACTTGGCGATACTGCTTTTGCCGTATGATATCCCAATTGGAGTCTTGAACTTCTGCGTCTGGTTTCAGAATTCCCATTTCTAGATCGATTGGTAATTGGCCGGGTCTTGCACGCATAAGGTAAGCTGGGGTGCAGTTGGTGGAGCTCACCGGGACATGATTATACAGATCCACCAAGTCAGGCAATTTCTCTGGCTATTGATTCCTTTCTGTCTCAGGTAAAGTCTTTAGTAGGTCTATTACAATATGGTTCATCTTCTCGCATAAGCCGTTTGTTTGTGGATGATAGGCCGTCGTCCGGATCTTTTTGCAACCATACATATTACAGAATTCTCTGAAGATCTCTGATTCAAAGGCTGTACCTTGGTCGGTGAGGACCTGTTCCGGATATCCATGGGGTCTACAAAAGTACGTTTGGAATGCTTTGGCTGCTGTTTTTGCTGTCAGATCTTTTACGGGTACTACTACCAAGAAGCGTGAATAATGGTCCACGATGGTCAAGGCATAGACATAGCCGGACCGGCTTGGTATTAACTTCACGTGGTCTATGGCTACAAGTTCAAGTGGTTGTTTGGTGATTATGGGCTGCAGTGGTGCTCTTTGGTTCTTTTGATCGTTTCTTCTGAGGTTGCACGGGCCACAATTTCTGCACCACTGTTCGATTGATTTTCTCATCCCGACCCAATAAAATCTTTCTCTTAGAAGTACTTCTAACTTTTTCCAACCGAAGTGACCAGCACCATTATGGTAAGCTTCGAGGACCATCTTCACATCTTGTTTAGGCACGATAATCTGCCAAACCAATTCATGTGTTTTCGGATTGGTGTACCTTCTACAGAGCTTCCCTTGATACAGGAACATTTTGCCTCTCTCTTTCCAGAGTTGATGCGTCTCTTCTGGGGCATCCTCATCGGGATATGCACTTTGCTCAGTTAACAGCTCCTTCACCAACTTCACAGTCGGATTGCTGTCTTGGGTGTCAGCCCATCTATGGTGTGCTAACGGATTAAAATTCACCTCTTGTTGTTTCTGATAGGTACTTGACTGATGATGTTTCGCCTTGGGATGATGGAAGGCTGGTAGTTCAATTTCTTCAAGCTCCCCCGTTTCTTCTTCTACATCTCTCAAGTGTGGCATCCGGGATAGGGCATCGGCATTTCCATTCTTGTGACCTGCTCGATACTTGATCTTGAAGTTGTAATTAGATAACCGGGCTATCCATCGCTGTTCTAACGCACCTAATTTGGCTGTGTCCAGGTGGGTCAACGGATTGTTGTCAGTATAGACAATAAATTCTGCAGCGGCCAGATAGTGTTTGAAACGTTCAGTCACAGCCCAAACTACTGCCAGTAGTTCCAATTTGAAGGAGCTATAATTTTCAGGATTTCTTTCAGTAGGCCGGAGCTTTCTACTTGCAAAGGCGATAACTTTCTCCCGACCTTCTTGCTTTTGTGACAGCACCGCTCCTAGTCCCACATTGCTGGCATCGGTGTAGAGGATGAAAGGTTGATGGTAATCTGGGTATGCCAGAACCTCCTCTCCGGTTAGTGCCTTCTTTAGTTGTTCAAAGGAGTCTTCCCTTTCGTCGTTCCACTGGAAAGGAGGGTTTCGGTTTGAAGGTTTCTTCGTCTGCCCTACCAAGGCGTCTTGCAATGGTGCTGCCAACTTGGTAAATCCTTTTATAAATCTGCGATAGTAACCCACCAATCCCAGGAATTGCCTCACTTCTTTTGCGCTGGTAGGTCTCGGCCAATCCCTTACGGCGGTTATTTTCTCGGGATCCGGTGCTACTCCCTCCGAACTCACAATGTGTCCCAGGTACTGTACCTTTGGCTTGAGAAGGTGACATTTGGATGGCTTGATTTTCATGCCATACCTGGATAAGGCTTCGAACACTTCTGCCAGGTCTTTTAAGTGTTGTTCGTAAGTCTTTGAGTAGACGATCACATCATCTAGGTACAGGAGGACGGTCTCGAAGTTCTTGTGTCCGAGGCAGCATTCCATCAGCCGCTGGAAGGTACCGGATGCATTGCAGAGTCCGAACGGCATGCGATTAAATTCACTTAGACCCATTGGTGTGGTGAATGCCATCTTTTCCTTATCTCTCTCAGCCACAGGGACTTGCCAATACCCGCTTGTTAAGTCTAAGGTGGAAAAATAATTAGCAGATTTCAAAGCGGTCAAGGACTCTTCTATCCTAGGCAAGGGGTAGGCGTCTTTATGGGTGATGTTATTAATCCGCCGGTAGTCTACGCACATTCTCATGGTTCCGTCTATTTTTTTGACAATCACTAGAGGGGCCGCCCAGGGGCTACAGCTGTCTCTTATTACCCCGGCCTGTTTCATCTCCCTCAGCATATCTTTTGCACATTGATAGTGAGCGGGCGGTATGGGTCTATATCTTTCTTTTATTGGGGGATGGTCACCGGTGGGGATTGTGTGTTCTACCCCTTCTATCCGTCCGAAGTCCAATGGGTGTTTACTGAAGACTTGTTCATATTCCGTCACTAGCCTATACACCCCTTGTTTTTGATGGGTAGGTGTTGAATTTATGCCCACGTGTAGCTGTTGGCACCAATCCTCCATTTCTCCATCTGAGCCATTGCCTTCCACCTGACAGGTTGGTTCTAAGGGCTCAATGGTTGTGATGGCATTGTTGTCAACAGTATATAGCTTTGCCACTGTAGCATACCTTGGCAAAGTGACCTCTTCCTCTCCACAGTTCAAAAGTCGTACCGGCACCCGTCCTCGGTGTACCTCGACTATAATAATTATAATAATAATTTTTATTTATATAGCGCCAACATATTCCGCAGCGCTTTACAAATTATAGAGGGGACTTGCACAGACAATAGACATTACAGCATAACAGGAATACAGTTCAAAACAGATACCAGGAGGAATGAGGGCCCTGCTGCTCGCAAGCTACAAACTATGAGGAAAAGGGGAGACACGAGAGGTGGATGGTAACAAATGCTATAGTTATTCGGACCAGCCATAGTGTAAGGCTCGGGTGTTCATGTAAAGCTGCATGAACCAGTTAACTGCCTAAGTATGTAACAGTACAGACACAGAGGGCTATTAACTGCATAAAGTGAATGAGAACAATTTTTTTTTTTTTTTTTTTAAATAGGCCACACAGGGATCCTTACATTAATGCATTGAGGCGGTAGGCCAGTCTGAACAAATGAGTTTTTAGGGCACGCTTAAAACTGTGGGGATTGGGGATTAATCGTATTAACCTAGGTAGTACATTCCAAAGAATCGGCGCAGCACGTGTAAAGTCTTGGAGACGGGAGTGGGAGGTTCTGATTATTGAGGATGCTAACCTGAGGTCATTAGCGGAGCGGAGGGCACGGGTAGGGTGGTAGACCCAGAGCAGAGAGGAGATATAGGGTGGTGCTGAGCCATGGAGTGCTTTGTGGATGAGGGTAGTAGTTTTGTACTGGATTCTGGAGTGGATGGGTAACCAGTGTAATGACTGGCACAAGGTAGAGGCATCGGTGTACCGATTGGTGAGGAATATGATCCTGGCAGCAGCATTCAGGACAGGACTATCCCTCGTGCTGTGAGTATAGTGGGCCTGCTGTCGGTGTACACTGGTTCTGTTAAGGCTTGATAATCTCGTCCCTTAGTACCAATGGCTGCTCTACACCATACCAGCATTTCTGTTTTTGGTGGGATTACAATAGACGTTGGATCACTTACCCTCACACTGCCGATTTCTCCACCTGCAACTTCTACCTGTTGCCTTAACATCAATACTTTTATTTCCCTCCGGAGAACTCTCTGCTGGCAGGATTGGGCAGTTTCAGCAATTTGCTGTAAGACAGAAATGACTTCGGAAAAGCAGTTCTCTAACACATTCATTCCTATCAATACAGTTGGTTCACAGTTCCACCGGTCAACATCAACAACAATTATACCCTGTTTCTTCAATTCTACTTTACCAATCTTTATGGTCATCTCCCTGAAACCTAGTTTCGGTACCAACTTACCATTACTGGCCCATATATCTAGTTCAACATCAGAGGGCCCTTTATCAATATCTGCATCAGCCCAGTACCTCTTATAAAGGATATACGGTATAGATGAAATCTGGGAACCTGTGTCCAGCAAAGCGTTGAGGGGCATTCCGTCCAGCACGATAGGGATAATGGGTCGTCCTCCTGTCGTGCCAGGGTGTTGGGCCTTGAAAGTTCATTCCTGCGAAGCGGCCCGCATTCCCAGGGGATTCCCGTTTAAATCACAATCTCGTGCAAAGTGGCCTGGCTGCTGGCAACGGCGGCAAATGGGCTGTCCATCCGGTTGGTAGCGGTCGCGGGGTCGTCCTCTCCATGTCGGGTATCTCCGGGGTCTCATCCATGGAACACCTTCTCTACGGTTTGCCAACTCCATCTTGGGTCCTCTCTTCTCCTGCATGGTTTTAGCCATTGAAGCAACAACATCAGTTAAAGAGTCAAGCTTTTGTTGAAGAGCCTCATTAGTACTGGGCCCCAGTGGCTTAGCAATGGCCCCAGACATAGCTGATGTCACTGGCACTCCCTGTTGTTGAGGTGCCTCTGCCATGGGTTGCGCAGGCTCCTGATCCCGAGGTGCCTCTGCCAGCTGGAGACGTATAGCGCTCTCCTTTAATTGGGCAAATGTCAATTCAGGGTTCTTAAAAGCAAGCATGCTCACATGCCCCCGGTGAGAAGGGGTGTAGAGTCCCTCAATAAATTGATCTCTTAGCAGTTTATCCGCTCCGGTGTTAAAAATGGGTTCAGCCAGTGTAAGTGATTTAAGGGCTTCCTGCAGGTTTAAGGCAAAGTCTCTCACGCCCTCATTAGCTTTTTGTTTGCAATTAAAGAATCGTATTTTAGCTTTGCTGCTGGCCGTGGTTTCAAATGTAGCTTTTAATCCAGCAAATATGCGTTCAACAGTGCCTTTCAGATCAGCTGCCCATGCTGTGACTTCTCGCTTAGCATGGCCACTTAACTGCATCATCAGGAGACTAACACGCTGAACTTCACCCACGGGGAACATGTCAAAATGGGCCAGCATCTTTTCTCTGAAATCGTCAAGGGTATTAGGCTCACCTTCATACATTGGAAGCCATGGGCCACCCGGGGTATATGGCATCAGCACCGGCATGATGGGCGCCACTCCTTGCACCGCTGCGCTACCGGACTCTCTATCGACACTCTGTCTTTCAGCTGCATTAGCGTCGCCGGGTGCTGCGGCGTCTCCGCACTGCGACATACTGTGCCCCCTTAGTTAATCCGGACCCTTCCGGTCCTCCGCTTCCGTCGGGATAGTGTAGATTCGTTCCGCTGTGCAACAGGATCGGTTTTCCCCTTGCTCTGACGTCAGAGCGCTCAGCTTGGTGCCGCCCACAATGACACGCCCCCTGCTGCTCCCGCCCGCCGCGCGCTCTGTAATGGCGGATTCTGAAGTTTTTCAGTCAGACTGGGGCTCAGGTAATGGCGTAGCTCAATTAACAGTTATGAGGAGATGGCGGCCATCTTTACTCCATTATAACCAATGGGGAAAAGTCACTTTCAATAGTTTTCAATGGGGAATGGATTTTTCTTTAATAAAGTCAATTTTCAAGATTTTTCATCCAAGTTTTCACAGTTTTGGGCTCCAATCACGGCACACAATACCCGGTATACGGGCTGGCTAGATCCTGTTCGTGACGCCAATTGTGATGCCCAGGAGACCGGGATACCCAGCACCGGACCAATGGGGTCTGTCTCTTAAGGGGGATGTCACGGGTGGCTTGACCCGGTGCTGTGGCCTCAGGCAATGCACAGTGTAAGGGGTATCATGAGGGAACAGGCACTTACTTGATCAGCAGCAGGTTCTCTCAGCGGCGATGATCCCGATCCTGGATATTGGCTATTGTCCAAATGAAAGACTGAGGCACTGAAACGTTTAACCAGTTTACTTTAACATAAAGGGATTTACAACCAGTCCTGTCACCGGAGTCTGTATGTGAACTCTGAGTTACTTTGACCCTGCCAAGGTCTTCGCCTCTTATTGTACGCAATTTCTGTGTGGCCCTGCTGCTGTATGTGAACTGGCTGCCGGCCCAATCTGTCCCCTCCGGGTCCTGGTTCGACGGGCAACCCGAGTCCTTTTATCAGCTTACCCCCTCCGGGAGTACCGCTGAACTCTGTGTCTGTTGCTGCGTCCGGCCCTAGTGAAGCTGATATCACCTCACGTTTTTCCGGTTGCTGTATTATATATAATGAATACAGCCACGGATCCGGTATTCGTCTTTGCGCCTGTTCTGGGTAGTGATTAATGCTACCCGGTTCTCACAATGTCCTTTTTCTCTGTCCCTCTTCTCCTCAGGCCGGTGATTTAGGCCTGGAAACCGTCATAGGGCTGTTAGAGATTCAACTGTATGACCTCTCACTTTCAGCTCCTTGGCCCAACTGCCAGTTCTTCTCTCAGACCAGAATGGATCGAGGGGAGTCTCTGGAGCTCCCCCTTCTGGCCGGAGGTGGTAGTGCAGTCTTGTTATTTTAGTATTTGTATTTACTGTCAGTAACTATTTTTGTGGCAAATACCCCTAGGGGTGCCACAATAGTAACATAGTTAGTAAAGCCGAAAAAAGACATTTGTCCATCCAGTTCAGCCTATATTCCATCATAATAAATCCCCAGATCTACGTCCTTCTACAGAACCTAATAATTGTATGATACAATATTGTTCTGCTCCTGGAAGACATCCAGGCCTCTCTTGAACCCCTCGACTGAGTTCGCCATCACCACCTCCTCAGGCAAGCAATTCCAGATTCTCACTGCCCTAACAGTAAAGAATCCTCTTCTATGTTGGTGGAAAAACCTTCTCTCCTCCAGACACAAAGAATGCCCTCTTGTGCCCGTCACCTTCCTTGGTATAAACAGATCCTCAGCGAGATATTTGTATTGTCCCCTTATATACTTATACATGGTTATTAGATCGCCCCTCAGTCGTCTTTTTTCTAGACTAAATAATCCTAATTTCGCTAATCTATCTGGGTATTGTAGTTCTCCCATCCCCTTTATTAATTTTGTTGCCCTCCTTTGTACTCTCTCTAGTTCCATTATATCCTTCCTGAGCACCGGTGCCCAAAACTGGACACAGTACTCCATGTGCGGTCTAACTAGGGATTTGTACAGAGGCAGTATAATGCTCTCATCATGTGTATCCAGACCTCTTTTAATGCACCCCATGATCCTGTTTGCCCTGGCAGCTGCTGCCTGGCACTGGCTGCTCCAGGTAAGTTTATCATTAACTAGGATCCCCAAGTCCTTCTCCCTGTCAGATTTACCCAGTGGTTTCCCGTTCAGTGTGTAATGGTGATATTGATTCCCTCTTCCCATGTGTATAACCTTACATTTATCATTGTTAAACCTCATCTGCCACCTTTCAGCCCAAGTTTCCAACTTATCCAGATCCATCTGTAGCAGAATACTATCTTCTCTTGTATTAACTGCTTTACATAGTTTTGTATCATCTGCAAATATCGATATTTTACTGTGTAAACCTTCTACCAGATCATTAATGAATATGTTGAAGAGAACAGGTCCCAATACTGACCCCTGCGGTACCCCACTGGTCACAGCGACCCAGTTAGAGACTATACCATTTATAACCACCCTCTGCTTTCTATCACTAAGCCAGTTACTAACCCATTTACACACATTTTCCCCCAGACCAAGCATTCTCATTTTGTGTACCAACCTCTTGTGCGGCACGGTATCAAACGCTTTGGAAAAATCGAGATATACCACGTCCAATGACTCACCGTGGTCCAGCCTATAGCTTACCTCTTCATAAAAATGATTAGATTGGTTTGACAGGAGCAATTTCTCATAAACCCATGCTGATATGGAGTTAAACAGTTATTCTCTTTGAGATAATCCAGAATAACATCCTTCAGAAACCCTTCAAATATTTTACCAACAATAGAGGTTAGACTTACTGGCCTATAATTTCCAGGGTCACTTTTAGAGCCCTTTTTGAATATTGGCACCACATTTGCTATGCGCCAGTCCTGCGGAACAGACCCTGTCGCTATAGAGTCCCTGAAAATAAGAAATAATGGTTTATCTATTACATTACTTAGTTCTCTTAGTACTCGTGGGTGTATGCCATCCGGACCCGGAGATTTATCTATTTTGATCTTATTTAGCCGGTTTCGCACCTCTTCTTGGGTTAGATTGGTGACCCTTAATATAGGGTTTTCATTGTTTCTTGAGATTTCACCTAGCATTTCATTTTCCACCGTGAATACCGTGGAGAAGAAGATGTTTAATATGTTAGCTTTTTCCTCGTCATCTACAACCATTCTTTCCTCACTATTTTTTAAGGGGCCTACATTTTCAGTTTTTATTCTTTTACTATTGATATAGTTGAAGAACAGTTTGGGATTAGTTTTACTCTCCTTAGCAATGTGCTTCTCTGTTTCCTTTTTGGCAGCTTTAATTAGTTTTTTAGATAAAGTATTTTTCTCCCTATAGTTTTTTAGAGCTTCAATGGTGCCATCCTGCTTTAGTAGTGCAAATGCTTTCTTTTTACTGTTAATTGCCTGTCTTACTTCTTTGTTTAGCCACATTGGGTTTTTCCTATTTCTAGTCCTTTTATTCCCACAAGGTATAAACCGCTTACACTGCCTATTTAGGATGTTCTTAAACATTTCCCATTTATTATCTGTATTCTTAGTTCTGAGGATATTGTCCCAGTCTACCAGATTAAGGGCATCTCTAAGCTGGTCAAACTTTGCCTTCCTAAAGTTCAGTGTTTTTGTGACTCCCTGACAAGTCCCCCTAGTGAAAGACAGGTGAAACTGTACAATTTTTCCCCATAGTTTGTAAGCTTGCGAGCAGGGCCCTCACTCCTCCTGGTATCTGTTTTGAACTGTATTTCTGTTATGCTGTAATGTCTATTGTCTGTACAAGTCCCCTCTATAATTTGTAAAGCGCTGCGGAATATGTTGGCGCTATATAAATAAAATTATTATTATTATTATTATTAATATTGTGGTCGCTATTTCCTAGATGCCCAACCACCTGCAGATTTGTTATTCTGTCAGGTCTATTAGATAGTATTAGGTCTAAAAGTGCTGCTCCTCTGGTTGGATTCTGCACCAATTGTGAAAGATAATTTTTCTTGGTTATTAGCAGAAACCTGTTGCCTTTATGTGCATATGTTCTCAATAAATTAACAGCCCAAAAATAAAATGGTGCAACTAAGTGTTAGGGCTAGCGAAACACACCAAGTAATAGGTAGGTAGCTACACGGTGTGTTCGCAGCCCGGGGTCCACCGTGCAGAGATATCTGCTGCTCAGTAATGGCGGATGGACTCTGAGTTCACACGTGGGTTAAGCTTCACCCCGTGTTAACTGATAGTGAACTCTGTTGCCTCACAGAGTCGCGCTGTACACAAATCTAATACCCTAACTAGAGTTGTGCTTGCTCTGGAACTCTTCTGTGCTAACCGCACACATGAAGGAACCAGATGCTAAGCCAACGGCTAATTGCCCTCACTGACGCTAGCTGCCTGCCTGAGTGTTCAGTCCCAATGCTACAGCTTCACACCACATAAGAACAAAGTGGTATAGTATTCACTGGCATAAGTCAAAACACATTTGATACTAGCGCATGGCCGTGCGGCCATGCGAGCCTTATATAGCTGCAGCAAGTAAAAGACCTTCCTAGAAGGACCAATGAGAAACTGCCATACCTGAGCATGTGACCCTAAATCTCCACTGAGAGATCTTGCCCTGGGCATGCTCAGTGTGTGCAAAGCAGAACTTAGTCATAGCACTTAAAGGACCTTCCTGAAAGGACCAATGGACTTAGTTGCAGTATCTGACCATGTGACCCTCGATTTCCACTGAGAGATCTTACTCAGGGCATGCTCAGAACGAGAAAAGCAGGACTTAGTCCCAGAAGCATCTGCTCGCCGCTGACCAGCACTGACTTCAATGGCAGAAGCAGGAAAAGCAGCAGTAACTCTTTCTACAGAGTGGGACTGAGCAAGACGCTGGGACTGACGTCTCCGCTGAGCATGCTCCAGCGCGGCAGGAGAAGAATAGGAGACCGCAGCGGAGATGGCCCGAGATTCCCCCTGTGCAGAGGCGGGAACTCGACCCCTAACAGTAAGTCTCATAAAACATAACTTTCATTAAATGCAATAATGAGGCAATAAAACAAATAAAACAACAGAGGAGTCCAATGGAGGACCACATGCGTAAAACAGATCCTCACAAATACTTAAACCTGATTATCTCATCAAGCTGGAGCCAATAATAAGAGTGCGTAAAAAGAACACACCATACCATGATAAAAAGATGATATGGTAAGAATATGGCAATAATGATAAGCATATATGCACATTAAATAAAGCCCTAGTGGGAAAACAAGTTTATGAAACAATGGTTAGTAGATATTAACCCTAGTAGGGGATGAGCATGTGTAAAAGTTGGTAATAATAATACACTTATGTGACGGCACAGCATTTCATCTTAACCCCTTACTGACATCGGATGGGATAGTACATCTGATGTCAGTACGCTTTGATGTGGGCTCCGGCGGTCAGCCCACCTCAATGCCGGGACATGTCAGCTGCGTTAAACAGCTAACATGTGCCTGTAATAGGCGCGATCCACCGCCACCTATTAACTAGTTTAATGCCGCTGTCAAACTCTGACAGCAGCATTTATCAAGGGCTTCCGGCCATCCGGCCAGAAATGCGAGCACTGGTGACCCCGTCACATGATTGGGGGTCATCGGTGCGTCGGCATGATAACCAGAGGTCTCCTTGAGACTGCTATGGTTGTTGATGCCAAATTGCTATGAGCACCACCCAGTGGTCGGCGCTCATAGCAATGCTGTGATTCTGCTACATAGAGGCGATCTGAGCATCGCTCCTATGTAGCAGAGCCGATCAAGTTGTGGCAGCTTCTTGCCTCCCATGGAGACTATTGCAGCATGGCAAAAGTAAAAAAAAAATGTTTTTAAAAATATGAAAAAAATAGAAAAAACTTAAAAGTTAAAATCACCCCCCTTTCACGCCATTCAAAATAAAACAATAAAAATAAAATTAAACATACGGTACACTTATATTTGGTATTGCCGCTTTCAGAATCGCCCGATCTATCAATAAATAAAAAGAACGGCATAGTGAGGGGAAAAAAATCAAAACAGCTGAATTATGCTTTTTTTGGTAACCGCGACATTGCAATAAAATGCAATAACGGGCGATCAAAAGATTGTATCTTCCCAAAAATGGAATCATTAAAAACAGCTCAGCACACAAAAAATAAGCCCTCACCCAACCCGAGATCATGAAAAATGCAGACTACGGGTATCAGAAAATTGCGCAATTTTTTTTTTTTTAGCAAACTTTGGAATTTTTTTTTACCACTTAGATAAAAAAGAAGAACCTAGACATGTTTAGTGTCTATAAACTCATACTGACCTGGAGAATCATAATGGTGGGTCAGGTTTAGCATTTAGTGAGCCTTGCAAGAAAAGCCAAACAAAAAACAAGTGTGGGATTGCACTTTTTTTTGCAATTTCACCACACTTGGAATTTTTTTCCCGTTTTCGATTACAAGACATGGTAAAATCAATGGTGTCGTTCAAAAGTAGCCCTCACATGGCCATATTGACAGAAAAATTAAAAAAAAAGTTATGGCTCTGGGAAGAAGGGGAGCAAAAAATGAAAACGTAAAACCGAAAAAAGTTCCGGTCATGAAGGGGTTAATTATGCCAGACATACAGTACATGGAGTTATACAATGGGTAATCAACACATTATCACACATCGATTGTTCAATGATCCTGCGTCCCTGTCCTCCAAAGATAGCAGATGATAACCTGTAGGAGCTGATACAAGAGGTAAACAGCGGTCGTCCTTTATCATAGAAAAAAGACCCAAAAAATAAATTATGTTTGTTAGATATGTATTAAAAGGATGACGTCATCTAAAAACAGACATACATACACACAAAAAGTAGATAATCAATGTGTAAATCTAAAGCAGGAAAGAGAAGGAGATCCAGCTCAACGAAATAGTGAAAAATCCATAATTTATTTCACTTAAAATATAGTGAAAGGACAAAACATCAGCATACAGAAAAAATTATAAAAACAAGGTCAACGCGTTTCCGGTGACTAAGCACCCTTAATCATGATACCTAATACAAGACATGTCTATACTTTTATACTAGTATCCGGTTATCACTCCAGTGTTGCAATTGGTAGAATGGTCTAATCAAGCAAAAATAGGCACACATGATAATGAAAGCAAGACAAGCTTGATGGAAAGACAAAAACAAATGTTTTGGCTAAACATAAATGCAGAAAAAACAGAAATAACACAAAATACAGGAACTATATGAAAAAATGAAAAAACAAAATGACATTACAATAATCATTAAATAAATCCAAGAATATGATAGAAAAATAATATAATAGTATGTACAGTGTCATATGTCATGAACCCACATAACAATATAGAAAAAAAAACTAATATTAGCAGAAATCTCCCAAACAGGGAGCTGTAACAGCCAAAATAGGTTGGAGCAAATAGGTGAAAGCACAGCTGCAGATGCCGTGACAATGTAACAGCGGCCAGCAAGCAAGGGGAAAAAAAAAAAAAAAAAGGCTATCCTTAAGTAGACACAAACTCATATGAGTTCTGGAAAAAATGAGACATACATGTGAATCTTATAATAAATAAAACTACAAAATTCCCTGGTACCTAAAAAAATAGTGAGCTCACAGACAACCATGGATGGAAAAACAGAAAAATCAATGGCAGGAATCTCCCAAACAGGGAGCTGTAACAGCCAAAATAGGTTGGAGCAAGTAAGTGAAAGCACAGCTGCAGACGCCGTGACAATGTAACAGCGGCCAGCAAGCAAGGGGAAACAAGGGGAAACAGAAGGACAAATTGATAGCTATTAGCCTCACAAAAGAGTCATTAATTATACGGGAAATATGAACTACAAATTTAGTTACTAGATGTCAGAAAAGCAACTTCATTGTTTGTGAACCCTCAGAATACTAATAAAAGAGCATGAGATCTTTCCTTTTGTCTAGACCATGTGGAATTCTTGTTCCGAGTTTAAAGATCCACCATGATTCCCTGTTTCTCAGGGTCACCTCGATGTCTCCTCCTCTGAATGGTTTATGAATTTTTTCAATCGCATAAATTTTGAGTGACTCAAGGTTAGATTGATGATAATTAATAAAATGTTGTGAAGCTTGTGAAGTATTCCTATTAGCACTAATATTTTCAACATCGTAAATATGTTCACGAATACGTGTTTTTAAAGACCGTATGGTGCTCCCCACGTATTTAAGATGGCATGCCATGCACTCCATGATGTATACCACATTTTTGGTGTTACAGTTCATGAAAGTCTTGATGGGATAAACATTTTGATTACTGGCATCAGTGAAATTATGGCATTTGCTCGAAAATTTGCAAGTTTTACATGCCATCGCACCACATTTAAAAAAGCCTTTTGTGCTGAGCCAATGAGAAGGTTGTGCAGGGTGGGCATGAAGAGAACTCGGAGATAAACTAGAGCCTAAAGAGGGGGCTCTTCTAGACACAATTCTGTAGCCATTACTCAAAATTTGGGCTATATCAGCATCTTCCTTAAGAATAGTCAAATTATTAGTCAATATATTCCTGATTGCATTAAATTGATTACTGTACTGGAAGACCACAGTGATTGGATTTTGAGGAGATAAACTTTGGTTTTGTTTACTATGAAAACGAGGTCGTCGAGCGACAATTTTTTCTGCTCTTTTTAGATGCCAGTCACTGTAGCCTCTCTGCACAAGTCTGTCCTTTATACCCTCAATCTCTTGGGAGTAATCTTCCAATGTGCTACAATTACGTTTAGCTCTTACCATCTCCCCTATAGGGATACTTTTGATAGTATGTTTAGGATGGTGACTATTTGCACGCAATATTGTATTCCCTGCTGTGGTTTTCCGGAAAGTGGAGGTAACAATCGGGGTATTAGGTATCCCCTTTAATTTTAAATCTAGAAACTCTATAGACGTGTGGTCTTGGCGTGAAATAAATTTGAGATTGAATGGCTTTTAATTTAAATAGTTTGTTAAATCCTGTACGGTAGATACATCAGAACTCCAGATAAATATCAGGTCATCAATGTATCTACCGTACCATCGTATACAGTCTTTAAATGGATTCTCATCATTATAAATATAACATTCTTCCCACCAACTCATAACCAGATTAGCAATGGAGGGTGAATATTTGGCACCCATTGAGACACCACTGGTTTGCATGAAATAAACTTGGTTAAAGCAGAAAACATTTGTAGTCATGAGAAAAGAAGTGACCTCTATGACATAAGACTGTAAATCTACGGAAAAATCACTATACTTCTGCATGTGAAATTTAAGAGCAAATATCGCCACTTCATGTGGTATAGAGGTATATAACGAGGTGACATCTGAAGTGATCCAAGAGAAATTAGACTGCCATATAAACCCCTCCATGAAATTCAGGACATCAGTACTATCCCTAAGGTGCCCAGGTGTTCTCTGGACGAGAGGCTGGAGGAGCAGATCTAACCACTCTCCCAGCCTCTCACCCAGAGACCCAATACCCGACACGATCGGTTTAATGTTGTTAACATGTCTTCCTTTTCCCTTACAGATGACCAACTAGAACTCTTATCACATGGTCTTAACTTTGTACCAAGTTGCAATTTTGATCTTTTTTCTACAATTTGTGATGTGAACAGATTCATTAGAAATATTGCTCTCAAATTGCATTTCAAGGATGATTCAACAGAGAAAAAATGTAACATCAACCCCCAAAGTAATGATTTTAGGTCTCTCGATTTTTCAGACCAACTGTCACTCATGTGTCTATCAGATTTACAGGAAGAAAGTTTAGAGGCTAATGTAGATTCATTCATTCCCAAAAATATAATTAAAGTGCCTAATCCTAACTATTATCCTGTTCAGGCACGTAAACCTGCTATGGACAGATTCCAAAATGTGATAGAGTCTCAGTTGAGGAGCCTTTCTGAAAGTGTGCGGAATAAACGCTTGCACAGTAGTAATCTTAAACCTAGGCTACAGAAGGCACTACAGGAACTACAAAATAATGATGACCTTGTCATTAAAAACTCTGACAAGGGTGGGTCAGTTGTTGTAATGGATAAGGCTAATTACATCACCTGGGTCAATGATATGCTTACAGATCTGACTGTGTACAAGCGCCTGTCTACTAACCCCACTGCACTAATACAGAACAGAATTTTCAATCTTATAGATGAAGGGTTCAGTTTGGGGTTTTTTAACAAAAAAGAAAGTGACTATCTCAGGGTAGCTAATCCAGTAACTCCAATTCTGTATGCCTTACCTAAGACCCACAAAAACTTGTACCCACCTCCCATGAGGCCGATCGTGTCGGGTATTGGGTCTCTGGGTGAGAGGCTGGAAGAGTGGTTAGATCTGCTCCTCCAGCCTCTCGTCCAGAGAACACCTGGGCACCTTAGGGATAGTACTGATGTCCTGAATTTCATGGAGGGGTTTATATGGCAGTCTAATTTCTCTTGGATCACTTCAGATGTCACCTCGTTATATACCTCTATACCACATGAAGTGGCGATATTTGCTCTTAAATTTCACATGCAGAAGTATAGTGATTTTTCCGTAGATTTACAGTCTTATGTCATAGAGGTCACTTCTTTTCTCATGACTACAAATGTTTTCTGCTTTAACCAAGTTTATTTCATGCAAACCAGTGGTGTCTCAATGGGTGCCAAATACTCACCCTCCATTGCTAATCTGGTTATGAGTTGGTGGGAAGAATGTTATATTTATAATGATGAGAATCCATTTAAAGACTGTATACGATGGTACGGTAGATACATTGATGACCTGATATTTATCTGGAGTTCTGATGTATCTACCGTACAGGATTTAACAAACTATTTAAATTACAATCCATTCAATCTCAAATTTATTTCACGCCAAGACCACACGTCTATAGAGTTTCTAGATTTAAAATTAAAGGGGATACCTAATACCCCGATTGTTACCTCCACTTTCCGGAAAACCACAGCAGGGAATACAATTTTGCGTGCAAATAGTCACCATCCTAAACATACTATCAAAAGTATCCCTATAGGGGAGATGGTAAGAGCTAAACGTAATTGTAGCACATTGGAAGATTACTCCCAAGAGATTGAGGGTATAAAGGACAGACTTGTGCAGAGAGGCTACAGTGACTGGCATCTAAAAAAAGCAGAAAAAATTGTCGCTCGACGACCTCGTTTTCATAGTAAACAAAACCAAAGTTTATCTCCTCAAAATCCAATCACTGTGGTCTTCCAGTACAGTAATCAATTTAATGCAATCAGGAATATATTGACTAATAATTTGACTATTCTTAAGGAAGATGCTGATATAGCCCAAATTTTGAGTAACGGATACAGAATTGTGTCTAGAAGAGCCCCCTCTTTAGGCTCTAGTTTATCTCCGAGTTCTCTTCATGCCCACCCTGCACAACCTTCTCATTGGCTCAGCACAAAAGGCTTTTTTAAATGTGGTGCGATGGCTTGTAAAACTTGCAAATTTTCGAGCAAATGCCATAATTTCACTGATGCCAGTAATCAAAATGTTTATCCCATCAAGACTTTCATGAACTGTAACACCAAAAATGTGGTATACATCATGGAGTGCATGGCATGCCATCTTAAATACGTGGGGAGCACCATACGGTCTTTAAAAACACGTATTCGTGAACATATTTACGATGTTGAAAATATTAGTGCTAATAGGAATACTTCACAAGCTTCACAACATTTTATTAATTATCATCAATCTAACCTTGAGTCACTCAAAATTTATGCGATTGAAAAAATTCATAAACCATTCAGAGGAGGAGACATCGAGGTGACCCTGAGAAACAGGGAATCATGGTGGATCTTTAAACTCGGAACAAGAATTCCACATGGTCTAGACAAAAGGAAAGATCTCATGCTCTTCTATTAGTATTCTGAGGGTTCACAAACAATGAAGTTGCTTTTCTGACATCTAGTAACTAAATTTGTAGTTCATATTTCCCGTATAATTAATGACTCTTTTGTGAGGCTAATAGCTATCAATTTGTCCTTCTGTTTCCCCTTGTTTCCCCTTGCTTGCTGGCCGCTGTTACATTGTCACGGCGTCTGCAGCTGTGCTTTCACTTACTTGCTCCAACCTATTTTGGCTGTTACAGCTCCCTGTTTGGGAGATTCCTGCCATTGATTTTTCTGTTTTTCCATCCATGGTTGTCTGTGAGCTCACTATTTTTTTAGGTACCAGGGAATTTTGTAGTTTTATTTATTATAAGATTCACATGTATGTCTCATTTTTTCCAGAACTCATATGAGTTTGTGTCTACTTAAGGATAGCCTTTTTTTTTTTTTTTTTCCCCTTGCTTGCTGGCCGCTGTTACATTGTCACGGCGTCTGCAGCTGTGCTTTCACTTACTTGCTCCAACCTATTTTGGCTGTTACAGCTCCCTGTTTGGGAGATTCCTGCCATTGATTTTTCTGTTTTTCCATCCATGGTTGTCTGTGAGCTCACTATTTTTTTAGGTACCAGGGAATTTTGTAGTTTTATTTATTATAAGATTCACATGTATGTCTCATTTTTTCCAGAACTCATATGAGTTTGTGTCTACTTAAGGATAGCCTTTTTTTTTTTTTTTTTCCCCTTGCTTGCTGGCCGCTGTTACATTGTCACGGCATCTGCAGCTGTGCTTTCACCTATTTGCTCCAACCTATTTTGGCTGTTACAGCTCCCTGTTTGGGAGATTTCTGCTAATATTAGTTTTTTTTTCTATATTGTTATGTGGGTTCATGACATATGACACTGTACATGCTATTATATTATTTTTCTATCATATTCTTGGATTTATTTAATGATTATTGTAATGTCATTTTGTTTTTTCATTTTTTCATATAGTTCCTGTATTTTGTGTTATTTCTGTTTTTTCTGCATTTATGTTTAGCCAAAACATTTGTTTTTGTCTTTCCATCAAGCTTGTCTTGCTTTCATTATCATGTGTGCCTATTTTTGCTTGATTAGACAATTCTACCAATTGCAACACTGGAGTGATAACCGGATACTAGTATAAAAGTATAGACATGTCTTGTATTAGGTATCATGATTAAGGGTGCTTAGTCACCGGAAACGCGTTGACCTTGTTTTTATAATTTTTTCTGTATGCTGATGTTTTGTCCTTTCACTATATTTTAAGTGAAATAAATTATGGATTTTTCACTATTTCGTTGAGCTGGATCTCCTTCTCTTTCCTGTTCGTCCACGCCCTGACACAGCGGTTCCGTGCTCCGAGCTCCTGGGAATGTCGGTATGGTGAGCTGGATTTTGTTTTTCCTGTAAATCTAAAGCGCTTGCTACCTATGCCCTACACTAGATCCTATGCTTTTGCCTACCTACCAGCGGAGGTTGGCACCCTAGGGGTTATGATATTGGCGCCTCCGCTCCTCGACGACTCTCCCTGCTAGTCCTAGATGACCCTATTATAGGGAAGGAGTAACAGGTAGCGTAAAAGAGAAAAATAAATGGTTCTAAGATAGCATAGGATACTCAAATATGCCAGCTGGACCACCTGTATTAGACTTGTGCAGCATTAATACATCAAAAAGACATACAGCGAAAAATCAAAGCAAAAACTAACAAGTCAGTGTAGGCAGGAGTGGGGAAAGGAATTAACCATCGGTAGTAAATATTTGCCAGTATCATACGTGACCAAACTCCATATCCATCTATCTTAACTCTACAGACACCCTGAGGCTTATTCCTGCCTACCAGTGGAGGTTGGCACCCTATCAGAAGCGTCAGTGGTGCCCCTGCTCACTTGATGGGGTCAGCGGAGCGCGTATTTGAAGCTCGGTGGCCGGAAGCAAGCGTTAAATGCTGCTGTCAGAGTTTGACAGTGGGATTTAACTAGTTAATAGGCGTGGGTGGATCTTGATTCCATCCGCGCCTATTGCGGGCACATGTCAGCTGTTGAAAACAGCTCACATGTCGCAGCTTTGAGGTGGGCTCATCGCCGGAGCCCACCTCAAAGCGGGGCTTCTGACATCGGACGTACTATCCTATCCAACGTCAGCAAGGGGTTAATAAAGGCAGAGCAGCATACATATATGCCCCAGAGGATCCGCTAAGCACTTACAGACCATAACACTTAGCACTAAATTACTGTATTATTAGTAATATTATTTGGAATATGGAATATGGATTATATGGAATATGAATATGGAAATCCCACCATGACATCCTTAAGGGCTTCAGAAAGACCCTTTCTGAAAATTGCCGCCAGGGCACACTCATTCCACTGTTGTGAATTCTGTGGCTGAATTCACTCCTGTGGTCACAAGTGGTACTGCAGCTTCTGAGCTTCCTCCCTCAGGTTTTCTGGTGAGCTCGTTGGCTGCTTTGTTATTTAACTCCACCTGATTCTGTCTTCCTTGCTCCTTGTCAATGTTCCAGTGTTGGATCTGAGCTTCTGGATCTTTCCTGTGGCCTGCTGCTCTGCTTAGATAAGTGCTTCTTTGCTTTTGTTGCTACTTTTTCTGTCCAGCTTGTTAATTCGTTTTGCTGGAAGCTCTGAGACGCAAAGGGTGTACCGCCGTGCCGTTAGTTCGGCACGGTGGGTCTTTTTGCCCCCTTTGCGTGGTTTTTTGCTTTAGGGTTTTTTGTAGACTGCAAAGTTCTCTTTGCTATCCTCGCTCTATCTAGAATATCGGGCCTCACTTTGCTGAATCTATTTCATCCCTACGTTTGTCTTTTCATCTTGCTAACAGTCATTATATGTGGGGGGCTGCCTTTTCCTTTGGGTATTTCTCTGAGGCAAGTCAGGCTTGTTTTTCTATCTTCAGGCTAGTCAGCTCCTCAGGCTGTGCCGAGTTGCATAGGTAGTGTCAGGCGCAATCCACAGCTGCCTTTAGTTGTGTTTAGGATAGGTTCAGGTATTGCGGTCTACAGAGATTCCACGTCTCAGAGCTCGTTCTATTGTTTTTTGGGTTATTGTCAGAACACTGTATGTGCTCTGATTGCTGGCACACTGTGTCACTGGATTGCCTACATAACAGTACAAGGAGCCAACCTAATGATTCTCAATAGAGGGAAAAAAGAAGTTCTGACATCATTTTTTTTTCTCAGCTCTGTGTTCAGTCTTTTTTTTCCCCTAGACATTTGGGTGTTTCAGGACACAGGTGTGGACATGGATATTCAGGGTCTGTGCTCTTCAATGGATAATCTCGTTACAAATGTACAAAGGATTCAAGATACTATTGATCAGAAATCTATGTTAGAACCAAGAATTCCTATTCCTGATTTGTTTTTTGGTGATAGAACTAAGTTTCTTAATTTCAAAAATAATTGTAAACTATTTCTGGCCTTGAAACCTCATTCTTCTGGTAATCCTATTCAACAGGTTTTGATTATTATTTCTTTTTTGCGCGGCGACCCTCAGGACTGGGCATTTTCTCTTGCGCCAGGAGACCCTGCATTGAGTAATGTCAATGCGTTTTTCCTGGCGCTCGGATTACTTTACGATGAGCCTAATTCAGTGGATCAGGCTGAGAAATATTTGCTGGCTTTGTGCCAGGGCCAGGATGATATAGAAGTATATTGTCAGAAATTTAGGAAGTGGTCAGTACTCACTCTGTGGAATGAATCTGCGCTGGCAGCTTTGTTCAGAAAGGGTCTCTCTGAGGCTCTTAAGGATGTCATGGTGGGTTTTCCTATGCCTACTGGTTTGAATGAGTCTATGTCTTTGGCCATTCAGATCGGTCGACGCTTGCGCGAGCGTAAATCTGTGCACCATTTGGCGGTATTGTCTAAGATTAAACCTGAGCCTATGCAGTGCGATAGGACTATGACCAGAGTTGAACAGCAAGAACACAGACGTCTGAATGGTCTGTGTTTCTACTGTGGTGATTCCACTCATGCTATCTCTGATTGTCCTAAGCGCACTAAGCGGTTCGATAGGTCTGCCGTCATTGGTACTGTACAATCCAAATTCCTTCTGTCCATTACCTTGATATGCTCTTTGTCATCGTATTCTGTCATGGCGTTTGTGGATTCAGGCGCTGCCCTGAATCTGATGGATTTGGATTATGCTAAACGTTGTGGGTTTTTCTTGGAGCCTTTGCGGTGTCCTATTCCATTGAGAGGAATTGATGCTACACCTTTGGCCAAGAATAAACCTCAGTACTGGACCCAGCTGACCATGTGCATGGCTCCTGCACATCAGGAAGTTATTAGCTTTCTGGTGCTACATAATCTGCATGATGTGGTCGTGTTGGGGTTGCCATGGCTGCAAACCCATAATCCAGTATTGGATTGGAACTCTATGTCGGTATCCAGCTGGGGTTGTCAGGGGGTACATGGTGATGTTCCATTTTTGTCTATTTCGTCATCCACTCCTTCTGAGGTCCCAGAGTTCTTGTCTGATTATCAGGATGTATTTGAAGAGCCCAAGTCCGATGCCCTACCTCCGCATAGGGATTGTGATTGTGCTATCAATTTGATTCCTGGTAGTAAAATCCCAAAAGGTCGATTATTTAATTTATCCGTGCCTGAACACGCCGCTATGCGCAGTTATGTGAAGGAATCCCTGGAGAAGGGACATATTCGCCCATCGTCATCACTACTGGGAGCAGGGTTCTTTTTTGTAGCCAAGAAGGATGGTTCGCTGAGACCGTGTATTGATTACCGCCTTCTTAATAAAATCACTGTTAAATTTCAGTATCCCTTGCCATTGTTATCTGACTTGTTTGCTCGGATTAAGGGGGCTAGTTGGTTCACTAAGATAGATCTTCGTGGTGCGTATAATCTGGTGAGAATCAGGCAAGGAGATGAATGGAAAACTGCATTTAATACGCCCGAGGGTCATTTTGAGTATCTAGTGATGCCGTTCGGACTTGCCAATGCTCCATCTGTGTTTCAGTCTTTTATGCATGACATCTTCCGTGAGTATCTGGATAAATTCCTGATTGTTTACTTGGATGACATTTTGATCTTCTCAGATGATTGGGACTCTCATGTGAAGCAGGTCAGAATGGTTTTCCAGGTCCTGCGTGCTAATTCTTTGTTTGTGAAGGGATCAAAGTGTCTCTTCGGTGTGCAGAAAGTTTCATTTTTGGGGTTCATCTTTTCCCCTTCTACTATCGAGATGGATCCAGTTAAGGTCCAAGCCATCCAGGATTGGACTCAGCCGACATCTCTGAAAAGTCTGCAAAAGTTCCTGGGCTTTGCTAATTTTTATCGTCGCTTCATCTGTAATTTTTCTAGCATTGCCAAACCATTGACCGATTTGACCAAGAAGGGTGCTGATTTGGTTAATTGGTCTTCTGCTGCTGTGGAAGATTTTCAGGAGTTGAAGCGTCGTTTTTGTTCTGCCCCTGTGTTGTGTCAACCAGATGTTTCTCTTCCGTTCCAGGTCGAGGTTGATGCTTCTGAGATTGGAGCAGGGGCGGTTTTGTCACAGAGAGGTTCTGGTTGCTCAGTGTTGAAACCATGTGCTTTCTTTTCCAGGAAGTTTTCGGCTGCTGAGCGTAATTATGATGTGGGCAACCGAGAGTTGCTGGCCATGAAGTGGGCATTCGAGGAGTGGCGTCTTTGGCTTGAAGGAGCTAAGCATCGCATGGTGGTATTGACTGATCATAAGAACCTTACTTATCTCGAGTCTGCCAAGCGCTTGAATCCTAGACAGGCCCGTTGGTCGTTATTTTTTGCCCGCTTCGATTTTGTGATTTCGTACCTTCCGGGCTCTAAAAATGTGAAGGCGGATGCTCTGTCTAGGAGTTTTGTGCCTGACTCTCCGGGTTCATCTGAGCCGGCGAGTATCCTCAAGGAAGGAGTCATTGTGTCTGCCATCTCCCCTGATTTGCGGCGAGTGTTGCAAAAATTTCAGGCGAATAAACCTGATCGTTGTCCGGCGGAGAAACTGTTCGTCCCTGATAGGTGGACTAGTAAAGTTATCTCTGAACTTCATTGTTCGGTGTTGGCTGGTCATCCTGGAATCTTTGGTACCAGAGAGTTAGTGGCTAGATCCTTCTGGTGGCCATCTCTGTCACGGGATGTACGTACTTTTGTGCAGTCCTGTAGGATTTGTGCTAGGGTTAAGCCCTGCTGTTCACGTGCCAGTGGGTTGCTTTTGCCCTTGCCGGTCCCAAAGAGGCCTTGGACACATATTTCGATGGATTTCATTTCTGACCTTCCCGTTTCTCAAAAGATGTCAGTCATTTGGGTGGTCTGTGATCGCTTTTCTAAAATGGTCCATCTGGTGCCCTTGGTTAAATTGCCTTCCTCCTCTGATTTGGTGCCTTTGTTCTTCCAGCATGTGGTTCGTTTGCATGGCATTCCTGAGAATATTGTTTCTGACAGAGGTTCCCAGTTTGTTTCAAGGTTTTGGCGAGCCTTTTGTGGTAGGATGGGCATTGACCTATCTTTTTCCTCGGCTTTCCATCCTCAGACTAATGGCCAGACCGAACGAACCAATCAGACCTTGGAAACATATCTGAGATGTTTTGTTTCTGCAGACCAGGATGATTGGGTGTCCTTTTTGCCGTTGGCTGAGTTCGCCCTTAATAATCGGGCCAGCTCGGCTACCTTGGTCTCTCCATTTTTCTGCAATTCTGGGTTCCATCCTCGTTTCTCTTCAGGACAGGTTGAGTCTTCGGACTGTCCTGGTGTGGATTCTGTGGCGGACAAGTTGCAGCAGATCTGGACTCAGGTAGTGGACAATTTGACCTTGTCCCAGGAGAAGGCTCAACTTTTCGCTAATCGCAGACGCCGTGTGGGTCCCCGACTTCGTGTTGGGGATCTGGTTTGGTTATCTTCTCGTCATATTCCTATGAAGGTTTCCTCTCCTAAATTTAAACCTCGTTTTATTGGTCCGTATAGGATTTCTGAGATTCTCAATCCTGTGTCTTTTCGTCTGACCCTCCCAGACTAGTTTTCCATACATAATGTATTCCATAGGTCGTTGTTGCGGAGATACGTGGCACCTATGGTTCCATCTGTTGAGCCTCCTGCCCCGGTTTTGGTGGAGGGGGAATTGGAGTATATTGTGGAGAAAATTTTGGATTCTCGTGTTTCTAGACGGAAACTCCAGTATCTGGTTAAATGGAAGGGTTATGCTCAGGAAGATAATTCCTGGGTTTTTGCCTCTGATGTCCATGCTCCAGATCTTGTTCGTGCCTTTCATGTGGCTCATCCTGGTCGGCCTGGGGGCTCTGGTGAGGGTTCGGTGACCCCTCCTCAAGGGGGGGGTACTGTTGTGAATTCTGTGGCTGAATTCACTCCTGTGGTCACAAGTGGTACTGCAGCTTCTGAGCTTCCTCCCTCAGGTGTTCTGGTGAGCTCGTTGGCTGCTTTGTTATTTAACTCCACCTGATTCTGTCTTCCTTGCTCCTTGTCAATGTTCCAGTGTTGGATCTGAGCTTCTGGATCTTTCCTGTGGCCTGCTGCTCTGCTTAGATAGGTGCTTCTTTGCTTTTGTTGCTACTTTTTCTGTCCAGCTTGTTAATTCGTTTTGCTGGAAGCTCTGAGACGCAAAGGGTGTACCGCCGTGCCGTTAGTTCGGCACGGTGGGTCTTTTTGCCCCCTTTGCGTGGTTTTTTGCTTTAGGGTTTTTTGTAGACTGCAAAGTTCTCTTTGCTATCCTCGCTCTATCTAGAATATCGGGCCTCACTTTGCTGAATCTATTTCATCCCTACGTTTGTCTTTTCATCTTGCTAACAGTCATTATATGTGGGGGGCTGCCTTTTCCTTTGGGGTATTTCTCTGAGGCAAGTCAGGCTTGTTTTTCTATCTTCAGGCTAGTCAGCTCCTCAGGCTGTGCCGAGTTGCATAGGTAGTGTCAGGCGCAATCCACAGCTGCCTTTAGTTGTGTTTAGGATAGGTTCAGGTATTGCGGTCTACAGAGATTCCACGTCTCAGAGCTCGTTCTATTGTTTTTTGGGTTATTGTCAGATCACTGTATGTGCTCTGATTGCTGGCACACTGTGTCACTGGATTGCCTACATAACATTCCACTGAGTAAGCACAGACCACTTTCTAAACTTCTGACAATACACCTCCGCTTCATCCTGACCCTGACACAAAGCCAGCAAGATTTTCTCTGCCTGATCCACTGAATTTGGTTCATCATAAAGCAATCCAAGCGCCAGAAAAAACGCATCTACATCACGCAATGCAGGATCTCCTGGCGCAAGGGAAAATGCCCAGTCTTGAGGGTCACCACGCAACAAAGAAATAATAATTTTTACTTGTTGAACGGGGTCACCAGAGGAGCGGGGTTTCAAAGCCAGAAACAGTTTACAATTATTTTTGAAATTCAGGAACTTAGATCTATCTCCAGAAAACAAATCAGAAATTGGAATTCTAGGCTCTAACATCGGATTCTGAACCACAAAATCTTGAATGTTTTGTACCCTTGCAGTGAGATGATCCACACAAGAGGACAGACCTTGAATGTCCATATCTACACCTGTGTCCTGAACCACCCAGAGGTTAAGGGGAAAAGAAAGACAAAACACACTGCAGAGAAAAAAAATGGTCTCAGAACTTCTCTTATCCCTCTATTGAGATGCATTAATACTTTGGGCCAGCTGTACTGTTATGGACCTGGTGGTTAGGAGCACCCGGAACGACCAGATGGTTAAACTCACACAGCACAAGCTCTGGGAAGTGGGAGCTCTGCTGACCGCAACCCCTAATCCTATCACACAACTAGAAATAGCCGTGGAGCGTACCTAACACTGCCTAGACGCCTCTTCACAGCCTAAGAGCTAACTAACCCTAGAGATAGAAAATAAAGCCTACCTTGCCTCAGAGAAATTCCCCAAAGGAAAAGGCACATATATTGACTGTGAGTTAAGATGAAAGTCACAAACACAGAAATGAAACAGGTTTCAGCAAAGGGAGGCCAGACTTACTAAACAGACAGAGGATAGGAAAGGTATCTTTGCGGTCAGCACAAAAAACTACAAAAAAACCACGCAGAGTGTGCAAAAAGACCTCCGCACCGACTCACGGTGCGGAGGTGCCACTCTGCATCCCAGAGCTTCCAGCTAGCAAGGCAAAATCATGATAGCTAGCTGGACAAGGAAACAATGAACAAATAATTAACTAGCAGGGACTTAGCTTCTGCTGGAGTAGACAGGTCACCAGAAAGATCCAAGAGCGAACTGAACCAGTACAAGAACATTGACAGCTGGCATGGAGTAACGATCTAAGTGGAGTTAAATAGAGCAGCCAGCCAAATTATAAACTACGTCACCTGTGGAAGGAACCTCAGAAGCAGCAGCTCCACTCATAGCCACCAGAGGGAGTCCATGGACAGAACTCGCAGAAGTACCATTCATGACCACAGGAGGGAGTTCGATAACAGAATTCACAACAGGCCAGCATGTCCAGGAGGGTGTCTTCCTCCCCGTCTTCGGGCAAGCTGCAGAACGGTAGGACGAAAGGTTCACGTTCGTGATGAGCCTTCATCATGTGGACGTGAAAGGCATTTCGCCTACCCCGAGCGTGGTCAAGCATGACCACGTAGGTGACCGGGTTGAGCTATCGGTGGATGACGTACGGGCCCTCCCAGGCTGCCTGAAGCTTATCCGTTGGTACGGGGACCAGCACCCACACCTTTTGACCCACGTGGTAGGTCCGCTTCCGGGTGTTCTGGTTGTACCAGTGCTTCTGGTCAGCCTGAGCCTGCGTCATGTTGTCATGCACCAACTGCGTCAAGGTCTGCATCTTGTCATGAAAGCGCATGACATACTCCACTATGGACACTTCAGAAGGGTTCGGCTCCTCTTCCCAGGATTCTCTTACCAACCCAAGGGGTCCCCGGACTCGCCTGCCAGACAGGAGCTCGAAGGGGGAGAACCCCGTCGAGGCCTGCGGAACTTCTCGGTAAGTGGGTTTCACAGAAACCTGTGAAACCCATAAAGGCAACAGGTTTCTGCTAATAACCAAGAAAAATTATCTTTCACAATTGGTGCAGAATCCAACCAGAGGAGCAGCACTTTTAGACCTAATACTATCGAATAGACCTGACAGAATAACAAATCTGCAGGTGGTCGGGCATCTAGGAAATATCGACCACAATATTGTACAGTTTCACCTGTCTTTCACTAGGGGGACTTGTCAGGGAGTCACAAAAACACTGAACTTTAGGAAGGCAAAGTTTGACCAGCTTAGAGATGCCCTTAATCTGGTAGACTGGGACAATATCCTCAGAAATAAGAATACAGATAATAAATGGAAAACGTTTAAGAACATCCTAAGTAGGCACTGTAAGCGGTTTATACCTTGTGGGAATAAAAGGACTAGAAATAGGAAAAACCCAATGTGGCTAAACAAAGAAGTAAGACAGGCAATTAACGGTAAAAAGAAAGCATGTGCACTACTAAAGCAGGATGGCACCATTGAAGCTCTAAAAAACTATAGGGAGAAAAATACTTTATCTAAAAAACTAATTAAAGCTGCCAAAAAGGAAACAGAGAAGCACATTGCTAAGGAGAGTAAAACTAATCCCAAACTGTTCTTCAACTATATCAATAGTAAAAGAATAAAAACTGAAAATGTAGGCCCCTTAAAAAATAGTGAGGGAAGAATGGTTGTAGATGACGAGGAAAAAGCTAACATATTAAACACCTTCTTCTCCACGGTATTCACGGTGGAAAATGAAATGCTAGGTGAAATCCCAAGAAACAATGAAAACCCTATATTAAGGGTCACCAATCTAACCCAAGAAGAGGTGCGAAACCGGCTAAATAAGATTAAAATAGATAAATCTCCGGGTCCGGATGGCATACACCCACGAGTACTAAGAGAACTAAGTAATGTAATAGATAAACCATTATTTCTTATTTTTAGGGACTCTATAGTGACGGGGTCTGTTCCGCAGGACTGGCGCATAGCAAATGTGGTGCCAATATTCAAAAAGGGCTCTAAAAGTGAACCTGGAAATTATAGGCCAGTAAGTCTAACCTCTATTGTTGGTAAAATATTTGAAGGGTTTCTGAGGGATGTTATTCTGGATTATCTCAATGAGAATAACTGTTTAACTCCATATCAGCATGGGTTTATGAGAAATCGCTCCTGTCAAACAAATCTAATCAGTTTTTATAAAGAGGTAAGCTATAGGCTGGACCACGGTGAGTCATTGGACGTGGTATATCTCGATTTTTCCAAAGCGTTTGATACCGTGCCGCACAAGAGGTTGGTACACAAAATGAGAATGCTTGGTCTGGGGGAAAATGTGTGTAAATGGGTTAGTAACTGGCTTAGTGATAGAAAGCAGAGGGTGGTAATAAATGGTATAGTCTCTAACTGGGTCGCTGTGACCAGTGGGGTTCCGCAGGGGTCGGTATTGGGACCTGTCCTGTTATGATCTGGTGGCCTTGGAGCAGCATGAGACGTACTCTGGAGAAGGTGTTCCCTGTACTGACCGCAAACCCTGAACTTGGCAGCACAACTAGAAGTAGCCGTGGGGGGTACCTAACACTCCCTAGACCCCTCGGCACAGTCTAAGATCTAACTACCCCTAAAGACAGAAACAGGAAACCTATCTTGCCTCAGGGAAAATCCCCAAAGGATAGATAGCCCCCCACAAATATTGACGGTGAGAGGAGGGGAAAATTACATACGCAGAAATGAAATCAGATTTTAGCATAGGAGGCCATACTAGCTAAAAAGAAAGAATAGAACAGAGTACTATGCGGTCAGTATAAAAACACTAGAAAATATCCACCGCAGAAAATACGGATCACCACATCTGACTTAAGACATGGGGGGTATACTGTATCTGCATTTCCAGAGAAATAGCTAGGCTGCAAAAAATCCTTCACAGACAAAGCTGTACAAGACAAAAACATGAAAATGCACAGAACTATAAGGTCCACTGCAGGTGGACAGCAAAAAACAAGCCAGAACTTATCTTTGTAGAAAAACACAGCAAACTGGAGAGACCAGCAGGGAAGTGAATCCTTCAAGAACAATGGACAACTGGCACTGACTAAAGGATCCAGCAAAGCTATATACCCCAGTCAGTTTTGCAATTAGCAGATACACCTGTCCACTCCTGCAGTCCAGGCACAACTGCATTACCCTCTACAACCACCGGAGGTAGCCCAAAAGCTGAATTCCCAACACTGTTCTCTTCAACATATTCGTTAATGATCTGGTAGAAGGTTTACACAGTTGAATATCGATATTTGCAGATGATACAAAACTATGTAAAGCAGTTAATACAAGAGAAGATAGTATTCTGCTACAGATGGATCTGGATAAGTTGGAAACTTGGGCTGAAAGGTGGCAGATGAGGTTTAACAATGATAAATGTTAGGCTATACACATGGGAAGAAGGAATCAATATCACCATTACACACTGAACAGGAAACCACTGGGTAAATCTGACAGGGAGAAGGACTTGGGGATCCTAGTTAATGATAAACTTACCTGGAGCAGCCAGTGCCAGGCAGCAGCTGCCAAGGCAAACAGGATCATGGGGTGCATTAAAAGAGGTCTGGATACACATGATGAGAGCATTATACTGCCTCTGTAAAAATCCCTTGTTAGACCGCACATGGAGTACTGTGTCCAGTTTTGGGCACCGGTGCTCAGGAAGGATATAATGGAACTAGAGAGAGTACAAAGGAGGGCAACAAAATTAATAAAGGGGATGGGAGAACTACAATACCCAGATAGATTAGCGAAATTAGGATTATTTAGTCTAGAAAAAAGACGACTGAGGGGCGATCTAATAACTATGTATAAGTATATAAGGGGACAATACAAATATCTCGCTGAGGATCTGTTTATACCAAGGAAGGTGACGGGCACAAGGGGGCATTCTTTGCATCTGGAGGAGAGAAATTTTTTCCACCAACATAGAAGAGGATTCTTTACTGTTAGGGCAGTGAGAATCTGGAATTGCTTGCCTGAGGAGGTGGTGATGGCGAACTCAGTCGAGGGGTTCAAGAGAGGCCTGGATGTCTTCCTGGAGCAGAACAATATTGTATCATACAATTATTAGGTTCTGTAGGACGTAGATCTGGGGATTTATTATGATGGAATATAGGCTGAACTGGATGGACAAATGTCTTTTTTCGGCCTTACTAACTATGTTACTATGTTAAGTGAATAACAGGTGTGGGAGGTACCGCTCCCAGTCGCGCCCTTGGGTCTCAACCAGCATGGGTAGCATCTGTTTGAGGGTACCATTGAAGCGTTCACACAAGCCATTGGTCTGTGGGTGATACGCACTCGATACCAGGTGCTTCACCTGCATTCTCTTACAGAGAGCCTCCATTAGGCGAGACATAAATTGGGTCCCTTGATCAGTAAGCATTTCCCTGGGAAAACCTACACGTGAAAAGATGGCCAACAGGGCATCCGCCACCTTAGCCTTAAGAGCAGGCCCTGCCTTCCCCACTCTTTGACAGGTGACACAGGAGCGGCAGTAGTTTGACACATCTGTCCCCATCTTAGGCCAATAGAAGTGTTGAGACAGCTGGGCCTTAGTTTTGCTGATCCCCAAGTGTCCAGCTAGCGGGATCTCATGGGCAATCCGCAACAACTCACCCCGGAATTGCTGCGGGACGACCAGCTGTCTTTCCCTCAACCACTCCTTTTGTGATTCTCCGGGTACTGTCTCCCGGTACAACCTTCCTCGTTCCCAGAACACCTTCTACTTATCAGTCTCGGAGAAGAGCGTCCCGGCGAGTTGTCTCAAACTCTCTAGGCTCGCATCTGTGTGCAGAGCGGCCTGAAACTCCTGGCTAGGGGAAGCCAGAAGTGACGTCAAGGTCCCTTCCCCACGGGAACCCCCTTGGACCTGCTCTGGGTCCACCTCTGGTTCAGTCACAGTGATGACTGAGGAGGGTCCGGAAGGCAGACAGTTCTCTGCGTTCCGGGCACTCTGACTGCGGGTGACAGCAGGCTGTCTCCCCGGGGGTTTCTACAGACCCATCAGCCGGCGCTGCTATGGGCTCTAGCTCCCCATCCACCCCCAACACTCCAGGGGCAGTGCTACTTATGGGCCAGTTACCTTCCTCGGTGGCACTGGTCACTTTCATGGCATCACCTTCCTCACAGTTCCCATGCATCTCCCCATTTCCTGTAGCACCGACACTTGCCCCTGTTAGGGGTTCCTCAGCCGTCTCACTCCGCAGAGCGACGTGGCTGGGCACGCCTGTACCTATGGACACATTAACCTTCACAGAAAAATCATTATCAGGTTCAGTTTGCACAGGTACAACATTTTCACCATCAATCCTAGGAAAAAAATCGTTATTAGTTGCATCATTACAAGATAAAGCATGGTCAGGTAACACATGCGATTTAAATAATAATAATAATAATAATTTTATTTATATAGCGCCAACATATTCCGCAGCGCTTTACAAATTATAGAGGGGACTTGTACAGACAATAAACATTACATCATAACAGAAATACAGTTCAAAACAGATACCAGGAGGAGTGAGGGCCCTGCTCGCAAGCTTACAAACTATGGGGAAAAGGGGAGACACGAGAGGTGGATGGTAACAATTGCTTTAGTTATTCGGACCAGCTATAGTGTAAGGCTCAGGTGTTCATGTAAAGCTGCATGAACCAGTTACCTGCCTAAGTATGTAGCAGTACAGACACAGAGGGCTAATACTGCATAAAGTGTATGAGAACATGATGCGAGGAACCTTTTTTTTTTTTTTTTTTTTTTTTTATTATAAATAGGCCACACAGGGATCGTTAGGTTAATGCATTGAGGCGGTAGGCCAGTCTGAACAAATGAGTTTTTAGGGCACGCTTAAAACTGTGGGGATTGGGGATTAATCGTATTAACCTAGGTAGTGCATTCCAAAGAATCGGCGCAGCACGTGTAAAGTCTTGGAGACGGGAGTGGGAGGTTCTGATTATTGAGGATGCTAACCTGAGGTCATTAGCGGAGCGGAGGGCACGGGTAGGGTGGTAGACTGATACCAGGGAGGAGATGTAGGGTGGTGCTGAGCCATGGAGTGCTTTGTGGATGAGGGTAGTAGTTTTGTACTGGATTCTGGAGTGGATGGGTAGCCAGTGTAATGACTGGCACAGGGTAGAGGCATCGGTGTAACGGTTGGTGAGGAATATGATCCTGGCTGCAGCATTCAGGACAGATTGGAGCGGGGAGAGTTTTGCAAGAGGGAGACCGATTAGTAGAGAGTTACAATAGTCCAGACGAGAATGAATAAGTGAAACAGTCAGAGTTTTTGCAGAGTCGAAATTAAGAAAAGGGCGAATTCTAGAAATGTTTTTGAGATGCAGGTAAGAAGAGCGAGCCAGTGATCGGATGTAGGGGGTGAATGAAAGGTCAGAATCAAGGATGACCCCAAGGCAGCGGGCATGTTGCTTTGGAGTAATGGTGGAACCGCACACGGAGATGGCAATGTCAGGCAAAGGTAGGTTAGTAGAGGGAGAGAACACGAGGAGTTCAGTTTTTGACAGGTTTAGTTTCAGATAGAGGGAGGACATGATGTTAGAGACAGCGGTAAGACAATCACTGGTGTTTTCTAAAAAGGTCGGTGTGATATCGGGAGCAGAAGTGTATAATTGGGTGTCGTCAGCATAGAGATGGTACTGGAAACCAAATCTACTGATTGTTTGTCCAATAGGGGCAGTATACAACGAGAAGAGTAGGGGGCCTAGGACTGATCCTTGAGGAACCCCAACAGTAAGGGGAAGGTGAGAGGAGGAGGAACCAGCAAAACATACAGTGAAGGATCGGTCAGAGAGATAGGAGGAGAACCAGGAGAGAACGGTGTCCTTGAGGCCGATGGAGCGGAGCATAGTGAGGAGGAGCTGATGATCCACAGTGTCAAATGCTGCAGAGAGATCCAAGAGAATTAGCATGGAGTAGTGACCATTAGATTTAGCTGTTAGTAGGTCATTAGAGACTTTAATGAGGGCAGTTTCAGTAGAGTGTAAAGAGCGGAAGCCAGATTGAAGAGGGTCGAGAAGAGAGTTATCTGAGAGATAGCGGGTAAGACGGGAGTGGACCAGGCGTTCGAGGAGTTTAGAGATGAAGGGAAGATTAGAGACAGGTCTATAATTAGCGGCACAGTTTTGATCGAGGGATGGTTTTTTAAGTAATGGATGTATGATGGCATGCTTAAATGAGGAGGGAAAAATACCGGAAGTGAGGGAAAGGTTGAATATTTTTGTTAGGTGAGAGGTGATAGCCGGGGAAAGGGACTGGAGGAGATGTGACGGAATGGGGTCACTGGTGCAAGTGGTCGGGCGCGAAGATGCAAGGAGCCTGCTTACTTCTTCTTCTGTAACTGCTTCAAAATTTCCCATCATCATCATCATCAGGGTTAACATTAGTAGATTGGGGAGGGGTGTCAGGGACGTAGTATGCAACCATCCTCCCCAAATCAGTCCCAAACAAAACATCAGTGGGCAAATTATCAGACAGCCCCACTTCCTTCACCCCGCTCCCAGCACCCCAATCAAGATAAACCCGGGCCATCAGTAAGGGACAGCTGATGCCCCCAATCCCAGTGACAGTTAGGGTTTTCCCTGGAATGATTTCTTCAGGGGCCGCCAGTTCGGGTCGGATGAGGGTTCGTTCAGCCCCGGTGTCCTTGAGGCCTGTAGCAACATGGCCTCCCACAGTGACGTGCTGTACGTTGTCACACACCCTCCCAACCACACCACCCACCAAAAGAACTGCTGCATTAGGCCCTGGGGCCTTGGATGAGGGTTTCTTCTGCTTGTCTGGACAGTTGGGACTGATATGACCAGGCCGATTGCAGAAGTAACACTTGCGGGGTTCGGTGGTAGGTCTGGTGTTGTTGGCCACAGGGCCAGGACCTCTGGTGTGTTGGCTGGCAGGGGTACTGGCGTTGGCTGCAGGCTTACCCCCTCTCCAGCTGGTGGTGACTGGCTTCCGCGCTTCCGATCTACGGTTGGCCTCATAGGCATCGGCAATCTGCGCTGCTTTCGTCACATCTTTGGGTTCTCTGTCCATCACGAACTGTCGCACCTCAGCTGGGCAAAGATGAAAGAACTGGTCTTTAATCATCGGGTCTCGCAGCTGTGCAAAGGTGTTCACTGACAGTCCTTGGGTCCACTGGTCAAAGTGGGTCCCCAGTCCATGCACCACATCACTGTAACTGCCGTGTGGGCCACGTTGGAGGGTCCGGAACTTTCTACGGTACACCTCGGGTGTAAGCTGGTACTTGGCTATCAGAGCCTGCTTGATGGCCTCATAGTCACCATCTTGTTCTTGAGGGAGGGCAGCAAACGCCTCCAGAGCTTTACCTCTCAGCCCTGGTGTCAGGTATCGTACCCATTCATCTGTAGGCAGCCGGTACTGTCTGCAGGCTTTCTCAAAGGCCCGCAGAAAAGTGTCCAAGTCCCTGTCCTTCTCCATAACAGGAAAGTGATCAGGCCGGGGCTTCGGCATCTGAGCGCTGCTGGGCTCACGGCTGGACTGGGACATCCCCTGCATTTGCAGTCGGGCCATCTGCAGCTGGTACTCCCGATCTGCTTGGGCCTCTCGCTCGGCTCGCTCCTGGTATTGCTGGATCAGCTGCAGACGTCTCTCTAGGTCATCTGCGGAGCATTGTTGCAGAGCCAGCTGCAGGAGGAGGTCCGCACCCCCCTGGTTGCCAGTAGGGCCCATATTCAGTGGTTGGACCTCTGCTGCAGCACCATGTTCGCTTGTGCTGGCTTCTGCGGCCTCTGGGCTCTGTGGCCTGGCTTGGTCTGCTTCAAATTGCACCAGTTCAGCGACCATTTGTGTCTTGGTCTTACCCTGGGGGTTCAGGCCATGGGACGTGCATATCCCAGCAAGAAAGTCATTTTTCTGCTGGGTGTACCAGGCTTCCCCTTTCGCAGCCATGGTTGCCAAATAAAAGGATAGAAAAACAAAGAGAAAGGGAGGGGATAATTACCAGTACACAATTGTCTCAAGACTAATAAGCACTGAGTTCGTTCTCCAAACTTATTTGCGCAGAGTCCTCGCAAGAACTTTGCAAGTTTTTAGTGAGACGAATGATCACTCAAACCAAATCACTAATGCTCTAAGATATCCCGCCGCCTTGCCACCAATTTGTCAGGAATCCCTGACCGCTGCAACCAATTTGTCACGATTCACACCATGACCGTCACCCCTACGTCACGGATCGGGTTGACTTTAGGCCAACAGATGGCTATCACATGTGCAGGGGGGCTTATCTTAGTTATCCCTCCACTCCACAATGTGATGGAAAAACACACACAAGGCTATTGACCTCTTAGTTTACAGCAGGGGCTTATTCTAGGTATCCCACTGCTCTTCAATATACCAAAAACTGCAGGGATTTATGTATATCCCGCTTACAGTTCCACTTAAAACTTGCAGCTCTCTGGCGCCCCCCTTATTCTCAGGTCAGATTAGGTACTGCACCTGGGGTAATTAGTCACCAGAAAGGCTGCCTGCTATGTACTGGCTATTGGGCACGCTGCAGCAACGCGATAAACTACTCCCGCTCAGGCAGGAACAATAATTATCAACGCCGCAGTCGCTACAACAACACCCAACTACCCAGTACAAAACGTAGGCTGCCACCAGCTTCGATTAAACGGGTCCGAAGCTAACCCAAAAACAGTAGCGTAATTCCCTTCAGGAGACTTAGGGTATGTTTAGAGCATGGAGAGAACTAGTATTAAATAATATACCCCACAAAATTTAGGCAGTGCTTTATCAAAATATTTTACAAAGATGTTACAAATGAGACAATTGCAAATATGTACAAGGTAATTATAAAAAAAAACAAGGATTACATGAGAATAACACTTACATGTGTTCAAAGCATTGCAGGCAACCAGGCTAGTGGAGCTTCCATACGTCCCAGCTATTTGGACGTGCTCAGGGCTCTCCAGGAAAAAGACAAGAAGACCCTGTGGTGAGCCTTCCAGAAACTTAAAAACCTGCAGCCTGTGACATCTCAGAAAAGCTGGCTTATCCAGACCCTCCTCTCTCTACATTCTGAGTACTTCAACCTTATATTTGTCTACTTTCTATAACTTCGCTACAAAACATGTCATAGTCATAACAAACCCAGCATTCATCTCGGATTAACGTGGGCATTCTAATGAGATCAAATATGTCCTATCTGGGATACATATTTACAGAGAAATCCCTACTTCTTTACCAGATGGAGTTAGAAGCCCGTGTTTAGAGTGATGGGTAGAGCCACCGAGGGAGATTAAGAATATATATTTTCGTGTTCTTATCTTAAATGGTTTGCCTAATATCTTACAAAAACAGAACAAAGAACTTTCATGGATTCTGGAAATTTCTAATCCAGTTATAGCAGGAGAAGAGTTGGAGCCTTCCAAAGCGATCGCAAATTCCTTTCTTCAATAAAACTCCCCCCAGTACATTGGCAAGGCAGCTCTTGGCTGAGTGAAAGGGAAGGGGGGCTTTTTAGCCCACAGCCTGCTAGCAAGAGAAACTACTTATATGATATTTCATACCATATCGTGACAACCACCATCTGCCAGACCAGCTCGTGAGTGCATGGGTCAATATTCCTCCGATGCAGCTTACCATCGTAAATAAACAATATGCCTTTTTCTTTCTACAGCTGTTGAGTCTCTTGTGGAGCATCTGGACCAGGGTGCAAATCGGCTTGCGTCAGCAGCTCTTTGACCAGACGGACTGCTGGGTCACTATCCTGCATCTCTGCCTATCCATGGTGAGGCAATGGGTTCAGCGTAGCTTCTTGCTTGTCATTACGCCTGTTCCTCACATAATGGGAATACTGGACAGTACATTGGCATTGGCATTCTTGTGCCCTGCATGGTACTTGATGGTGAATTCATAGTTGGACAACCAGGCCATCCATCGCTGCTCCAAGGCACCTAGTTTTGCCGTCTCCAGGTGTCAGTGGATTGTTGTCCGTGAAAACTGTGAATCTTGCGGAGGCCAGGTAGTGCTTGAACCTCTCTTTTACCGTCCAGACTGTAGTTTTTGGGTCCCATTCCATGGGACGAAGCTTCCTGCTGGCGTACGCAATTACCCTTTCTTTGCCTTTCTGTACCTGGAACAGTACTGCTCCCAATCCCACGTTGCTGGCATCCATGTACAGCACAAGTGGTTGGTCATATTCAGGATAGGCCAGTACCTCATCTCCCGTGAGAGCCAACTTCAACCGTGTGAAGGATCCTTCCAGCCTGTCGTTCCATTCAAACAGAGTATTCCTACCCTTGGTTTTCTTGGATTGGCCCACTAACAGGTCTTGTAGTGGTGCGTCTATCTTGGTGAAGTCTTTGATAAATCTTCGGTAGTAGCCTACCAACCCGAGGAACTGTCAGACTTCGTTGATGTTGGTGGGTTTCGGCCAGTCCCTGATTACGGTGACCGTGTCGAGGTCTGGGGTTGTGAATTCCACTCTTGGGCTTCCTCCGGTGGTTGTAAGTGGCACTTTTGTGAGTTCTGCTCTTGGGCTCCCTCTTGTAGTTTCAAGTGGTATGGCTGCTCCTTGGAGTTAGCTTTCATCAGCTGCCTCCACTTATCGTCTCTTCTGCGCTGCTATTTAGGCCTGGCTCTTTCCTTCAGCCAGTGCCACTTGTAAATGGTTCCTGGTTGGATTCACATCTCTTTGGATTTCCCTGTTATCCTGACCAGTTCAGCAAAGCTAAGTTTTTGCTTGCTCTATTCTGTCCATAGATTGTGGACTTATCCGTTCTGTGCTTTCTTTGTTTGTCCAGCTTATCAGTATGAATTAATTCTGTCTTGCTGGAAGCTCTGGGAAGCAGATTTACCCTCCACACCTTTACTCAGGTGTGGAGATTTTTGTAAGCTCTGTGTGGATTTTTTGAAGTGTTTTATACTGACCGCACAGTATTCCATCCTGTCCTATCTATTTAGCTAGACTGGCCTCCTGTGCTCATCCTGGTTTCATTCTGTGTATGTCTTTTCCCTCTCCACTCACAGTCATTATTTGTGGGGGGCTAATCTATCCTTTGGGGATTTTCTCTGAGGCAAGATAGCTTTCCTGCTTCTATCTTTAGGGGTAGTTAGCTCTTAGGCTGTGACGAGATGCCTAGGGAGAGTTAGGAGCATTCCACGGCTACTTCTAGTGTTGTGTTGAGCTTAGGGACTGCGGTCAGTACAGTTACCACGTCCTTCAGAGCTCGTTCCATGTTGCTCCTAAACCACCAGATCATAACAGTCTGGTGCCACACCTTCGGTGCTTACCACATGGCCCAGGTACTGCACTTTGGGCTTTAACAGATGGCATTTGTATGGCTTAACCTTCAGGCCAAAGTTGGACAGAGCTTCAAACACCTCGGCCAGATGCTTCAGGTGGTCTTCATATGTCTTGGAAATAATGATTACGTCATCCAGGTACAACAGGATGGTTTCAAAAGTCTTGTGCCCGAAACAGCACTCCATCATCCTCTGGAATGTTCCTGGTGCATTGCACAGTCCGAACGGCATGTAGTTGAATTCAGAGAGACCCATCGGTGTTATGAAGTCGGTCTTTTCTTTATCTGCCTCTGCGACAGGACCCTGCCAGTACCCACTGGTGAGATCCAAAGTGGAAAAGTAGTTGGCAGATTTTAAAGCAGCTAATGACTCTTCTATTCTGGGCATGGGTATGCATCCTTGTGTGTAATGTGGTTTATCTGCCTGTAATCCACACACATCCTCATTGTATCATGCTTTTTCCTAACGAGGACTAATGGAGCGGCCCAGGGGCTACAACTATCTCTAATTACCCCAGCCTCCTTCATCTCTCGTAACATACTCTTGGCACACTGGTAGTGAGCTGGAGGTACAGGCCGGTACCTCTCTTTAATGGGTGGATGACCTCCAGTGGGGATATGATGTTGAACCTCTTTTACCTGCCCAAAATCTAGTGGGTGTTTGCTGAATACCCGCTCATACTCATGGACCACGTGTAATTTCTGATTTCTGACACCAATCCTCCATCTGTCCTGCAGAGCCATTGTCCTCCGCCTGTTGCCTGTATTGCATTATTATTAACAGTAAACAGTTTGGCAAGTGTGGCATATCTGGGTAAGTGGACCTCCTTCTCTCCACAGTTAAGAACACGTACTGGGACCCTCCCCTTGCGAACATCAACCACCTCTCTGGCTGTCAGGATCAGGGCCGGACTGGGATTAAAATTCAACCCTGGCATTTGAAGTCACACAGGCCTACTTGTCACATGGTGACTGTATAATATCTTTGTACACTTGTAGGTTACAAGAAGTGGGGGGAGTGTAACACGACTATATAACATATAATCACAGCTGTATGCAGCATTACAGCTCAGTCCTATTTATTGCTTTTAGTTGCAGTACCAAGAAAAGCTGCTACTTTACCTACATAACTGGATCTCGTAGATAATGAAGGGAGGAGAGAACAAAGGCTGTGGAACCTCATTCTGATGCTCCATAAACTTTGCCTACAGCCACTTTTGGTTCCGCTGTGCAGCATGAGGCCCAGTAACTCTGAAGAGCGGTGACATCGGTAACATTACCGCTCTTCAGATATTCCGGGTCTTGCGCTGAGCTCGGTGACTATGAAGAGCGGTATTGTTACTACCGTCACCGCTCTTCAGAGTCGCTGGGTCTCGCCGGGTCTGGGTTAGTAGTGGGGGTGTCTGATAGACACCTCTCCATTACTTACACCAGGGATTGATAGCAGCTGACATTACGCAGCTGACATCAACCCTAAAAATCATTACACATACCAGAATTAAATGCTTTGGCGGCTGGGAAAAACAGTAGAGTTAGCGCTATTCCCAGGCGCCGGGTGCTAACTACAACTCTCATCATCCTTGCCTGGTCTCCCTGCAAAGCATTTCTGCAGTATTTACATGCGCTAATCTCAGGCCACTAAACGTGTGTGATCGACAATACTGAAGTCATTCGCTTGTTTCCCGGCCTCTTTACACCAACTGAGAAAGAATGAAGGGAACAGAACAATCACAAATAGATCAATCTGTCCCCATATAGTATCATGTTACCAGCAGCACATCTACAGTTTACACCGGCGATGTGCTGCTGAGAACAAGGATTTCTGTTCCCACATAAACAATCCAATCAATGAATAGGCAGTATTTTACTTGTTTAGTATAATACACTCCATAGTCCTCCATATATTATAATGTGCACCTCAGTCCTCCATATAGTATAATACACTCCTCAGTCCTCCATATAGTATAATTCACTTCTCAGTCCTCCATATAGTATAATACACTCCTCAGTCCTCCATAAAGTATAATACACTCCTCAGTTCTCCATATAGTATAATACACTCCTCAGTTCTCCATATAGTATTATACACTCCACATAGTCCTCCATATAGTATAATACACTCCTCAGTTCTCCATATAGTATAATTCACTCCTTAGTCCTCCATATAGTATAATACACTCCTCAGTTCTCCATATAGTATAATTCACTTCTCAGTCCTCCATATAGTATAATACACTCCTCAGTCCTCCATATAGTATAATACACTCCTCAGTTATCCATATAGTATTATACACTCCACATAGTCCTCCATATAGTATAATACACTCCTCAGTTCTCCATATAGTATAATTCACTCCTTAGTCCTCCATATAGTATAATACACTCCTCAGTTCTCCATATAGTATAATTCACTTCTCAGTCCTCCATATAGTATAATACACTCCTCAGTCCTCCATATAGTATAATACACTCCTCAGTCCTACATATAGTATAATATACTCCTCAGTCCTCCATATAGTATAATACACTCCTCAGTTCTCCATATAGTATAATTCACTCCTTAGTCCTCCATATAGTATAATACACTCCTCAGTCCTTCATATAGTATAATATACTCCTCAGTCCTCCATATATTATAATGTGCACCTCAGTCCCCAATATAGTATAATACACTCCTCAGTCCTCCATATAGCATAATACACTCCTCAGTTCTCCATATAGTATAATACACTCCTCAGTCCTCCATATAGTATAATACACTCCTCAGTCTTCCATATAGTATAATACACTCCTCAGTCCTCCATATAGCATAATACACTCCTCAGTCCTCTATATAGCATAATACACTCCTCAGTCCTCCATATAGTATAATACACTCCTCAGTCCTCCATATAGTATAATACACTCCTCAGTCCTCCATATAGTATAACATACTCCTCAGTCCTCCATATATTATAATGTGCACCTCAGTCCTCCATATAGTATAATACACTTATCAGTTCTCCATAAAGTATAATTCACTCCTCAGTCCTCCATATAGTATAATACACTCCTCAGTCCTCCATATAGTATAATACACTCCTCAGTCCTCCATATAGCATAATACACTCCTCAGTCCTCCATATAGTATAATACACTCCTCAGTCCTCCATATAGTATAATACACTCCTCAGTCCTCCATATAGTATAACATACTCATCAGTCCTCCATATATTATAATGTGCACCTCAGTCCTCCATATAGTATAATACACTTATCAGTTCTCCATAAAGTATAATTCACTCCTCAGTCCTCCATATAGTATAATACACTCCTCAGTCCTCCATATAGTATAATACACTCCTCAGCCCTCCATATAGTATAATACACTCCTCAGTCCTTCGTATAGTATAATACACTCCTCAGTCCTCCATATAGTATAATACACTCCTCAGTCCTCCATATAGTATCAGGATTGTGGGCCTACCATTTTAATACACAGGTTCTACCAGGGCCTGGTAGTCTTTACCTCTGAGGCCTATTGCTGCCTGACACCATATTAACATTTCACTCCTGGGGGGTATTGCAATGGGGATCGGCTCACTCACTGTGACGCAGCCAATTTCTCCACCAGAGATTTCTACCTGTTGTCTCAGCATCAGGGCTCTGATTTCTTTTTGCAGGACAAGTTGCTAACTGGGATCAGCAGTTTCGGCAACCTGTTGTAACAAGACAATAACAAGACAATTTTCTATGACATTAGTACCTAAGGTCATCATGGGGTTACATTCTTGACGGTCAATATCAACAATCACCAGTCCTTGGGCCTTCAATTCTACCCGCCCCACTGTAATGGTGACCTCCCCCTACCCCACCTGTGGCAAAGGCTGACCATTACTGGCTACTATTTTTAAATCACTATCTGGGCTATGGTAATGTCTGAGTCAGCCCAGTACCATTTATAGAGAATGTAAAACATAGTCGTCACCTGAGAGCCGGTGTCCAATAAGGCGTTCATCGGGATGCCGTCGATCACAATGGGGAGGACCGGTCGTCCTCCGACGTACTTGGCTCAACAGTTTTGTGGGCCTGGTCGTCCTTCTCCTGGGGGTTGGCCCTCTGCCCCCGGGGTCGCTCATTTAAAAAGCAGTACCTTGCGATGTGTCCTGCCTGGTTGCAGCGGCGGCAGATAAGTTGTCCGTCCTGATGATAGCGATCGTCGTCTCTTCCTCTGGTCGGCGGGATCCTCTTCTGTCGTCGCCAATGGACGTCCTGTGGTCTGGAAGCCAGCTTGATCTTCTCCTTTGGGGGTTCCTGTAGGGACTGCATGGTTTTAGCTAGTGCAGCTACGTTTTTAGTCAGTTCCTGGACCTGGAGGCGCCGTCCTGTGGAAGGATCATCATCCAGGATCTGTGCGTCAGCCTCAACGAGGACCTGAGGATATGATGCCAACTCCTGGGTGCCTAGGGAGCACTGTGCAGCCGAGCTGAGGTTTATGCAGCACCCAGATGGCCCTGTCTTTAAATTGTGCAAAATCCAGGTCAGGGTTCTGCAAGGCCAGGATGTGCAGCTGAGTCCTGTGGGTGTTGGACAGGAGTCCTACAATGAACTGTTCCTTTAATAGTTTGTCCTCATCCTGTACGCTGTTAGGGTCAATTTGTTTAATGGCCCGTAGTGCCTCTTGCAGATTAAGGGCATAGTCCCATATGCTACCCTGTGCTTGATGTTTGCACCTCAAAAACCTTATTTTGATTTCTGCAGGGTGCGGGTGTCAAAAGGGGTTTTAAGTTTGGCAAATATCTGTTGCACAGTTCCTTTTTCCATATCTGGCCAGGATGTTACTTTTCTTAGGGCCGCGCCAATTAGTAGGCCAATTAAGATGCTGACCTTTTGATGTGCTGTCAGGGGACATACGTCAAATAGGCTGCAGAAGCTTTCCTTAAAGTCACTCAGTGTATGGGCCTCCCCTGAATATTGTGGAAGCCAGGCCACTCCAGGTATATAGGACATGGACAGTGGCATGATGGGTGCTGTAGCTGTGGCGGGGTCTGGCCGGCTTGTCGGAGCTGCAGCCCTGCGGGGCCTAGGGGTACCATGGGGCCTGCAGCTGCGTCCACTGCAGGGTCTGGGGGCATCATCGGGCCTGCGACTGCGACTGCCGTCAATCCTCCTCCCGGGTCAGACATGGCTTTTCCCCCTTGCTAACCTGGTAGAGGCCCGACATCTCTCCTCAGGAGTTTGCAGCGGTTCCTCCGGTAGGCAGTCTGCAGGGATTCCTCTGCGTGTGGTCGGGTGCTTCTCCTGGTCCTCCGTCCAGGGCCCCTGGACAGCGTCCTCACTTGCGGCTCCTCTCATAGAGCGGCACCTGGTTCCTTCTTCGCGCTCTTTCTGCGGGCTCCGCCCATGAAGGAACACCTCTTCTTCCCTCGTGCTCCACGCGGCATGGCAATGGCAGCTTACAGGCCGACGGTCACAATCTCTGGCACATAGTACCTGGCAATGCCAGGGCACGAAATCCTGTTCGTGATGCCAAGTTTGAGTCACCTGCCAGGACCTGGGGTACTCTGCACCGGGTCCGGTCATGATTAAAGGGGTGGTCATGGTGGCAGCAACCCGGTCCGTGCCCTGGGCACTCAAATTAAAGTGGAAGGTCTTTTAAGGGTTTATTGAAGTCTATATTTGTGTCACCTCCTGTGGTTTTCGGTCAGTAGGGACCGATGCTGCTTAAGGGGTCCTCTGGGGTGGTGTTGCAGCAAGATAGTGATGCTTCCCACAGGTGAAGCGGGGTCCCCAGGGCTCCCAAGGTGTGTGTCAAGGATGGTGGCTTTCCGGTAAATAACAGAGGACACAGGGTTGCAGTCTTTACCTAGTTTACTGAAGTAGTAGTCACCTCAATCCAGGGTACTGGCAACAGGTGTAGAAGGAGTCAAGGCAGCCGGAAATCTCCTTGGCAGGTCAGGTTGGAAGCCTTCCACTATTCGCTGCTTTTCTGGTCCCTTGCTGCCTGTAGCTTGCTGGCAAGGTACCCCTTTCTCTCCTGTCCTGGGGCAGTACCTGCACGGTAGGCAGCATGAGCTGTTCTCTTGGGGTCTCTGTCATGGTGACTCCAGGCTCTAACTGCTGCTGTAACTCAGGTGTGGTATGGGCAACTTACATGCAGTCCTATGCCCTCCGGTTCTTCTATGAGGCTTGCAGCTCCCCACAGCCTCGGGCTCCCGGTGCCCGGTTTCGCATCCTCCCAGAGCTCCTAATCTCTTCACTGCTCCTCTTGTCTCCCTCGTCTCTAACAGACGTCAGCTCTCTTTGGTCTCCTTGGACCAACTGTCTGACTCCTCCTCCAGACCAGGATGTTTATTGAGGGAAGCTCCCCTAAAACCGGGTTTTGAGCTCCCCCTTCTGGCCTGGATTCAGAATGTGTTGTGTGTGTGGGATTACCTGCCAAAGGGATCCCTTTTGTCTCCAGGCATGGCACTATCCTCTCCGAGAGGAAGGCAGCACCACTGTGGTACCCGAACTCCTGGGATGCCACAGATACTGTATGTTGGGGTAGAGTAGGGGGGATGCATGGGAAAAATCTTGTATGCGATTGTGTGCGATTGTGAGAAGAGGAGAGTAGAGAAGGCGATCTTATGAGGATCGGAGGTAGCGTGCAGGTAAGGAGCGGGAGACGAGGTCACAGATGTATGGAGGAGACAGCTTGTGGATGGCTTTGTGTAACATGGTTAGGATTTTGAATTGAAGTCTCTGCGTAATGGGGAGCCAGAGCAGGGATTGACAGAGGGGAGAGGCCGGGAAATCTTGGGAGCATAGGTGGATTAGTCAGGCAGCAGACTTTAGGATAGATTGGAGGAGTGCAAGAGTGTTAGAAGGCCACAAAGTAGAAGGTTGCAGTAGTCAAGGTGGGAGATGATGAGGGAATGCATTAGTGTTTTTGCAGATTTTTGGTTAAGGAATGTGCAGATCTGGGAAATATGTTTGAGCTGGAGTGAGCATGAAGTGGAAAGGGATAAATAAAAAGGTCCATATCTCCAGAATCGTAAGCTGGGGTTTTTTTTTAAAGATAAAAATAACAGATTATTCAGGGGAGCCGCAGGAATGAAATAAAAGCAAAATCTGGTCACTTTAGATCCTGTGACAGATCCTCTTTAATCTACAACCTGAAAATAAATAATAAACTAACCTGAACTAATCTACAATGTCAGAACATTCCTAATGATTCATTCCTGATTGAATAAATTAACTTATTGTGTGACGTAAAAGTGGAAAAAACTTTGAAATGCTCTTCGCAGCTTTGAGATGCTGAAAATCAAGTAAGTCGAATGAAGGACTGGTGTAGCGGTTGTAAGGATTGAGCAGAAAATGATCCAGGCACTATTATGTTTGACTATCCCGGAGGTTGTCAAATTTACAATGATGTAGTAGGAGACATATAACAAGATAAAACAAGCTGTGCTTCTTAAAATTCTGAAATGAGATTCCAGGTTTAGGTTCTGAAAAATTCCACTTTCTTGCATTGTCCTTGTGTGAAGCCAAATGGACTTCATAAGAAGGACAACGGAGACACAACACAGGACAAGTGGTGGAGAAGAGGCAAAATTGTAGATGAGGAATAAGTTGACAAAATTTGTGACTTTTATGATGACACCCAAGGTAAAGTTGGACGAAGCCAAGTGGTCTTTTGTGAAGACACACCAACCTACGGGGAGAGTAGAAGACAGTGAAGCCAAGAGAGACCAAACAATGAACCATGGAACCAACTTGGAGATCCTTTTCTTTATGTACATGAATAAGGTGTTATTGTAGATAGTAATCTTCACGCAATAATAGACTGAGAGTATAGACCCGAACCAGATGCTGCAGTAGACAAAAAATAGGCGGACCACTAAGACAAATTCACTAGTGTGGAACTGTAAATGTGGGAAGAACGTGATTGAAAAGTTAATGACCAATACCGTCAACAGCAAGGAGGATCTGGACAGAGCCAAACATAGCAAGATCTGGTCACTAGGATGGAGCTGCCAATGTTTCTTCCACTCGATACAGGTGGAAATGACAATAAACCCATTGATTGTGATGCCAAATAAAATTTCTACAAAGAGAAACGAGGAGAAAACAACATGGAGGGTGGAATCCATTGTCCTTCCTTCTGTCTTGGTTCAGCTTCTCAAGGTATCCTGCTAACTCAATAGTGTTGAAGGGTTGGTGTTTTGCTTCTGGGATGAACAGTTCTGACTCAAAAGCAGATGTTAGACTAAATTTATTCTGCTCTGGCTTTTATAATTTACATTGAGTATCCACCACCATGTTGTGGGATTGACGGGGATGCAAATGATAATCATATCTGCGAGGAAGTTTTGCATGAGATTTGTTAGTCTCAAAATGTCCTAAATTCGCCACCAGCCTTTACCGTATGTGTTAGGTTCTCGAAACTAAATACATGATACTTAAAAAAAAAAAAACATTTATTTTAATAGAGCATCGCAATGGGATATTCTACAAAAAGAACATGGGAATCAAATTTCCGCAGGTCAAAGATAGGGCTCAAGCTTGTGAGTTATTACTGCACTCTATGGAGGCAAAGTGTATGCACATTTCTTGCAAAGAGGCCCAAGATGCTAATACAATACATATTGGAGCTCAAAACTGAAGATTACATTTAACCCCCTCCTGCACCACAACATATATGTATTTCGCAGGGATGGATCTGCCTGTGGCATCATAGCTTCCACTGCAACAGTACAGTTCTATATAATCCTGGCCATAGATTTCTTATATGATGTTGTCAATACTGAGTTGGATAAAGGAAGAGCAATATCTCTGTCATCCCATTGAGTGCCAATGGGTTTCTATGGGATCCGAAAGGTCTAACAATGGCCTCCAAGTCTTCGAAGAATGGAAATCTATTAGATCCAGTGAGAGACAAAATCGAATAGGCTACCTGAAAGTATAACACTGCCAGGCAGACATAATACACTGTGCTATGCAAGTAGTGCATTGTATCATCTGAACAATTTAAATAAGGCATGTTCAAATGCCCTTGTAAGACGAATAAAAAAAGTAACGAAAAATGTAGAAAATATTTTAAAAAAATGTTAAAGAAATGACAAACTACAGTATGGTTTATTTAGAAAACAAAAACAAGAAAAGAAAATAGCATAAAACTTTTTATTTATGCCGCACTGTATTTTCTTCACTAGAAGAGATGAGAGGGTCAAACCGTGGAGGTTTGACCTGGAATAGAATTTCCTGAAATTCACAAGTACCCACAAATTTGAACACTGTAAGATTCGATTCACAAGGATCAAACCCCTCCCCCCCCCCCAAAAAAAAAATGCCCATTGCCATTTTACACACTGCTGAGGACTCATATGGCAAGCTAATGATGTATGGGGTGGCCGTGCAGGCTTCCCCATAATGCCCCCCACATGACATGGTCTAGTGCTGACAATCACAGCCAGTGTATAAAGCAAGGGGTGGCTAAACAGCAGCATTTTATGCTTGTGCAGTGTAGGGAAAGGAAGCTAGAGCGCACAGCTTATTCCACTTAGTGATAGGAAAAGTCCTAATCTGTTTCTGGTGCACAACTGCAGCGCTGAAGAACATTGAAGTGGAAGTGGAAGTCTCAGTATAGGAATAATAATTCAATGACTCAAGTGATATTTAGGGAAGTGCTGAACCTGTGTAGTCACTCCGTGTGACTGTGAATTGATTGATCTGTAATACACTGCAGTAAATCCTGATCCCGCCCCCTGTACCTCAAGGCTCTTGGGACCGTACTCTTCTTTACCTATACCTTTGGCATTGGACTACTCATAAAGTCCCATGGCTTCCACTACCATCAATATGCTGATGATTGTTATGAACAGGTGATTCAGAACCACAATGGACCTAGTGGTTAAGAGCACACAAAGTGACCTGATAGTTACTAACATAGGACGAGCTCTGAGACGTGGGAACTCTGCTGACCGCAATCCCCAATCCTATCATACCACACTAGAGGTAGCCGTGGATTGCGCCTAACGCTCCCTATGCAACTCGGCACAGCCTGAGAAACTAGCTAGCCCTGAAGAAAGAAAAATAAGCCTACCTTGCCTCAGAGAAATTCCCCAAAGGAAAAGGCAGCCCCCCACATATAATGACTGTGAGTAAAGATGAAAGTCACAAACGCAGAAATTAGATAGGTTTCAGCAAAGGGAGGCCCGACTTACTGAATAGACCGAGGATAGTAAAGATAGCTTTGCGGTCAGCACAAAAACCTACAAACAACCACGCAGAGGGGCAAAAAGACCCTCCGCACCGACTAACGGTACGGAGGTGCTCCCTCTGCGTCTCAGAGCTTCCAGCAAGCAAGAAAAACCAATATACAGTGGGGCAAAAAAGTATTTAGTCAGTCAGCAATAGTGCAAGTTCCACCACTTAAAAAGATGAGAGGCGCCTGTAATTTACATCATAGGTAGACCTCAACTATGGGAGACAAACTGAGAAAAAAAAATCCAGAAAATCACATTGTCTGTTTTTTTAACATTTTATTTGCATATTATGGTGGAAAATAAGTATTTGGTCAGAAATAAACAATCAAGATTTCTGGCTCTCACAGACCTGTAACTTCTTCTTTAAGAGTCTCCTCTTTCCTCCACTCATTACCTGTAGTAATGGCACCTGTTTAAACTTGTTATCAGTATAAAAAGACACCTGTGCACACCCTCAAACAGTCTGACTCCAAACTCCACTACGGTGAAGACCAAAGAGCTGTTAAAGGACACCAAAAACAAAATTGTAGCCCTGCACCAGGCTGGGAAGACTGAATCTGCAATAGCCAACCAGCTTGGAGTGAAGAAATGAACAGTGGGAGCAATAATTAGAAAATGGAAGACATACAAGACCACTGATAATCTCCCTCGATCTGGGGCTCCACGCAAAATCCCACCCCGTGGGGTCAGAATGATCACAAGAACGGTGAGCAAAAATCCCAGAACCACGCGGGGGGGCCTAGTGAATGAACTGCAGAGAGCTGGGACCAATGTAACAAGGCCTACCATAAGTAACACACTATGCCACCATGGACTCAGATCCTGTAGTGCCAGACGTGTCCCACTGCTTAAGCCAGTACATGTCCGAGTCCGTCTGAAGTTTGCTAGAGAGCATTTGGATGATCCAGAGGAGTTTTGGGAGAATGTCCTATGGTCTGATGAAACCAAACTGGAACTGTTTGGTAGAAACACAACTTGTCATGTTTGGAGGAAAAAGAATACTGAGTTGCATCCATCAAACACCATACCTACTGTAAAGCATGGTGGTGAAAACATCATGCTTTTGGGCTGTTTCTCTGCAAAGGGGCCAGGACGACTGATCCGGGTACATGAAAGAATGAATGGGGCCATGTATCGTGAGATTTTGAGTGCAAACCTCCTTCCATCAGCAAGGGCATTGAAGATGAAACGTGGCTGGGTCTTTCAACATGACAATGATCCAAAGCACACCACCAGGGCAACGAAGGAGTGGCTTCGTAAGAAGCCTTTCAAGGTCCTGGAGTGGCCTAGCCAGTCTCCAGATCTCAACCCTATAGAAAACCTTTGGAGGGAGTTGAAAGTCCGTGTTGCCAAGCGAAAAGCCAAAAACATCACTGCTCTAGAAGAGATCTGCATGGAGGAATGGGCCAACATGCCAACAACAGCGTGTGGCAACCTTGTGAAGACTTACAGAAAACGTTTGACCTCTGTCATTGCCAACAAAGGATATATTACAAAGTATTGAGATGAAATTTTGTTTCTGACCAAATACTTATTTTCCACCATAATATGCAAATAAAATGTTAAAAAAACAGACAATGTGATTTTCTGGATTTTTTTTTCTCAGTTTGTCTCCCATAGTTGAGGTCTACCTATGATGTAAATTACAGACGCCTCTCATCTTTTTAAGTGGTGGAACTTGCACTATTGCTGACTGACTAAATACTTTTTTGCCCCACTGTAGCAAGCTGGACAGAAAATATAGCAAACCAAAAGTAACACAAGCAAAACTTAGCTTATGCAGGATAGACAGGCCACAAGAACGATCCAGGAGAAAGCAAGACCAATACTGGAACATTGACTGGAGGCCAGGAACAAAGAACTAGGTGGAGTTAAATAGAGCAGCACCTAACGACCTAACCTCATCACCTGAGGAAGGAAACTCAGAAGCCGCAGCCCCACTCACATCAACCAGAGGAAGCTCATAGACAGAACCAGCCGAAGTACCACTCATGACCACAGGAGGGAGCTTGACCACAGAATTCACAACAGTACCCCCCCTTCTTGAGGAGGGGTCACCGAACCCTCACCAGAGCCCCCAGGCCGACCAGGATGAGCCAAATGAAAGGCACGAACCAGATCGGCAGCATGAACATCAGAGGCAAAGACCCAGGAATTATCTTCCTGACCATAACCCTTCCACTTAACCAGGTACTGGAGTTTCCGTCTCGAAATACGAGAATCCAAAATCTTCTCCACTATATACTCCAACTCCCCCTCAACCAAAACCGGGGCAGGAGGATCAACGGATGGAACCACAGGTACCATGTATCTCCGCAACAATGACCTATGGAATACGTTATGGATGGAAAAAGAAGCTGGAAGTGTCAAACGAAAAGACACAGGATTAAGAACCTCAGAAATCCTATATGGACCAATGAAACGGGGCTTAAACTTAGGAGAGGAAACTTTCATAGGAATATAACGAGATGACAACCAAACCAAATCCCCAACACGAAGTCGGGGACCCACACAGCGCCTGCGGTTAGCGAAACGTTGAGCTTTCTCCTGAGACAATGTCAAATTGTCCACCACATGAGTCCAAATCTGCTGCAACCTATCCACCACAGTATCCACACCAGGACAGCCAGAAGACTCAACCTGCCCTGAAGAGAAACGAGGATGGAAACCAGAATTGCAGAAAAACGGCGAAACCAAAGTAGCCGAGCTGGCCCGATTATTAAGGGCGAACTCAGCCAAAGGCAAAAAGGACACCCAATTATCCTGATCGGCAGAAACAAAACATCTCAGATATGTTTCCAAGGTCTGATTGGTTCGTTCAGTCTGGCCATTTGTCTGATGATGGAAAGCCGAGGAAAAAGACAAATCAATGCCCATCCTAGCACAAAAGGCTCGCCAAAACCTCGAAACAAACTGGGAACCTCTGTCAGAAAAGATGTTCTCCGGAATGCCATGTAAACGGACCACATGCTGGAAGAACAATGGCACCAAATCAGAGGAGGAAGGCAATTTAGACAAGGGTACTAAATGGACCATCTTAGAGAAGTGATCACAAACAACCCAAATGACCGACATCTTTTGAGAGACGGGGAGATCCGAAATAAAATCCATAGAGATATGTGTCCAGGGCCTCTTCGGGACTGGCAAGGGCAAAAGCAACCCACTGGCACGAGAACAGCAGGGCTTAGCCCGAGCACAAATCCCACAGGACTGCACAAACGAACGCACATCCCGCGACAGAGACGGCCACCAAAAGGATCTAGCCACCAAATCTCTGGTACCAAAGATTCCAGGATGACCAGCCAACACCGAACAATGAACCTCAGAGATAACTCTACTCGTCCATTTATCAGGGACAAACAGTTTCTCCGCTGGGCAACGGTCAGGTCTATTAGCCTGAAATTTTTGCAGCACCCGCCGCAAATCAGGGGAGATGGCAGACAAAATTACTTCTTCTTTGAGGATACCGCCGGCTCAGACAAACCCGGAGAGTCGGGCACAAAACTCCTAGACAGGGCATCTGCCTTCACATTTTTAGAGCCCGGAAGGTACGAAACCACAAAATCAAAACGGGAGAAAAATAACGACCAACGAGCCTGTCTAGGATTCAACCGTTTGGCAGACTCGAGATAAGTCAAGTTCTTGTGATCAGTCAAGACCACCACGCGATGCTTAGCTCCTTCAAGCCAATGACGCCACTCCTCGAATGCCCACTTAATGGCCAGCAACTCTCGATTGCCAACATCATAATTACGCTCAGCAGGCGAAAACTTCCTGGAAAAGAAGGCGCATGGTTTCATCACCGAGCCATCAGAACTTCTTTGCGACAAAACAGCCCCTGCTCCAATCTCAGAAGCATCAACCTCGACCTGGAACGGGAGCGAAACATCTGGTTGGCACAACACAGGGGCAGAAGAAAAACGACGCTTCAACTCTTGAAAAGCTTCCACAGCAGCAGAAGACCAATTGACCACATCAGCACCCTTCTTGGTTAACTCAGTCAACGGTTTAGCAATACTAGAAAAATTATTGATGAAGCGACGATAAAAATTAGCAAAGCCCAGGAACTTTTGCAGACTCTTCAGAGATGTCGGCTGAGTCCAATCATAAATGGCCTGAACTTTAACAGGGTCCATCTCGATAGTAGAAGGGGAAAAAATGAACCCCAAAAATGAAACCTTCTGAACACCAAAGAGACACTTTGACCCCTTCACAAACAAAGAATTCGCACGAAGGACCTGGAACACCATTCTGACCTGCTTCACATGAGACTCCCAATCATCCGAGAAGACCAAAATATCATCCAAGTATACAATCAGGAATTTATCCAGGTACTCTCGGAAGATGTCATGCATAAAGGACTGAAACACTGATGGAGCATTGGAAAGCCCGAATGTCATAACCAGGTACTCAAAATGGCCCTCGGGCGTATTAAATGCTGTTTTCCATTCATCGCCCTGTTTAATACGCACAAGATTATACGCACCACGAAGATCTATCTTGGTGAACCAACTAGCCCCCTTAATCCGAGCAAACAAATCAGACAGCAGCGGCAAAGGATACTGAAATTTGACCGTGATTTTATTCAGAAGGCGGTAATCAATACAAGGTCTCAGCGAACCATCCTTCTTGGCCACAAAAAAGAACCCTGCTCCCAATGGCGGCGACGACGGACGAATATGACCCTTCTCCAAGGATTCCTTTACGTAACTCCGCATAGCGGCGTGTTCAGGCACAGACAAATTAAACAGTCGACCTTTAGGAAATTTACTACCAGGAATCAAATCGATAGCAGAATCACAATCCCTATGCGGAGGTAGGGCACTGGACTTGGGCTCATCAAATACATCCCGGTAATCCGACAAGAACTCTGGGACCTCAGAAGGGGTGGATGATGAAATAGACAGAAATGGGACATCACCATGTACCCCCTGACAACCCCAGCTGGACACAGACATTGATTTCCAATCCAATACTGGGTTATGGACTTGTAGCCAGGGCAACCCCAACACGACCACATCATGCAGATTCTGCAACACCAAAAAGCGAATAACCTCCTGATGCGCAGGAGCCATGCACATGGTCAGCTGGGTCCAATACTGAGGCTTATTCTTGGCCAAAGGCGTAGCATCAATTCCTCTCAATGGAATAGGATACTGCAAGGGCTCCAAGAAAAACCCACAGCGCCTGGCAAACTCCAAGTCCATCAAATTCAGGGCAGTGCCTGAATCCACAAATGCCATGACAGAATAGGATGACAAAGAGCAGATCAAAGTAACGGACAAAAGAAATTTCGACTGTACCGTACCAATGGTGGCAGACCTAGCGAACCGCTTAGTGCGCTTAGGACAATCGGAGATAGCATGAGTGGAATCACCACAGTAAAAACACAGCCCATTCTGACGTCTGTGTTCTTGCCGTTCAGCTCTGGTCAAAGTCCTATCACATTGTATAGGCTCAGGTCCATGCTCAGATAATACCGCCAAATGGTGCACAGATTTACGCTCACGCAAGCGTCGACCGATCTGAATGGCCAAAGACATAGACTCATTCAGACCAGCAGGCGTGGGAAATCCCACCATGACATCCTTAAGGGCTTCAGAGAGACCTTTTCTGAAAATTGCTGCCAGCGCACATTCATTCCATTGAGTGAGCACAGACCACTTCCTAAACTTCTGACAATATATCTCTACCTCATCCTGACCCTGACACAGAGCCAGCAAATTTTTCTCTGCCTGATCCACTGAATTAGGTTCATCATACAGCAATCCGAGCGCCAGAAAAAACGCATCAATATTACATAATGCAGGATCTCCTGGCGCAAGGGAAAATGCCCAGTCTTGAGGGTCGCCACGTAATAAAGAAATAATGATCTTAACTTGTTGAACTGGGTCACCAGAGGAGCGGGGTTTCAAAGCCAGAAACAGTTTACAATTATTCTTAAAACTCAGAAACTTAGCTCTATCTCCAGAAAACAAATCAGGAATAGGAATTCTTGGCTCCAACATAGAATTCTGAACCACAAAGTCTTGAATATTTTGTACTCTTGCAGTAAGATGATCCACACAAGAAGACAGATCTTTAATGTCCATCACTACACCTGTGTCCTGAACCACCCAAATGTCTAGGGGAAAAGAAAGACAAAACACAGTACAGAGAAAAAAAAATGGTCTCAGAACTTCTCTTTTCCCTCTATTGAGAAGCATTAGTACTTTGGGCCTCCAGTACTGTTATGAACAGGTGATTCAGAACCACAATGGACCTAGTGGTTAAGAGCACACAAAGTGACCTGATAGTTACTAACATAGGACGAGCTCTGAGACGTGGGAACTCTGCTGACCGCAATCCCTAATCCTATCATACCACACTAGAGGTAGCCGTGGAGCGCTCCTGACCAGACCCTAGGCGCCTCGGGCACAGCCTGAGAAACTAGCTAGCCCTGAAGATAGAAAAATAAGCCTACCTTGCCTCAGAGAAATTCCCCAAAGGAAAAGGCAGCCCCCCACATATAGTGACTGTGAGTAAGATGAAAATACAAACACAGAGATGAAAGAGATTTTAGCAAAGTGAGGCCCGACTTACTGAATAGACCGAGGATAGTAAAGATAGCTTTGCGGTCAGCAAAAAAACCTACAAACAACCATGCAGAGGGGCAAAAAGACCTCCGCACCGACTAACGGTACAGAGGTGCTCCCTCTGCGTCTCAGAGCTTCCAGCAAGCAAGAAAAACCAATATAGCAAGCTGGACAGAAAATATAGCAAACAAAAGTAACACAAGCAAAACTTAGCTTATGCAGGGCAGACAGGCCACAAGAACGATCCAGGAGAAAGCAAGACCAATACTGGAACATTGACTGGAGGCCAGGAACAAAGAACTAGGTGGAGTTAAATAGAGCAGCACCTAACGACTTAACCTCGTCACCTGAGGAAGGAAACTCAGAAGCCGCAGCCCCACTCACATCCACCAGAGGAAGCTCATAGACAGAACCAGCCGAAGTACCACTCATGACCACAGGAGGGAGCTTGACCACAGAATTCACAACAGATGATACCCAGATCTACCTCTCTGGCCCAGACGTCACTTCTCTGGTGTCCAGAATCCCAGAGTGTCCATCAGTCATTTCCTCCATCTTCTCGTCACACATCCTAACGCTCAATATGGGCAAAACTGAAATGACCATTATTCCTCAATATCACCTAATTCTTCTACCCAATCAATTTATCACAATAAATGACATTACACTTTCCCCCGTACCAGACGTCCGCTGCCTCGGAGAAACCCTTGACTCTGTCGTGTCCTTCAAACCGCACATTCGAGCTCTCACCACCTTCTGCCATATCCAACTCAAAAATATCTCCAGATTCCGTTCTTTCCTCAACCAGAATCTACTAAAATGCTTGTGCATGCCCTCATCATCTCCCACCTGGACTACTGCAATATCCTCCTCTGTGGCCTCCTTGCTAACACTCTCACACCTCTCCAGTTCGCCATTAATTCTCCTGCCCATCTAATCCACCTCTCTCCTCACTATTCCTCCACTTCTCCCTTCTGCAAATCCCTTCATTGGCTCCCAATTCCCCAACATTTTTACTTCAAAGTATTAACACTGACCTGCAAAACCGCCCTTAATCTGTCTCCTCCATATATCCCTAAGCTGATATCCCAAAGTTTTTTCACACATAATCTCTGGTCCTCCTTAGACCGCCTCCTCTCCCCCACACTTATACGTACCTCACACAATTGCCTCCAAGCCTTCTCCCGAGCACCCCCTATACTCTGGAATTCTGTGCCCCAACATGTCCAATTATCCCCTACTTACAGAACTTGAAAACTCATCTCTTCAACAAAGCTACAGTCTGCAATGACCCCACTGTCACCACCACTGAAGCTGCCGCAACCCCCAATCTACCATTTCCTTCCCCTCAATGTTGTAGACAGTATGACTGCCGGTGCAAGTCAGACATTGCTTTTCAACCATGCTTCCACAGAATTTAAAAAAAAAAAAACTCATGAAATCGGCCGGGACAGAAATGATGGTAGCCCTGAAAATAAATGTCCACTAGCATCACAGGGGTCTACAATCCTGGAATCAGTGAGTGGCCGGTATATAGGGCTACAGATACTCACTGTGCTGTTTGGTTACATGGTGAGTATCACACTCAAATGGACCAGAGGAAGCGAAGGGAAGAGTTGTCTCAGGAGATTAGAAAGAAAATTATAGACAAACATGTTACAGGTAAAAGTTATGAGACATCTCCAATCAGCTTGATGTTCCTGTGACTACAGCTGCACATATTATTCAGAGATGTAAGATCCATGGGACTGTAGCCGACCTCCCTGGACGTGGCTGCAGGAGGAACATTGATGACAAATCAAAGAGACGGATAATACGAATGGTAACAAAAGAGCCCAGAAAAACCTCTAAACAGATTAAAGGTGAACTTCAAGCTCCAGGAACATCAGTGTCAGATCGCACCATCCATCGTTGTCTGAGCCAAAGTGGACTTCATGGGAGACGACCAAGGAGGACACCATTGTTGAAAAAAAAAATCATAAAAAAGCCAGACTGGAATTTGCCAAACTACATGTTGACAAGCCACAAAGCTTCAGGGAGAAAGTCCTATGGATAGAGGAGACAATAATGGAACTTTTTGACAAGACACATCAGCTCTATGTTCACAGATGGAAAAATGAAGCCTATGAAGAAAAGAACACTGTACCTACTGTGAAACATGGAGGAGGCTCTGTTATGTTCTGGGGCTGCTTTTCTGTATCTGGTGTCTAGAATCTGTGCAGGGTACAATGAAACCTCAAGACAGTCAAGGGGATTCTAGAGAGGAATGTGCTGCCCAGTGTCAGAAAGCTTGGCCTCAGTCGCAGGTCATTGGTCTTGCAACAGGATAATGACCCAAAACACACAGCTAAAAGCACTCAAGAACGGCTAAGAGGAAAACATTGGACTATTCTGAAGTGGCTTTCTATGAAATCTGACCTAAATCCTATTGAGCATCTTTGGAAAGAGCTGGAAAAGGCAACCTTAAAATACGAGACAACTGGAGCAGTTTGCTCTTGAGGAGCGGCCAAAATACCTGTCGAGAGGTGGAGAAGTCTCACTGACAGTTACAGGAATGATGTCACTGTGACAGAGCTTGAACTGCCGTGACCTTATCACTTGCTTTCTCCCACGGTCCGGAGGTCACAGTTATAATAGGAAGGTGACATTAACCCCTCATTACCCCACTTGCCACTGATACAGGGCAGGTGGGATAAACCGGGCAAAGCTCCAGAATTGGCGCATCTAATAGATTCTGGGCAGGTGCAGGCTGCTGTTTTTAGGTTGGGGGGGGGGCTATATCCATGGCCCCTTAAAAGCCTGAGAATAGCAGCCCACACGTGTGAGTTTTGCCGGGTTGGTTTAAAAACATAGGGAGACCCCCACGTCGGGTTTTCATTCATTCATTCTCCCCTGTTCGCGCTGATCGCCGGCAGAGCAGGGGAGAATGGATGAAAGCAGCATTCAGCACCTGCTACCGGGGGTCAGCGCTTACAGTAGCGCTACTTCCCTGGCAGCCATCTGTGTAGTTCTGATGCGGCACACCGGTGGCACATGGTTGCTACACGTGTGCCGCACATAGTACACACACGGACACTGATATCTCCGGTACCGGAAATATCAGGACATGTGAAACCGGCCTTAGAGCAAGTTGTCCTCCTCCTTCTCCTCATCAGCTAGGCTGGACCTTCATGTAGTACCTGGTTGTGTCATCATCTCCACAATCGTCATCCATCACTACTGCTTGTCAAGCTCCTGCAGATCCTGTGTGTAATGACTCTATAGAAAATATGAGATTCACTTTTTGTATTGAGGAACTGAAATAAATTCACTTTTTGATGATATTCTAATTTTGTGAGAAGCATCTGTATGTATTTGTACATATATATATATATATATACTGTATATTTGATGTTTTGCATTATGGTAACATGAGAGACTCGGTATCTGGCAATTCTTCCATTAGATTCTGTTACATGTGAGATTTTCTGTCTCTGTTTCCCTTCGATGCAAACGATCCGATTTCCCTGTGATGTTTCTTCTTTCTCCAGACGAGATGGAAATATCTAAACCGACAAACGACAACAAAGCTTCATCCGACGGCCGCAGGACACAAGTACGTGACGGCTGCGGTTCAATATAAAGAAAAAAATGCAGCTCTTAGCAGAAAAAAAAAAATAATGACTCTGATAAAACGCCATATTAAAAAAAAATAACAATATTGGTAAGCAAAAAGGATAAACTTTCAGCCGACCCTGGCAGAAGGCATTTTTTTTTAATAATGTGCAATATGCTGTTTGGACACTAGATGGCGCAGCGTGTGATTTTTTAATTATCAGACCGGCAATGTGATTCCTTGTACACTAGATGGCGCTTTATTTCATTTAGATGACTTTTTTCTGCAATATGCTGCTTGTACAGCAGAGGGCGCTGCGGATGGTAATAATCATCACATTTGCGCGCCCTCTAGTGTTAAAATAGCAGAATGCAGTTCATTTAATCCATGTCTGCGAGCGCCCTCTGGTGAATGAAAAGCATCCTGCAGTTATAATAACTAATCCTGCGCCCTCTGGCGGTAGAAGCTCCGTACTGCACACTCTACTGTGCTCGTTCCCGGGAAAGATCGGGGTTGCGCTTTTTGCCCATCTGTCTCAGCGCGGTGCATGCTGGGATCGGACTGGAGTTTGAACAGTCTGGCGGTAAATTTTTCCCGTGCGATCGCTTCCTGCAAGTGCTGATCGCCCGCGAACACCCGACCATGGCCACCCGGACACCGAGGAAGAGAAAGCAGAGCTGGGGCGCTGCAGACGGGTGAGTGCGATCATATCCTGCCAGGGTCCTAATATCGGGGGGCGCGATCGGAGGCGAAATCTGCCCCGAACCCTTCCGGACACAAGGACTGAGCGCAGACTGCAGTAATAACAGCCTGCGGGGGGCGCTGTAGTGCTAATGACCACCGGGGGGCGCTCAGGAGGCCGCAGGTTATTGCACCGGCTAATGTTATATAATCGTCGCCTGTAATGACCGCAGCGGCCGCCGGGTGGCAGCAGAGAGCAGCGGCGCTCATTACCTGCAGCGAGATCAGGACCTGCTGGGAGTTGTAGTTCCGCAGCGGCCGCCGGGTGGCAGCAGAGAGCAGCGGCGCTCATTACCTGCAGCGAGATCAGGACCTGCTGGGAGTTGCAGTTCCGCAGCGACCGCCGGGTGGCAGCAGAGAGCAGCGGCGCTCATTACCTGCAGCGAGATCAGGACATGCTGGGAGTTGTAGTTCCGCAGCGGCCGCCGGGTGGCAGCAGAGAGCAGCGGCGCTCATTACCTGCAGCGAGATCAGGACATGCTGGGAGTTGTAGTTCCGCAGCGGCCGCCGGGTGGCAGCAGAGAGCAGCGGCGCTCATTACCTGCAGCGAGATCAGGACCTGCTGGGAGTTGTAGTTCCGCAGCGGCCGCCGGGTGGCAGCAGAGAGCAGCGGCGATCATTACCTGCAGCGAGATCAGGAGATGCTGGGAGTTGCAGTTCCGCAGCGGCCGCCGGGTGGCAGCAGAGAGCAGCGGCGATCATTACCTGCAGCGAGATCAGGACCTGCTGGGAGTTGTAGTTCCGCAGCGGCCGCCGGGTGGCAGCAGAGAGCAGCGGCGATCATTACCTGCAGCGAGATCAGGACCTGCTGGGAGTTGTAGTTCCGCAGCGGCCGCCGGGTGGCAGCAGAGAGCAGCGGCGCTCATTACCTGCAGCGAGATCAGGACATGCTGGGAGTTGTAGTTCCGCAGCGGCCGCCGGGTGGCAGCAGAGAGCAGCGGCGCTCATTACCTGCAGCGAGATCAGGACATGCTGGGAGTTGTAGTTCCGCAGCGGCCGCCGGGTGGCAGCAGAGAGCAGCGGCGCTCATTACCTGCAGCGAGATCAGGAGATGCTGGGAGTTGCAGTTCCGCAGCGGCCGCCGGGTGGCAGCAGAGAGCAGGACATGCTGGGAGATGTAGTTCCGGAGGCGGCGGGGCACTTAACGAGGCACAGTGCGGTACATAGAGGTAAATTCCTATGATCCGGCGTTTCATACTCCGGAATCTCCAGTTGGCCTGCACAGGTTTATTATCTGCTTCTGATAATCCGGCACCGATTATCCTTCCTATAATCCAGATTATTTTCTAATCCGGCACTGTCCTCGGTTATTTGACAGCTGCTGGATTACCAGATATTCTGAATTATCGGGCGGTCACTTCAGGGATGGAAGATCCGGAGACGACCTCTACCGCACTGCATGCTGGGTGCTGCTCCGTTACCGGAGGTCGGTGTCCATTCCTGTAATCCGGCATCCGGTGGTCTGGACGCTGCGGACCCCGCGCTGCTTTTGAGAATGATCGGTAACTGTGCGCAGACAATGGCGGTCACAGTCCTATAATCCGGCAGGAATCTGCTAATCCGGGAGGCTTCGGGGTCGGGCAGAGATTCGTCTCATCCATTCTTTGTGTGTAACAATAACGGGGGGTCCGAGGGTCCCGTGGTGTGTTGTCAGTAACGCTCGCCCTCTTCTCTCCGCAGCCGCTGCCCGTCCTCCGGCACGCCGGGGAAGAAGTTATTGGCGGACTGCAGCGTGGTGCTGACTCCGCTCCGATCCAGGAACCTGAACAGCGGCACGAAACGTTCACCAACGCCGCGCAGCGCGACCGCCGGGGACCCCCGGGAGAAGGAGAACTTGGCGGCCTCCCCGCAGAGGAGCAGCGTCGCCCGGAAGCTGATCGTGTCGCCCCAGGCGGCGGAGCGCGCCGACGCTTATGTCTTCTCCCCGGTGAAGTCGCCGGTGCCGGCCGTGTCCTTCTACAAGAAGCAGAGCGACTACGTGACGCCGATGGAGCGGAAACTGATCAGCGCCAGTAAGGGCCGCCGCGGCGGGGAGGACGTGACGCCACCGGCCGCAAAGGAGCCTCCGACGGTCACAAGGACGAGGAAACTGCCGAGCGCCAAGAAAAGGAGGTCAACCGGGAAAAAAAGCCCCCCAAAAACCAGAAGTCCGACCCTCCAGGAGCCCAGCAAGACGTCGCCCACACAAGAGCCGGTCACCCAGAAAACCGCCATCCTGGGGCTGAAGGTGAAGCCGCGGCCGAGGTTAACGGTGGGCGCTGCCTTCTTCGCCACCAGCAGGAAGCCTCATTCCGCGTCCCGGCGGCCCCCCGCCCACCTCAGATTCCCAGCGTCTTCTAAGCCGTCGTTGAGACCCGTAAAAGAGAGCACCGCGCCAACCGCGAAGTCTGAGGTCAGCGCCGCGGGCAGGAAGGAGGCGGCCGGCGGCAGCCAGGAGGGAGGCGAAGGTGGTGTGCCGTCTGTCAGGGGGAACGGCGAGAGCGAGGGGGCCGACGTCAACCAGAAGGGTCCGGAGGAGAAGAACGCCCACCCGGGACAAGAGCGCAGCGCGGTAAGGACGGCATCCGTGGTGGCGGGTGCCCGATGGGGGTTGTAGCCGAACAGAAATACGATCTCCGGTCACAGAGGGGGCAAGTGAAAGGGAAAAGGAATTAAAAAATGTATTTTGTGTCGCGGGGTCCGTAGAAAATAACGGAAAAAAAAAAAAACTGGACAGTGTTTTTTTTTTTTCTTTATCAGTTACCAAATTTTCCCCAAAAATTATAACAAAAAAGCGATGAGTGCAGATAAAATCCTCGGCTGTTCACGAAAAAAACGACAATAAAAAAAACACGTTGCAAAAGGACCGAGGGGTAATAAAAAATACTATATATATATATTAAAAACCATATATCTTTTGTGCTGATCCGCAGGATCGTGTCACCCGGTCGCTTTTTATGGCATAATGGGGGGGAGGGGGGGGGTAAAAATCTGCGTAATCGCCTTTTCTAATTTTTATTTTATTTTTCCTCACACTTTCACCGCACTTGGAATTTTGCTTCGGGGGGGGGAAAGAACGGTGACATTTATACCTACAACTCGCCCCGCAGAAAAAAATAAAAATCTGCAAGTCGTTATCGTATGGGGATGGAAAAGTAAAAAAAAAAAAAAAATTGTCCTGGTCATTAAGGGGTTAATGATAGGAATGGGTTGGGTTCAGCCTAACTTTAAAAAAAAAAAAAAATTGTTACATGGGGTCCTCCTTATTTTTACTAACTAGCTGAGGGAAAGCGGACTGCTAGGGGCTGTGTTATTATTCTGGGAAGGGGCCAATATCCATAAACGTTCCCAGCCTTTTACTATCGGCTCACAGCTGTCTGCAGAGCCCTTTACTGGTTATTAAAATGGGGTACCCACCCCCCAAAATATTAGGTCCCCGACTATATTCAGTAACCAGCTAAAGCTAAACAGACAGCTGCTTGTTGATATTAAAAGGCAGGGGCTTCTCCCAAAATTAGAATATCATCAAAAAGTGAATTTATTTCAGTTCTTCAATACAAAAAGTGAATCTCCTATATTCTATACAGAAATTACACACAGAGTGATCTATTTCACGTGTTTATTTCTGTTAATGTTGATGATTATGGCTTACAGCCAATGAAAACCCAAAAGTCATTATCTCGGTAAATTAAAATAATTAACAAAAAAGCACCTGTAAAGGCTCCTAAGTGTTTATAAAGGTCCCTTAGGGGCAGCACGGTGGCGCAGTGGTTAGCACAGCAGCCTTGCAGCGCTGGGGTCCTGGGTTCTAATCCCACCCTGGACAACCTTTGCAAAGAGTTTGTATGTCCTCTCTGTGTTTGCGTGGGTTTTCTCCGGGCACTCCGGTTTCCTCCCACATTCCAAAGACATACTGATAGGGATTCTAGAGTGTGAGCCCCATCGGGGACAGTGATGATAATGTGTGCAAAACTGTAAAGCGCTGCGGAATATGTTAGCGCTATATAAAAATAAAGATTATTATTATTTATTATTAGTCTGTTTCAGTAGCTCCACAATCATGGGGAAGACTGCTGACCTGACAGATGTCAACATTAACAGAAATAAACACGTGAAATAGATCCCTCTGTGTGTAATGACTCTATAGAATATATGCGTTTCACTTTTTTGTATTGAAGAACTGAAATAAATTCACTTTTTGATGATATTCTAATTTAGTGAGAAGCACCTGGATATTGGCCCCCTCCCAGCCGCCCCAGAAATGGCACATGGCTTCTCCCACTGCCCTGGTGTGTTGGCAAGTGGGATAATAGTTTTGGGTTGATGTCAGCTGTTTTATTTCCTCTGATACCAAGCCCAGGGGTTAGTAATGGAGAGGAGTCTTATCAGACACCCTCCATTACTAACCCCATAGTCAAATTTAAAGGGAACCTGCCGCCAGGTTTGGCCGATACAAGTTACGGCCATCACCTTTCAGGGCTTATATACAGTATTCTATGATGCTGTATATCTGCCCCTGATCCACCCCGAAAGAGAAGAACAATAACTTATTATACTCGCCTGCGGGGCGGTCCGGTCCGATGGGTGTCGCTGATCTTGGTGCGGCGCCTCCCATCTTCTTGCGATGCCACCATCCTGCTTGCTTTTTGCAGATGACACGTCCCTACGTCATCCACACAATCTCCCCGGCATCACGCTCCTTCTCTTACAGGTCGGGTCGGGGGCAGATATACAGTATTATAGATTGCGGTATTTAAGCCCTGAAAGGTGATGGCCTTACTTCATATTGGCCAAACCTGGTGACAGGTTCCCTTTTAATAAAGACACAGAAAAAAAGTCCTTTAATTGAACGGGACACTCCCCCCCTCTTTACCCATTAAAGTCAAAATAAAGAATACAAGTGATTCTCACGTTTCTGCTGATAATCCATAATTCTAATGTTCCACAACGATCTCCAGCTCTGCTACATCTGGTAGCATTGCTGTGCGGTGACAAACGTTATTGCGGAGCCCGACAACCAGCTCACACTGTATACGCCTTTTCTGGGCAGCTGCGGGCTGATATTTCCATGGACCCTTACCAGCCTGAGAATACCAGGCCCCAGCTGTGTGCTTTAGCTTGACTGGTTGTGAAAAACCATGCCCTTTTTTTTAAGTTATTTAAATAATGAAAATGGCGTGGTGACCCCTCTGTTTTTCATAACCAACTAAGCTAAAGCCGAGAGACACAGCTGTCAGCTTTACCCACGCTGGTTATCAAGAATAGGGGGCACCGCTCATCTTTATTTAAATGTATTTATTTTTTAACATGACTCGCTGGCCAATCACAGCCAATACTTGACATGGCCGTGATTGAGCCGGAAGTGCCCACACAGGAAAAGCTTTCAACAAGCTTAGTCCGGGTTATCGAACCCAAACATCAATAAGAAGTCCCGGGAGAAGACAGTGTTCAGGTGCGCCCATCTCTAGTTATGATTCTTGTGTATTATGGCAGAGGAAGTTACCGTAATTCTTACAATTTTTTTTTTTTTTGCTGTTGATTCCGTTACTGTCACCTCATCAGCTGTCACTTTTGTTGCTGTCGCGGTCTCCTCTGCTGCTGTTGTCTTTGCTACTGTCTCCTCCATTGTCATTGCCTTCCCTTGCTGTTGCCTTCGTTGATGGTGCCGTCGCCTTCCGTTGCCTTCGTTGATGGTGCTGTCGCCTTCCGTTGCCTTCGTTGATGGTGCTGTCGCCTTCCGTTGCCTTCGTTGATGGTGCTGTCGCCTTCCGTTGCCTTTGTTGACGTTGCTGTCGCCTTCCGTTGCCTTCGTTGATGGTGCTGTCACCTTCTGTTGCCGTCGCCTTCGTTGATGGTGCTGTCGCCTTCCGTTGCCTTCATTGATGGTTCTGTCGCCTTCCGTTGCCGTCGCCTTCGTTGATGGTGCTGTTGCCTTTGTTGATGGTGCTGTCGCCTTCCGTTGCTGTCGCCTTCGTTGATGGTGCTGTCGCCTTCCGTTGCCTTCGTTGATGGTGCCGTCGCCTTCCGTTGCCTTCGTTGATGGTGCTGTCGCCTTCCGTTGCCTTCGTTGATGGTGCTGTCGCCTTCCGTTGCCTTCGTTGATGGTGCTGTCGCCTTCCGTTGCCTTCGTTGATGGTGCTGTCGCCTTCCGTTGCCTTTGTTGACGTTGCTGTCGCCTTCCGTTGCCTTCGTTGATGGTGCTGTCACCTTCTGTTGCCTTCGCCTTCGTTGATGGTGCTGTCGCCTTCCGTTGCCTTCATTGATGGTGCTGTCGCCTTCCGTTGCCGTCGCCTTCGTTGATGGTGCTGTCGCCTTCCGTTGCTGTCGCCTTCGTTGATGGTGCTGTCGCCTTCCGTTGCCTTCGTTGATGGTGCTGTTGCCTTCCGTTGCCTTTGTTGACATTGCTGTCGCCTTCCGTTGCCTTTGTTGATGGTGCTGTTGCCTTGGTTGATGGTGCTGTCGCCTTCTGTTGCCGTCGCCTTCGTTGATGGTACTGTCGCCTTTGTTGATGGTACTGTCGCCTTCCGTTGCCGTTGTTGATGGTGCTTTCGCCTTCCGTCGCCTTTGTTGATGGTACTGTCGCCTTCCTTTGCTGTCGTTGATGGTGCTGTCACCTTCCGTCGCCTTTGTTTATGGTACTGTCGTGTTCCGTTGCCTTCGTTGATGGTGCTGTCACCTTCTGTTGCCTTCGTTGATGGTGCTGTCACCTTCCGTTGCCTTCGTTGATGGTGCTTTCGCCTTCCGTTACTGTCGTTGATGGTGCTGTTGCCTTCGTTGATGGTGCTGTCGCCTTCCGTTGCCTTCGTTGATGGTGCTGTCGCCTTCCGTTGCCTTCGTTGATGGTGCTGTCGCCTTCCGTTGCCTTCGTTGATGGTGCTGTCGCCTTCCGTTGCCTTCGTTGATGGTGCTGTCACCTTCCGTTGCCTTCGTTGATGGTGCTGTTGCCTTCCGTTGCCTTCGTTGATGGTGCTGTCGCCTTCTGTTGCCGTCTCCTTTGTTGATGTTGCTGTCGCCTTCCATCGCTGTGGCCTCCACTGCTGTCTCCCCCTCTGACGATGCCGTTGCCTCCCTTGCTGACTTCTGTTCTCCTTCCTGCGCAGGGAGCGGCCGATGGATCTCAGATGATATTTGACACTGACGACTCCATAGTGAAATCCTCGGAGAAGAGAGGTACGGGGCCGCGGCCGCTGAGAGCAACGCCACGAATAATGCAAGAATGAAAGTAACTCTTGTCTTCTGTTGCAGACCCCTCGGTGTACCCGATCTTCAGCACCGCGTCCGTGGCGAAGAAGCGGTCAGCGCAGCTTTTAGTTATTAGCTTTGTGGTGTTTCGCTCTCTGTTATCTGCCCTGAAGTCCCAGCGATCGGCACGTTGTCCCATTTCCTTGTGATTGTCGGGAATGTTTCTTTAATCCGTCCTGAGCTGTTATCTGCAGTCATCTGATAATCTGGAATATCTCAGCAGATGCCGGACTACCGGACTTCTCCATTCTTTTGTGTTTTGCACATTATTGTTTATCTTCTATGATCCGATTTCCATCGTTGTCGTTCTTCTTTCTCTCTTTTTTTTTTTTTTCCCTCAGACCCGTAGATTTTCGGGGGGATCTGACGTCCCCCGTTTGCTCCAGTACTCCGGCCGTGACTAAAGCCCCGAAGCTGAGCAAGAGGAAGGACGGCAAGAAAATGGCCGACGATCAGCTGATCATAGTGAGTCCAGCGCGGCACACGCTCTGCTGAAATCCTCTGTGCTGCGGCGGTCGGCAGTGACCCCCCTGTGTCTCCCTCTGCAGGACGCGGGGCAGAAGCACTTTGGTCCGGTGTCGTGCGGCTCCTGCGGGATGATCTTCTCGGCCTCCAGTGCGGAGGATGAGGCTCAGCATGCGCAGTATCACCAGAGGCTGCTGGAGCGGCTCCGCTACGTGGTGAGGACCCTCCTGTGGTGGGACGGCTGCGGCCATCATGCCGGACCTCTGCTGGCAGTCAGTGAATGGGCGTCAGTCTAGGGTAGAACTAAGCCGTCTCACAGCTGAAGGTTCGCTGCAGTGTATCACCGTCACCCTCGAGCTAAACATGGCCGCCCCTATTCACTGACCGCGAGCAGCGCTGGTACGACCGGCTCTGCGTTTATTTTTTTCCTACATTTTTGTGGATTTTTTTTATACATTTTTTAAAAAAAAAAAATTTTTTATTTAACCTTTTCGCTTCACAGGGCTGGAAAAAAGAGCGAATCGTTGCCGAATCCTTTGACTGGAAAATCCTGATGATCTGCCCCGACGACCCGAAATACGCCAGGAGGAAGGTGAGGGGTTAACGCTGCACGTCACCGACCAATGTTCAGCGCTGATTGTGGAAGGTTTCTCTTCTCCAGTCACCTCCAGAGCTGCACTCTGGCAATTCTCCTCTCATTGTTCATTGTTTTTTTCTCTTCTCCAGTCATCTCCCAGAGCAGCACTCTGTTAATTCTGCTCTGATTGCTGAGGTTTTCTGCTACGGTCACCTCCAGAGCTGCACTCTGTTAATTCTGCTCTGATTGCTGAGGTTTTCTGCTACGGTCACCTCCAGAGCTGCACTCTGTTAATTCTGCTCTGATTGTTCTTTTTTTTTTTTTTATCTCTTCTCCAGTCACCTGCAGAGCCTCGCTCTGTTAATTCTGCTCTGATTGCTGCACAGAACGCTCTCTAATACAATGCAAAAAAAAAAAAGTGTAGTTATCAGGCGGCAGAGGCTTGAATGCAGCTCCGGATAACGAATAGGGTGGAGCTAAATGGAGCTGATCCTGGACAGTAGAATGTTTGGCCGCAGCTTTGGATGTGACTGGAGGACGGGTTTTTCCTGTAGATTTTTGGTTTTGTCGCCTGCAGGCGGAGGAGGTGCGAGAGCTGGTGGACGCGGAGCTCGGCTTCCAGCAGACGAACCCGAATTCTCCCGCCAGGGCGTGCACCTATCTGTACGTGACCAGTGATAAGAAGATCGCCGGGTGCCTGATCGCCGAGCCCATCAGACAGGTACGTGGAGCCGCCCCCATTGTCGTCCTCCATCATCTGCGCCACCCTGCTATAACATGGGCTTCGGCAGAATGTACAGAGATCAGTGGTATCATTCCAGCAGTCCAGTAATCTGGAAGGTCGCAGTTGTCCGCTATAACATGTGACATCAGAGTGCCATGAGATGGGAATTCCAATAGTCCGGTATAATATGAGCTGATGCTCTAACGTAGACTTGAAGGCCGGACCTCGCCCGACAGGCAGGGTTTCGGTGGGATTACACCGCAGGCAGATCCTACATGCATGCTCTAACATAGGCTTGGAGGCGATGAATATCTGCGGGGATAAGGGTGCTAATGAAGGAATAACAGCAGTGCTGCATCGAGCGGTGGCACAATATGGGACTTACACTGTCGTAAACAGAGATTCATGCTCTAACATGGGCTAGTAAGATTGTAGATGTTTAAACATAAGCGTTGAGGTAATAAGTCGCTGCCAGTGGAAGTGAATACAATGGAAGAAATGGCAGAAAGTGACGGCAGATGTTATTGTGTATTGTACCACTCCTGACGAAGACACGGCGAAACGCGCGTCGGGGCGGCAGGTCGGGGTCTACACTCTTCTAATCATGTAGGTATTTGCCTTTACACTGCACAGCACTTTTCTCTCTGCGCAGCAGGCACTTTATAATTCCTTTATGTATATATACCCTCACTCTCCATCTCATTTGAGTATGCCACATGTGGCTATGGAGGTCTTGAATTGTTAAACATGCCCTCTTTTCATTGCACTGGCAGACTAGTGTCCTTCCTGCAGTTATTGCTTTGTACTTACACAAGCATTAACCCTTAGGTAACTTACCACACACTGTGTTAATAATATGTAGCACAGGTATTTATCATTATTCTATGTGCAATTATTTGGCATTTTCTCATGGCTATACCTTCATTTTATTGCACAACATTTTGTCCTGCATTTTTCGTAGTGCTGCTTTGTTCAAACAATTGTTAATTCTATTAATAAAATGTTTTATATGCTTTAATATACTCTTTTGTTGCTCTCATTAAAATTAATATATTGGGTTGGGGCCCGAGGTGTTGTGTATTGTACATGTCTGCTCTAACATAGGCTTGAACGATTGAAGACTGCAGCCTTGGAGGATTAGACATGCGCGCTCTGACGTAGCCTTGGAGGATTGGACATGCGCGCTCTGACGTAGCCTTGGAGGGTTAGACATGCGCGCTCTGACGTAGCCTTGGAGGATTAGACATGCGCGCTCTGACGGTGGCTTGGAGGATTAGACATGCGCGCTCTGACGTAGCCTTGGAGGATGAGACATGCGCGCTCTGACGTAGCCTTGGAGGATGAGACATGCACGCTCTGACGGACGTAGCCTTGGAGGATTAGACATGCGCGCTCTGACGTAGCCTTGGAGGATTAGACATGCGCGCTCTGACGTAGCCTTGGAGGATTAGACATGCGCGCTCTGACGTAGCCTTGGAGGATTAGACATGCGCGCTCTGACGTTGGCTTGGAGGATTAGACATGCGTGCTCTGACGTAGCCTTGGAGGATTAGACATGCGCGCTCTGACGTAGCCTTGGAGGATTAGACATGCGCGCTCTGACGTAGCCTTGGAGGATTAGACATGCGCGCTCTGACGGTGGCTTGGAGGATTAGACGTGCGCGCTCTGACGTAGCCTTGGAGGATTAGACGTGCGCGCTCTGACGTAGCCTTGGAGGATTAGACGTGCGCGCTCTGACTTAGCCTTGGAGGATTAGACGTGCGCGCTCAGACGTAGCCTTGGAGGATTAGACGTGCGCGCTCAGACGTAGCCTTGGAGGATTAGACGTGCGCGCTCTGACGTAGCCTTGGAGGATTAGACGTGCGCGCTCTGACGTAGCCTTGGAGGCTTAGACGTGCGCGCTCTGACATAGCCTTGGAGGATTAGACGTGCGCGCTCAGACGTAGGCTTTGAGGATTAGACGTGCGCGCTCAGACGTAGCCTTGGAGGATTAGACGTGCGCGCTCTGACGTAGCCTTGGAGGATTAGACGTGCGCGCTCTGACGTAGCCTTGGAGGATTAGACGTGCACGCTCTGACGTAGCCTTGGAGGATTAGACGTGCGCGCTCTGACGTAGCCTTGGAGGATTAGACGTGCGCGCTCTGACGTAGCCTTGGAGGATTAGACGTGCGCGCTCTGACATAGCCTTGGAGGATTAGACGTGCGCGCTCAGACGTAGGCTTTGAGGATTAGACATGCGCGCTCAGACGTAGGCTTTGAGGATTAGACATGCACTCTCCAACGTAGACTTTGAGGATCAGACGTGCACTCTCCGGTGTAGGCTTGGGGAATTAGATGTACACGATCTGACATAGGCCTGGAGGATCAGACGCGCGCTGTGACGTAGGCTCGGAGGTTCAGTTGATCGCGCTCCGGCGTAGGCTCAGACACGCGCTCTGTTGTAGGCTCGGAGGATCAGTTGAGCGCGCTTCGGCGTAGGCTCGGAGGATTTTCGATGTATACACTTGAGCAGTCCCGGAGACTTCTTGTTACCCTTCCTCCGGGCCTCCAGGTCTCATGTTCTTGCTTTGATCGCTTCTGCAGGCGTTCCGGGTTCTGGCCGAGCCGCCGTCTCCTGAGGACAAGTCGCTGGAGCGTCACCGAGCCTGGCGCTGCTCCTCTGACCCCCAGCCGGCCATCTGCGGCATCAGCAGGATCTGGGTGTTCTCCCCGATGCGCAGGAGGAACATCGCCAGCCGCCTGATGGACGCCGTGAGGTGAGGGCGCCGCTGATCTCCATCTTATAGGTTGTTGTCCTGTCGGCGCCCCCCTGTGGTGACACCCGGGATGTTCTCTTTTCTTACAGGAGCTCTTTCATTTACGGCTCGCACCTGAACACCGATGAGATCGCCTTCTCCGACCCCACGCCGGACGGGAAGCTTTTCGCCAGCACCTACTGCGCCGTCCCCGACTTCCTGGTGTACAACTTCCTCAGTTAGATGCTGATGAGAGCAGTAGTTTCTCCAGCCCCGCTGGGAGTTGTAGTTCTGCAGCCGTTGGAAGCTGCTTGTTTAGTTTGTTGCACTTTGTTTCGTTCGCTGCTAGAACAGATCGTCCTCGTTCCGCTGTTTTTTGGTCTCGCGACGAGGCGGTCAGAGCGTTCTTTAGTGCCCGGTGCCTCTAGCGGAGGGGACACTAAAGAACGCTCCACCTGTATTATAAATGAAGAGTTTTATTTCCTCCCCCGCTTCAGTCCTTACTGGCAATGTCGTCCTGGTTACGGCGGAGTCCCTGCGCTTTTAGCTTTGGGACTGGTTATAGGTTACTACTAACGCCGATAACTTCAGTAATTGCCATTTAAGCAATTCCCCAATTTGTTTGTTTTCTGCTTTTCTGGATTTTTGTGCAAAAAAAAAGTTTCTGGATGATGAAAAGTTGAAACTTTTCCAACTTTTGTTCCATTTCTCCAGTATCTCTTCCTGCTGTCTGTGAATGGGAACATTGATTATTTGCGCCGGTGCTCAGGGGTCCGGGCCTGCAATTCTTGGGGGTCCGGATCCCGCAGCCGTGAGACTGATTTGTCGTCTTTTTGATGTAAATAATAAGTTTTCATTCCCTGCCGGCAGCAGAGATCTTGGAGATGGTCTATTAGGCAATAGTATAAGTGGTGACGGAGTAGACGACTCCTCGCCGCTCCTTGTTCTCTGCCCCTGTCTTGTTTTCTGTCCTGTAAATATTTCCTTGTGTGATGCTGGTACTTGTTGTTCACCAGTTGCGTTCTCATTGCTGGTTGTACATTATAGATAAGATTGGCCAATCGTAGCCCCCAGGGACTGGTCACATGACAATATTTTATCTTAAAGTTGCTGTTTAAAAAAAATAAAACTTTTATTTCTCACTTTTTTATTTATTTTTTAATCTAAAGTGACGCTTCAGCACAAACTTAGCATTCCGCACAGACCACCCAACCAATCACACGAATGGGAGGTATGACATGCTGTAGAAGACCCCACTCGGCATTCGTACACCCGTCCTATGGATGTAGCAGCATTACTCTCTTACTCCTGGAAATCTTTGCTCTGACCCGGGTCTGTCCTGTGTATTGATACTGCCGTCATGGATTGGATGATGGGGTCTTTATAGTTGAACCGGTGGTCCATTTATTCCTGCATTTCCAGGAGGGGTTATAGAGGGTCGGCACACGGGGATCTTGTAGGGGAACATGATCCAGAAGTGTGATTTCATTATAGCAGAGCTCCGGCGTTCCACAGCTGCCAACCAGCTTCTCCTGATAGTTTGGTCTCACCCTATCGACATGTGTGGGAGAGAAACCTGTCAATCACCTGGACTGGGGAAGTGTCAGACTAGTCCCGGGCCGGCTCTGCACACAACAGGCTGCAATCGTACAAGCCCGACTCTAGTCCATGCTGCCTGTGGTTTGGGCAGCATGGATAGAGTGACAGGTAGTGATGAGCGCGCGTCGGGGTGCTCGGCTACACAGAGTATCTCAGTTGATTAGCTTCCCGCCCTACAAGTTTCGTAGCCATTGTATTGTCATGATTGCCCATGTATCTGTGTGGGTTTTTTTTTTGGCTAGCAGCTGCAAAACATGCGGTGAGGAGACTTTAAAAACTGCGATACTCGATGTGTAGCCAAGAATCCCAATGTTCACTCAAGTGGAGAGCATCCTCACTTATCACTGGTGACAGGTTCTACTAAAACCACTATAATACTGCCCCTGTCACAATACTGTTGCAGGATTTCCTGGCACAATGGGCTCCTTCCCTGTCCCTCAAGTTATGGGGACCCTGGGCCCAGTTCCCTTGATGGTGGAGATACAGGGGGCCTCGTATTTTGCTATGCACCTAAATGAACGCTAAACTGTTTCCTACCTCACCCAGGGAGGTATAGGACACAAACGTATTGGAAAATACAGACCTGACAGATAAAAGAAACTACAATCATACAAATACACTCACTAAAACAACCGAGTGGGAAACAAGGGAACAGTAGGAGGAGAAAATAAACAAATGAAACAGGACAAGAATAAACACACAAAACCAAATCCACACATCTCCTAAGAACTACACCATCCGGCTGCTACTAATCCAGACTACTCCTTCAGCACTAAACCAGGTAGTTGTAAACTATCACCAGCAATTCACCAGTGCAAGGTGTGAGCATAGATACCCGAGAGGAGCGGCCAACCCAGAACAGCCGAGAACTTCAGACATAGAACTAATCAATCCTTGAAACCACAGAGCAAGGAAAATCTGCACTGCTAATAGTAAGGCCGAAAAAAGACATTTGTCCATCCAGTTCAGCCTATATTCCATCATAATAAATCCCCAGATCTACGTCCTTCTACAGAACCTAATAATTGTATGATACAATATTGTTCTGCTCCAGGAAGACATCCAGGCCTCTCTTGAACCCCTCGACTGAGTTCGCCATCACCACCTCCTCAGGCAAGCAATTCCAGATTCTCACTGCCCTAACAGTAAAGAATCCTCTTCTATGTTGGTGGAAAAACCTTCTCTCCTCCAGACGCAAAGAATGCCCCCTTGTGCCCGTCACCTTCCTTGGTATAAACAGATCCTCAGCGAGATATTTGTATTGTTCCCTTATACATGGTTATTAGATCGCCCTCAGTCGTCTTTTTTCTAGACAAAATAATCCTAATTTCGCTAATCTATCTGGGTATTGTAGTTCTCCCATCCCCTTTATTAATTTTGTTGCCCTCCTTTGTACTCTCTCTAGTTCCATTATATCCTTCCTGAGCACCGGTGCCCAAAACTGGACACAGTACTCCATGTGCGGTCTAACTAGGGATTTGTACAGAGGCAGTATAATGCTCTCATCATGTGTATCCAGACCTCTTTTAATGCACCCCATGATCCTGTTTGCCTTGGCAGCTGCTGCCTGGCACTGGCTGCTCCAGGTAAGTTTATCATTAACTAGGATCCCCAAGTCCTTCTCCCTGTCAGATTTACCCAGTGGTTTCCCGTTCAGTGTGTAATGGTGATATTGATTCCTTCTTCCCATGTGTATAACCTTACATTTATCATTGTTAAACCTCATCTGCCACCTTTCAGCCCAAGTTTCCAAGGTGAAGCAGATCTAATAAGTGTGTGGATTTGTGTAACGATCTACTGGACCCAAGGTATCCCTGTGACAGTAGAACCCCTCCTAAGAGGGACCTCTGAACCCTCAACCAGGTTTATTTGGATATGAGGTGTGAAAAGACCGAACCAATCTGATTGCATGAACATCAGATGCTGGTATCCCCATTCTTTCTTCAGGATCGTAACCTTTCCAATTTACAAAATATTGAAGTGACCAGTATACAAAGCGAGAATCAATCTTCGCTATCTGGAATTCCAATGACTGAGGAAGGTGGTGGTGGAGATGGTTCAGAGGAAGCAATGCATTTTTTTGTGAAGTGATCGGTGAAATACATTATGAATCTTGAACATGGATGGTAAAGCAAGGTGAAATGCTACAGGATTAACAATGGCCACAATCTTATAGGGGCAGATGAACCTGGGTCCAAGTTTCCAAGAAGGAACCTTCAACTTAATGTTCTTCGAGGACAACCACACCAAAGTCCCAACACACCAGTCCGGACCCACCAAGTGTTTCTGATCAGCCATACTCTTATAATTTGGACCCCGTACTCCTCAAATTATTAAGATCATTTTGCCACACTGATGTAAAAGGTGACGAAAACTGTTCTTCCTTAGGTAGTTCTGAAGAACGATTACAATTGAGGGAGCAGAAATGAGTGAAAACCGTACGTCCCGAAGAAAGAGGACTTGTCAGTAGATTCATGACAACGGTTCACAGCGAACGCATCTAGAGATGAATAAGACCTCCAATCTTCCTGATTCTCAGATGCAAAACACCCGAGATGAGTCTCAAGATTCCAGTTCACTCTTTGTCCTTTAAACTGTGGATGAAAGGAGGACGAAAATGAAAGACAAATCCCAAAGCGAGGACAACATGCCTGAAAATAAATTGAACCCGCTGGTCAGAAACAATGTCAGATGGCATCCCATATAATTTCATGATTTCTTTAATATTTGCGCCAAGGTCTTGTCATTCGGTAAAGAAGGTAGCTCAATGAAATGTGCAATCTTGCTGAATCGGTCTACCACCATTATTACAGTGTTCTCTGCTGATACAGGTAGATCAGTGATAATCTACAGATAAAACGAGTCCATGGTCTTCAGGGAATCGCTAATGGTTGAAGAGCCTCAAACGGACAGGTATGAGGGGTCTTAGAACACGCAGGCAGCTACATATTCCTAAACATCCTGGTGTATCCTAGACCACCAAAAATGCACAGTATGGAGATCTGTGGTGGCTTTACTACCAGGATGTCCAGTCAAGACTAAATCGTGATGTCCACTCAAAATTGTAAGACTGAAGTTCATAGGTACAAACAGTTTACCGGAAGGACCCTCAGCATCGGCATCACCCTGAGCCTCTAGGATCTCCTCCAGATCACAACATATGGCAGCAATAACCACCTCTTTCTGTAATCTAAGAACCGGCTCACAATTACCTCCTCCCCCTAGAAAACAAGATAAGGCATCAGCGTAAAAGTTCTTGTTCCCCAGCCTATAGGTCTCCAAAAAAGTTGAATCTGGTAAAGAACAATGACCGTCTTGCCTGGCTAGGTGTCAGATATTTAGGAGATTCCAGATACAAAAGATTTTCATGAGGAGTCACACCAGGTGCACGTCATCCAGATAGACCACCACAAATATACTTGCCAGATGATGGAAAATGGTGCTGAAAGATGGAGGTAGCATTAGTCAACCCAAATAGCGTGACAAGGTTTTTGTCATGTCCCTCAGGTGTATTAAAAGCAGTCTCCCACTCATCCTCCTCCCTTATACAGATGAGATTATATGCCCCCCTGTGGTCTAGTTTAGAAAACCACTTAAGGCCCCTTCACATTAAGCGACGCTGCAGCGTCGCTGTTTGGTCGCTGGAGAGCTGTCACACAGACAGCTCTCCAGCGATAAACGATCCCGAAGTCCCCGGTAACCAGGGTAAACATCAGGTAACTAAGCGCAGGGCCGCGCTTAGTAACCCGATGTTTACCCTGGTTACCAGCGTAAAAGTAAAAAAAAAAACAAACACTACATACTTACCTACCGCTGTCTGTCCCCGGCGCTCTGCTTCTCTGCACTCCTCCTGTACTAGCTGTGAGCACAGCGGCCGGAAAGCAGAGCGGTGACGTCACCGCTCTGCTTTCCGGCTGACCGACGCTCAGTTAGTACAGGAGGAGTGCAGAGAAGCAGAGCGCCGGGGACAGACAGCGGTAGGTATGTAGTGTTTGTTTTTTTTTTTACTTTTACGCTGGTAACCAGGGTAAACATCGGGTTACTAAGCGCGGCCCTGCGCTTAGTTACCCGATGTTTACCCTGGTTACCAGTGAAGACATCGCTGGATCGGTGTCACACACGCCGATCCAGCGATGTCCACGGGAGATCCAGCGACGAAATAAAGTTCTGGACTTTCCTCAGCGACCAACGATCTCCCAGCAGGGGCCTGATCGTTGGTCGCTGTCACACATGATTTTCTTAACGATATCGTTGCTACGTTACAAAAAGCAACGATATCGTTATGTGTGAAGGTACCTTTAGCCCCAACAATCTGATTAAAAAGGTTTGGATTGAGAAGGAGAGGATATGGATCCCAGTCCGTGATCTGATATAGTTCTCAGAAATCTAGACGGGAGTAACCTCCAGTCTTTTCTTCCCAATGAAAAATTCTGCTGCTCCTGGAAATGAAGAAGGTCTGATATAATACTTAGGCCGGGGTCACACTTGCAAATGTCATGCGAGTAAGGCTACTTTCACACTAGCGTCGGGCTCGGCCCGTCGCAGTGCGTCGGGCCGAGGTTACCGACGCTAGCGTTGTTTGCGCCGCACAACGGGTGCAGCGGATGCAGATTTTCATCGCATCCGCTGCCCCATTGTGAGGTGCGGGGAGGTGGGGGAGGAGTTCCGGCCGCGCATGCGCGGTCGGAAAAAGCGGTCCGTCGGCAGCAAAAAACGTTACATGTAGCGTTTTTTGCTCCCGACGGTCCGCCAAAGCACGACGCATCTGTCACACGACGGATGCGACGTGTGGCAATCCGTCGTCAATTCAAGTCTATGGGGAAAAAAACGCATCCTCCAAGCACTTTTGCAGGATGCTTTTTTTCTGCAAAACGACGCATTGTGACGGATTGCAGTTAACGCTAGTGTGAAAAAGTAGCCTAAGTCACACGAGCCTCTCGCATCAATAATCAGCACTGCCGCCGGCACTCGGGACCGGAACGTGCATCTGCTTGTATTTCTATGCAGCCACACGCTCCGGTGCCGAGTACTGGCGGCAGTGCCGGGTATTGTTGCGCAAGTTTCTCTCATCACACTCATAAGTGTGACCCCCGGCCTTATCCAGACTCTCTCCGATATAGTCCTTCATGACCTGCCTCTCCAGACACAAAACATTATACAACTTGCTCTTAGGCAATTTGGCCCAACAAATAAAATAATGGCGCAATCATAAGGGCGATGAGGAAGTTCCTGACACCTCCTGTTCTGAGAACACATCCTGAAAAAGAAAGGTATTCGAGCAGGGGCAAGGTATCAACCCTGGCTAAACGGGTGCTCAAGCAGTACTCACTCCGCCTTACTACCTCCGGAGCCCGTCAGTCCACCACGGAATTGTGCAATGTAAGTCCAAGAACTACATGAGACGGCAAGCCCTCTAGCATATAACAATCGATTAATTCCGAGTGCATGGCCTCTACCTGCAGATGTATTCCTCTAACAACCTGAGTCAAATACCCCTGGCTCAAGGGGGCAGAATCAATAGCTATAAGTATAGGTATAGTCAAATTTATGAGGATTGAGACCCTGGTCCTGGTCCCAGCCAGAGCAGCCACAAGATCCATAGTTGATCCAAAAAGGTATGGGCTGGTGATAATGTCACAATACTGTAACAGGATTTCCTGGAGCAATTGGCTCCTTCCCTGTCCCTCAAGCTAGGAGAAGCCAAGGCTATCCCTATTCACCCAGATGATGGAGCTGCTGGGGCCTCATACCTTGTTATGCTCCTAAATGTACGCTGAACTGTTTTTTCCCCCATCCAGGGAGGTAACGGACAGAAGTGTGTAGGAAAACACAAACTTGACAAAACAGTGGAACTGACAGGTGGAGAAGAAACGACAATCATACAAATACACTGAATAAAACAAGAGTAAAGAAAAAAAAAAACAGTAGGAGGGGAAAAAAACAAATAGCAGGGAAGAATAAACAATCAAATCCACACAGATACAGCTGCTTCTCACAAAATTAGAATATCATTAAAAAGTTCATTTATTTCAGTTCTTCATTACTAAAAGTGAAACTCATTTCACGTGTTTATTTCTGTTAATGTTGATGATTATGGCTTACAGCCAATGAAAACACAAAAGTCGTTATCTCAGTAAATTAGAATCCTTTAAAACACCAGCTTGAAAAATGATTTTAGAATCTTTTGGCAGTGTGGACAGGTGCCAAGTCCTGCTGGAGAATGACATTTCCATCTCCATCACTGTGTCCGGCCACTCATGACCAATAGACATCGCCAGAAGCGTCTTACCTGGGCCAAGGAGGAAAAGAACCGGACTGTTGTCAGTGGTCCAAGGTGTTGTGTTCAGATGAAAGTAAATTTTGCATTTATTTTAGAAATCCAGGTGCCAGAGTCTGGAGGAAGAGGCCACAATCCAAGCTGCTGGAGGTCTAGTGTGAAGTCTCCACAATCAGTGATGGTTTGGGGGCCATGTCATCTGCTGGTGTAGGTCCACTGTGTTTTATGAAGACCCAAAGTCAGCGCAGCCGTCTACCAGGACATTGTAGAGCACTTCATGCTTCCCTCTGCCGACAAGCTTTTTGGAGATGGAAATGTCATTCTCCAGCAGGACTCAGCCCCTGTACACACGGCCAAAAGTACCAATACCTGGTGTAAAAACAACAGTATCACTGGGCTTGATTGGCTGCAAACTCACCTGACCTTAACCCCATAGAGAATCTATGGAGTATTGTCAAGACGAAGATGAGACACCAGACCCAACAATGCAGACGAGCTGAAGGCTGCTATCAAAGCAACCTGGGCTTCCATAGCCCCTCAGCAGCACCACAGGCTGATCGCCTCCATGCCACGCAGCATTGATGCAGTAATTGATGCAAAAGGAGCTGGACCAAGTACGGAGTGCATTTACTGAACATATATTTCAGTAGGACAACATTTCAGATTTTACAATCATTTTTCAAGCTGGTGTTATGAAGTATTCTAATTTACTGAGATAATGACTTTTGGGTTTTCATTAGCTGTAAGCCATAATCATAAACATTAACATAAAAAACCACGTGAAATAGATCACTCTGTCTGTAATGACTCTGTGTAGTGACTATATGAGATTCACTTTTTGTATTGAAGACCTGAAATAAATTAACTTTTTGATGATGTTCTCAGGACATACAGGAGCTTCTCACAAAATTAGAATAACACACGACTGCTACTAATTCAGACTACTCCTTCTGTAACGCTCGCGCCCAGACTGGTTGGCGCGGGCGTGTGGCCCCACACCAAACTTCCCTGGAAGGGGCATAACTAAGTAGCTTTCTAGTTGTTCGCTGGAGCCTCTGATGGTCAGGTCAGACTTGTGCAATAGGAAGCTACCAGGTGCCACTCCAGGGTGGAGTCTGACTGTGGATGCTGATCCCACCGGGGACAAGACACGGGCAGGCAGGCACGGCTGTGACACTGGCTGACGGACGGGTACGGCAGAGGCACTGACGGGCGGACTGGCTTGACGGAGATACATATAAACATAAGAATGAATGACCTCGGGGAGATCAAAACATCCAACACCGCAGAGACACCATCACGTGTTTCTCAACGCAAGCAATAAATAGCCAGGTCTTTCACCGGGAAGGAACAACCATGGGAAGGGCAGCATCCAAAAAGGAAAACCACCTATGCCAAAACATGGTATCCATCCACAGACAGCTGTTTCGGGGTATTTGCCCCTCATCAGTGTGGAGTAGGAAACTGGCTATTAGGAGCAGTGTTCTGGATCACTGCGTTGAGAAACACGTGATGGTGTCTCCGCGGTGTTAGATGTTTTGATCTCCCCGAGGTCATTCATCCTTATGTTTATAGTCCTTTTACTAGGCACTGCTCCTAATAGCCAGTTTCCTACTCCACACTGATGAGGGGCAAATACCCAGAAACAGCTGTCTGTGGATGGATACCATGTTTTGGCATAGGTGGTTTTCCTTTATGGATGCTGCCCTTCCCATGGTTGTTCCTTCCAGGTGAAAGACCTGGCTATTTATTGCTTGCGTTGAGAAACACGTGATGGTGTCTCCGCAGCTTTTCTACATGCATTGACGGAGATGCAGGCAGGCGGACAGGGCTGATACTCTGGTAGGAACTGGTATACAGGGTGTATGGAAACAGGTTAGAACCTGTTCAGACTGGTGAATATAAACAAACAGGTAGAGACGTGAACGGCAAGTTGCTGAACAGAGGTAGAGCAAGAGCAAAGCAGAACCACAGGAGGCCGAGCCAAGAGCAGGAGGCGGAGCCAAGAGCAGAGAAGGCGGAGCAAAGAAGGAGGCGGAGCAGAGAGAGCCAAGAGCAGGAGGCGGAGCCAAGAGCAGGAGGCGGAGCCAAGAGCAGAGAAGGAGAAGGCGGAGCAAAGAAGGCCGAGCTAAGAGCAGAGAAGGCAAAGCTAAGAGCAGGAGGCGGAGCCACACACAGAAATGCAGGAGGCGGAGCCAAAAGCTGGAGGCAGAGCCACATGCAGAAACGCAGGAGGCGGATCCAAGAGACGTAGAACCGCAAGGAGCGGAGCCAGGTAGAACCGCAAGGAGCGGAGCGAGAGCTGAGCGGAGCCGCAAAGCAAAGCCGCAGAGTGCAGAGCTGAGAGCAAAGCTGAGAGATACAGAACCACAGGTTGTGGCAGAACTGAGCAGAGAGAAGCAGAGCCACAGACAGTGGCGAACAGAGCAGAAAGATAAGGTGGAGGTACACACAGCAGAGTGGGAAATGACAAAGAAGGAGCAGGAACGGACATAGACCAGAGTTCAGACAGGAACAGACACACAAACAGAACACAGATGAAGGCCTGCTAATTGCAGCCCTCTGAGACAGGAAACAGACACGACCTGGCAGCTCAGTAGCAAGTGCTAACTGGGGGAAATAGTTTGCTCAGGCAAACTCCAAAGGGTGAGGATGCCTTAAGTATCAGAGGGCTCAAGATTATTGGCCAGGGACACCTTAGGGAGGTGCACACAGTCTCAATAAGAATCCGGAGTTGCTGGCGCCGCCCCCCTATGCACACACAGCCAGGAAGTGTACACAGAGCAAGCCGCCATGGAGCACATGGCATGTAATAGGCAGGTGGGGAATGGAAGCCCATGCAGTGATGCCGGCAGGGTTGTTACACCTTCAACACTAAAAAAAAAGTTAGATGTAAACTATCAACAGCAATTCACCAGTGCAAGGTGTGAGCATATAAAAAGGAGAGGAGCATATAAAAAGGAGAGGAGCATATAAAAAGGAGAGGAGCGGCCAACACAGAACAGCCGAGACCATTCAGGACGAAAAACTTCAGGAAGGTGAAGCAGATCTAATAAGTGCAGGGGTTTGTGTAACCAGTTGCCTCGATCTTCTGGTTCTCACAAGGGGCAATATTACAGTATTTATATTCTTGTACACAGGGGCAGTATAACTGCTATAACACCATGTGCTGAAGGGCCTTTGGTAGTGAGGGCAGAGTATTATCGTACAGAATTTAATGATCGCCATACAATGAATTTTTTTTTTTTTATAACAGGCCACTACATGTTTTATTATTATGTGAATATATAGGGACACTTAGAAACATAAATATAAGACAAAACAACATAAAAACAAAATCCTTTTCACAACTCTTTAAACATCTGTATCTGAGGTGCAGTCCTCTCCCTCTCCTCTAGGGGCGCTCTTTCAATCAACTACCTCCTCTATAGTTCCGCTTATTTTAACAATCTAACCCTCCTAACAGAACTGGAAACTTTTTCTATGGAAGATGAAGCATTAAAACTGTAAAACCGGCAACTTAGCAGATAGATGGCGGCCTATAAAATATTCATTGGATATTCTCCGCCTCTAGGACCTCCACGATCAGTGCAGCAGAGGGCCTTTCTTTGGGGTCCTCACTCGAGCACATGAAAAACAGTTCTATGATCCGCTGATAGGAGTCGTCCAGCTCGTCCACGTTGAGCGCTGGCCGTGTCCCCAAGGCTTCGTAGTAGGCGTCCTCGTCAAAGTCGTCTTCATCGAACGAGTCCTCTGTGGACCGACAAAAAAAAAAAAAAAGGGATCAGAAAGTGACCAAGATCTGAGTGTCCTACACTGCCGGGTCCTGACAACACCCACCTTCATCACCGTTGTCGTTTTCTGGTGGCAGGTCGACATGAGGGATGGACAAGGTCATCATCTCCCATAGAGTCAAACCAAAGGCGTAGATGTCAGACTTATCGGAGATGACACCGAATTCTTCCAGAGCCTCCTTGGGTTTCCAGGATTCTGTGCCAACGTAATACGAGTCTGGATCACTCACTAAAAGCAAGGAAAAGTAATAGTGAAACGAGTACAGAAAGACTAGTCTGGTGAAAAGTAAGGAAGAGACACCTAGGAGTGAAACACGTATAGGAAGACGGGAACAGCTGAAGCCAAAAGCCTGTGGAGCCTCAGAATCAGGTTTGTAGGCTTTGGATGTCGGAATCGTGGCACGTTCGGGGAAGCGCTTGACTACAGTGGACATGCGTGGGACTTATTTTTCCTAATAAACTGATGAACGAGGGACAGTATCATGATTTTATTTCTCTCTCTAAGATTTTCAGGTTTCCATTTGTGCTTTTTATTTTTAAATAAACTTTTTTGTATTTTTAACGTTTCAGTACGGGGTTAGTAATAGGGGGCGTCTGATAGACACCTCCTTATTACAAACACCATGGCTTGATGCCAGCTGTGTGTTTAGACAAATCACGGCCAACGTCAACCCTCAAGCCCTATTAACCGGTTTGCCACCGCACCGGAGTAAATGAGGAAGAGCGGAGGCTAAGGGCCAAAATAGGCGCAACTAATGGGATGTGCCAATTCTGGGGCGGCTGCGGGTTGGTATTTTTAGTATGGGAAGCGCCCAATAACCAAGGACCTTCGCAGCCTGATAATATCAACCCCGCGGCAGTCTGCTTTACCTTTACTGGTTATCAAAAATAGGAGACCCCATGTTGTTTTTATCATTAATCAATAAGTATGTGATACGCTGAGTCGCTGACTATTTTGCAACTTTTCCCACCTACAAAGAATGGAGAGGTCGGTAATTTTTAGTGTAGGTACACTTCACCTGTGAAACGGAATCTAAAAGAAAATCCATAAAAACCATGTTGTAGGAGTTTAACTTAATTGCATTTTATTGCATGAAATAAGTATCTGATCACCGACCAGATAGATGTCCTGTAAATATTTAAATGACAAGCCCCTTACATATAATAAACTAGCACACTTTAGTCCCTTTCATGTGGCACTGAAAGGGTGTTTAGCCGTATATAACCAATTAAATTTATTAAAAATGGCATTATTTTTATTAACCAGCTGAAAGAAAGCAAACAGCTGGCGTTATTATTCTGGGAAAGGGCCATATCAGTGCAGCATCCCAGCCTATCAATATTAGCTCACAGCTGTCTTCGTAACGTTAACTGGTTATTAACTATGGGGGACCCCCAAAAAAATGACAGGATTCTCCTCCCCTGTTTTTAATAACCTGTAAAGGCAAAGCAGAAAGTTGCGGGCTGATATTAATAGGTTAGAAATCTCCATGGTTATTGTTCGCTTTCCAGACTAATAACACCAGCCCTCAACCACCCCAGAAATGGCGCATCAATTAGATTGCAAATTTTGGTGCTTAGCCTTTGCACTTCCCAATTGCCCTGGGGGGTTGGCAATCGGCATAAGGATTTTGAGCTGTGTAATGTCCGCTGACACCAAGGACAGGGGTTAGTAATGGAAGGGAATCTGTCAGACACACTCCTTTAATTGTAAAAAGCACTTTCCAACAATTACCCTCTTTTACCCATTTATGACCAAAAGTAAAAGTACGGTAATTCAAAGGGTCCGCCGTAATCCATATTATGGACGTCCCACGAGGCGGTGACCACTCACCATGGCCGCAGGAACACACAGAGGAGCGTGAGAACCCGGCTGCTGCAGTGACAAGCGGCGAGGTCATTAAGGTTACCGCAGGTCACGGCTGGCGGCTATCACGGTGACTAGTTTGAGCCTCTGAGGACAGTGTGTGAGCTGGCCAGCTGTGAAATGCTGTACCGGAGTTCCCAGCTGGCGGCTCATACAGATGTTACAGTGAGAACCGCCGGCTATGACCTGCGGGAATCTTAATGGCGCCACCGCCCAGGCTAATTACTGCCGCTGGTTCTCGCGCTTCTCTCAGTGTGTTCCATCAGCTGCGGTGAGCAATGTTACCGCTCATCACAGCCTCCAGATGTAGCAGAGTCGGGGATCGTTGTGGGACGTCCATATTATGGATTATGGCGGAACCTGTGGATTTTTTTTATTATTGCAATAAAAAAGGGTAAAAGGGGGTAATTGTCGGCAAGTGGTTTTTACAATTAAAGGACTTTTTCATGTGTTCATTTCTTTTGACTACGAGGTTAGTAATGGGGTGTCTGATAGACGACTTTCCATTACTGACCCCTGGGCTTGATATCAGCAAACATTACACAGCTGACATCAACCCCATTACCACAATTGCCACCGCACCAGGGCAAGGCATCTAAAAAGAATGTGCCATTTCTTGGGTGGCTGGGATTATTAGTATGGGGAGAGGCCAATACCATGGTCCATTCATGCCTATTAATATTAACCCCCAGCTGCCTGCTTTGCCTTAGCTTAATAAAAAAAAAATAGGGGGGAAGCCAGCATCATTTTTTGGGGGTCCCCCTTAAAAGAACCAGTAATTGCTAAACAGACAGCTGTGAGCTGATAATAGGTTGGGAAGGTCCATTGATTTTGGCCCCTTCCCAGAATAACACCAACAGATCACAGCTGTCTGCTATGCCTCAGCTGGTAATTATTAGCTAAATATAGACAGAAAACTACACGCACAAAGCACTGATTATATATCTCACTGACTTTTTTCTATCCTGAGGCTTCTGGCTGTGAATTTACTGTACTTGGCTGATGAATTGCCTCCTTTGAGAGGTGTGAGTAAAAATTAGATGGCACACGCATGGTTCGTGCGCTTTACGATTTTTCTTTTTTTCCGCATCCATTGACTTGCAATGGCGAGTGCGATCCGATTCTCGCAGACAATCGTTATGGCGATGTGGTGGTAGTGGGGGATGCTGTAATCTCCCCCAACTGGACAGGCCATACACTGCGACTGCGGGGTGGGGTTGGTTGCAGGTTCTCCATCTCCCAAGGAGGGACTCAATTTAAGAAAATGAACCCACAGTCCCCGAGTCCTCGCGTGGCCTCCTAACCTTCCACAATACTCACTGATCATGTTCTCATCCAGCGGCAGCGACACCCCAACGTCGCAGATTTTGATGGACTCGAAGTCGCCCTTGATAACTATGTTGGTGGATTTGATGTCTCCGTGCAGGATGTTTTTATCGTTGTGCAGGTACTGAAAAGGGAGAATAAGACGATACCATAGACTGTAGAACATAGGTACAGGCCCGACCTATGACAACCCCTACTGCGCAGTGAAGGTATGACAGGCAGAGGGGCGCTCTCATTTTCTGAGAACCTATATTTTCCGGTCACTGGGGTGGGATGAGCGCTTGTTCTTTACCGTACGAGTCAAGAAGATTTATATGAGTGGGAAAATGCCAAACTTTTCTTTTTCAAATTTCCATGGGGATCTTGAATCTGTAACTCCCGTTACATACTGCTATATATTATACACACACACACACACACACACAATACAATCATATAGCAGTATGTAGCTAAAATGAGGACCAGCATGGTCGCCATGTCAATTCATGTCATGTAGGATCTCTCCCCGTCAGCTGCAGCTACGTCCGCAGAAGACACCGGTCAGGAGAACAAGGACTTGGAACCAACAGTAAATACGAAAAAAAACGCAGACTTGGTGAGCGCTGCAGGAAGATTAGAATCCAATGCCAAGTATAAAATCCTTAGATTTAAGCCAACACGTTTCGTAGCCGATCTGGCCCCTTCCTCAGGCACATAACGACTGGATATTGCTCATGACCTTTATAGGGGTCATTGATGACTTCGTTTCACAATAAAAATTACATACATTTGAAAAAAACAGCACTTTTTATACTCACATTATTAGGTAAATTAGCTAAAAATTCTTATCAAATATTATAAATACATAAGAAACTGCATTTGACGTTCATGTCTAGCACAGAGTTCTAACATTCAATCTCATCGCTCTGATTACTGACAGGTTTGAGGGGTTCTGCTATGGGCACCAGTTTCACCCCAAATTACACCAATCTTTTCAATTCCTCCCACTTAGCCCAGTCCTCCCTACTGGTGGGCCACATCATCTTTTACAAAACGTTCATTGATGTTTTTTTTTTTTTTTTATATGGACAGGCACACTCCATAAGGCAGATCTTTTCATGAATAAGCTTAAAATGATAACCCTGGTGGTGGGGGGGAGGGCGGGGAAAAACTTTTTTTTCAAAATTTTCAGGACCAAAATAGAGTTTTTGAGAGGGAGAACAGGGCAAGATCATCACAAGTCGACATTTCAAAAAAAAAAAAAAAAATGTGTGACGTTAACAGTTACCTGGAGCTCTCGAGTGAACATTATCCAAAATGCATCCACAATGTTCCTTATGGACAGTATAGACGCATCAGAAAAAAACTGCACATGTGATGGCGATTTTGAAAAGAAGTCAAAGTTTTACAAAAAAGATTTGAAGACAAATAATACCTCCCCCCAAGTATAATGGCCAATATCCTGTCATGCACGTGAGGAAGGGGCCATAATGGCTGCGAAACGCATAGTCTGAATAAAAGGATTTTATACTTAGCATTGCATTCTCATCTTCCTGGCAGCACACACCAAGTCTGTTTTTTCTCTAGTATTCATGGTCACACCTCGTAGGACAGAGTAGGTTTAATGCCGCTGAAATGCTTGACAACGGCATTTAAATTTTTGTCAGCAATGATCAGAGCTCAGCTCCGGTTGCTGCTGTAACAGGCAGATGGCGGTTGCATGACAGCTCGTGAGCTGACGCCATACCCCCCCAACCTCCTACATGACAGACATATCAGTCATTGGGCTTTCAGGGGTCATGCAGCCAATCTCCTTCTCCGTGTAACAGGAACAGTAGACCATATATTGGGCAGCTGTAAGACGGTAGAGGGATGATTGGTGCACTACAACAGAGTGGGAGCATTTATCCTTCAACTACAGTGTGGGGGAGAGGGTTATTTTCCTCTAATTTAACGACGTCAGAAACTAAAAATTAATCTCTGCAAACGCGCTTTATAAGGAATTTTGGCCATTTTCTTCTGCATCCTCTATGCATCACCGTACATAGTGAGGGATCAGTGACTCGTTTGTGAGCTCCTTCTGTGGCCTGTATGAGAGCCAGGGGTCCGCGGCTACCAAACTAAACACCAGTGTCTCGCAAATCTTTTTGTTCACCCCTGGTCAGTACCGCTCGGTCTCTCTTCCACCCAGAACCATCTACTGTGAGGATTTAGACTTGGTCAGAATTCATCACAGAAGATAGTTCAGGAGAAGGTAGATGAGCCTTACGGACCAAGGGGAGAAGCTCACTGATGGATTCACTGGTCCCGCACCCTGAGCCTTCTATGTACTGTGATACATAGAGGATGCAGAAGACAAACAGTGCAAAATATTCATAGGAAGGTACTTTGGCAAAAATGATAATAAAAGAAAAGAAATACATGAATTTCGGTTACAAAAAGACCAAGTTTCTGCAGCTTTCATTTAGGGACAGGAAATTAAAAGGGCCTCATGTGGCCCCCAACTACATGATCCTGGTGGCCACGGGTTGATGACCTGTTACCAGTCATTGCAGCTTCCCTTTTATTACAAGGGGTCCCATTCTTTAGGGTAAAGCTATGACATCGTACCTTCAGCCCCCGCGCCATGCTCAGGGCCACCTTAAGAATGGTGTGGGCAGGGAACGGGCCCAGTTTCTTCTCGCTTCTCTCCTCTATCAGGTTGTTCAGCGACTTCTCTCCGCCGTACTCCATGGCGAGGCAGAGGCTGCCATCTTTGGCCTTGGTCAGGCCTCTGTAACCTGAGAAGGATAGGTGATACAACCTGTGAGTGAGTCACTGCATGTAAGGATGTGTTCACACCAGACAGCTTTTATTTTTTGGAAGTGTGATGACCCCTTTTGGCCGACACCAGAAAACAACCCACAGGATCAGAAAAAATGTGAACATTGGTAGACAAGTCCTGAAAAATCAGGGTTCAATGACAACAGCAGCATCTAAGTGGTCAGACGGCCCATCATCAGCCTCCTGGTGACCGGCGGCAGGGGAGGCCGGGGACTGAGCATCGCCACCTTTCCCAACACTTTGTTGTAGGAACGGTATATCTCGGCCTCTACGGCTGACACAGTATCCCACATCCGGTCCCATCTCCCCTGAAGAATGGTAGATGAAGCGCATCGGACACCTTTCTAATCGATCCTTGGGAAATGTGTCTTTCCTACAACGACGATCCCCCCTTTGTCTTTCCCATACAAGGGATCATCTGACCCGGACCACTATCAGGACAGCGCCAGGACCGGCTGAGATTGGTTTCTCTAATTTACGGCACATTACTACTGATTAGTGCAATCCCGTAGCAAGGCGATAACCGCTCATCAGGTCATTTATGGGATTATTGTACTGATTGTCAACCTCTGGCTGTTCTATCAGATTATAGCAAAACCTACAGGTTATTACTTCTTCCCGGGTGAATCCTAAAACCAAAAGGAAACAAGGCGAAGATGATGGACCCATCAACAGCAGTGTTCTACTCACCAACAATGTTGGGGTGTTGTAGGTTTTTCAGAATTCTGGCCTCATTATTCAGTCTCGACTCATAGAGGCTCTTACTGGACTTGTCACACTGTTTATTCACCTTCTTTACCGCCCAAGGGGAATGAGATAAACCTTTCGGTGATCTACCAAAAAACAAAATGCTTATTCTCTAGAGCTGAACTCACTATTCTGCTGGTGCACTCACTGTGTACGTACATTACATTACTGATCCTGAGTTACATCCTGTATTATACCCCAGAGCTGCACTCACTATTCTGCTGGTGCAGTCACTGTGTACATACATTACTGATCCTGAGTTACATCCTGTATTATACCCCAGAGCTGCACTCACTATTCTGCTGGTGCAGTCACTGTGTACATACATTACTGATCCTGAGTTACATCCTGTATTATACCTCAGAGCTGCACTCACTATTCTGCTGGTGCAGTCACTGTGTACATACATTACATTACTGATCCTGAGTTACATCCTGTATTATACCTCAGAGCTGCACTCACTATTCTGCTGGTGCAGTCACTGTGTACATACATTACTGCTCCTGAGTTACATCCTGCATTATACTCCAGAGCTGCACTCACTATTCTGCTGGTGCAGTCACTGTGTACATACATTATATTACTGATCCTGAGTTACATCCTGTATTATACCTCAGAGCTGCACTCACTATTCTGCTGGTGCAGTCACTGTGTGCATACATTACATTACTGATCCTGAGTTACATCCTGTATTATACCTCAGAGCTGCACTCACTATTCTGCTGGTGCAGTCACTGTGTACATACATTACATTACTGATCCTGAGTTACATCCTGTATTATCCTCCAGAGCTGCACTCACTATTCTGCTGGTGCAGTCACTGTGTACATACATTACATTACTGATCCTGAGTTACATCCTGTATTATACCCCAGAGCTGCACTCACTATTCTGCTGGTGCAGTCACTGTGTACATACATTACATTACTGATCCCGAGTTACATCCTGTATTATACCCCAGAGCTGCACTCACTATTCTGCTGGTGCAGTCACTGTGTACATACATTACATTACTGATCCTGAGTTATATCCTGTATTATGCTGCAGAGCTGCACTCACTATTCTGCTGGTGCAGTCACTGTGTACATACATTACATTACTGATCCTGAGTTACATCCTGTATTATACTCCAGAGCTGCACTCACTATTCTGCTGGTGCAGTCACTGTGTAAGTACATTACTCTGTATATATATGTAGTGACTCCACCAGCAGAATAGTGAGTGCAGCTCTGGATGGGCAGCTTATGCAGTGGACTTCACCTTTTCATGAGATAGACGGTGACTCCAGTGCCGTAACCAAACTTCTTCATGAATGGTGAGGCTGGGACGGCAAATGAGGGGGACTGTGCGGAGGGCCCTGCAATAGAGGAACACAGCAGCTGTGTTAGAAGATCACAGTCGGTAGATATGATGCCGCTCTGCCCGCTGTAGTTACTGTTATGTTACGCTTTCTACTAGGGTTGGCAATATTACAAAAAAAAAAAAAAAAAACTCAAGGGTTTTTAAGGTTGTAAACCATACTCCATTTAAATATAAATTTGCGCTCCCGGCGGTGTCGGTCAGGTGCTGATATCACAAAACGCCAGAAGAATCTGAAGCAGCACAAGTGTCACACGATAAAGGCCGCGGTGATGACAACAATGAAACCCGTCACACAGGAAAAATGCTGTGGATTATCAGTCACCTGATGCCCTGGGATCACTGAGGGCCCCGGACACCGGCAGGGGCCCAGGGAAAAGTTTACACAGCAAGAAAACAGGAAGAAAAAAATCCACCCCAAAAGCTGCCGGACTCGCTATGGACTTGTCAGGCCGACTTCCAGTCTTCTGTGGATTTGCTGTGGGGACTTTTCACCACACAAGTAATAGCCGTGACCCCCCAGGGGTGGGCCGAGAACCAAACAGGGGGCAACAGCGGCCTCATTACATGTTATAGAGGAGTCACAGGCCAGAGCGGACGGAGAGGGGCGGGAAAGGGTTAACCCAGGTGGGGCCACGTCCGTCACTATGGGGCCGAGCGAGACAGAAGCATCATATGGCCGACATATATAAGAGGGTCTTCACAAAGAAAGGTGAGAGGTCACCCCCCCACTGTACGACGCCCCCACCCCCAATAATACACCCCCGGTATAATACACCCCCATCACTGTACGACGCCCCCACCCCCAATAATACACCGCCATCACTGTACAACACCCCCACCCCCCGGTATAATACACCCCCGTCACTGTACAACACCCCCACCCCCCGTATAATACACCCCGTCACTGTACGACACCCCCACCCCCCCGTATAATACACCCCCGTCACTGTACGACGCCCCCACCCCCGTATAATACACCCCGTCACTGTACGACACCCCCACCCCCCGGTATAATACACCTCCGTCACTGTACGACGCCCCCACCCCCCAGTATAATACACCCCCCATCACTGTACGACGCCCCCACCCCCCGGTATAATACACCCATCACTGTACGACGCCCCCACCCCCCGGTATAATACACCCCCATCACTGTACGACGCCCCCACCCCCCGGTATAATACACCCCCCATCACTGTACGACGCCCCCACCCCCCGGTATAATACACCCCCCATCACTGTACGACGCCCCCACCCCCCAGTACAATACACCCCCCATCACTGTACGACGCCCCCACCCCCCGGTATAATACACCCATCACTGTACGACGCCCCCACCCCCCGGTATAATACACCCCCATCACTGTACGACGCCCCCACCCCCCGGTATAATACACCCCCCATCACTGTACGACGCCCCCACCCCCCGGTATAATACACCCCCCATCACTGTACGACGCCCCCACCCCCAATAATACACCCCCGTCACTGTACGACGCCCCCACCCCCCGGTATAATACACCTCCGTCACTGTACGACGCCCCCACCCCCCAGTATAATACACCCCCCGTCACTGTACGACGCCCCCACCCCCCGGTATAATACACCCCCCATCACTGTACGACGCCCCCACCCCCCGGTATAATACACCCATCACTGTACGACGCCCCCACCCCCCGGTATAATACACCCCCATCACTGTACGACGCCCCCACCCCCCGGTATAATACACCCCCCATCACTGTACGACGCCCCCACCCCCAATAATACACCCCCGTCACTGTACGACGCCCCCACCCCCCGGTATAATACACCTCCGTCACTGTACGACGCCCCCACCCCCCAGTATAATACACCCCCCGTCACTGTACGACGCCCCCACCCCCCGGTATAATACACCTCCGTCACTGTACGACGCCCCCACCCCCCAGTATAATACACCCCCCATCACTGTACGACGCCCCCACCCCCCGGTATAATACACCCATCACTGTACGACGCCCCCACCCCCCGGTATAATACACCCCCATCACTGTACGACGCCCCCACCCCCCGGTATAATACACCCCCCATCACTGTACGACGCCCCCACCCCCCGGTATAATACACCCCCCATCACTGTACGACGCCCCCACCCCCAATAATACACCCCCGTCACTGTACGACGCCCCCACCCCCCGGTATAATACACCTCCGTCACTGTACGACGCCCCCACCCCCCAGTATAATACACCCCCCGTCACTGTACGACGCCCCCACCCCCCGGTATAATACACCTCCGTCACTGTACGACGCCCCCACCCCCCAGTATAATACACCCCCCATCACTGTACGACGCCCCCACCCCCCGGTATAATACACCCATCACTGTACGACGCCCCCACCCCCCGGTATAATACACCCCCATCACTGTACGACGCCCCCACCCCCCGGTATAATACACCCCCCATCACTGTACGACGCCCCCACCCCCCGGTATAATACACCCCCCATCACTGTACGACACCCCCACCCCCCGGTATAATACACCCCCCATCACTGTACGACACCCCCACCCCCCGGTATAATACACCCCCATCACTGTACGACACCCCCACCCCCCGGTATAATACACCCCCGTCACTGTACGACGCCCCCACCCCCCGGTATAATACACCCCCCCATCACTGTACGACGCCCCCACCCCCCAGTATAATACACCCCCATCACTGTACGACACCCCCACCCCCCAGTATAATACACCCCATCACTGTACGACGCCCCCACCCCCCAGTATAATACACCCCCCATCACTGTACGACGCCCCCACCCCCCGGTATAATACACCCCCCGGTATAATACACCCCCCATCACTGTACGACGCCCCCACCCCCCGGTATAATACACCCCCGTCACTGTACGACGCCCCCACCCCCCGGTATAATACACCCCCGTCATTGTACGACGCCCCCATGTACGACGCCCCCACCCCCCGGTATAATACACCCCCGTCACTGTACGACGCCCCCACCCCCCAGTATAATACACCCCCGTCACTGTACGACGCCCCCACCCCCCAGTATAATACACCCCCCCATCACTGTACGACGCCCCCACCCCCCAGTATAATACACCCCCCATCACTGTACGACGCCCCCACCCCCCGGTATAATACACCCCCCATCACTGTACGACGCCCCCACCCCCCGGTATAATACACCCCCCATCACTGTACGACGCCCCCACCCCCCGGTATAATACACCCCCATCACTGTACGACACCCCCACCCCCCGGTATAATACACCCCCATCACTGTACGACGCCCCCACCCCCCGGTATAATACACCCCCGTCACTGTACGACGCCCCCACCCCCCGGTATAATACACCCCCATCACTGTACGACACCCCCACCCCCCGGTATAATACACCCCCCATCACTGTACGACGCCCCCACCCCCCGGTATAATACACCCCCGTCACTGTACGACGCCCCCACCCCCCGGTATAATACACCCCCATCACTGTACGACACCCCCACCCCCCGGTATAATACACCCCCATCACTGTACGACACCCCCACCCCCCGGTATAATACACCCCCATCACTGTACGACGCCCCCACCCCCCGGTATAATACACCCCCGTCACTGTACGACGCCCCCACCCCCCGGTATAATACACCCCCATCACTGTACGACACCCCCACCCCCCGGTATAATACACCCCCCATCACTGTACGACGCCCCCACCCCCCGGTATAATACACATAACTGTGATTTCATACCTCGCCCTTCATATATAACTGATGACATCACACAGCCCACACCACAGAGTGACGCCCCTGTTATACAGCTATAACGGCCCCCGCCCGCACACGCTGATCCCCCGGGGTCCCGCTCTCACCGAGGCTCCTGCCCCTCTCCACCTTACGGGGGGTCTTGAAGCTGCTTTCTGCCTTCTCCATCTTCTCCGTTTCTGCCGTTACACACGGACTGCTCCCGCCACACAATTCAAACCGAAGCGAGCGCGCTCCCGAACCTGACGTCACCCAGAGCGACAAGCGTGCGCGTATAACGTCTCAGAGCGCGCACGTAGTGACGTCACCGCCAGCATGCATTGCGGCAAAGAAGGAGGAGGGAGGGGCTCTGTGTGATAGCAATATGCTGAGCCGTGTATCTAATCCTGTGTGATACTGACTGCTGAGCCGCGTATCTAATCCTCTCCTGTGTGATACTGTCTGCTGAGCCGCGTATCTAATCCTCTCCTGTGTGATACTGACTGCTGAGCCGTGTATCTAATCCTCTCCTGTGTGATACTGTCTGCTGAGCCGTGTATCTAATCCTCTCCTGTGTGATACTGACTGCTGAGCCGTGTATCTAATCCTCTCCTGTGTGATACTGACTGCTGAGCCGCGTATCTAATCCTCTCCTGTGTGATACTGTCTGCTGAGCCGCGTATCTAATCCTCTCCTGTGTGATACTGACTGCTGAGCCGTGTATCTAATCCTCTCCTGTGTGATACTGACTGCTGAGCCATGTATCTAAACCTCTCCTGTGTGATACTGTCTGCTGAGCCGTGTATCTAATCCTATCCTGTGTGATACTGACTGCTGATCCGTGTATCTAATCCTCTCCTGTGTGATACTGACTGCTGAGCCGTGTATCTAATCCTATCCTGTGTCATACTGACTGCTGATCCGTGTATCTAATCCTATCCTGTGTGATACTGTCTGCTGATCCGTGTATCTAATCCTATCCTGTGTCATACTGACTGCTGATCCGTGTATCTAATCCTATCCTGTGTGATACTGACTGCTGAGCCGTGTATCTAATCCTATCCTGTGTCATACTGACTGCTGATCCGTGTATCTAATCCTATCCTGTGTCATACTGACTGCTGATCCGTGTATCTAATCCTATCCTGTGTGATACTGACTGCTGAGCCGTGTATCTAATCCTCTCCTGTGTCATACTGACTGCTGATCCGTGTATCTAATCCTATCCTGTGTGATACTGACTGCTGAGCCGTGTATCTAATCCCATCCTGTGTGATACTGTCTGCTGAGCTGTGTATCTAATCCTGTGTGATACTGACTGCTGAGCCGCGTATCTAATCCTCTCCTGTGTCATACTGACTGCTGATCCGTGTATCTAATCCTATCCTGTGTGATACTGACTGCTGAGCCGTGTATCTAATCCTGTGTGATACTGACTGCTGAGCCGCGTATCTAATCCTCTCCTGTGTGATACTGTCTGCTGAGCCGCGTATCTAATCCTCTCCTGTGTGATACTGACTGCTGAGCCGTGTATCTAATCCTCTCCTGTGTGATACTGACTGCTGAGCCGTGTATCTAATCCTCTCCTGTGTGATACTGACTGCTGAGCCGTGTATCTAATCCTCTCCTGTGTGATACTGACTGCTGAGCCATGTATCTAAACCTCTCCTGTGTGATACTGTCTGCTGAGCCGTGTATCTAATCCTATCCTGTGTCATACTGACTGCTGATCCGTGCATCTAATCCTATCCTGTGTGATACTGACTGCTGAGCTGTGTATCTAAACCTCTCCTGTGTGATACTGACTGCTGAGCCGTGTATCTAATCCTCTCCTGTGTGATACTGACTGCTGAGCCGTGTATCTAATCCTCTCCTGTGTGATACTGTCTGCTGAGCCGTGTATCTAATCCTCTCCTGTGTGATACTGACTGCTGAGCCGTGTATCTAATCCTATCCTGTGTGATACTGACTGCTGAGCCGTGTATCTAATCCTATCCTGTGTGATACTGACTGCTGAGCCGTGTATCTAATCCTATCCTGTGTGATACTGACTGCTGATCCGTGTATGTAATCCTATCCTGTGTGATACTGTCTGCTGAGCCGTGTATCTAATCCTATCCTGTGTGATACTGACTGCTGAGCCGTGTATCTAATCCTCTCCTGTGTGATACTGTCTGCTGAGCCGTGTATCTAATCCTCTCCTGTGTGATACTGTCTGCTGAGCCGTGTATCTAATCCTATCCTGTGTGATACTGAATGCTGAGCCGTGTATCTAATCCTGTGTGATACTGACTGCTGAGACGTGTATCTAATCCTCTCCTGTGTGATACTGACTGCTGAGCCGTGTATCTAATCCTATCCTATGTGATACTGACTAATGAACCGTGTATCTAATCCTATCCTGTGTGATACTGACTGCTGAGCCGTGTATCTAATCCTGTGTGATACTGAATGCTGATCCGTGTATCTAATCCTATCCTGTGTGATACTGTCTGCTGAGCCGTGTATCTAATCCTATCCTGTGTGATACTGTCTGCTGAGCCGTGTATCTAATCCTCTCCTGTGTGATACTGACTGCTGAGCCGTGTATCTAATCCTCTCCTGTGTGATACTGACTGCTGAGCTGTGTATCTAATCCTATCCTGTGTGATACTGACTGCTGAGCCGTGTATCTAATCCTCTCCTGTGTGATACTGACTGCTGAGCTGTGCATCTAATCCTCTCCTGTGTGATACTGACTGCTGAGCCGTGTATCTAATCCTATCCTGTGTGATACTGACTGATGAGCCGTGTATCTAATCCTATCCTGTGTGATACTGACTGATGAGCCGTGTATCTAATCCTCTCCTGTGTCATACTGACTGCTGATCCGTGTATGTAATCCTATCCTGTGTGATACTGACTGCTGAGCCGTGTATCTAATCCCATCCTGTGTGATACTGTCTGCTGAGCTGTGTATCTAATCCTCTCCTGTGTGATACTGACTGCTGATCCGTGTATCTAAGGCCGGCGTCACACTTGCGAGTTTTACGGACGTAAGAGCGCAGAAACTACGTCCATAAAACTCGCAAAAAATACGGCACAATTATTCTCTATGCCCCTGCTCCTATCTGCCGTATTTAACTGATCAGTATTATACGGCTTTCTACGGCCGTAGAAAATCGCAGCATGCTGCGTTTGTCACCGTATTGCGCAAATAAAACGCCAATGAAAGTCTATGGAAGCCCCAAAAATACGGATCACACACGGACCAGCAGTGTGACTTGCGAGGAATACGCAGCGGTGTTAGAGAGAAAAGCCGGTAATTCAGTGCGGTGTACAGTAAAATCACACTGACAGCTTACATTAGAATAGGTAGAATAAATATGTACACGTAGAATAGGTATATATATATATACTAGCTATTGAACCCGTTCTACGCCCGGGTGGCGAGCATTTATATTGGTATATTGTCTCCATCCTGGTATGTGCTGCTCCATCCTGCGTCCCCATCCTGTCATGTGCTGCTCCATCCTGCGTTCCCCTTCCTGTCATGCGCTGCTCCCATCCTGCGTCCCCATCCTGTGATGCGCTGCTCCCATCCTGCGTCCCCATCCTGTGATGCGCTGCTCCCATCCTGTGATGCGCTGCTCCCATCCTGCGTCCCCATCCTGTCATGCGCTGCTCCATCATGCGTCCCCATCCTGTCATGCGCTGCTCCATCCTGCGTCCCCATCCTTATGTGCTGCTGCATCCTGCGTCCCCATCCTTTTGTGCTGCTGCATCCTGCGTCCCCATCCTTATGTGCTGCTGCATCCTGCGTCCCCATCCTTATGTGCTGCTGCATCCTGCGTCCCCATCCTTATGTGCTGCTGCATCCTGCGTCCCCATCCTTATGTGCTGCTCCATCCTGCGTCCCCATCCTTATGTGCTGCTCCATCCTGCGTCCCCATCCTGTCATGTGCTGCTCCATCCTGCGTCCCCATCCTTATGTGCTGCTCCATCCTGCGTCCCCATCCTTATGTACTGCTGCATCCTGCGTCCCCATCCTTATGTGCTGCTGCATCCTGCGTCCCCATCCTTATGTTCATGCTGCATCCTGCGTCCCCATCCTTATGTGCTGCTGCATCCTGCGTCCCCATCCTTATGTGCTGCTGCATCCTGCGTCCCCATCCTTATGCGCTGCTCCATCCTGCGTCCCCATCCTTATGTGCTGCTGCATCCTGCGTCCCCATCCTTATGTTCATGCTGCATCCTGCGTCCCCATCCTTATGTGCTGCTGCATCCTGCGTCCCCATCCTTATGTTCATGCTGCATCCTGCGTCCCCATCCTTATGTGCTGCTGCATCCTGCGTCCCCATCCTTATGTGCTGCTGCATCCTGCATCCCCATCCTTATGTTCATGCTGCATCCTGCGTCCCCATCCTTATGTTCATGCTGCATCCTGCGTCCCCATCCTTATGTTCATGCTGCATCCTGCGTCCCCATCCTTATGTGCTGCTCCATCCTGCGTCCCCATCCTTATGTGCTGCTCCATCCTGCGTCCCCATCCTTATGTGCTGCTGCATCCTGCGTCCCCATCCTTATGTGCTGCTCCCATCCTGCGTCCCCATCCTTATGTTCATGCTGCATCCTGCGTCCCCATCCTTATGTTCATGCTGCATCCTGCGTCCCCATCCTTATGTGCTGCTGCATCCTGCGTCCCCATCCTTATGTGCTGCTCCCATCCTGCGTCCCCATCCTTATGTTCATGCTGCATCCTGCGTCCCCATCCTTATGTGCTGCTGCATCCTGCGTCCCCATCCTTATGTTCATGCTGCATCCTGCGTCCCCATCCTTATGTTCATGCTGCATCCTGCGTCCCCATCCTTATGTTCATGCTGCATCCTGCGTCCCCATCCTTATGTGCTGCTCCATCCTGCGTCCCCATCCTTATGTGCTGCTCCATCCTGCGTCCCCATCCTTATGTGCTGCTCCCATCCTGCGTCCCCATCCTTATGTGCTGCTCCATCCTGCGTCCCCATCCTTATGTGCTGCTCCATCCTGCGTCACCATCCTTATGTGCTGCTCCATCCTGCGTCCCCATCCTTATGTGCTGCTCCCATCCTGCGTCCCCATCCTTATGTGCTGCTCCATCCTGCGTCCCCATCCTTATGTGCTGCTCCATCCTGCGTCCCCATCCTTATGTGCTGCTCCATCCTGCGTCCCCATCCTTATGTGCTGCTCCATCCTGCGTCCCCATCCTTATGTACTGCTGCATCCTGCGTCCCCATCCTTATGTGCTGCTCCATCCTGCGTCTCCATCCTTATGTGCTGCTCCATCCTGCGTCCCCATTCTTATGTGCTGCTCCATCCTGCGTCCCCATCCTTATGTGCTGCTCCATCCTGCGTCCCCATCCTTATGTGCTGCTCCATCCTGCGTCCCCATCCTTATGTGCTGCTCCATCCTGCGTCCCCATCCTTATGTGCTGCTCCATCCTGCGTCCCCATCCTTATGTGCTGCTCCATCCTGCGTCCCCATCCTTATGTGCTGCTCCATCCTGCGTCCCCATCCTTATGTGCTGCTCCATCCTGCGTCCCCATCCTTATGTGCTGCTCCCATCCTGCGTCCCCATCCTTATGTGCTGCTCCATCCTGCGTCCCCATCCTGTTATGTGCTGCTCCATCCTGCGTCCCCATCCTTATGTGCTGCTCCATCCTGCGTCCCCATCCTTATGTGCTGCTCCCATCCTGCGTCCCCATCCTTATGTTCATGCTGCATCCTGCGTCCCCATCCTTATGTGCTCCTCCATCCTGCATCCCCATCCTTATGTGCTGCTCCATCCTGCGTCCCCATCCTTATGTGCTGCTCCATCCTGCGTCCCCATCCTGTTATGTGCTGCTCCATCCTGCGTCCCCATCCTTATGTGCTGCTCCATCCTGCGTCCCCATCCTTATGTGCTGCTCCATCCTGCGTCCCCATACTGTTATGTGCTGCTCCATCCTGCGTCCCCATCCTTATGTGCTGCTCCATTCTGCGTCCCCATCCTTATGTGCTCCTCCATCCTGCGTCCCCATCCTTATGTGCTGCTCCATCCTGCGTCCCCATCCTTATGTGCTCCTCCATCCTGCGTCCCCATCCTTATGTCCTGCTCTATCCTGCGTCCCCATACTGTTATGTGCTGCTCCATCCTGCGTCCCCATCCTTATGTGCTCCTCCATCCTGCGTCCCCATCCTTATGTCCTGCTCCATCCTGCGTCCCCATACTGTTATGTGCTGCTCCATTCTGCGTCCCCATACTGTTATGTGCTGCTCCATCCTGCGTCCCCATCCTTATGTGCTGCTCCATCCTGCGTCCCCATCCTTATGTGCTCCTCCATCCTGCGTCCCCATCCTTATGTGCTCCTCCATCCTGCGTCCCCATCCTTATGTGCTCCTCCATCCTGCGTCCCCATCCTTATGTGCTGCTCCATCCTGCGTCCCCATCCTGTTATGTGCTGCTCCATCCTGCGTCCCCATCCTGTTATGTGCTGCTCCATCCTGCGTCCCCATCCTTATGTGCTGCTCCATCCTGCGTCCCCATCCTGTTATGTGCTGCTCCATCCTGCGTCCCCATCCTTATGTGCTGCTCCATCCTGCGTCCCCATCCTTATGTGCTGCTCCATCCTGCGTCCCCATCCTTATGTGCTGCTCCATCCTGCGTCCCCATCCTTATGTGCTGCTCCATCCTGCGTCCCCATCCTTATGTGCTGCTCCATCCTGCGTCCCCATCCTTATGTGCTGCTCCATCCTGCGTCCCCATCCTTATGTGCTGCTCCATCCTGCGTCCCCATCCTTGTGCTGCTCCCATCCTGCGTCCCCATACTGCCTCTGACCCGCTCGGCGCCGAGTGCTGGGGGGCCTGAGCAGGCGGGGACACCGGCGCGCTGTGGGGTTCAGGTGCCGGTATCGCCGCCAGCTCAGGCCCCCCCAGCACTTACTATAATCACCTGTCCGGCGTTCCATCGCTGAGTGGCGCCATCTTCCCGGTCTCCTGGCTGTGACTGTTCAGTCAGAGGGCGGCGCCGGCGCGCATTAAGCGCGTCATCGGGCCCTCTGAACTGAAGGTCACAGACCGAAGACCGGGAAGATGGCGGCGCTCAGCGATGGAACGGGGACAGGTGAATATGGCCGATACTCACCCTCCTGGCGGTCCCTGCTTCTGTGGTGGAGATCGCGGTGTGTGTTCAATGTGAACGCACACCGCGATCTCCCGGGATCGTCGCTCTGTGAGGCCCAGACTGCGCCAGCGCTTGCGCTTGCGCAGTCTATAGAGGCTTCGGACAGAGTGACGCTCCCAGCGTTATATTATAGATGTCAGTGAGACACATATATGTACATATATTCTTACTTCATACAGCCGCGATATAGCAGAAGGCCGGTAATTCAATTACCGGCTTTTTCTTTCTCCTTCCTAAAACCCGACATGATTTGAGACATGGTTTACATACAGTAAACCATGTCTTCTCTCCCTTTTTTTTGCAGATTCCACACTACTAATGTCAGTAGTGTGTATCTGCAAAATTTGGCCGTTCTAGCTCTTAAAATAAAGGGTTAAATGGCGGAAAAAATTGGCGTGGGCTCCCGCGCAATTTTCTCCGCCAGAGTAGTAAAGCCAGTGACTGAGGGCAGATATTAATAGCCTGGAGAGGGTCCATGGTTATTGGCCCCCCCCCTGGCTAAAAACATCTGCCCCCAGCCACCCCAGAAAAGGCACATCTGGAAGATGCGCCTATTCTGGCACTTGGCCACTCTCTTCCCATTCCCGTGTAGCGGTGGGATATGGGGTAATGAAGGGTTAATGCCACCTTGCTATTGTAAGGTGACATTAAGCCTAATTAATAATGGAAAGGCGTCAATTATGACACCTATCCATTATTAACCAATTGTAGTAAAGGGTTAAATAAAACACAAACACATTATTTAAAGTTATTTTAATGAAATAAAAACAATGGTTGTTGGAGTATTTTATTCTACGCCCAATCCAGTCACTGAAGACCCTCGTTCTGTAAGTAAAAAAACATAATAAACCAACAATATCCTTACCCTCCGCAGATCTGTAACGTCTAACGATGTAAATCCTTCTGAAGGGGTTAAAACATTTTGCAGCAAGGAGTTCCGCTAATGCACGCTGCTCCTCGCTGCAAAACCCCGGGGAATGAGGCTAAATATAGATCAATGAGCTATATTTAGCTTCATTTGCGGTGAGGCGCCCTCTGCTGGCTGTTCATAGATCGTGGGAAATTACCTAGAAAGCTCCCAGGCTCGAGATCATAAGAGGACAACCAGCAGAGGGCGCCATTTAACCCTTTATTTTAAGAGCTAGAACGGCCAAATTTTGCAGATACACACTACTGACATTAGTAGTGTGGAATCTGCAAAAAAAATGGAGAGAAGACATGGTTTACTGTATGTAAACCATGTCTCAAATTATGTCGGGTTTTAGGAAGGAGAAAGAAAAAGCCGGTAATTGAATTACGGGCTTTCAAGCTGTATAGCGCTGGAAATAATATTAATATATATACATATATGTGTCTACTGACATATATATATATATATATATATATATATATATATATAGACAGTATATATATATTTTTTTTTCTTTTTGGGACACATGGATCATTTCTATAGCGGTATGTTGGTTTTGCAAGCCTGCGAGAAAACCACGCAGTACGGATGCCATACGGATTACATACGGAGGATGCCATGCGCAAAAAACGCTGACACACCCTGCCTACGGAGGAGCTACGGACCACTATTTTCGGGACTTTTCAGCGTATTACGGCCGTAATATACGGACCGTATTGTTTTACGCTGTGTGTGACGCCAGCCTAATCCTCTCCTGTGTGATACTGACTGCTGAGCCGTGTATCTAATCCTCTCCTGTGTGATACTGACTGCTGAGCCGTGTATCTAATCCTCTCCTCTGTGATACTGACTTCTGAGCTGTGTATCTAATCCTCTCCTGTGTGATACTGACTGCTGAGCCGTGTATCTAATCCTCTCCTGTGTGATACTGACTGCTGAGCCGTGTATCTAATCCTATCCTGTGTGATACTGACTGCTGAGCCGTGTATCTAATCCTCTCCTGTGTGATACTGACTGCTGAGCCGTGTATCTAATCCTGTGTGATACTGAATGCTGATCCGTGTATCTAATCCTCTCCTGTGTGATACTGAATGCTGATCCGTGTATCTAATCCTCTCCTGTGTGATACTGTCTGCTGAGCCGTGTATCTAATCCTCTCCTGTGTGATACTGACTGCTGAGCCGTGTATCTAATCCTGTGTGATACTGAATGCTGAGCCGTGTATCTAATCCTCTCCTGTGTGATATTGTCTGCTGAGCCGTGTATCTAATCCTGTGTGATACTGAATGCTGATCCGTGTATCTAATCCTCTCCTGTGTGATACTGACTGCTGAGCTGTGTATCTAATCCTATCCTGTGTGATACTGAATGCTGAGCTGTGTATCTAATCCTCTCCTGTGTGATACTATCTTCTGAGCCGTGTATCTAATCCTCTCCTGTGTGATACTGACTGCTGAGCTGTGTATCTAATCCTATCCTGTGTGATACTGTCTGCTGAGCCGTGTATCTAATCCTCTCCTGTGTGATACTGACTGCTGAGCTGTGTATCTAATCCTATCCTGTGTGATACTGACTGCTGAGCCGTGTATCTAATCCTATCCTGTGTGATACTGTCTGCTGAGCCGTGTATCTAATCCTCTCCTTTGTGATACTGACTGCTGAGCCGTGTATCTAATCCTATCCTGTGTGATACTGACTACTGAGCCGTGTATCTAATCCTATCCTGTGTGATACTGACTGCTGAGCCGTGTATCTAATCCTCTCCTGTGTGATACTGTCAGCTGAGCCGTGTATCTAATCCTCTCCTGTGTGATACTGACTGCTGAGCTGTGTATCTAATCCTCTCTTGTGTGATACTGACTGCTGAGCCGTGTATCTAATCCTCTCCTGTGTGATACTGAGTGCTGAGCTGTGTATCTAATCCTGTCCTTTGTGATACTGTGTGCTGAGCTGTGTATCTAATCCTCTCCTGTGTGATACTGACTGCTGAGCCGTGTATCTAATCCTATCCTGTGTGATACTGTCTGCTGAGCCGTGTATCTAATCCTCTCCTGTGTGATACTGACTGCTGAGCCGTGTATCTAATCCTCTCCTGTGTGATACTGACTGCTGAGCCGTGTATCTAATCCTATCCTGTGTGATACTGACTGCTGAGCCGTGTATCTAATCCTCTCCTGTGTGATACTGACTGCTGAGCCGTGTATCTAATCCTGTGTGATACTGAATGCTGATCCGTGTATCTAATCCTCTCCTGTGTGATACTGAATGCTGATCCGTGTATCTAATCCTCTCCTGTGTGATACTGTCTGCTGAGCCGTGTATCTAATCCTCTCCTGTGTGATACTGACTGCTGAGCCGTGTATCTAATCCTGTGTGATACTGAATGCTGAGCCGTGTATCTAATCCTCTCCTGTGTGATACTGTCTGCTGAGCCGTGTATCTAATCCTGTGTGATACTGAATGCTGATCCGTGTATCTAATCCTCTCCTGTGTGATACTGACTGCTGAGCTGTGTATCTAATCCTATCCTGTGTGATACTGAATGCTGAGCTGTGTATCTAATCCTCTCCTGTGTGATACTATCTTCTGAGCCGTGTATCTAATCCTCTCCTGTGTGATACTGACTGCTGAGCTGTGTATCTAATCCTATCCTGTGTGATACTGTCTGCTGAGCCGTGTATCTAATCCTCTCCTGTGTGATACTGACTGCTGAGCTGTGTATCTAATCCTATCCTGTGTGATACTGACTGCTGAGCCGTGTATCTAATCCTATCCTGTGTGATACTGACTGCTGAGCCGTGTATCTAATCCTATCCTGTGTGATACTGACTACTGAGCCGTGTATCTAATCCTATCCTGTGTGATACTGAATGCTGAGCTGTGTATCTAATCCTCTCCTGTGTGATACTATCTTCTGAGCCGTGTATCTAATCCTCTCCTGTGTGATACTGACTGCTGAGCTGTGTATCTAATCCTATCCTGTGTGATACTGTCTGCTGAGCCGTGTATCTAATCCTCTCCTGTGTGATACTGACTGCTGAGCTGTGTATCTAATCCTATCCTGTGTGATACTGACTGCTGAGCCGTGTATCTAATCCTATCCTGTGTGATACTGTCTGCTGAGCCGTGTATCTAATCCTATCCTGTGTGATACTGACTGCTGAGCCGTGTATCTAATCCTATCCTGTGTGATACTGACTACTGAGCCGTGTATCTAATCCTATCCTGTGTGATACTGACTGCTGAGCCGTGTATCTAATCCTCTCCTGTGTGATACTGTCAGCTGAGCCGTGTATCTAATCCTCTCCTGTGTGATACTGACTGCTGAGCTGTGTATCTAATCCTCTCTTGTGTGATACTGAGTGCTGAGCCGTGTATCTAATCCTCTCCTGTGTGATACTGAGTGCTGAGCTGTGTATCTAATCCTGTCCTTTGTGATACTGTGTGCTGAGCTGTGTATCTAATCCTCTCCTGTGTGATACTGTCTGCTGAGCTGTGTATCTAATCCTCTCCTGTGTGATACTGACTGCTGAGCCGTGTATCTAATCCTCTCCTGTGTGATACTGACTGCTGAGCTGTGTATCTAATCTTCTCCTGTGTGATACTGACTGCTGAGCCGTGTATCTAATCCTATCCTGTGTGATACTGTCTGCTGAGCCGTGTATCTAATCCTCTCCTGTGTGATACTGACTGCTGAGCTGTGTATCTAATCCTCTCCTGTGTGATACTGACTGCTGAGCCGTGTATCTAATCCTATCCTGTGTGATACTGTCTGCTGAGCTGTGTATCTAATCCTCTCCTGTGTGATACTGACTGCTGAGCCGTGTATCTAATCCTATCCTGTGTGATACTGACTGCTGAGCCGTGTATCTAATCCTCTCCTGTGTGATACTGACTGCTGAGCTGTGTATCTAATCTTCTCCTGTGTGATACTGACTGCTGAGCCGTGTATCTAATCCTATCCTGTGTGATACTGTCTGCTGAGCCGTGTATCTAATCCTCTCCTGTGTGATACTGACTGCTGAGCTGTGTATCTAATCCTCTCCTGTGTGATACTGACTGCTGAGCCGTGTATCTAATCCTATCCTGTGTGATACTGTCTGCTGAGCTGTGTATCTAATCCTCTCCTGTGTGATACTGACTGCTGAGCCGTGTATCTAATCCTCTCCTGTGTGATACTGACTGCTGAGCCGTGTATCTAATCCTCTCCTGTGTGATACTGACTGCTGAGCCGTGTATCTAATCCTCTCCTGTGTGATACTGACTGCTGAGCCGTGTATCTAATCCTATTCTGTGTGATACTGTGTGCTGAGCCGTGTATCTAATCCTCTCCTGTGTGATACTGACTGCTGAACCGTGTATCTAATCCTATCCTGTGTGATACTGACTGCTGAGCCGTGTATCTAATCCTCTCCTGTGTGATACTGACTGCTGAGCCGTGTATCTAATCCTATCCGGTGTGATACTGACTGCTGAGCTGTGTATCTAATCCTGTCCTGTGTGATACTGACTGCTGAGCCGTGTATCTAATCCTCTCCTGTGTGATATTGTCTGCTGAGCCGTGTATCTAATCCTGTGTGATACTGAATGCTGATCCGTGTATCTAATCCTCTCCTGTGTGATACTGACTGCTGAGCTGTGTATCTAATCCTATCCTGTGTGATACTGAATGCTGAGCTGTGTATCTAATCCTCTCCTGTGTGATACTATCTTCTGAGCCGTGTATCTAATCCTCTCCTGTGTGATACTGACTGCTGAGCTGTGTATCTAATCCTATCCTGTGTGATACTGTCTGCTGAGCCGTGTATCTAATCCTCTCCTGTGTGATACTGACTGCTGAGCTGTGTATCTAATCCTATCCTGTGTGATACTGACTGCTGAGCCGTGTATCTAATCCTATCCTGTGTGATACTGTCTGCTGAGCCGTGTATCTAATCCTCTCCTTTGTGATACTGACTGCTGAGCCGTGTATCTAATCCTATCCTGTGTGATACTGACTACTGAGCCGTGTATCTAATCCTATCCTGTGTGATACTGACTGCTGAGCCGTGTATCTAATCCTCTCCTGTGTGATACTGTCAGCTGAGCCGTGTATCTAATCCTCTCCTGTGTGATACTGACTGCTGAGCTGTGTATCTAATCCTCTCTTGTGTGATACTGACTGCTGAGCCGTGTATCTAATCCTCTCCTGTGTGATACTGAGTGCTGAGCTGTGTATCTAATCCTGTCCTTTGTGATACTGTGTGCTGAGCTGTGTATCTAATCCTCTCCTGTGTGATACTGACTGCTGAGCCGTGTATCTAATCCTATCCTGTGTGATACTGTCTGCTGAGCCGTGTATCTAATCCTCTCCTGTGTGATACTGACTGCTGAGCCGTGTATCTAATCCTCTCCTGTGTGATACTGACTGCTGAGCCGTGTATCTAATCCTATCCTGTGTGATACTGACTGCTGAGCCGTGTATCTAATCCTCTCCTGTGTGATACTGACTGCTGAGCCGTGTATCTAATCCTGTGTGATACTGAATGCTGATCCGTGTATCTAATCCTCTCCTGTGTGATACTGAATGCTGATCCGTGTATCTAATCCTCTCCTGTGTGATACTGTCTGCTGAGCCGTGTATCTAATCCTCTCCTGTGTGATACTGACTGCTGAGCCGTGTATCTAATCCTGTGTGATACTGAATGCTGAGCCGTGTATCTAATCCTCTCCTGTGTGATACTGTCTGCTGAGCCGTGTATCTAATCCTGTGTGATACTGAATGCTGATCCGTGTATCTAATCCTCTCCTGTGTGATACTGACTGCTGAGCTGTGTATCTAATCCTATCCTGTGTGATACTGAATGCTGAGCTGTGTATCTAATCCTCTCCTGTGTGATACTATCTTCTGAGCCGTGTATCTAATCCTCTCCTGTGTGATACTGACTGCTGAGCTGTGTATCTAATCCTATCCTGTGTGATACTGTCTGCTGAGCCGTGTATCTAATCCTCTCCTGTGTGATACTGACTGCTGAGCTGTGTATCTAATCCTATCCTGTGTGATACTGACTGCTGAGCCGTGTATCTAATCCTATCCTGTGTGATACTGACTGCTGAGCCGTGTATCTAATCCTATCCTGTGTGATACTGACTACTGAGCCGTGTATCTAATCCTATCCTGTGTGATACTGAATGCTGAGCTGTGTATCTAATCCTCTCCTGTGTGATACTATCTTCTGAGCCGTGTATCTAATCCTCTCCTGTGTGATACTGACTGCTGAGCTGTGTATCTAATCCTATCCTGTGTGATACTGTCTGCTGAGCCGTGTATCTAATCCTCTCCTGTGTGATACTGACTGCTGAGCTGTGTATCTAATCCTATCCTGTGTGATACTGACTGCTGAGCCGTGTATCTAATCCTATCCTGTGTGATACTGTCTGCTGAGCCGTGTATCTAATCCTATCCTGTGTGATACTGACTGCTGAGCCGTGTATCTAATCCTATCCTGTGTGATACTGACTACTGAGCCGTGTATCTAATCCTATCCTGTGTGATACTGACTGCTGAGCCGTGTATCTAATCCTCTCCTGTGTGATACTGTCAGCTGAGCCGTGTATCTAATCCTCTCCTGTGTGATACTGACTGCTGAGCTGTGTATCTAATCCTCTCTTGTGTGATACTGAGTGCTGAGCCGTGTATCTAATCCTCTCCTGTGTGATACTGAGTGCTGAGCTGTGTATCTAATCCTGTCCTTTGTGATACTGTGTGCTGAGCTGTGTATCTAATCCTCTCCTGTGTGATACTGTCTGCTGAGCTGTGTATCTAATCCTCTCCTGTGTGATACTGACTGCTGAGCCGTGTATCTAATCCTCTCCTGTGTGATACTGACTGCTGAGCTGTGTATCTAATCTTCTCCTGTGTGATACTGACTGCTGAGCCGTGTATCTAATCCTATCCTGTGTGATACTGTCTGCTGAGCCGTGTATCTAATCCTCTCCTGTGTGATACTGACTGCTGAGCTGTGTATCTAATCCTCTCCTGTGTGATACTGACTGCTGAGCCGTGTATCTAATCCTATCCTGTGTGATACTGTCTGCTGAGCTGTGTATCTAATCCTCTCCTGTGTGATACTGACTGCTGAGCCGTGTATCTAATCCTATCCTGTGTGATACTGACTGCTGAGCCGTGTATCTAATCCTCTCCTGTGTGATACTGACTGCTGAGCTGTGTATCTAATCTTCTCCTGTGTGATACTGACTGCTGAGCCGTGTATCTAATCCTATCCTGTGTGATACTGTCTGCTGAGCCGTGTATCTAATCCTCTCCTGTGTGATACTGACTGCTGAGCTGTGTATCTAATCCTCTCCTGTGTGATACTGACTGCTGAGCCGTGTATCTAATCCTATCCTGTGTGATACTGTCTGCTGAGCTGTGTATCTAATCCTCTCCTGTGTGATACTGACTGCTGAGCCGTGTATCTAATCCTCTCCTGTGTGATACTGACTGCTGAGCCGTGTATCTAATCCTCTCCTGTGTGATACTGACTGCTGAGCCGTGTATCTAATCCTCTCCTGTGTGATACTGACTGCTGAGCCGTGTATCTAATCCTATTCTGTGTGATACTGTGTGCTGAGCCGTGTATCTAATCCTCTCCTGTGTGATACTGTCTGCTGAGCTGTGTATCTAATCCTCTCCTGTGTTATACTGACTGCTGAGCTGTGTATCTAATCCTCTCCTGTGTGATACTGACTGCTGAACCGTGTATCTAATCCTATCCTGTGTGATACTGACTGCTGAGCCGTGTATCTAATCCTCTCCTGTGTGATACTGACTGCTGAGCCGTGTATCTAATCCTATCCGGTGTGATACTGACTGCTGAGCTGTGTATCTAATCCTGTCCTGTGTGATACTGACTGCTGAGCCGTGTATCTAATCCTCTCCTGTGTGATACTGACTGCTGAGCCGTGTATCTAATCCTATCCTGTGTGATACTGACTGCTGAGCCGTGTATCATCCTATCCTGTGTGATACTGACTGCTGAGCTGTGTATCTAATCCTGTCCTTTGTGATACTGTGTGCTGAGCTGTGTATCTAATCCTATCCTGTGATACTGTCTGCTGAGCCGTGTATCTAATCCTCTCCTGTGTGATACTGTCTGCTGAGCTGTGTATCTAATCCTCTCCTGTGTGATACTGATTGCTGAGCCGTGTATCTAATCCTCTCCTGTGCGATACTGTCTGCTGAGCCATGTATCTAATCCTCTCCTGTGTGATACTGTCTGCTGAGCCGTGTATCTAATCCTCTCCTGTGTGATACTGCTGAGCCGTGTATCTAATCCTATCCTGTGTGATACTGACTGCTGAGCCGTGTATCTAATCCTATCCTGTGTGATACTGTCTGCTGAGCTGTGTATCTAATCCTCTCCTGTGCGATACTGTCTGCTGAGCCGTGTATCTAATCCTCTCCTGTGTGATACTGTCTGCTGAGCCGTGTATCTAATCCTCTCCTGTGTGATACTGCTGAGCCGTGTATCTAATCCTATCCTGTGTGATACTGACTGCTGAGCCGTGTATCTAATCCTATCCTGTGTGATACTGTCTGCTGAGCTGTGTATCTAATCCTCTCCTGTGTGATACTGACTGCTGAGCCGTGTATCTAATCCTCTCCTGTGTGATACTGACTGCTGAGCCGTGTATCTAATCCTCTCCTGTGTGATACTGCTGAGCCGTGTATCTAATCCTATCCTGTGTGATACTGTCTGCTGAGCCGTGTATCTAATCCTCTCCTGTGTGATGCTGACTGCTGAGCTGTGTATTTAATCCTCTCCTGTGTGATACTGTCTTCTGAGCTGTGTATCTAATCCTCTCCTGTGTGATACTGACTGCTGAGCCGTGTATCTAATCCTATCCTGTGTGATACTGTCTGCTGAGCTGTGTATCTAATCCTCTCCTGTGTGATACTGACTGCTGAGCTGTGTATCTAATCCTCCTGTGTGATACTGACTGCTGAGCTGTGTATCTAATCCTCCTGTGTGATACTGACTGCTGAGCTGTGTATCTAATCCTCCTGTGTGATACTGACTGCTGAGCTGTGTATCTAATCCTCCTGTGTGATACTGACTGCTGAGCTGTGTATCTAATCCTATCCTGTGTGATACTGTCTGCTGAGCCATGTATCTAATCCTCTCCTGTGTGATACTGTCTGCTGAGCCGTGTATCTAATCCCCTTCTGTGTCATACCGTTTGCTGAGCCGTGTATCTAATCTCTCTACTGTCTTTGGAGTGGTGTTTCTATTCAATCATGATTTATTGCTGCACCTGTCAGCCACTCTCAGCTGAAATTAGATGTTCAGTATTTGGATAGCTTCTTCTTAAATACTACATTCCCCCTTGTATTTTTGCCCTTATCCCGTCTTGGCTCTCCTCTCCTGTCCTGCTCTCCTGTCCTGTCCCTCCTGCTGTCCTGTCACTTCTGCTCTCCTGTCCTGTTACTCCTCTCCTGTCACTCCTGTCCTGTCACTCCTGCTCTCCTGTCCTGTCACTCCTGCTTTCCTGTCCGGTCACTCCTGTCCTGTCACTCCTGCTCTTCTGTCCTGTCCCTCCTGTCCTGTCACTCCTGTCCTGTTACTCCTTCTCTCCTGACCTGTCACTCCTGTCCTGTCACTCCTGCTCTCCTGTCCTGTCACTCCTGTCCTGTCACACCTGCTCTCCTGTCCTGTCACTCCTGCTTTCCTGTCCGGTCACTCCTGTCCTGTCACTCCTGCTCTTCTGTCCTGTCCCTCCTGTCCTGTTACTCCTTCTCTCCTGACCTGTCACTCCTGTCCTGTCCCTCCTGCTGTCTTGTCACTTCTGCTCTCCTGTCCTGTTACTCCTCTCCTGTCACTCCTGTCCTGTCACTCCTGCTCTCCTGTCCTGTCACTCCTGCTTTCCTGTCCGGTCACTCCTGTCCTGTCACTCCTGCTCTTCTGTCCTGTCCCTCCTGTCCTGTTACTCCTTCTCTCCTGACCTGTCACTCCTGTCCTGTCCCTCCTGCTCTCCTGTCCTGTCACTCCTGTCCTGTCACTCCTGCTCTCCTTTCCTGTCACTCCTGTCCTGTCCCTCCTGCTCTTCTGTCCTGTCACTCCTGTCCTGTAACTCCTGCTCTCCTGTCCTGTCCCTCCTGCTGTCCTGTCCTGTCCCTTCTGTTGTCCTGTCCCTCCTGCACTCCTGTCCTGTCACTCCTGCTCTCCTGTCCTGTCACTCCTGCTCTCCTGTCCTGTCACTCCTGCTCTCTTGGAGGTTGCTATGCTGTGGCTTTTTTTTTACCTAATGAAGTGACAGTGCCGGTGCCCATTTGCAGCCTCGGATTGGCTGACGGTAAACCTGGCACTGACACCGCTCAAACATCCCCTATGTGGGAAGTGAGTACATGGTGTGTTTTATATTGTGTTTTGAAGGTATTGTCCAAGTAGCAGCAAACCCCCTTAATTATATCTGCAGCCTCCTTCTGTGTTCATTATAATTTCTGTATGTTCATTTTTGTTTGTTTTTCTCCCCCCTCCCCGAATTCCCCAAACACCTCTTTATTCTAAGTGCTGATGTATGAGGGGTGTAGAGCGGGGAACCCCTGGCGTCTGTGCTGTGCCCACCTCTTGCCCCCGGTATCTGTTACGGGTGAGGATCGGCGCGGGTTGGTAACTTGTGTATGTGGTGGGTTCCGCTGAGCGGATCACTGATCTCCGCCAGTAATGTGGGAGCTGCTGAGATCTCATCAATTACAGTCACATTCCTGAAGGTTTTTTTGGGGGGGCTTCATTTCAGCATTGGGACAGAGACACTCGTCAGTCCACCTGCTGGTAATTTCTACTTGAAGGACGTAAATTCTTGGTGATATATATTGTGGAGGCACGGGGAGGGTCAGCGGGCACCCAGGTCCGCAAGCCGATACTGCATGGACCCGGGATCGTCCCACCAAACGCCTTCTCTCCCCTTAATGTGGGCATCACGCTACTCAGACAACACAGGGTGAGGGTAAAACAGTGGCAATGCTTTATTGAACCACAAAACAGGCAGATAACACATAGTACAGTCCCAGCAAAATACCCCAGAGATGGCGCACATTACAGAGTCTCACCCTTCCGCTGACTTGCTGGGATAATGGCAGATGTTACTTCGGAGCTCCAAGGGTTGACTACCCAACCTGCGGCACACAAAAAAGAGAGGAGGTAACGATGACAGTCCATTGAGGTACAAGGCCAGTTGACCATGGTGTCAAAACCTGGCTTTTCTGAACATCTCCATGGAGCCAGGCGACCGGCGGGTCCAAATCCTGGCTTTATCCAAACATATCCATGGTCCAGCGATGGTCGATTGAGCAGACATGTATTCTTCCAACCGGGGCTGAGGTCTCCTTCGTTGTTTCCTGTAGAATGATAGATCCGTGTCCCTCGTGATGGAGCCATGATGTATTGGCAGCAGTCATGTAGGATCCCCTGGATGTTTGGATGTCTTGGCAGAATCTATGGCTCTCTATCTCTGTGAGACTATGCTGAGACATGTAACCTATTTTTATACTTTAACAAGTGTCCTTCATCCAGTATTTACATACAGTTGTGGCCAAAAGTATTGACACCCCTGCAATTCTGTCAGATAATACTCAGTTTCTTCCTGAAAATGATTCCAAACACAAATTCTTTGTTATTATTATCTTCATTTAATTTGTCTTAAATGAAAAAACACAAAAAGAATTGTCCTAAAGCCAAATTGGATATAATTCCACACCAAACATAAAAAGGGGGTGGACAAAAGTATTGGCACTGTTCGAAAAATCATGTGATGCTTCTCTAATTTGTGTAATTAACAGCACCTGTAACTTGCCTGTGGCACCTAACAGGTGTTGGCAATAACTAAATCACACTTGCTGCCAGTTGACATGGATTATAGTTGACTCAACCTCTGTCCTGTGTCCTTGTGTGCACCACATTGAGCATGGAGAAAAGAAAGAAGACCAAAGAACTGTCTGAGGACTTGAGAAACCAAATTGTGAGGAAGCATGAGCAATCTCAAGACTACAAGTCCATCTCCAAAGACCTGAATGTTCCTGTGTCTACCGTGCGCAAGAAGTGTAAAGCCCATGGCACTGTGGCTAACCTCCCTAGATGTGGACGGAAAAGAAAAATTGACAAGAGATTTCAACGCAAGATTGTGCGGATGTTGGATAAAAAACCTTGACTAACATCTAAACAAGTTCAAGCTGCCCTGCAGTCCGAGGGTACAACAGTGTCAACCCGTACTATCCGTCGGCGTCTGAATGAAAAGGGACTGTATGGTAGGAGACCCAGGAAGACCCCACTTTTTACCCCAAGACATAAAAAAGCCAGGCTGGAGTTTGCCAAAACTTACCTGAAAAAGCCTAAAACGTTTTGGAAGAATGTTCTCTGGTCAGATGAGACAAAAGTAGAGCTTTTTGGGCAAAGGCATCAACATAGAGTTTACAGGAGGAAAAAAGAGGCATTCAAAGAAAAGAACACGGTCCCTACAGTCAAACATGGCGGAGGTTCCCTGATGTTTTGGGGTTGCTTTGCTGCCTCTGGCACTGGACTGCTTGACCGTGTGCATGGCGTTATGAAGTCTGAAGACTACCAACAAATTTTGCAGCATAATGTAGCGCCCAGTGTGAGAAAGCTGGGTCTCCCTCAGAGGTCATGGGTCTTCCACCAGGACAATGACTCAAAACACACTTCAAAAAGCACTAGAAAATGGTTTGAGAGAAAGCACTGGAGACTTCTAAGGTGGCCAGCAATGAGTCCAGACCTGAATGCCATAGAACACCTGTGGAGAGATCTAAAAATGGCAGTTTGGAGAAGGCACCCTTCAAATATCAGGGACCTGGAGCAGTTTGCCAAAGAAGAATGGTCTAAAATTCCAGCAGAGCATTGTAAGAAACTCATTGATGGTTACCAGAAGCGGTTGGTCGCAGTTATTTTGGCTAAAGGTTGTGCAACCAAGTATTAGGCTGAGGGTGCCAATACTTTTGTCTGGCCCATTCTTGGAGTTTTGTGTGAAATGATCAAAGTTTTACTTTTTGCTTTATTCTCTTTTGTGTTTTTACATTTAAAACAAATTAAATGAAGATAATAATACCAAATAATTTGTGATTGCAATCATTTTCAGGAAGAAAGTGAGTATTATCTGACAGAATTGCAGGGGTGTCAATACTTTTGGCCACAACTGTAAAGGGTAAGAAAAGAGATAGGATCAAGTTGCATTACTTGATTATTTAATCTATTTGCACAGTTTTTCCTCCTCTGTTTTCAAAGTCACCAAACTTTTTGGCATAATTAGCGTATCAGTAAACATCACTAATCATCAAGGATAACCACAGGCTACATTATATGAAATATCAGCTTACATATCAATATTACAGGCTTACACAAGCAAAAGTCTGTTTTCTTGACTAGCCAGAAAGAAATGTTTAAATTCAAAAGTCAATCTATAGATAAGTCTATTCTTCCTGGCTTGCTAAAAATAGTCGCCTGGTTAATTAAGATACACTGCTGCATCTTAATTTATATATATATATAGAGAGAGAGAGAGAGAGAGAGTACAGACCAAAAGTTTGGACACACCTCATTAAAAGATTTTTCTGTATTTTCATGACTATGAAAATTGTACATTCACACTGAAGGCATCAAAACTATGAATTACCACATGTGCAATTATATACTTAACAAAAAAGTGTGAAACAACTGAACTTATGTCTAATATTCTAGGTTCTTCAAAGTAGCCACCTTTTGCTTTGATGACTGCTTTGCACATTCTTGGCATTCTCTTGTTGAGCTTCAAGAGGTAGTCAACGGGAATGGTCTTCCAACAATCTTGAAGGAGTTCCCAGAGATGCTTAGCATTTGTTGGCCCTTTTGCCTTCACTCTGCGGTCCAGCTCACCCCAAACCATCTCGATTGGGTTCAGGTCTGGTGACTGTGGAGGCCAGGTCATCTGGCGTAGCCCCCCATCACTCTCCTTCTTGGTCAAATAGCCCTTACACAGCCTAGAGGTGTGTTTGGGGTCATTGTCCTGTTGAAAAATAAATGATGGTCCAACTAAATGCAAACCGGATGGAAAAGCATGCCGCTTGTTGTGAATTCTGTGGCAGAGCTCCCTCCTGTGGTCACAAGTGGTACTTCGGCTGATTCTCTCTGTGAGCTTCTGTTGGTGGAGGGAAGTGGTACTGCGGCTTCTGAGTTTCCTCCCTCAGGTGATCTGGTGAGGTCGTTAGGTGCTTCTCTACTTAACTCCACCTAATGCTTTGATCCTGGCTTCCTGTCAATGTTCCAGTGTTGGACTTGCTTTTCCCTGGATCATTCCTGTGGCCTGCTGCTCTGCATAGCTAAGTTCTTCTTTGCTATTTGTTTGCTATTTTTTCTGTCCAGCTTGTCTAATTTGTTGCTGGAAGCTCTGGGACGCAAAGGGTGTACCTCCGTGCCGTTAGTTCGGTACGGAGGGTCTTTTTGCCCCCTTTGCGTGGTTTTCTTTAGGGTTTTGTGTAGACCGCAAAGTTACCTTTTCTATCCTCGATCTGTTAAGAAAGTCGGGCCTCACTTTGCTGAATCTATTTCATCCCTACGTTTGTCTTTTCATCTTACTCACAGTCATTATATGTGGGGGGCTGGCTTTTCCTTTGGGGTATTTCTCTGAGGCAAGGTAGGCTTATTTTCTATCTTCAGGCTAGTTAGTTTCTCAGGCTGTGCCGAGTTGCATAGGCAGAGTTAGGCGCAATCCACGGCTGCCTCTAGTGTTGTTTGGAGAGGATTAGGGATTGCGGTCTGCAGAGTTCCCACGTCTCAGAGCTCGTTCTATGATTTTGGGTTATTGTCAGATCACTGTATGTGCTCTGACCGCTATGTCCATTGTAGTACTGAATTGCCTTTCATAACAGCTGCTGCAAGATGCTGTGGTAGCCATGCTGGTTCAGTATGCCTTCAGTTTTGAATAAATCCCCAACAGTGTCACCAGCAAAGCACCCCCACACCATCACACCTCCTCCTCCATGCTTCACGGTGGGAGCCAGGCATGCAGAGTCCATCCGTTCACCTTTTCTGCATCGCATAAAGACACGGTGGTTGGAACCAAAGATCTCAAATTTGGACTCATCAGACCAAAGCTCAGAATTCCACTGGTCTAATGTCCATTCCTTGTGTTTTTTAGCCCAAACAAGTCTTTTCTGCTTTTTGCCTGTCCTTAGTGGTTTCCTAGCAGCTATTTAACATGAAGGCCTGCTGCACAAAGTCTCCTCTTAAGGCCGGGATCACACACAGCGAGATACGGCCGAGTCTCGCAGGTTAAAACCAAGCTCTGGCAGCCGCACTCCAGAGCGGAGCGTACGGCCGCACAGCAATACATGGAGCCGCACACTCCGCTCTGGAGTGCCGGTGCCAGAGCTTGTTTTAAACCTGAAGAGACTCGGCCGTATCTCGCTGTAGTGTGACTCCAGCCTAACAGTTGTTGTAGAGATGTGTCTGCTGCTAGAACTCTGTGTGGCATTGACCTGGTCTCTAATCTGAGCTGCTGTTAACCTGCGATGCATGTCTGAGGCTCGTGACTCGGATAAACTTATCCTCAGAAGCAGAGGTGACTCTTGGTCTTCCTTTCCTGGGGCGGTCCTCATGTGAGCCAGTTTCTTTGTAGCGCTTGATTGTTTTTGCCACTGCACCTGTGGACACTTTCAAAATTTTCCCAATTTTTCGGACTGACTGACCTTCATTTCTTAAAGTAATGAAGGCCACTCGTTTTTCTTTACTTAGCTGCTTTTTTCTTGCCATAATACAAATTCTAACAGTCTATTCAGTAGGACTATCAGCTGTGCATCCACCAAACTTCTGCTCAACACAACTGATGGTCCCAACCCCATTTATAAGGCAAGAAATCCCACTTATTAAACCTGACAGGGCACACCTGTGAAGTGAAAACCATTCCCGGTGACTACCTCTTGAAGCTCATCAAGAGAATGCCAAGAGTGTGCAAAGCAGTCATCAAAGCAAAAGGTGGCTACTTTGAAGAACCTAAGTATATAATTCCACAAGTGTTAATTCATAGTTTTGATGCCTTCAGTGTGAATGTACAATTTTCATAGTCATGAAAATACAGAAATATCTTATATATATTTATATAATCTTATATATTTATATATACTAGATGGTGGCCCGATTCTAACGCATTGGGTATTCTAGAATATGTATGTCCACGTAGTATATTGCCCAGCCACGTAGTATATTGCCCAGACACATAGTATATTGTCCAGCCACGTAGTATATTGCCCAGCTATGTAGTATATTGCCCAGTGACGTAGTATATTGCCCAGTGACGTAGTATATTGCGCAACCACGTAGTATATTGCCCAGCCACGTGGTATATTGCCCAGCCACGTGGTATATTGCCCAACCACGTAGTATATTGCGCAGTCACGTAGTATATTGCCCAGTTACGTAGTATATTGCCTAGTGAAGTAGTATATTGCGCAGCCACGTAGTATATTGCCCAGTTACGTAGTATATTGCCCAGTTACGTAGTATATTGCCTAGTGACGTAGTATATTGCCCAGCCACGTAGTATATTGCCTAGTGACGAAGTATATTGCCTAGTGACGAAGTATATTGCGCAGCCACGTAGTATATTGCCCAGTTACGTAGTATATTGCCTAGTGACGTAGTATATTGCCCAGCCACGTAGTATATTGCCTAGTGACGAAGTATATTGCCTAGTGACGAAGTATATTGCGCAGCCACGTAGTATATTGCAGTCACGTAGTATATTGTCCAGTCATGTAGTATATTGTCCAGTCACGTAGTATATTGCTCAGCTACGTAGTATATTGCCCAGTGACGTAGTATATTGCCCAACCACGTAGTATATTGCCCAGCCACATAGTATATTGTTCAGTGACGTAGCATATTGCCCAACCACGTAGTATATTGCCCAGCCACATAGTATATTGTTCAGTGACGTAGTATATTGTCCAGCCACGTAGTATATTGCACAGTCACGTAGTATATTGCCCAACCACGTAATATATTGCCCAGCCACGTAGTATATTGCCCAGTTACGTAGTATATTGCACAGCGACGTAGTATATTGCCCAGTGACGTAGTATACAGCACAGAGCCACGTAGTATATTGCCCAGTGACGTATATTGCCCAGTCACGTAGTATACAGCACAGAGTCACGTAGTATATTGCCCAGCTACGTAGTATATTGCCCAGCCAGGTTTGTCACAGGTTAAAAAATAAACATATACTCACCTTTCCGAGGGAGCTCTTGTAGTCCACGGCAGCTTCCGGTCCCAAGGTTTGGTATCAGCGCAGGACCTGTGATGACGTCGCGGTCACATGACCGTGACGTCATGGCAGGTCCTTCTCGCGCAGGCGCGCAGGGCCTGTGATGACGTCGCGGTCACATGACCGTGATGTCATGGCAGGTCCTTCTGCCATCGGAACCTGCAACGGAAGATGGCGGCCGGCGTGAGCGACTACGTAGGGTGAGTATAGCAGTTTTTTTTTTTTATTATTATTTTTAACATTACATTTTGTACTATTGATGTCGCATAGGCAGCGTCGATAGTAAAAAGTTGGGGACACAGGGTTAATAGCGGCGGTAACGGAGTGCGTTACCCGTGGCATAACACGGTCCGTTACCGCCGGCATTAACCCTGTGTTAGTGGTGACCGGAGGGGAGTAACATAGTAACATAGTAACATAGTAACATAGTTAGTAAGGTCGAAAAAAGACATTTGTCCATCCAGTTCAGCCTATATTCCATCATAATAAATCCCCAGATCTACGTCCTTCTACAGAACCTAATAATTGTATGATACAATATTGTTCTGCTCCAGGAAGACATCCAGGCCTCTCTTGAACCCCTCGACTGAGTTCGCCATCACCAGTATGCGGGCAACAGGCACTGACTGCGGGGAGTAAGGAGCGGCCATTTTCTTCCAGACTGTGTCCGTCGCTGATTGGTCGCGGCAGCCATGACAGGCAGCTGGCGAGACCAATTAGCGAATGAATAACCGTGACAGAAGGACAGACAGACAGACGGAAGTGACCCTTAGACAATTATATAGTAGATATATACACCATTTTCCAAATTATTATGCAAATTGAATTTGTGTGTCTTGAAGATTTAATTGTTTTGTTTTTCAAATAAACTCGTGGATGGTTTTGTATCTCAGGGCTCAATGGATCACTGAAATCAATCTTAAACACATGTGATAATTAGTTTTCCAGGTGATTCTAATTAAAGGAAAACTACTTAAAAATGATGTTCCACATTATAAAGCAGGCCACAGTTTTCAAGCAATATTGGAAATAAAAAGGATGTCTCTGCTGCCGAAAAGCATCAAATAGTGCAATGCCTTGGTCAAGGGTTGAAAACATTAGATATTTCTCGAAAAATTAAGAGTGATCATCATACTGTGAAGAGATTTGTGACAGAGCACAGAGTTCATGCAGATAAAGGCATAATGAGGAAGGTTTCTGCCAGGCAAATTCAGTGGATTACGAGAGCAGCTGGCAAAATACCATTACAAAGCAGCAAACAGATATTTGAAGCTGCTGGTGCCTGTGGAGTCCCTCGAACCTCAAGGTGTAGGATCCTTCAAAGGCTTGCTGTGGTGCATAAACCTAATATTCAGCCACCCCTAAACAGTGTTCACAAGCAGAAACGTTTTTTTACTGATGACTGTCGAGCAACCCTGCATGGTCCAGATGGATGGTTGGTGGATGGCCACCATGTCCCAACAAGGCTGCGACGTCAGCAAGGAGGTGGAAAAGTCATGTTTTGGTCTGGAATCACGGGGAAACAGCTGGTGGGGCCCTTTAAGGTTCCTGAAGGTGTGAAAATGACCTCTGCAAAGTATATAGAGTTTCTGACTGACAACTTTCTTCCCTGGTATAAAAAGCAGAAACCAGGAGCAAAATCATCTTCATGCTGACAATGCCCCATCTCCTGCTGCAAAGAAACCTCTGAGTCATTGGCTGCTATGGGCATAAAAGGAGATAAACTCATGGTGCGGCCACCATCTTCCCCTGACCTCAACCCTATAGAGAACCTTTGGCGTATCATCAAGCAAAAGATCGATGAGGGTGGGAGGCCGTTCACATCAAAACAGCAGCTCTGGGAGGGAAGAAATACAAGCAGAAACTCTCCAAAAACTCACAAGTTCAATGGATGCAAGAATTGTGAAGGTGACATCAAAGAAGGCTCCTATGTTACATGTAACTTGGCTGTTAGGAGGTTTTGGAGTTAAATAGTTTTTTTGTTCAGTGAATGTGACCTCCTAATGCTGCAAATTCCACAAATGAGACTTTTCAGTTCTTTATATCAAATGTTTAGAAATTCTACTGTGCCTAATAATTTGGAACAGTGCATTGTGGGGTTTTATTCATTTTGGAGATTATACTGTTATCATTGGGAGGTTTCTTCAATAAAATTCGATGTATAATCTAACGGGTGATGACTTTTATTAGACTGACTGTCATTTGCACCGACCATTTAGGAAAATCCGAGAAAAATGTAATTTGCATAATAATAATAATAATTATATATATTACAGCAGCATGTTAACGTTTGGGTACCCCTGGCCAAAATTACTGTTGTTGTGAAGTTGAAATAATATCTAAAAGGCCTGAAGTTAAATATGACGCATTTCGTTTGTATTTTAGGCAAAAAAAAAGTTTTGTAGGAATCTCCTCTAATTAATAGTCTGGATGGACACAGTCCTGAGAAAAGATGCTGAGTACCAAAAAAGACCTGGTGGTCAATCCTCTGTTACACCTGCTACCTCAAACCCATCATTTGCTATGAGCATCACAAAATGTTGTTAGAGACTTTTCAAGGTAAATCATTCAGCCACATCCACGTGGTTTCTGCTTCAGATTTGTTATTATCTTCTTCAACTGCTCTCCTGGTTCTTCGGCCTCCAGCATGTCCTGCCTGTTGGTCTACCATACGGAATAGCCTGTTTTCCCGCTGTTCCACATGCCTTCCAGCCTGCAGGACCAACGCTCTGGCTCCTTGTGTCCGCCATGACTTGGGTCTTTATGACTCCACCTCACCAGGTGAACCTATCCCTTATATTGTCCCTTTGATACTGAAGACTATGGTAATGGTTCCTGCACATTGGCGACATATGTTTGGGTCGATCCACTCATTTCATGTAAACGGTGGAGAGGAACGGGTCCCGAAATGTGTTAATTCAATGAAAACTTCCAGAACTTATTTATGTTCCTAGATGAGCTCAGTATTTGTAGGGATCACATCCTTGACACTTGTATAGCGGCATAGCGCTTCTCACACAATGGCATTTTCAGTATAGTGACCTCCTCTGTTATAAGACTTGTATGAGGCTTTAGTCCATGGTCAGGTGTTCAGGTAGTGATCCTTTCTTGGTGGCCATTGCAGCTTTCATTGTCTAGAGGTCGCTAGTGTGCTCCGTCCAATTCTTGGTGGTCTGTTCTCAATTTAGTGTCTCTATGGTGGTCCCATGGTGGACTTTGTGCACTTTACATAGAGCTTGTGATTAATAATATTTGGGGCGCAGTTGGTTCCCATATGCTTAGTATCTATATAATCAAGTACACAGCTCATAGATCATTCACAGGCGCTACATGAATGCAGTGATACAACGGCTCACAAATGCAGCCTAACACCATTAATAATATGGAGAGAGGGCTGAGGCCTGTCTCTGCTGATAATCACTGCTCACTTTGAGAAAGGCAATGCATCCGCTGCTTACACAATACTTCTCTTGTCTCTGAAATGATATATCTACCCATGTTCCAACAGAAACTATTGGGGACTTTTAAAGGGGTTCATTTACTACAACCTATGAAAATGTATATATTCCTGGTGCTGTCCCCATACATTACTGATCTTGAGTTACATGCTGTATTATGCTCCAGAGCTTCACTCGCTGGTATACTGGAGGAGTCGCTAGGAAAGTATTCATGTTTTTCATCTTGGTTCCACACAGCTCCTATTCTCCGAGCTCCTACACTTCAGTTTGTCCTTAACACACAGGTTCTCATGAAAGCAGCACCCAGTCCCAAAATGTCAAGGAGATCCTGTTAGATATAAACCAAACCCAAGATCCCAACTTAGACAATTCTTGAGCGCCAGAGGCTTCTGAAAATGGGTCAACAGAACTCTTCTCAAGGAGCTTCGTTGGCAAAGTCTTCATCTTCCACATTCCCAGTCCCCACCGGCAAATTACCTTCAGAACCAAGGTAGCGTAAGCCGGAAGATGTCCATGCAGTGTGCAATGATCCTTCACTTGCTCTACTGTCTCCCATTCCTGGTAGAAAGGCTGAAACCATCCCCTACAGGAGCCCTCTCTTTCCACATATGACCTACTGGGGGGTGGCGGTAGATGGAGTTAAGACCGCATATAAAGTGTCGTCGAGAGTTTCCCTCTTGTAAATGGTTGCATCGGCAGCCCTTTTGAGGTTGAAACTGGTGTTCTCCACAGTTGTCCCTTGACCCATTGCTATATGTGTTTTTGATGTACCCATTCCTCAGAAAACCATGGGGAAGGATGGATCTTGCAGCACTCTGACGGTGGTGGTGTATGCTGATGACGTCACTGTGTTTGTGTTCCTGGATGGTAAGGCAGAGTGGGTGAATCAGAGGAAGATCCTACTCCGAGGAATCTGGGTCCATGATTTCCACTTCCTTTTGGACACACTATATGTGCTGCGGCCTGAAACAGAGCAATACTGGGCATCCAAAAGGACCCGAGTTTAAAACTTCACCAGCTGATTAAAGAGCACCTTTGCCAAAAACCCTTTTGTCCACATTGAGAAGCGCTATGGGACGGCAATTCTCAATGCAAGATGGGTCCTTACCCTTTGACAAGATGATCAGGGCAGACCTCCTCATTGACTTCGGCAGAGTGGCCGAGGAAAGACACTCATTAAACACCTCAGTTAAGAGGGGAACCAAGGCGACCTTATTGGTTCCTATAGAAGTCAGATGTTAAGCCATCAGGACCGGGCAATATATTTGGGACAAACCCTTCAAATGCCAAAACAATATCCTCTTCCTGGATCATCCCTGTCAAAAACATCAAGAGATGGTCTACCCCTGTTTGCGAGACAGCTTCAGCCAAGAAAGCAGACATCTCCTAGTGCAGATCCCTATTTCCCAAGAGGTGCGACTAGAAGTATCTGAGACCTCCAAGAACCTTACACTGGATCTTTTCAGGAACCTGTGCTGTCAACCATTCTTACAACAACTTACTGTTCCATTCTATCTTACAGTTTCTGTAAGTGATAGGCAAGCGGAACTTTCCAAGATCCCGCTCCAGAGCCAAAGATATGTGTCTGTCATACTGACACCTCCTAAACTCAGATTTCACTCATCGCAGCTACATCCAGATGAGAAAAAAATTCTCAAGCTGCCTCTTCAGGATTCAATACAGGTGGTACCTATCCAGACCCCTGAGGCTCGAGAGCTGGCAGAAGAATCTCCCACACTATTATAAGGATGTAAAGCAGGATCAGTAATGTAATGTATGTACACAGTGACTGCACAAGCAGAATATTGAGTGTAGCTCTGGAGTATAATGCAGGATATAACTCAGGATCAGTAATGTAGTGTATGTACACAGTGACTCCACCAGCAGAATAGTGAGTGCAGCTCTGGAGTATAATACAGGAGTTCCCAGAGATGCTTAGCACTTGTTGGCCCTTTTGCCTTCACTCTGCGGTCCAGCTCACCCCAAACCATCTCGATTGGGTTCAGGTCTGGTGACTGTGGAGGCCAGGTCATCTGGCGTAGCCCCCCATCACTCTAATCTTGGTTAAATAGCCCTTACACAGCTTGGAGGTGTGTTTGGGGTCATTGTCCTGTTGAGAAATAAATGATGGTCCAACTAAACGCAAACCGGATGGAATAGCATGCCGCTGCAAGTTGCTGTGGTAGCCATGCTGGTTCAGTATGCCTTCAATTTTGAATAAATCCCCAACAGTATCACGAGCAAAGCCCCCCCACACCATCACACCTCCTCCTCCATGCTTCACGGTTGGAACCAGGCATGTAGACTCCATCCGTTCACCTTTTCTGTGCCGCACAAAGACACGGTGGTTGGAACCAAAGATCTCACATTTGGACTCATCAGACCAAAGCACAGATTTCCACTTGTATAATGTCCATTCCTTGTGTTCTTTAGCCCAAACAAGTCTCTTCTGCTTGTTGCCTGTCCTTAGCAGTGGTTTCCTAGCAGCTATTTTACCGTGAAGGCCTGCTGCACAAAGTCTCCTCTTTAACACTTGTTGTAGAGATGTGTCTGCTGCTAGATCTCTGTGTGGCATTGACCTGGTCTCTAATCTGAGCTGCTGTTAACCTGCGATTTCTGAGGCTGGTGACTCGGATAAACTTATCCTCAGAAGCAGAGGTGACTCTTGGTCTTACTTTCCTGGGGCGGTCATCATGTGAGCCAGTTTCCTTGTAGCGCTTGATGGTTTTTGCCACGACACTTGGGGACACTTTCAAAGTTTTCCCAATTTTTCTTAAAGTAATGATGGCCACTTGTTTATCTTTACTTAGTTGCTTTTTTCTTGCCATAATACAAATTCTAACAGTCTATTCAGTAGGACTATCAGCTGTGTATCCTCCAGACTTCTGCACAACACAACTGATGGTCCCAACCCCATTTATAAGGCAAGAAATCCCACTTATTAAACCTGACAGGGCACACCTGTGAAGTGAAAACCATTCCCAGTGACTACCTCTTGAAGCTCATCAAGAGAATGCCAAGAGTTTGCAAAGCAGTCATCAAAGCAAAAGGTGGCTACTTTGAAGAACCTAGAATGTAAGACATATTTTCAGTTGTTTCACACTTTTTTGTTAAGTATATAATTCTACATGTGTTAATTCAAAGTTTTGATACCTTCAGTGTGAATGTGCAATTTTCATAGTCATGAAAATACAGAAATATCTTTAAATGAGGTGTGTCCAAACTTTTGGTCTGTACTGTATGCACAGTTCCCGCCGCTGCACAGGGGGAATCTTGAGCCATCTTCGCTGCGGTCTCCCATTCTTCAGCCTCAGCGGAGACGTCGGTCCCAGCGTCTGGCTCAGGCAGATACTGTGCGCTTGGTTACTGCTGATCTTCCAGGTTCAGCTATTGTAGCCAGCACTGTTCTGCGGCGAGCAGACGCTCCTGGGACTAAGTCCTGCTTTTCCTCTACTGAGCATGCTAAAGGGGTGACCTCTCATTGGAGGTCAGGGGTCACATGCTCAGGTCCTGTAGCAGTTCCTATTGGACCACTAGGAAGGTCCTGTAGAGCTTCCTCTATGAAAGGTTTGCATGTCCGCACAGCCATGCGCTAGTATCAACTTATGTTCATGAGTGTATGAGCTTTGCTACTTTGTGGTCTGTGTCAGCATGCGATCAGGGTCGGCTGTAAGCCACTAGAATTCCGGAACCTCCGGAGAGAAGTTGTTTTGTGCTGTTGCTGTCTGTATGACCACTGTATACTACCTGCTTCGTTAATGAGCTGTGATCCTCTGTGAGGTTAACAGAGCACAGGGTTACCTTTAATCCCGGCGACTATGTGAAGCAACAGAGTTCACTCCTATACAGACCGGGTGACGGAACCCGTGTCTATTCAGGCGTAATACCACCATATAGTGCCGTCACTTACTAGCAGCAGGTTCCACTCCTGCACGGTGGACCGCGGGCTGCAAACGCACCTATACTATCTCCATATTTACTCGCTGCGTTCCACCAGCCCTAACACACTGAGACTGCACCAGCAGAATAGTGAGTGCAGCTCTGGAGTATAATGCAGGAGGTAACACAGGATCAGTAATGTAATGTATGTAGACAGTGACTGCACCAGCAGAATAGTGAGTGCAGCTCTGTAGTATAATACAGGAGGTAACAGGATCAGTAATGTATGTACACTGTGATTGCACCAGCAGAATAGTGAGTGCAGCTCTGGGGTATAATGCAGGAAGTAACTCATGATCATTAATTTAATGTATGTACACAGTGACTGCACCAGCAGAATAGTGAGTGCAGCTCTGGAATATAATACAGGACGTAACTCAGGATCAGTAATGTAATATATGTACACAGTGACTGCACCAGCAGAATAGTGAGTGCAGCTCTGGGGTATAATACAGGATGTAACACAGGATCAGTAATGTAATGTATGTAGACAGTGACTGCACCAGCAGAATAGTGAGTGCAGCTCTGGAGTATAATACAGGAGATAACTCAGGATCAGTAATGTAATGTATGTACACAGTGACTGCACCAGCAGAATAGTGAGTGCAGCTCTGAAATATAATACAGGACGTAACTCAGGATCAGTAATGTAATATATGTACACAGTGACTGCACCAGCAGAATAGTGAGTGCAGCTCTGGGGTATAATACAGGATGTAACTCAGGATCAGTAATGTAATGTATGTACACAGTGACTGCACCAGCAGAATAGTGAGTGCAGCTCTGGAGTATAATACAGTAGGTAACTCAGGATCAGTAATTTAATATATGTACACAGTGACTGCACCAGAAGAATAGTGAGTGCAGATCTGGAGTATAATACAGGACGTAACTCAGGATCAGTTATGTATGTACACAGTGACTGCACCAGCAGAATAGTGAGTGCAGCTCTGGGGTATAATACAGGATGTAACTCAGGATCAGTAATGTATGTACACAGTGTCTGCACCAGCAGAATAGTGAGCACAGCTCTGGGGTATAATACAGGATGTAACTCAGGATCAGTAATGTATGTACACAGTGACTACACCAGCAGAATAGTAAGTGCAGCTCTGGGGTATAATACAGGATGTAACTCAGGATCAGTAATGTAATGTATGTACACAGTGACTGCACCAGCACAATAGTGAGTGCAGCTCTGGAGTATAATACAGGATGTAACTCAGGATCAGTAATGTAATGTACGTACACAGTGACTGCACCAGCAGAATAGTGAGTGCAGCTCTGGGGTATAATACAGGATGTAACTCAGGATCAGTAATGTAATGTATGTACACAGTGACTGCACCAGCAGAATAGTGAGTGCAGCTCTGGAGTATAATACAGGATGTAACTCAGGATCAGTAATGTAATGTACGTACACAGTGACTGCACCAGCAGAATAGTGAGTGCAGCTCTGGGGTATAATACAGGATGTAACTCAGGATCAGTAATGTAATGTATGTACACAGTGACTGCACCAGCAGAATAGTGAGTGCAGCTCTGGGGTATAATACAGGATGTAACTCAGGATCAGTAATGTATGTATGGAGCGCCCCCAGACGCAGGGCCGCGGGTTGCTCGGTACCGGTCCTCTCTGTCTCGGTTCTAGGGTTGTCACGGTGGCTGGACCCGGTCCTTGACCCTGCTAAGGGGCGTTCAATGAAAGGGGTGATGAAAGTCGGCTAAAGTTTCGTGACGCCACCTGTGGTGTTCGTTCAGGTCGACCGACGCTGCTTGGGGCCCACTGGGGTGATGGGCTGGCAGCTGGATGGTATACCTTCCCACAGGTGAAGTATATCCCCAGGGCTTCCCAGTAGTGTAGGTGGTGATGATGTGAGGTTAATAACGAGCACACAGGGTTGCAGTCTCTTTACCTTTCACTGGTGACTTCGGGATCCGCAATCCAGAGCACTGTTAACAGGGCTGTCTGAGACCGGCCGGTCCGATGGGCACATCCAGAGTTCCCTTTGCAGGTGGAAATCAGTGCCTACCACTAGCATCTGTGTGTTGTAGTTCTTCCCTGCTGAGCATTCGGGATAGTCCTCACAACTTCTGTTCTCGTTCTTTCTCTCTCTCTCCGTCCCCCAAGTTTATCTGGATAGGACGCACCCATTTGACGGGAAGGCTCGGAGCTCTTCCGGGACCCTAGAGACGCCCCTCTCCACACTTGCCCCCTATGTCTGCTTAGGTGATGTATGGTAGACAGCCAACCTATAATTTACTGTCCTGCGGTATTTGAAGTAAGGCATAAAGTCAGTTACTTCCTCGGTGTTCCGGTCACCAGCTACGCGCATCAGTAGGATGTTGCTGTTCTCGGGGCACGACTCCTACTGGCTCTCCTTTGTGCTTGATCTCGTTTCTCACTTTCCACAATATCCTTCTCTTCGTGTCCTTTCTAAGGATACCGCCGCAAGGTAGTGCAGGCGCGGTTCCGTTGCTTTCTGTTCGTTCTGCTAGGCCCCTGTCAGGAACCCACCCCTGACAGTTCCTCCCTGGACTCTCCCAGGCTGCGTTCTGTTCTAACTTCCTATCCGACCCCTAGTTTTACCAGTGTGAGGAGTGGCCTAATACATAGTGCCTTTTGCTCCCCCTGGTGGCCGGAGTGTGAAGTGTAATGTATGACTGTGATACCTGGTCAGGTGAACTCCTTTAGTGCAATCACTCCCCTTAGTGGCAGAGCGACATTACTGCAACGACCAGGTCTCTGGGGCGCTGCATGTACACAGTGACTGCACCAGCAGATTAGTGAGTGCAGCTCTGGGGAATAATACAGGAGGTAACTCAGAATCAGTAATGTAATGTATGTACACAGTGACTGCACCAGCAGAATAGTGAGTGCAGCTCTGGGGTATAATACAGGATGTAACTCAGGATCAGTAATGTAATGTATGTACACAGTGACTGCACCAGCAGAATAGTGAGTGCAGCTCTGGAGTATAATGAAGGAAGTAACTGTTATGGACCTGGTGGTTAGGAGCACCCGGAACGACCTGATGGTTAAACTAACACAGGACAAACTCTGGGAAGTGGGAGCTCTGCTGACCGCAACCCCTAATCCTATCACACACACTAGAAATAGCCGTGGAGCGTACCTAACACTGCCTAGACGCCTCTTCACAGCCTAAGAGCTAACTAGCCCTAGAGATAGAAAATAAAGCCTACCTTGCCTCAGAGAAATTCCCCAAAGGAAAAGGCAGCCCCCCACATATATTGACTGTGAGTTAAGATGAAAGTCACAAACACAGAAATGAAACAGGTTTCAGCAAAGGAGGCCAGACTAACTAAACAGACTGAGGATAGGAAAGGTATCTTTGCGGTCAGCACAAAAAACTACAAAAAGACCACGCAGAGTGTGCAAAAAGACCTCCGCACCGACTCACGGTGCGGAGGTGCCACTCTGCATCCCAGAGCTTCCAGCTAGCAAGGCAAAATCATGATAGCAAGCTGGACAAGAAAACAATGAACAAATAATTAACAAGCAGGGACTTAGCTTCTGCTGGAGTAGACAGGTCACCAGAAAGATCCAAGAGCGAACTGAACCAGTACAAGAACATTGACAGCTGGCATGGAGTAACGATCTGAGTGGAGTTAAATAGAGCAGCCAGCCAAAGAATAAACTAAGTCGCCTGTGGAAGGAACCTCAGAAGCAGCAGCTCCACTCACAGCCACCAGAGGGAGTCCATGGACAGAACTCGCCGAAGTACCATTCATGACCACAGGAGGGAGTTCGATAACAGACTTCACAACAGTACCCCCCCCCCCCTTGAGGAGGGGTCACCGAACCCTCACCAGAGCCCCCAGGCCGATCAGGACGAGCCAAATGAAAGGCACGAACTAGATCGGCAGCATGAACATCAGAGGCAAAAACCCAGGAATTATCTTCCTGACCATAACCCTTCCACTTGACCAGGTACTGGAGTTTCCGTCTCGAAATACGAGAATCGAAAATCTTCTCCACCACATACTCCAACTCCCCCTCGACCAACACCGGGGCAGAAGGATCAACGGAGGGAACCATAGGCGCCACGTATCTCCGCAATAACGACCTATGGAACACATTATGGATGGCAAAAGAAGCTGGAAGGGCCAAACGAAATGACACAGGATTGAGAACTTCAGAAATCTTATAGGGACCAATGAAACGAGGCTTAAACCTAGGAGAGGAAACCTTCATAGGAACATAACGAGACGACAACCAAACCAAATCCCCAACACGAAGTCGGGGACCAACACAGCGCCGGCGGTTAGCGAAACGTTGAGCCTTCTCCTGGGACAACGTCAAATTGTCCACCACATGAGTCCAAATCTGCTGCAACCTGTCCACCACAGTATCCACACCAGGACAGTCGGAAGGCTCAACCTGCCCTGAAGAGAAACGAGGATGGAAACCAGAATTACAGAAAAAAGGTGAAAGCAAAGTAGCCGAGCTGGCCCGATTATTAAGGGAGAACTCAGCCAAAGGCAAGAAGGACACCCAATCATCCTGATCAGCAGAAACAAAGCATCTCAGATATGTTTCCAAAGTCTGATTAGTTCGTTCGGTTTGGCCATTTGTCTGAGGATGGAAAGCCGAAGAAAAAGACTGATCAATACCCATCTTAGCACAAAAGGACCGCCAAAACCTCGAAACAAACTGGGAACCTCTGTCCGAGACGATGTTCTCCGGAATGCCATGCAAACGAACCACATGCTGGAAAAATAGTGGCACCAAATCAGAGGAGGAAGGCAATTAAGACAAGGGTACCAAATGGACCATCTTAGAGAAGCGATCACAAACCACCCAAATGACCGACATCCTTTGAGAGACAGGGAGATCTGAAATAAAATCCATGGAAATATGCGCCCAGGGCCTCTTCGGGACCAGCAAGGGCAAAAACAACCCACTGGCACGAGAACAGCAGGGCTTAGCCCGAGCACAAGTCCCACAGGACTGCACAAAAGAACGCACATCCCGTGACAAAGAAGGCCACCAAAAGGATCTAGCCACCAAATCTCTGGTACCAAAGATTCCAGGATGACCAGCCAACACCGAACAATGAACCTCAGAGATAACTCTACTAGTCCATCTATCAGGGACAAACAGTTTCTCCGCTGGACAACGGTCAGGTCTATCAGCCTGAAACTTCTGCAGCACCCGCCGCAAATCAGGGGAGATGGCAGACAAAATCACCCCCTCTTTGAGAATACCCGCCGGCTCAGGAACACCCGGAGAGTCAGGCACAAAACTCCTTGACAGGGCATCAGCCTTCACATTCGTAGAGCCCGGAAGGTACGAAACCACAAAATCAAAACGGGAGAAAAACAGCGACCATCGAGCCTGTCTAGGATTCAACCGTTTGGCAGACTCGACATAAGTCAAATTCTTGTGATCCGTCAAGACCACCACGCGATGCTTGGCTCCTTCAAGCCAATGTCGCCACTCCTCGAATGCCCACTTCATGGCCAACAACTCTCGATTGCCAACATCATAATTGCGCTCAGCAGGCGAGAACTTTCTAGAAAAGAAGGCACATGGTTTCATCACCGAGCCATCAGAACTTCTTTGCGACAAAACAGCCCCTGCTCCAATCTCAGAAGCATCAACCTCGGCCTGAAAAGGGAGCGAAACATCTGGCTGGCACAACACAGGGGCAGAAGAAAAACGACGCTTCAACTCCTGAAAAGCCTCTACAGCCGCAGAGGACCAATTGACCACATCAGCACCTTTCTTGGTCAAATCAGTCAACGGTTTAGCAACACTAGAAAAATTAGCGATGAAGCGACGGTAAAAATTAGCAAAGCCCAGGAACTTCTGCAGGCTCTTCACAGATGTCGGCTGAGTCCAATCATAAATGGCCTGAACTTTAACAGGGTCCATCTCGATAGTAGAAGGGGAAAAAATGAAACCCAAAAATGAAACCTTCTGAACTCCAAAGAGACATTTTGACCCCTTCACAAACAAGGAATTTGCACGAAGGACCTGGAACACCATTCTGACCTGCTTTACATGAGACTCCCAATCATCCGAAAAGACCAAAATATCATCCAAATATACAATCATGAATCTATCCAGGTACTTTCGGAAGATGTCATGCATAAAGGACTGAAATACAGATGGAGCATTAGAAAGCCCGAATGGCATAACCAGGTACTCAAAATGGCCCTCGGGCGTATTAAATGCTGTTTTCCATTCATCGCCCTGTTTAATACGCACAAGATTATACGCCCCTCGAAGATCTATCTTGGTGAACCAACTAGCCCCCTTAATCCGAGCAAACAAATCAGACAGCAGCGGTAAAGGGTACTGAAATTTGACTGTGATCTTATTAAGAAGGCGGTAATCAATACAAGGTCTCAAAGAACCATCCTTCTTGGCCACAAAAAAGAACCCTGCTCCCAACGGTGATGACGACGGGCGAATATGACCTTTCTCCAAGGATTCCTTTATATAACTCTGCATAGCGGCGTGCTCTGGCACAGATAAATTGAACAGTCGGCCCTTAGGAAACTTACTACCAGGAATCAAATTAATAGCACAATCACAATCCCTATGAGGAGGTAGGGCACTGGATTTGGGCTCATCAAATACATCCCGGTAATCTGATAAAAACTCAGGGACTTCAGAAGGAGTGGAAGGCGAAATTGACAGCAATGGAACATCACCATGTACCCCTTGACAATCCCAGCTGGACACAGACATAGATTTCCAATCCAATACTGGATTATGGACCTGTAGCCATGGCAACCCCAAAACGACCACATCATGCAGATTATGCAACACCAAAAAGCGAATATCCTCCTGATGTGCAGGAGCCATGCACATGGTCAATTGAGTCCAGTACTGAGGCTTATTCTTGGCCAAAGGCGTAGCATCAATTCCTCTCAATGGAATAGGATACTGCAAGGGCTCCAAGAAAAAACCACAGCGCCTGGCAAACTCCAAGTCCATCAAATTCAGGGCAGCGCCTGAATCCACAAATGCCATAACAGAATAGGACGACAAAGAGCAAATCAGAGTAACGGACAAAAGAAATTTAGACTGTAGCGTACCAATGGTGGCAGACCTAGCGAACCGCTTAGTGCGCTTAGGACAATCGGAGATAGCATGAGTGGAATCACCACAGTAAAAACACAGCCCATTCCGACGTCTGTGTTCTTGCCGTTCAGCTCTGGTCAAAGTCCTATCACTCAGGCCTATGCTCAGAGAATACCGCCAAATGGTGCACAGCTTTGCGCTCACGCAAGCGCCGATCGATCTGAATGGCCAAGGACATAGACTCATTCAGACAAGCAGGCGTGGGAAATCCCACCATGACATCCTTAAGGGCTTCAGAAAGACCCTTTCTGAAAATTGCCGCCAGGGCACACCCATTCCACTAAGCACAGACCACTTTCTAAACTTCTGACAATATACCTCCGCTTCATCCTGACCCTGACACAAAGCCAGCAAGATTTTCTCTGCCTGATCCACTGAATTTGGTTCATCATAAAGCAATCCAAGCGCCAGAAAAAACGCATCTACATCACGCAATGCAGGATCTCCTGGAGCAAGGGAAAATGCCCAGTCTTGAGGGTCACCACGCAACAAAAAAATAACGATTTTTACTTGGTGAACGGGGTCACCAGAGGAGCGGGGTTTCAAAGCAAGAAACAGTTTACAATTATTTTTGAAATTCAAGAACTTAGATCTATCCCCAGAAAACAAATCAGGAATTGGAATTCTAGGCTCTAACATCGGATTCTGAACCACAAAATCTTGAATGTTTTGTACCCTTGCAGTGAGATGATCCACACAAGACAACAGACCTTGAATGTCCATATCTACACCTGTGTCCTGAACCACCCAAAGGTTTAGGGGAAAAGAAAGACAAAACACAGTGCAAAGAAAAAAAAAAGGTCTCAGAACTTCTCTTATCCCTCTATTGAGATGCATTAATACTTTGGGCCAGCTGTACTGTTATGGACCTGGTGGTTAGGAGCACCCGGAACAACCTGATGGTTAAACTCACACAGGACAAGCTCTGGGAAGTGGGAGCTCTGCTGACCGCAACCCCTAATCCTATCACACACACTAGAAATAGCCGTGGAGCGTACCTAACACTGCCTAGACGCCTCTTCACAGCCTAAGAGCTAACTAGCCCTAGAGATAGAAAATAAAGCCTACCTTGCCTCAGAGAAATTCCCCAAAGGAAAAGGCAGCCCCCCACATATATTGACTGTGAGTTAAGATGAAAGTCACAAACACAGAAATGAAACAGGTTTCAGCAAAGGAGGCCAGACTTACTAAACAGACTGAGGATAGGAAAGGTATCTTTGCGGTCAGCACAAAAAACTACAAAAAGACCACGCAGAGTGTGCAAAACGACCTCCGCATCGACTCACGGTGCAGAGGAGCCACTCTGCATCCCAGAGCTTCCAGCTAGCAAGGCAAAATCATGATAGCAAGCTGGACAAGAAAACAATGAACAAATAATTAACAAGCAGGGACTTAGTTTCTGCTGGAGTAGACAGGTCACCAGAAAGATCCAAGAGCGAACTGAACCAGTACAAGAACATTGACAGCTGGCATGGAGTAACGAGCTGAGTGGAGTTAAATAGAGCAGCCAGCCAAAGAATAAACTAAGTCACCTGTGGAAGGAACCTCAGAAGCAGCAGCTCCACTCACAGCCACCAGAGGGAGTCCATGGACAGAACTCGCCGAAGTACCATTCATGACCACAGGAGGGAGTTCGATAACAGAATTCACAACAGTAACTCAGGATCAGTAATGTAATGTATGTACACAGTGACTGCACCAGCAGAATAGTGAGTGGAGCTCTCGGGTATAATACAGGATGTACCTCAGGATCGGTAATGTAATTTATGTACACAGTGACTGCACCAGCAGAATAGTGAGTGCAGCTCTGGAGTATAATACAGGATGTAACTCAGGATCAGTAATGTATGTACACAGTGACTGCACCAGCAGAATAGTGAGTGCAGCTCTGGAGTATAATACAGGATGTAACTCAGGATCAGTAATGTAATGTACGTACACAGTGACTGCACCAGAAGAATAGTGAATGCAGCTCTGGAGTATAATACAGGATGTAACTCAGGATCAGTAATGTAATGTATGTACACAGTGACTGCACCAGCAGAATAGTGAGTGCAGCTCTGGGGTATAATACAGGATGTAACTCAGAATCAGTAATGTAATGTATGTACACAGTGACTGCACCAGCAGAATAGTGAGTGCAGCTCTGGGGTATAATACAGGATGTAACTCAGGATAAGTAATGTAATGTATGTACACAGTGACTGCACCAGCAGAATAGTGAGTGCAGCTCTGGGGTATAATACTGGATGTAACTCAGGATAAGTAATGTAATGTATGTACACAGTGACTGCACCAGCAGAATAGTGAGTGCAGCTCTGGGGTATAATACAGGATGTAACTCAGAATCAGTAATGTAATGTATGTACACAGTGACTGCACCAGCAGAATAGTGAGTGCAGCTCTGGAGTATAATACAGGATGTAACTCAGGATCAGTAATGTAATGTATGTACACAGTGACTGCACCAGCAGAATAGTGAGTGCAGCTCTGGAGTATAATACAGGAGGTAACTCAGGATCAGTAATGTAATGTATGTACACAGTGACTGCACCAGCAGAATAGTGAGTGCAGCTCTGGAGTATAATACAGGATGTAACTCAGGATCAGTAATGTAATGTATGTACACAGTGACTGCACCAGCAGAATAGTGAGTGCAGCTCTGGGGTATAATACAGGATGTGGATTTGTACAATATAAATAATGAATGTACACTGATTACAGTATTTAGAAACGTTACAGATAGGAAAATATTGTTTTATTTGTGGAATCTGATGGACAGGTCTGATACATGATTTTCGGACATCTACCATTTTGAGAACATAAGTGCTGTGCAGTTAGAGAGGAATAGTAAATTAGTAATTGCAAGAGGAGAACTTGGAATATTTATAAATTCCACAAAATCAAGTCCCAACTCATTTGCTAAAATGAAAATGGAAAATTGTACAATCCCTTTAAGTGGCTCAGCACTCGATCTGCCCGTTATCACTCAGCCCAATCTCCTCAGATCTCCACTCTCCTTTATTTCATTGCTCCACCTTATAATCGATGATCTCTTTCACATTCCCGTATAACGTCCGTTCTTCTCCGCGCAGCTGCCATGTTTCCTCGGAGCACTAGAGGGCAGTGTTCGGCCGTGTGTCGGGCCGGGTGATTGGTTTGGCGTGTTCCAGGACCGGTCTCTATAGTCACATTAATTGGAAAGAAAAATTATTGCAACATTTTAATGTTTAGAACAATTTTTTAAGGGCTAAAAAAAAATCTGCGGAATGTTAAATGTTTGCATACCTCGAAGCCACCGCATGACAGTTGTAGCATCGCTGAGGAATAAATAAGCCGGTAAATAAGGTATTGATATAAAATGTTCAAGTTTATTTTATTTCGTACGCAGATGGCACTCATCTGTCTATCACAGAAGCTTAAAGTCGGTTTCTAATTTAGAAGAGGGAATGCTCAACAAGATTGTCAAAAGGTGCCGATCTGAGATCTCCAGTGATCGGCTGTAATCAGTGAATGACAAGTGTTCTGTTTCCCTACAGCACCCCCGCAGGAGAAAGGAAGTATTGCACGGTCGATGTCAGTGGATTGTCTTTGTAATGTAGAGACATGTTGTGTCCTCCAGTGGAAAATACGGTCTTTGTAACTATTAATATTAATTTTAAATTGTTGGTTGATTCCAAAGTCTGAAACGTGGAATTAGGACTAAAACACAACAGGACAGGAGAGTGGGGCATGACAAGAACAACGTTTAGAACTCGGGGGGTATTCGGTGTTCGAGTACAGGTTTTTGTCTGTACTCGAACCCCTCCCTGGGCTTGTCTGGCCTGGACCTGAACTCTAAACCTTTACCTTGTATCTGATCTACTTCTGTCTGAACCTGTACCTTCCTCCAAACCTCAGTGTCTGAATCAGTGCCTATGTCTAAACCTGCAGTGTCTGAACAAGTACTATTAATCTGTGTTATTTGATTCCCTCTGTCTGATCTTGAACCTTTCCCTGCTCTGGTCTAGTCTGAAGTAGGACCTGTTTCCTAACTATGAAACCGCTCCACCGGTACCTGAGTCTGTCCGCACCTGCGGTTCCTGAGCCTACCCGTACCGGCGGTACCTGAGCCTGTCCGTACCGGCGGTACCTGACCCTGTCCACACTGGCAGGACCTGAGTCTGTCCACACCTGCGGTTCCTGAGCCTGTCCGTACCGGCGGTACCTGAGCCTGTCAGTACCGGGAGTTCCTGAGCCTGTCCGCACCTGCGGTACCTGAGCCTGTCAATACCGGTGGTTCCTGAGACTGTCCGTACCGGCGGTACCTGAGCCTGTCCACACCTGCCATTCTTGAGCCTGTCTGCACCTGCCGTTCTTGAGCCTGTCTGCACCTGCCATTCTTGAGCCTGTCTGCACCTGCCGTTCCTGAGCCTGTCTGCATCTGCTGTTCCTAAGCCTGTCTGCACCTGCCATTCCTGAGCCTATCCGCCCCTGCCGCTCCTGAGCCTGTCTGCACCTGCCGTTCCTGAGCCTGTCTGTACCTGCCATTCCTGAGCCTGTCTGCACCTGCCGTTCCTGAGCCTGTCTGCACCTGCGATTCTTGAGCCTGTCTGCACCTGCCTTTCTTGAGCCTATCCGCACCTGCCGTTCCTGAGCCTATCCGCACCTGAGGTCCCGTGCCGGCTCTGTGCATGTCCGCAGCTGTGGACCTGTGCCTCTCCGCACCTGCAGTTCAGTACCTCTCCTGGCAGTGACTTGGTTCTGGTCTGACCGGTTACTCTGGCTCTGAACCTACGTGCCGATGGTTCAGAGCCTATCCGTACGTGTGGTTCCATGCCTGTCAGCAACTGCAGATGTTTGCCTGTCCTCACCTGTTGTTCCATGTGTGTCTGCATCTGCAGTTCTGTACCTCCAAGTCTGCATGCCTCTGCTGGGGTCAGCAGATGCGTTACCGGACACTGTCCTGGGAGGGGTACATGGCGACCACCTCTGAGTCAAGTTTAACTCCACTATGAGGAGCTTTAGTGAAAAACCAGGTAGTCGTCTAGTCACGTTCCTCCCGGGTAAGTCAGGTCCATGAAATTGTGGGTTGTGTAAAAATTTAAGAACATGATGAAGTGGCAACTGAGACCATATGTACAGGAACCCGAGACCTGGAACCACTCACAAGGCAACAGAAACAGAGGAACCAAATCAAGAACTGACGCTAAGTTTGGATCTGGAGGTCTTTACCGGATGTCCCACCCAACATTGCGCCCAGTGAAGGAATGCTGAAGAATGCAGGTTTCTGTCTCCACTAAAATTCGGGGACTCACGAGCCACCTTTATGACTTGTAGGACTCGGCAAAACTTGTGTTTCGCATTTCTCCCTTGTGCAGGCCTGTTTTGCATCGTGCCATGTCATCCCCATCCATGTGATGGCGTGTCAGTGAGGGTGTCTGTTCTCTGGGTGCCTTGGTCACATTCTACAAATTGCTTAATGGTTAATTCCAAAAGTTCCACTCTGAAAATTACACGCTTTGTAGTCGTCGCTGTTTGCTCCAACGCGCTTTAGGGCTGGTCACTGTCTGACACATCTGCGTACACTCTCTGCATTTACTGTGATGTCAGAAGAGGGGCATGGAAGGATGTTGACCGGAGGCCTGCGAACTGGACAAGCTGAACACAGAACAAGAAGTGTTGTCATAGGGCAGAAGAGTTGCAGACATAGAGCCAGTTCGACACTTTGATGTCCTCTCCAAGCTTTCTCCACAACACTTCTTGATGTGTCCCTTAACATCTTTACCTCCAATGACCTTTATGTAGTTTTTTTTATGATGGATTAACATCTCATTGAGTTACATGGATCATCTGCAGCTCAGATGTTGGCCGCAGCGTTTATGAGACAATTTAGTCCTATCGTCAGTTTTTCCCTTGGGAACACTTGTATCTGATTTAATCTTCGGACCAGACTTGTGTGACTTTTCTTTATTACTATTGTTGTGCTGTTGTAGTTTCATTGTTTTTATACGTTTATGTGGATATTATACACAGCAGGGGCAGACGTCGTCTTTGTATCTCTGAGACTGTCCTGTGATTAAGGAATTTTCGATCCAGGAACAATCTTTTTTTTCATTATGTAATGAACATTATGTAGACTGTCTCATTATAGTCAGTCCCTGTTGGGGCTTACAATTTCCTCAGATCCCAACCATGCGCCGGGGTTAATATGTAAGAAAGTAGAGGAGTCACAAGGAGAACATACAGACTGTGTGTAGGCGAGTCATGGTAAAACAGTGGATGTAGAGTAGTCGTGGGAAGAACGTACAGACTGGACATGGAGGAGTTGTGGGAAGAATGTACAGACAATGTAGAGGAGTCATGGTAAAACATACAGACTGGGTGTAGAGGAGCCGTGAGAAGAACGTTCAGAGTGGACATAGAAGAGTCATGGGAAGAACTTACAGAGTGGACGTACAGGAGTCGTGGGAAGAACATACAGATGATGTAGAGGAGTTGTGGTAAAACATACAGACTAGGTGTGGAGGAGCCATAGCAAGAACGTACAGACTCGATGTGGAGGAGCCGTGGGAAGAACGTACAGACTGGACGTAGAGGAGCCATGGGAAAAACGTACAGACTGGAACTGGACATAGAGGAGTTGTGGGAAGAACGTACAGACTGTACGTAGAGGAGTCGTGGGAAGAACGTACAGACTGGACGTAGAGGAGCCGTGGGAAGAACGTACAGACTGGACATAGAGGAGCCGTGGCAAGAACGTACAGACTGGATGTAGAGGAGCCGTGGGAAGAACGTACAGACTGGACATAGAGGAGCCGTGGGAAGAGCGTACAGACTGGATGTAGAGGAGCCGTGGGAAGAGTGTACAGACTGGATGTAGACGAGCCGTGGGAAGAGCGTACAGACTGGACGTAGAGGAGCCATGGGAAAAACGTACAGACTGGAACTGGACATAGAGGAGCTGTGGGAAGAACGTACAGACTGTACGTAGAGGAGTCGTGGGAAGAACGTACAGACTGGATGTAGAGGAGCCGTGGGAAGAACGTACAGACTGGACGTAGAGGAGCCATGGGAAGAACGTACAGACTGGATGTAGAGGAGCCGTGGGAAGAACGTACAGACTGGACGTAGAGGAGCCGTGGGAAGAGCGTAGAGACTGGATGTAGAGGAGCTATGGGAAGAGTGTACAGACTGGATGTAGAGGAGCCGTGGGAAGAGCGTACAGACTGGATGTAGAGGAACCGTGGGAAGTATGTACAGACTGGACGTAGAGGAGTTGTGGGAAGAACAAACAGACTGGACGTAGAGGAGTTGTGGGAAGAATGTACAGACGATGTAGAGGAGCCATTGGAAGAGCGTACAGACTGGACGTAGAGACACTGTGGGAAGTATATACAGACTGGACATACAGAAGTTGTGGGAAGAACAAACAGACTGGACGTAGAGGAGTCGTGGGAAGAACGTACAAACTGGACGCAGAGGAGTCGTGGGTAGAATGTACAGACTGGATGTAGAGGACACGTGGGAAGAATGTAACACGAGTAACCGAGAAATATATGCAGTCTGGTATCTTCCAGCAAGGCAATGGTTAATATCAGGAATGCGATGAAGTATAGACAAGCTAGCTAGAAATTAACTTGAAGAGGTGTGCTATCTTGATTACAGAGGCCCAGTGTGGACAGTTGTCAGAGGTTGATAACTTGCTGAGAGATTAGTGTGGACTTATTCTAAGCAACCAGGATTGAGGATAGAAATATTTCAGGTTGTAGCAAGGAAGTCAGGAGTAGAAGAGGAGACAGTAGACATCTGCCTGGAGCTCTGATCAGTGAAGTACCGGTAGATGAAATCTCTTGACAACTTAGGTCTTGGTCTAGGGTGATGATTGCAGAGGATTTTGTTGGATTACCTGTGAAATCTGACGTGGACTACTGCACAGGGAAGTGGCCATAGAAGAAGGGAGCCAGGCCTACCACTTCACCAGTACCTGTGTATTTACTAAAATTACACTCCAATTTAATTAGCATCTAATTGATTCTCTCATCTCTTGTGTAATGGACATTTTCCCGTGTACCCCATGATGATTGAGGAGTAGGATGGGATCATGGCGTTCCTCGCTGACTCTCCGCCATATGTTACGATATCCCATCCTACTAATGACCTATATATCAGCACTATTTAATAGAGTAATCATCTAATACCATGCTGCTCCACAAATACCGCCACATCAAAACTCCCAGGACCTCGGGATATAAGAAGGAAATGTGGTCACGTTCCTACATTCCCAGAGTCTGACGTTTCCTTTCCATAGGTCAGGGACATCTTACATTTTCAGCACATTTGTTATCAGGAGGTCAGGTTTATACTTGATTAAGAAGAAAAATATGAAGTTACAGGTGAAACTGGAAACATCCAGAAAAGAAGCCTCCAAGAAGAAGGATGGGACGGAGATCTGGATAGGTGCTTCTCATCGTCTACATGTCTGGTGCAGCCATATCTGTAGGATCTTCTGATGCATTATCCTGATTGTAGTGCTGGCCGATATCCACAGACTCCTCCACAGACATACACACTCCCTTTGGCTGAGCATGCGTGCTTATTTTCATGGGAAGAGATAAATAAGCGGTTTCTAATCTCTTTTGGCAGTAGTTCATCTATCATGGGAGCAAGGTACCTGACATATGGAAATTCTGACGGGATCATCGTGTTCGTATTAGATCATTGGTCTGTCCCACTATGATTGGCGGGCGGGTACAGTTGTGGCCAAAAGTATTGACACCCCTGCAATTCTGTCAGATAATACTCAGTTTCTTCCTGAAAATGATTGCAATCACAAATTCTTTGGTATTATTATCTTCATTTAATTTGTCTTAAATGAAAAAAAACACAAAAGAGAATGAAGCAAAAAGCAAAACATTGATCATTTCACACAAAACTCAAAAAATGGGCCAGACAAAAGTATTGGCACCCTCAGCCTAATACTTGGTTGCACAACCTTTAGCCAAAGTAACTGCGACCAACTGCTTCCGGTAACCATCAATGAGTTTCTTACAATGCACTGCTGGAATTTTAGACCATTCTTCTTTGGCAAACTGCTCCAGGTCCCTGATATTTGAAGGGTGCCTTCTCCAAACTGCCATTTTTAGATCTCTCCACAGGTGTTCTATGGGATTCAGGTCTGGACTCATTGCTGGCCACCTTAGAAGTCTCCAGTGCTTTCTCTCAAACCATTTTCTAGTGCTTTTTGAAGTGTGTTTTGGGTCATTGTCCTGCTGGAAGACCCATGACCTCTGAGGGAGACCCAGCTTTCTCACACTGGGCCCTACATTATGCTGCAAAATTTGTTGGTAGTCTTCAGACTTCATAATGCCATGCACATGGTCAAGCAGTCCAGTGCCAGAGGCAGCAAAGCAACCCTAAAACATCAGGGAACCTGTTATGACCTGGTGGTCAGGACAATAATGGACCTGGTGGTTAAGAGCACACGGAATGACCTGATAGTTACTGATAATAAAGGACGAGCTCTGGGACGTGGGAACTCTGCTGACCGCAATCCCTAATCCTATCACACACACTAGAAATAGCCGTGGATTGCGCCTAACGCTCCCTATGCAACTCGGCACAGCCTAAGGAATTAGCTAACCCTGAAGATAGAAAAATAAAGCCTACCTTGCCTCAGAGAAATTCCCCAAAAGAAAAGGCAGCCCCCCCACATATAATGACTGTGAGTAAAGATGAAAATACAAACACAGAGATGAAATAGATTTAGCAAAGTGAGGCCCGACTTACTGAACAGACCGAGGATAGGAAAGGTGACTTTGCGGTCAGCACAAAAACCTACAAAAGACCACGCAGAGGGCGCAAAAAAGACCCTCCGCACCGACTCACGGTGCGGAGGCGCTCCCTCTGCGTCCCAGAGCTTCCAGCAAGCAAGACAACAATAAAAATAGCAAGCTGGACAGAAAAATAGCAAACCAAAGAAATACAAGCTGGAACTTAGCTTCTGCTGGGAAGACAGGTCACAAGAACGATCCAGGAGTGAACTAGACCAATACTGGAACATTGACAGGTGGCATGGAGCAAAGATCTAAGTGGAGTTAAATAGAGCAGCCAGCTAACGAATTAACCTCGTCACCTGTGGAAGGAAACTCAGAAACACCCACCAGAGGAAGTCCATGGACAGAACCAGCCGAAGTACCATTCATGACCACAGGAGGGAGCCCGACAACAGAATTCACAACAGGAACCTCCGCCATGTTTGACTGTAGGGACCGTGTTCTTTTCTTTGAATGCCTCTTTTTTTCTCCTGTAAACTCTATGTTGATGCCTTTGCCCAAAAACCTCTACTTTTGTCTCATCTGACCAGAGAACATTCTTCCAAAATGTTTTAGGCTTTTTCAGGTAAGTTTTGGCAAACTCCAGCCTGGCTTTTTAATGTCTCGGGGTAAGAAGTGGGGTCTTCCTGGGTCTCCTACCATACAGTCCCTTTTCATTCAGACGCCGACGGATAGTACTGGTTGACACTGTTGTACCCTCGGACTGCAGGGCAGCTTGAACTTGTTTGGATGTTAGTCGAGGTTCTTTATCCAACATCCGCACAATCTTGCGTTGAAATCTCTTGTCAATTTTTCTTTTCCGTCCACATCTAGGGAGGTTAGCCACAGTGCCATGGGCTTTACACTTCTTGATGACACTGCGCACGGTAGACACAGGAACATTCAGGTCTTTGGAGATGGACTTGTAGCCTTGAGATTGCTCATGCTTCCTCACAATTTGGTTTCTCAAGTCCTCAGACAGTTCTTTGGTCTTCTTTCTTTTCTCCATGCTCAATGTGGTACACACAAGGACACAGGACAGAGGTTGAGTCAACTTTAATCCATGTCACCTGGCTGCAAGTGTGATTTAGTTATTGCCAACACCTGTTAGGTGCCACAGGTAAGTTACAGGTGCTGTTAATTACACAACTTACAGAAGAATCACATGATTTATCGAACGGTGCCAATACTTTTGTCCACCCCCTTTTTTATGTTTGGTGTGGAATTATATCCAATTTGGTTTCTTTTTGTGTTTTTTCATTTAAGACAAATTAAATGAAGATAATAATAACAAAGAATTTCTGTTTGCAATCATTTTCAGGAAGAAACTGAGTATTATCTGACAGAATTGCAGGGGTGTCAATACTTTTGGTCACAACTGTATATTCTGTAGCCAACCAATATTAATTGTGTCTATAAGGAACAATGTAATGTCTATGGCCGCTCTATAACCAGTCCTCATCCCCGACACCCCATAATCAGCTCTCATCCCTGACACCCCATAACCGTCACTCATCCATGACACCCCATAACGTCTCATCCCTGACACCCCTTAATCGGCTCCCCAGACAGAGTGGTCTGGTTTGGATTCTTATCCCAAGTCATGTGGTAGGTCACTAAAGGGCTGATATTGATTTTTATAATTACTACTTTCAAAAGTTATCCCTAAAGTTCCTGTTTCTTACTTCTCTGAAGATCTTTACATGTTTAATTTCCCAGAGGAGCATTGCATGGCCTATAAGTCTCCTCACACAGGCCTGGTGCTCTCCACAAGGAGAAACTTTACCAAAAAGTTTCTAACACAAACTTTCCATGCTAAGTCATTTTGGCCAACGACCTCCTTCCCTCAGTAAGAGCGTTGAAGATGGGTGGTGGCTGGGTCTTCCAGGATGACAATGGCCACAAACAAACAGCCAGGGGGCAAATAAGGAGTGTAAGAAGCATTACAAGGTCCTGCAGTGGCCTAGCCGGTCTCCAGAGCTGGACCCAATAGAAAATCATTGGTGGGAGCTGAAACTCAATGTTGTCCAGCGTCAGCCCCGAAATCTGAAAGATCTGGAGAAGATCTGTATGGAGGAGGGGGCCAATATCCCCGCTGCAGTGTGTGCAAACCTGGTCAAGATCTACAGGAAACATCCGACCTCTGTAATAGCAAACAAAGGTTTCTGTCAAATATTAAGTTCTGTTTTTCTATTGTATCAAATACTTATTTAATGCAATGAAATGCAAATTAATTATGTAACAATCAGACAATGTGATTTTCTGGATTATATTTTTAGATTCTGTCTCTCACAGGTGAAGTGTACCTACGATAAAAATTACAGACCTCTCCATTCTTTGTAGGTGGGAAAACGGCAAAATCGGCAGCGGATCAAATACTTATTTTCCCCACTGTACATAGATAGATGATAGATAGATAGATAGATAGATAATAGATAGCTGATAGATAGATATAGATAATATAGATAGATAATAGATAGATAGAGAGATAGATAGATAGATAATAGATAGATAGATAATAGATAGATAATCTAATATATAATTGCCTAGAATACTACTTCCTGCAATTTGTGCCAACTTCCGTGGCTTTGTCCGGAGCTAATGTCCGGAGCTAATGTCCGGAGCTAATGTCCGGAGCTAATGTCCGGAGATAAGTGACGTCAACAGTGTCCAGTGTCTGATTGGTTGCCGCCTGCTGCGAGCGACCAATCAGAAACGTGCCGTACTGTGACACACTCCGCCCGCCATTTTGGTGTGATTTTTGAATTTTTACCTCACAGCAAGTTTCTACTGCGTGGAGGCGGGCCCAGTGACGTTGCTCTTCAAGCTCCTGCCGAATTTCGTTAAAAAAAAATGATAATACCATTTACCAAAACTATATATATTTAGTTGTGAAGTGGTTCAGTGACATTTTCACACCAATTTTGAACTTTTGTTTGGTGTTTTCTCCATATACTGCCTATTATTCACTGACTGTTATACTGAGAGACTGCCGTTTATTAACCTCTTCTTTGCCACATTGGGTATATTGCTCTATTATTTGCCACATAAGGACATTGTCCATTATTGCCCAGCAATTTCTCTGCAATATAAACTGCCTATTTATTAATATCTGCATTCCTGCAAAGAACTATTGCCTATTATTAACTGGCTATTTTCCTACTACCTGACACTGCCTCTTATTAACCTGTTGTTTGCCACCACCACGCTTAAAGCTGTTTAGCTTAGCCAACATGAGCTCTAATAGTAAGGATACTAATGACACAGAGCCCAAAGCTGCTGATGGCGCACGTAAGATTAGGTCTGATAGAAAGTATACTAATAATGCAGAGCAAAAAGACGCCGATGCCGCACGTAAGCGCAAACAGCGTGCTAACAGAAGTACAGAGGATAGATGCAAGCGCATGGACACTGTTAAGTATACTAATGACACAGAGTCCATAGCTTATGATGGCGCACGTAAGATCAGGTCTGATATAAAGTATGGTAATGATGCAGAGCGAAAAGCCGCCGATGCCGGACGTAAGCGCAAACAGCGTGCTAACAAGAGTACAGAGGATAGATGCAAGCGCATGGACACTGTTAAGTATACTAATGACACAGAGTCCATAGCTTATGATGGCGCACGTAAGATCAGGTCTGATATAAAGTACGGTAATGATGCAGAGCGAAAAGCCGCCGATGCCGGACGTAAGCGCAAACAGCGTGCTAACAAGAGTACAGAGGATAGATGCAAGTGCCTGGATACTGTTAAGTATACTAATGACACAGAGCCCAAAGCTGCTGATGGCGCACGTAAGATCAGGTCTGATATAAAGTATGGTAATGATGCAGAGCGAAAAGCCGCCGATGCCGCACGTAAGCGCAAACAGCGTGCTAACAAGAGTACAGAGGAGAAGTTGTCGTCTGATGTCTTTCATCCCTCCCCTCATAAGCATGTTCATGGATCCTGTGTAACTGTACCTTAAATAACAAGAATTGTCAAGAGCTGGTGAGTGCAGCCATTTTTTGTTCTTTCTTACTATTATTTATTAATTGTATTATTCTTACATTTGAATAAATAAAGTATATATGGATTCTAGACTCCCGATTCTTTAGAATCGGGCTGCCATCTAGTAGATAGATAAATATTAGATAATAGATAGATGATATATAGATAAATAATAGATGATAGATAGATAATAGTTAATATATAGACAGATAATCGATAGAAGATAGATAGATAAATAGATTATATATAGATAATAGATAGATGATAGATAATATATGGATAGATAATAGAAGATAGATAAATAGATAGATGATAGATAATAGATAATAGATGATATATAGATAATAGATAGATAGATAATAGATAGATGATAGATAATATATAGATAATAGATAGATAATAGAGATATAATGGATAGATAATATACAGAGGTCGGTCGGTCGCTGTCAGGGTTAATATGTTACTCTTGCCTCTGATACATTATTACATTACGGAACATTCAGTTCTTCCATAGAACTTATCTGAACTTTCTATATATTTACATGCAGACTTTATTGCGAGAGCTGAACATAAAGCTGTCAGGACGGGCGGCCATGTGTGAGCCCCGGCCAGCGTTCTGTCATCATGTCAGCTGCTGGCAGCGCGGCCCGCACATTGTTCTCCGTCTGTGGCCTCGGATTGTGTGATCCTGCAGATTTCATGTCCTTGTATCACATGGGCGTTTAATGGGTGGCACATGTCATGTTTCTGCCATGGAAGGTCAGAAGCTTTACGGGGCCACATCAGTGCATGGAAATAATCTGCAGGTGGCTCCACAGGGTCCCACAGACCACAGCTGCAGCCCTCGCTGCTACATTTGGGGGGCATGAAGTACATGTGGGTGGGTGTGGGGGCAGCGGTGCCCCCCCTCTTGTTCCTGTCAGTTTTGGAAGGGTTCACTTATTTTCATGTTATCCCTTTTGGACAAGATGTCCTGGGAGAGAGTCAGAACCCACAGGACAATGTATATCTCTGGGGAGGTGGAAGGCCCCGGCAGGGCACTAGGCAGCATTTACTTACTAGCAATAGGACTTTTCATAACTCATGGACTGGAGAAAGAAAAGTTCCTAAAACAGAGGGGTTTTCTCTAAGAAAATACGTAATTTTTGTTACACCCTCTCCTCTCACTTTTAAGGTCATTGCTAGTGGCAACTTACGGCATCACATAACCAGGTCCCCCCTCACTTTAGACACAAGTCGACCATAGACGAGGGATGTGGGACGACAGAAGACGTTTAGCACTGAATTTACTGGAAAGTTTCTATAATTTCTGTTTTTATGGGGTTTTGTTATTTTTTATGGTTAGTTTGGAGAAATGTCATCTGTAGGAATTTTTGGAATCTGAAATCAGTGAAATTGTCCAATGTTCTCGTAGTAAAAATTCCAACCTAAGCACGAGACCAGCGCACCATCAACGAGCAGCTTTATAATTTGTGTTACTTGCTTCTATTTCTTCTTATTTTTTTGCTGTTTTTAAAGATGACTTGTCACTTGCCATAAGCCTCCTGGTGTGAATGCCGCTTTTCTCCTGAATCCGGCGCTGTATTTCTTTTTTTTCTGTGTCTTTCCCTTCCTCAGATATTGATCAATCTTCTTTTCACATAAATCTTGTCTTGTTAGCTAAGTAGGCGTGGTCACCCATTCTTTTTACATGGGCTTCTTACTGATGACCACGCCCACTTGGCTATAAGTACTAGATTTATATAAAAGGAAAAGGAGGCCATATCTCTGGAATGGAGAGGAGTAGAGACAAAAGAAAAACATCGCCGGATTCAGAACAGCGGCATTTACGCCAGGAAAAATAATCCCACATTTATGGAACATGATAGTAACATAGTAACATAGTAACATAGTTAGTAAGGCCGAAAAAAGACATTTGTCCATCCAGTTCAGCCTATATTCCATCATAATAAATACCCAGATCTACGTCCTTCTACAGAACCTAATAATTGTATGATACAATATTGTTCTGCTCCAGGAAGACATCCAGGCCTCTCTTGAACCCCTCGACTGAGTTCGCCATCACCACCTCCTCAGGCAAGCAATTCCAGATTCTCACTGCCCTAACAGTAAAGAATCCTCTTCTATGTTGGTGGAAAAACCTTCTCTCCTCCAGACGCAAAGAATGCCCCCTTGTGCCCGTCACCTTCCTTGGTATCAACAGATCCTCAGCGAGATATTTGTATTGTCCCCTTACATACTTATACATGGTTATTAGATCGCCCCTCAGTCGTCTTTTTTCTAGACTAAATAATCCTAATTTCGCTAATCTATCTGGGTATTGTAGTTCTCCCATCCCCTTTATTAATTTTGTTGCCCTCCTTTGTACTCTCTCTAGTTCCATTATATCCTTCCTGAGCACCGGTGCCCAAAACTGGACACAGTACTCCATGTGCGGTCTAACTAGGGATTTGTACAGAGGCAGTATAATGCTCTCATCATGTGTATCCAGACCTCTTTTAATGCACCCCATGATCCTGTTTGCCTTGGCAGCTGCTGCCTGGCACTGGCTGCTCCAGGTAAGTTTATCATTAACTAGGATCCCCAAGTCCTTCTCCCTGTCAGATTTACCCAGTGGTTTCCCATTCAGTGTGTAATGGTGATATTGATTCCCTCTTCCCATGTGTATAACCTTACATTTATCATTGTTAAACCTCATCTGCCACCTTTCAGCCCAAGTTTCCAACTTATCCAGATCCATCTGTAGCAGAATACTATCTTCTCTTGTATTAACTGCTTTACATAGTTTTGTATCTGGGAGAAGCGAAGTCTCCCTAAGCTAGAAGATCGTTGGGTACAGCCGGGACCAGCTGCTTCGAAAGCATCACCAAACCAGGGATTCAAGCTTCAGGAGGCTAATTTGCATATTCCAGGTGCCTTCTGGGAGAAGCGAAGTCTCCCTAAGCTAGAAGAATTTTTGCCTGTAGGACATTATTGCAAGAGAGCTTGGCTGAGTAGATTACACAAGAAGGAAAACACACAGCATGTCAGCAGGATCTAGGAGCAACATGGCAGATGTGACAACCTACATGGTGAGCTGCAGCATGTGCTACATGTTCACAGATCGACCAGAAGAAGAATCCAATTTCACCTGTCAGAAGTGTAGACTAGTGGCCCTTTTAGAAGAAAAGGTGCGGGGTCTGGAAGAAAGAATAGCAACTTTGAAACTCATCAAAGAGAATGAAGACTTTCTAGACAGAACAGAAGCATCTCTACTGGTCACAGAAGGTGCAAAAAGTGTCAGAGAACCTCCAAAAGCAGATGAGTGGAAGCATGTGACCAAAAGAAGCAAGAAGACCATGGAGAAATCACCAACCACACAACTGAAGAACCGATATCAAATCTTTGTAGAGGATGAAGATGGCACACCTAAGAATGAAGCAATACCAGCAAGCAAAAAAGAAAAGGGCACACAGCAACAAGTGACAGCAAAAAGTACAGCCAAGAAGCAACGAAGAGTGGTGGTGGTGGGAGACTCACTACTGAGAGGCACAGAAGCAGCCATCTGCAGACCGGACATAACTGCAAGAGAAGTATGCTGCCTTCCAGGTGCGATGATCAAGGATGTGACCGATAGGATACCAAAGCTCTTCAGCTCCAAGGACGTCCACCCATTTCTTCTGATACATGTTGGCACCAAAGACACGGCAAGGAAGGACCTACCGACAATCTGCAAGGACTTTGAAGAGTTGGGGAAGAAAGTAAAGGAACTGGATGCACAGGTAGTTTTTTCTTCTATCCTTCCAGTAGATGGGCATGGCACCAGGAGATGGAACAGGATCCTTGATGCAAACAACTGGCTAAGACGATGGTGCAGACAACAAGGATTCGGATTCCTGGACCACGGTGTGAATTACTTGTATGATGGACTCCTCGCCAGAGACGGACTACACCTCAACAAACCTGGGAAACACACATTCGCCAGAAGACTCGCTACACTCATCAGGAGGGCGTTAAACTAGAAGAAGAGGGGACGGGAAGAAAAACATTAGACTCGAACAAAGACGACCCAGGAAAACATACTCAGAAGGGAGGTAAGAACATTTCTAAAACAATCCACAGTGAGGAGATTGGAACAAAACAAAATCCTCTAAACTGCATGCTCGCAAACGCCAGAAGCCTGACAAACAAGATGGAAGAACTAGAAGCAGAAATATCTACAGGTAACTTTGACATAGTGGGAATAACCGAGACATGGTTAGATGAAAGCTATGACTGGGCAGTTAACTTACAGGGTTACAGTCTGTTTAGAAAGGATCGTAAAAATCGGAGAGGAGGAGGGGTTTGTCTCTATGTAAAGTCTTGTCTAAAGTCCACCTTAAGGGAGGATATTAGCGAAGGGAATGAGGATGTCGAGTCCATATGGGTTGAAATTCATGGAGGGAAAAATGGTAACAAAATTCTCATTGGGGTCTGTTACAAACCCCCAAATATAACAGAAACCATGGAAAGTCTACTTCTAAAGCAGATAGATGAAGCTGCAACCCATAATGAGGTCCTGGTTATGGGGGACTTTAACTACCCGGATATTAACTGGGAAACAGAAACCTGTGAAACCCATAAACGCAACAGGTTTCTGCTAATAACCAAGAAAAATTATCTTTCACAATTGGTGCAGAATCCAACCAGAGGAGCAGCACTTTTAGACCTAATACTATCTAATAGACCTGACAGAATAACAAATCTGCAGGTGGTTGGGCATTTAGGAAATAGCGACCACAATATTGTGCAGTTTCACCTGTCTTTCACTAGGGGGACTTGTCAGGGAGTCACAAAAACATTGAACTTTAGGAAGGCAAAGTTTGAACAGCTTAGAGATGCCCTTAATCTGGTAGACTGGGACAATATCCTCAGAAATGAGAATACAGATAATAAATGGGAAATGTTTAAGAACATCCTAAATAGGCAGTGTAAGCGGTTTATACCTTGTGGGAATAAAAGGACTAGAAATAGGAAAAACCCAATGTGGCTAAACAAAGAAGTAAGGCAGGCAATTAACAGTAAAAAGAAAGCATTTGCACTACTAAAGCAGGATGGCACCACTGAAGCTCTAAAAAACTATAGGGAGAAAAATACTTTATCTAAAAAACTAATTAAAGCTGCCAAAAAGGAAACAGAGAAGCACATTGCTAAGGAGAGTAAAACTAATCCCAAACTGTTCTTCAACTATATCAATAGTAAAAGAATAAAAACTGAAAATGTAGGCCCCTTAAAAAATAGTGAGGAAAGAATGGTTGTAGATGACGAGGAAAAAGCTAACATATTAAACACCTTCTTCTCCACGGTATTCACGGTGGAAAATGAAATGCTAGGTGAAATCCCAAGAAACAATGAAAACCCTATATTAAGAGTCACCAATCTAACCCAAGAAGAGGTGCGAAACCGGCTAAATAAGATTAAAATAGATAAATCTCCAGGTCCGGATGGCATACACCCACGAGTACTAAGAGAACTAAGTAATGTAATAGATAAACCATTATTTCTTATTTTTAGGGACTCTATAGCAACAGGGTCTGTTCCGCAGGACTGGCGCATAGCAAATGTGGTGCCAATATTCAAAAAGGGCTCTAAAAGTGAACCTGGAAATTATAGGCCAGTAAGTCTAACCTCTATTGTTGGTAAAATATTTGAAGGGTTTCTGAGGGATGTTATTCTGGATTATCTCAATGAGAATAACTGTTTAACTCCATATCAGCATGGGTTTATGAGAAATCGCTCCTGTCAAACCAATCTAATCAGTTTTTATGAAGAGGTAAGCTATAGACTGGACCACGGTGAGTCATTGGACGTGGTATATCTCGATTTTTCCAAAGCGTTTGATACCGTGCCGCACAAGAGGTTGGTACACAAAATGAGAATGCTTGGTCTGGGGGAAAATGTGTGTAAATGGGTTAGTAACTGGCTTAGTGATAGAATGCAGAGGGTGGTTATAAATGGTATAGTCTCTAACTGGGTCGCTGTGACCAGTGGGGTACCGCAGGGGTCAGTATTGGGACCTGTTCTCTTCAACATATTCATTAATGATCTGGTAGAAGGTTTACACAGTAAAATATCGATATTTGCAGATGATACAAAACTATGTAAAGCAGTTAATACAAGAGAAGATAGTATTCTGCTACAGATGGATCTGGATAAGTTGGAAACTTGGGCTGAAAGGTGGCAGATGAGGTTTAACAATGATAAATGTAAGGTTATACACATGGGAAGAGGGAATCAATATCACCATTACACACTGAACGGGAAACCACTGGGTAAATCTGACAGGGAGAAGGACTTGGGGATCCTAGTTAATGATAAACTTACCTGGAGCAGCCAGTGCCAGGCAGCAGCTGCCAAGGCAAACAGGATCATGGGGTGCATTAAAAGAGGTCTGGATACACATGATGAGAGCATTATACTGCCTCTGTACAAATCCCTAGTTAGACCGCACATGGAGTACTGTGTCCAGTTTTGGGCACCGGTGCTCAGGAAGGATATAATGGAACTAGAGAGAGTACAAAGGAGGGCAACAAAATTAATAAAGGGGATGGGAGAACTACAATACCCAGATAGATTAGCGAAATTAGGATTATTTAGTCTAGAAAAAAGACGACTGAGGGGCGATCTAATAACCATGTATAAGTATATAAGGGGACAATACAAATATCTCTCTGAGGATCTGTTTATACCAAGGAAGGTGACGGGCACAAGGGGGCATTCTTTGCGTCTGGAGGAGAGAAGGTTTTTCCACCAACATAGAAGAGGATTCTTTACTGTTAGGGCAGTGAGAATCTGGAATTGCTTGCCTGAGGAGGTGGTGATGGCGAACTCAGTCGAGGGGTTCAAGAGAGGCCTGGATGTCTTCCTGGAGCAGAACAATATTGTATCATACAATTATTAGGTTCTGTAGAAGGACGTAGATCTGGGGATTTATTATGATGGAATATAGGCTGAACTGGATGGACAAATGTCTTTTTTCGGCCTTACTATGTTACTATGTTACTATGTATCATCTGCAAATATCGATATTTTACTGTGTAAACCTTCTACCAGATCATTAATGAATATGCTGAAGAGAACAGGTCCCAATACTGACCCCTGCGGTACCCCACTGGTCACAGCGACCCAGTTAGAGACTTTACCATTTATAACCACCCTCTGCTTTCTATCACTAAGCCAGTTACTAACCCATTTACACACATTTTCCCCCAGACCAAGCATTCTCATTTTGTGTACCAACCTCTTGTGCGGCACGGTATCAAACGCTTTGGAAAAATCGAGATATACCACGTCCAATGACTGACCGTGGTCCAGCCTATAGCTTACCTCTTCATAAAAACTGATTAGATTGGTTTGACAGGAGCGATTTCTCATAAACCCATGCTGATATGGAGTTAAACAGTTATTCTCATTGAGATAATCCAGAATAACATCCCTCAGAAACCCTTCAAATATTTTACCAACAATAGAGGTTAGACTTACTGGCCTATAATTTCCAGGTTCACTTTTAGAGCCCTTTTTGAATATTGGCACCACATTTGCTATGCGCCAGTCCTGCGGAACAGACCCTGTCGCTATAGAGTCACTAAAAATAAGAAATAATGGTTTATCTATTACATTACTTAGTTCTCTTAGTACTCGTGGGTGTATGCCATCCGGACCCGGAGATTTATCTATTTTAATCTTATTTAGCCGGTTTCGCACCTCTTCTTGGGTTAGATTGGTGACCCTTAATATAGGGTTTTCATTGTTTCTTGGGATTTCACCCAGCATTTCATTTTCCACCGTGAATACCGTGGAGAAGAAGGTGTTTAATATGTTAGCTTTTTCCTCGTCATCTACAACCATTCTTTCCTCACTATTTTTTAAGGGGCCTACATTTTCAGTTTTTATTCTTTTACTATTGATATAGTTGAAGAACAGTTTGGGATTAGTTTTACTCTCCTTAGCAATGTGCTTCTCTGTTTCCTTTTTGGCAGCTTTAATTAGTTTTTTAGATAAAGTATTTTTCTCCCTATAGTTTTTTAGAGCTTCAATGGTGCCATCCTGCTGTAGTAGTGCAAATGCTTTCTTTTTACTGTTAATTGCCTGTCTTACTTCTTTGTTTAGCCACATTGGGTTTTTCCTATTTCTAGTCCTTTTATTCCCACAAGGTATAAACCGCTTACACTGCCTATTTAGGATGTTCTTAAACATTTCCCATTTATTATCTGTATTCTCATTTCTGAGGATATTGTCCCAGTCTACCAGATTAAGGGCATCTCTAAGCTGGTCAAACTTTGCCTTCCTAAAGTTTAATGTTTTTGTGACTCCCTGACAAGTCCCCCTAGTGAAAGACAGGTGAAACTGCACAATATTGTGGTCACTATTTCCTAAATGCCCAACCACCTGCAGATTTGTTATTCTGTCAGGTCTATTAGATAGTATTAGGTCTAAAAGTGCTGCTCCTCTGGTTGGATTCTGCACCAATTGTGAAAGATAATTTTTCTTGGTTATTAGCAGAAACCTGTTGCCTTTATGGGTTTCACAGGTTTCTGTTTCCCAGTTAATATCCGGGTAGTTAAAGTCCCCCATAACCAGGACCTCATTATGGGTTGCAGCTTCATCTATCTGCTTTAGAAGTAGACTTTCCATGCTTTCTGTTATATTTGGGGGTTTGTAACAGACCCCAATGAGAATTTTGTTACCATTTTTCCCTCCATGAATTTCAACCCATATGGACTCGACATCCTCATTCCCTTCGCTAATATCCTCCCTTAAAGTGGACTTTAGACAAGACTTTACATAGAGACAAACCCCTCCTCCTCTCCGATTTTTACGATCCTTTCTAAACAGACTGTAACCCTGTAAGTTAACTGCCCAGTCATAGCTTTCATCTAACCATGTCTCGGTTATTCCCACTATGTCAAAGTTACCTGTAGATATTTCTGCTTCTAGTTCTTCCATCTTGTTTGTCAGGCTTCTGGCGTTTGCGAGCATGCAGTTTAGAGGATTTTGTTTTGTTCCAATCTCCTCACTGTGGATTGTTTTAGAAATGTTCTTACCTCCCTTCTGAGTATGTTTTCCTGGGTCGTCTTTGTTCGAGTCTAATGTTTTTCTTCCCGTCCCCTCTTCTTCTAGTTTAACGCCCTCCTGATGAGTGTAGCGAGTCTTCTGGCGAATGTGTGTTTCCCAGGTTTGTTGAGGTGTAGTCCGTCTCTGGCGAGGAGTCCATCATGACCTGAATGTGCTCCAGGTCTCCTTCCTGATACTAGAACAGACTCTCCTGTGATCTGCTGGGGCCACAGTCCTGTTCTGTGGCCATCCTGCCATTATCGCTAGGATCAGTGAGGAGCCCATGGCCCCTTTAGCTTTTTTCAAAAATATTACCAATTCCCAAATAGGCACCTGGTGTGAAATTTTGGCAACTGAGGCTATTCTACACTCCTCCTGCTGTTTACAAAAAGCTTTTCAGAAGTTTCATTATCATCAGAGGTAGGAGTACAAGGATAGATAACACCTATATACAGCGGGTACGGAAAGCTGATGCATCAGCTGAATGTTGGTGATACAGGTCCTTTTGGAGACCAACTGTGCTGAAGACTGGAGGTTGCTGGTTCAGTGGTTCTTCAGCTGAATACTGATATCTGGTGCCTTTCTCTTCTGTGCGGTGCATTGCAGCAGAGAAAGCTAAAGCCCCCGTCTCACATAGCGAGATCGCTAGCGAGATCGCTGCTGAGTCACAAGTTTTGTGACGCAACAGCGATCTCAGTAGCGATCTCGCTATGTGTGACACGTACCAGCGATCAGGCCCCTGCTGTGAGATCGCTGGTCGTGTCGGAATGGCCTGGGCCATTTTTTGATCGTTGAGGTCCCGCTGACATCGCTGAATCGGCGTGTGTGACGCCGATTCAGCGATGTCTTCGCTGGTAACCAGGGTAAACATCGGGTAACTAAGCGCAGGGCCGCGCTTAGTAACCCGATGTTTACCCTGGTTACCAGCGTAAAAAAACAAACAGTACATACTTACATTCAGCTGTCTGTCCCTTGCCGTCTGGTTCCTGCACTGACTGCTGGCCGTAAAGTGAAAGTGAAAGCACAGCACAGCGGTGAGTCACACAGCGGTGACTCACCGCTGTGGCTGTGCTCTGCTTTCACTTTACGGCCAGCAGTCAGTGCAGGAGCAGACGGCAAGGGACAGACAGCTGAATGTAAGTATGTACTGTTTGTTTTTTTACGCTGGTAACCAGGGTAAACATCGGGTTACTAAGCGCGGCCCTGCGCTTAGTTACCCGATGTTTACCCTGGTTACCGGGGACCTCGGGATCGTTGGTCGCTGGAGAACGGTCTGTGTGACAGCTCTCCAGCGACCAAACAGCGACGCTGCAGCTATCCGGATCGTTGTCGGTATCGCTGCAGCGTCTTTAAAGTGTGACGGTACCTTTAGTGTGGTGTTATTGTTGCTTTGTCCCTTTGTTGTCTGTAACTTCCCCTGTGTTGTATTAGTGCAGGGGTTGGACCAGTGCTATCACCTACCAGCTCCCTACCTAGGGATTAGAGCAGGGCAAGTGAGGGACTAGGTATCCTGCTCGGCGACGGGGTGAAAGAACCCATATAGGGACGCTAGTAAGAGCAGGGCACATCCTCAGGTGAGTGCAGGAGGTTAGCAGACAAAATGAAAAGACCAAAAGCACATGAATATAACGGACAGATGATAAAAAAGGCAAATTAGGTTATCTGGTCACTTTATCAATTGTTAAATTAAGACCTTCAGGGGCACGCTTAAAATTTTTTATTGCTCTTTTTAACATATTTTATACATTTGAAACATGGTTAATTCATGCTTTTTTATCTTACGTTTTTTTATCCTACGCTTTATATGATATGGTTTTTGTTTTTTATCTCTGTTTTTATTTCCTTTTTGATTATGATTATAAGGCTAGGTTCACTTTGCGTTAGGGCAATCCGTTAAGCGCATAGCACTAGCGGATTGCGCTAACGCAATGTTTGTCCCCGATCTGCGCTAGCGAGGGACGGACCTCGGATGCTGCAAGCAGCGTCTGAGGTCCGTCACAAAAGAACGGCACATCGCTAGCGCGTGCCGAAAATGGCATGCGCTAGCTATGCGCTACAGCAAAAAAACACATTGCTGTCAATGGGTGTGCTAACGGACCCGTTGCACAGCGTTAATTGCGACATTTTCACCGTGCAACGCAGTCCGTTAGCGTTAACCCATTAACGCAATGTGAACCTAGCCTAACATATGAGGTCATGTGTCTATGATTATATCATGTGACTGTTTTGACTGTTGTGAATGGCTGCCTCCTATTTAAATACCCCATCCCCTTTGTCATTAATAAACATCCACCTAATGAAGACGGATCCTACGTCGAAACGCGTCATAGTTTAACCCCATCTCTGGTCTGTGTCTCTTTCCTGCGCTCCTAAGACCGTTTTCCTTTGTCTCATGGCTCAAATGCAGGCCTGTGCCCAACTGCCTCAGACCCTCGCCGAGGAGTTTAAGGTGCTGCGTGGTGAGGTGGTGCAGCAGCTGCAGCAGTTGGTGGGGTTTTGGGCTTCGGCCCAGGGGCAGGTTCAACCAGAACCCAAGATATCTCTTCCTGACAAGTTCTCTGGAGAAAGAGATACATTTTTGGTTTTTCAGGAAGCCTGTAAATTGTACTTCAGCCTCTGCCCTCGTTCATCAGGGAGTGAGGAACAGCGTGTGGGGATTATAATCTCCCTTAAGGGTGACCCTCAATCCTGGGCTTTCTCCTTTCCGGTCGGTTCTCCAACTTTATGGCCGGTGGACGGTTTTTTTCCAGCATTGTTGCTTGTGTATGGGGATCCTGATGGCATCTCCCTGACGGAATCCCGACTGCGTAAAATCAAGCAGGGGGGTTGGCCAGCTGAGGAGCACTGCTCAGAGTTCAGGAGGTGGACCACTGACAGACAGTGGAATGACCCTTCCATTAAGAGCCATTTTAGGCAGGGTCTGTGTCTAAGGTTGCAGGATACTCTTGTGCAGCACGCAGCCCCCAGGTCGTTGGAGGCCGCCATGTCCCTTGCCATCCGGATAGATAGACGCTTGAGGGAGAGACATACACCAAATGTGCCCCTGGTAGTCCTTGCTAGGGAGGGGGACACACCTGAGCAGGCGGACGGACCCATGCAAATGGGAGTAGTTGGTTCCCAAACAGGTTTGCCTGCAGTTCACCGTGGTGTGGGGACATGTTTTTACTGTGGGCAGACTGGTCATTTTATCGGTGTCTTCCCAGCTGGCACCAAAATACCTGTACCACCTAAGAAGCCGCATCCCCCTGGTCGTGTGGAGGGAGGTGACCAGGGAGTGTATATTTCCTCAATTTCTTCCCCTCAGTGTATCTTGTCTGCTGAAGTAGTGGTTGGTGGGGTAACTGAGTCTATACCGGTGCATGTAGACAGTGGAGCAGGTGTCAATCTGGTGGATGCTCATTTTGTCCAGACCCATGACCTGAGGTGTAGGACACTAGCTAAACCCCTAAGCGTCCAGGCCATTGACTCCATACCACTCAGTCAGGGTTGGATAACCCAAGTCATTGATTTCCTCATAGTCTGTAAGCTTGCGAGCAGGGCCCTCATTCCTCCTGGTATCTGTTTTGAACTGTATTTCTGTTATGCTGTAATGTCTATTGTCTGTACAAGTCCCCTCTATAATTTGTAAAGCGCTGCGGAATATGTTGGCGCTGTTGCAGAGTGCGTCTTCTTGCAGTCACCGCTGTACTTAGGAGAGCTTCAATCAGCAAGATATCTTGAGTAAACAGTATTTACTTCATACTGGATAAACATGAGATACAATTCAGTGTCACACAGTCCGTGCACTGAACACAACACATTCATGAAGAAAAGCAAAACCGAAAGTAAGAAAAGACAACAAACCACTGAGAGCTTCCCTCCCCACATTACAGCAAGTATATAACTTTACACACTATCGCCATCTGCTGTCTGGTTAGTATAAAGTCCTCCTTTCACTTATAATAAGTCCCAATCTGTTGCATATGCCAACACCCTTTCTCAACAGTAAGGACTTATTCAATCAAACCCAACTTTTTTATTAGTCTCTGATGTTTATCAGCATTCAACGCCTTCGTGAAAATGTCTGCTGTCATTTCTTCAGTAGGACAGTACTCTAACTTCAAGACTCCTTGTTCCTGATGATCTCTCAAGAAATGATATTTCACATCAATATGTTTGGTTCTTGGATTGACTCTTTCCATCTGAGCAAGAACAAGACATCCTTGATTGTCCTCTTTTAGTTTTCTTGGTGCCAACTGTGGTTGTCCTAATTCTGTCAACAATTGTCTTAGCCACAGTACTTCTTGACTCGCGTGTGCTGCTGCAACATATTCTGCTTCTGTTGAAGATAGTGTCACAATTGACTGTTTCTTACTTGTCCAACTTATTGGTCCACCTGAGAGGAAAAAATATGTCCACTGGTAGATCTTCTGTCAGTTGGATCTCCAGCCCAATCTGCATCAACATATCCTGTTAAAATGCAATCATCGCTTGTGGGTAATTTCAGCTTAACATTGCTAGTTCCTTTCAAATAACGTATTACTCTTTTCACGGCATTCCAATCAGCTTTATTTGGTTTTGATACCTTTCTACTCAGGATTCCTACTGCTGCTGCAATGTCTGGTCTTGTAACGGTAGCTAGATACAGTAGTTTTCCTATTGCTGTTCTGTATTCTTCATTATTTGGTAGCATATTTTGTTCACTGTTCATCTCTTTGAGATAATTAGTTTCCATTGGAGACTTTACTGTTTTTGCATCTTTTAATCCAAATTTTTCTGTTATGTCTTGAATCATGTGATTTTGATTCAGTAGGAAACTTCCATCTTCTTCTCTTTCTACTTGTATTCCTAGATATTGTTGTACATTTCCCAAGTCTTTGATTTCGAAATGTTGCTTCAGGATTTTTAGAATGTTTTCGTTATCCCTTTCTTGTTCAAAACAAATCAAAATGTCGTCTACATATATGAGTATGTAAATCCATCTATTAATCAGCCTTTTTGTGTATAAGCATGGATCAGCTTTGCTTCTTTGAAATTTTTCATTTGTAAGTACTTCCGTGATTTTGTCATTCCACGCTTTACCTGCTTGCTTTAAACCATATATGCTTTTCTGTAGTTTACAAACTTTGTTTGGATTTCTTTCATCTTTGAATCCTGGAGGTTGTTCCATATAAATGTCTTCTGTTAAATCTGCATTCAGAAAAGCTGTCTTTACATCCAGATGTCTCAGTTGCATCTGTTTCATTGCTGCAACTGTAAGTAAAGTTCTTATTGTAGTGTGTTTGACAACTGGAGCAAATGTTTCATCATAGTCTTCTCCAAATTTTTGAGAATACCCTTTAGCTACGAGTCTTGCTCGGTATCTTTCAGCTGTGCCATCTGTTTGGTATTTAACTTTAAAAATCCATTTACATCCTATGGTTTTTCTTCCTTCTGGTAAATCTGTTAGTGTCCATGTATTTGAATCTTGCATGGATTTAATTTCTGTTTCTGTTGCTTCTATCCATTTATTAGCTTCTTCTACAGGCAGTTTAGATATTTCTTCCCAAGAAGTAGGCTCATAGATTTTTCTTGTGCTTGTCTTGTATGAGAGACGTTTTGGTGGTTTTCCTTTGTTCTCTCTCATTGAACGTCTTGGTTCTGTGTCTGTTTGTAGTTGTGATTCTTCACTTTCAGTATTATGTTCTTCATTAATTTCTACTTCTTTCTCATCAGATATTTCTTCAGTTGTGTCATTATTGGTTTTCTCATTTTTTGTTTCAACTGAAATCATAATATCTTCATTCAAATCTTCAATGAATGTCACACTGTTACTCACCGTAACTCTGTCTGTTTTGGGATCTAGGATTCTGTATCCTTTGCAATTTTCACTATATCCAACAAATATTCCTTCCATGGATCTGTTTTGAAGTTTGGAACGTTTTTCTGTTGGAATGAATATGAAAACTTTACATCCAAAAACTTTTAAATGATTGACACTTGGTTTCATACCTTGCCACAGTTCATATGGAGTTTTCGTCAATTTTCTGGAAAAAAAAGTCTGTTCTGTAGATAAGTAGCTGTCATTGCTGCCTCACCCCAATATTTTTCTGGTAGTTTGGAATCCGTCAGCATACATCTTATCATCTCTGTTAGAGTTCTGTTTTTCCTTTCTGCTACTCCATTTTGTTCAGGTGTGTATGGAACAGTTTTCTGGTGTTCTATCCCATTTTGTCTTAAGTAGTCTTCTATTCTGTGACCTGTAAATTCACCTCCATTATCACTTCTGATGACAATTGGCTTCCTTTGAAATTTGTTACTTGATCTTGTTACATAGTCTACAAGTTTATCAAAAACTTCACTTTTGTTTTTAATTAAGTATGTGACTGTGTATCTTGAGTAATCGTCTATAAAAGTCAACATGTATCTATTGCCTCCTGATGTAGTCACTTTCATGGGTCCACATACGTCAGTATGCACCAAATCAAGTGGTCTTTCGCTTTTCATCTCACTTTCTTTTGGAATAGATATCCTTGTGGCTTTGGATTTTATACAACATTCACATCTTATGGTAATTGAGCAATCTGATATCTTTAAATCTTTTGTCAATTCTTTTCTCTGTAGTTCCCTTATACTGTCAGGGTGTCTATGTCCTAGACGTCTATGCCTCATGTGAATACAGTTTTTGTGATCATGTGTACATACCTTCATCTGTTCCTTTGGTGTGTCAAAATGATATAATTGTTCATCTGCCTTGACTTTGGTTATCACCTTGTTTCCTGCAATAATTGCACACTCATTGTCTTTGAATTTCACTGTAAGTCCTTTTGCTGTTAAACGTTTCACAGATAATAATCCGCCTTCCAATTTTGGAACATACAACACATCTTGTACAAGTATCTTTGAATCTTGCCCGAACTTGTTTGAACAATTTAGCATACCTTGTCCGATACCTTCTGCGGTTATTTTGCTTCCATCTGCGAGATAAATGGCTTCTTTCTTATCTAAATCAAGATCAGTAAAGAAATTCTTGTCACTTGTCATATGACTCGTTGCTCCTGAATCAATAAACCAACCAAGTGATGATTTCTTGTCTGTTACTTTAAATGTGCCATTCCAATTATTCTCACATGAATCGGAAATTGTGTTTTTTACTTTCTCTGTATGCTTTTTATGTTGTAATTTTTGTCTCTTTATTATAGGGTTTTTGGAATTCTGTAGCTTTAAGAGCGTTTTCACTGTCCTTTTCAGTAGAAGAATCATTTCTTTGTTCTTTTCTTCTCTGATATTCATCTATTAGTCTTGTTTTTACAAAATCTAATGTAATGTCAGTTTCTGGTCTCGTCTCAAGGGCATTTATCAAGGCTGTATACGAATCTGGTAAACTGCACAACAATATAGCTGCTACATGACTTTCTTTAACATCTTCACCAATAGATCTTAGCTGTGAAATCACTTCCATCATTGAGAATATGTGCTTCTGCATATCGTCATTTGCACTCAATCTCATACTGTACAGCTTTCTTAATAAAAACAACTTGTGATTCAAGCTAGGTCTTTCATACAGTTTTCTTAATGCTTCCCACATTCCCTTAGCTGTTTCTTCATTTCTTATATGTATTAATTGAGCATCATCCACTAATAAGCTAATGGTGGCTCTCGCTTGTATATCCTTCTTATCCCATGTCTGATTATCTTGATCTGGTCTTGCTGTAACAATTACTTCCCATAGATCATCCTTAGATAACAACATCTCTACTTTGAATTTCCATAACTGATAATTTTCACTATTCAGTTTAGCTACTGTAAATTTCAGTTCTGTGTTACTCATCATCTTTATATAGTCTTACTTGTTTAGAGAGTTGTACTGAAGATATTCTCCTGTATGTCCTGTGAATTCTCTGCAATTATATCCAGCTCCTGGGATGCTGAATTCCTCTGTCACTCTGTATCTGGATTTAGTTCCTTCTGTTTACAGAGCTTATCTGTGTGCTCCGTTATCTGGGGTTATAAACCAGGATCCTGCGGCCTGGGCTTGTAGTGCAGACCTGTAGTGTCTGGGGTGCCTGGGGTTATCTGGGGTTATCTGGGGTGCCTGGGACCATAACCTGTTGCAGAGTGCGTCTTCTTGCAGTCACCGCTGTACTTAGGAGAGCTTCAATCAGCAAGATATCTTGAGTAAACAGTATTTACTTCATACTGGATAAACATGAGATACAATTCAGTGTCACACAGTCCGTGCACTGAACACAACACATTCATGAAGAAAAGCAAAACCGAAAGTAAGAAAAGCAACCAACCACTGAGAGCTTCCCTCCCCACATTACAGCAAGTATATAACTTTACACACTATCGCCATCTACTGTCTGGTTAGTATAAAGTCCTCCTTTCACTTATAATAAGTCCCAATCTGTTGCATATGCCAACAGGCGCTATATAAATAAAAATTATTATTATTATTATTATTATATACTCCTGCATATAGGGACTCCTCATGAGGCATTCCTGTTGTGCTACTGGAGCGCCCCCAGACACAGGGCCACAGGTTCTCGATACCGGTCCTCTCTGTCTCAGTTCTAGGGTTGTCACGGTGGCTGGACCCGGTCCGTGACCCTGCTAAGGGGCGTCCAATGAAAGTAGTATTGCAGTCTGTCAGGGATTCGTGACCCCACCTGTGGTGTTCGGTCAGGGTGACCGACGCTGCTGTGGGGTCCGCTGGGGTGATGAAATGGCATCTAGATGGTATACCTTCCCACAGGTAAAGTGTGTCCCCAGGGCTTCCCAGTAGTGTAGGTGGCAATGATGTGAGGCGCAGTTAATAACGAGGACACAGGGTTGCAGTCTCTTTACCTTTTACTGAAGACTTCGGGATCCTCAATCCAGAGCACAGTTAACAGGGCTGTCTGAGACCGGCCAGTCCGAAGGCACATCCAGAGTTCCCTTTGCAGGTGGAAATCAGTGCCTACCACTAGCACCTGTGTGTTGTAGTTCTTCCCTGCTGAGCATTCGGGATAGTCCTCACAACTTCTGTTCTCATTCTTTCTCTTTCTCTCTCTCTCTCTTCGTCCCCCAAGTTATCTGGATAGGACGCACCCGTTTGACGGGAAGGCTCGGAGCTATTCTGGAACCCTAGAGATGCCCCTCTCCACGCTTGCCCCCTATGTCTGCTTAGGTGATGTAAGGTAGACAGCCAACCTATAATTAACTGTCCTGCGGTATTTGAAGTAAGGCATAGAGTCAGTTACTTCCTCGGTGTTCCGGTCACCGGCTACGCGCCTCAGTAGGAAGTTGCCGTTCTCGAGGCACGACTCCTACTGGCTCTCCATTGTGCTTGATCTCGTTTCTCACTTTCCACAATATCCTTCTCTTCTTGTCCTTTCTTAGGATACCGCCGCAAGGTAGTGCAGGCGTGGTTCCGTTGCTTTCTATTCATTCTGCTAGGCCCCTGTCAGGAACCCACCCCTGACAGGTCCTCCCTGGATCTCTCCCAGGCTGCGTTCTCCTCTAACTTCCTATCCGACCCCTAGTTTTACCAGTGTGAGGAGTGGCCTAATACATAGTGCTTTTTGCTCCCCCTAGTGGCCGGAGTGTGAAGTGTAGTGTGTGACTGTGATACCTGGTCAGATGAACTCCTTTAGTGCCATCAGACATATCATCACCCCCCTTAGCGGCAGAGCGACATTACTGCAACAACCAGGACTCTGGGGCGCTGCACTACGCCTTGGGAGGAATGCTTACACCCATTGTTTTGAGATTCCCTTGGCTGAAAAAACGCAACCCTGTCATTGATTGGCGTTCAAGGGAAGTGGTCAGCTGGGATCAGTCGTGTAAGGACTGCTGCCCGGGAGCTACGATCTCTGTCATCTTTCTACAATCTACCCCATCTTCTCCAGGTGGGGCAGCAGAAGTGCTGCCAGGGAGTGGGGGCAGGACTCTACCCTTACCACAAGCTGACCCTGAGTGTCGGAGTCCTCTTAGAGGAGGGGTCAGGGGAGGTGGTGGTTCCCTCTGAGCTTGGTGGGGGTGTGAGTGTGGTGACACAGGGGGACGCCTCTGTTGTCAATTCCTCAAAGAATTCACCATCTTGTGGCAAACATATGCATGGAAATAAACGTTCAGGTCCGGACCTGTGTGTGTGAATGAATAAGTATGGGTGTCCATCAAAAACATCAGGTGGAAGTGTGCAACTGGGACCTGGAGTTTCAGGGTGATTAGGCCATATCGAGTGTCGGCCATTCTCAGCCCGGAGACATTTCAGTTGGAATTACCCCCAGTTATGCATGTACATAACTCATTCCCCAGGTCGGCGCTCTGGAGATTTGTGGTGCCTCTGGAGACCATGTAGTTGGCATTTCCATCAGGCCACTTTTGCCATAAACCTGAGGGTCAGGTGACTGCCAAGGTAAACTCAGGTGGATCGAGGCGTCCTCACCGTGAGTTGTTGACTGGTGAAGTCTGGTGTTGAGGGTCCACAGGCCCTTCATTGAAAGGGGGGTACTGTCACGATCCATGTTTGGATCTGTGGCAGATCTGGCCTCTCAGATTAAAACTTTTTTCCTTTCAAGCTATCGGGGGTTAATGTAGTTTTTCCCTGGTGACCGCTGGTGTAATTACTTTGCTGCCTTGTTTGCTTATGCAGTTGGTGACCACTCCAACCTTCCTTCAAAAGGTCACCTGATGCATCAGCTGACCCTTGGTGATACAGGTCCTTTTGGAGACCAACTGTGCTGAAGACTGGAGGTTGCTGATTGCAGTGGTTCTTCAGCTGAATACTGATATCTGGTGCCTTACTCTGCTGTGCGGTGCATTGCAGCAGAGAAAGCCAAGTGTGGAGTTTTTTGTTGCTTTGTCACTTTGTTGTCTGTAACTTTCCCTGTGTTGTATTAGTGCAGCAGTCGGACCAGTGCTCTCACCTGCCAGCTCCCTACCTAGGGATTAGAGCAGGGCAAGTGAAGGATTAGGCATCCTGCTCGACGACGAGGTGAAAGAACCTGTATAGGGATGCTAGTAAGAGCAGGGCACATCCTCAGGTGAGTGTAGGAGGTGTCCATTTCCTGTTCTCTACTGACAGGGCCCACCATTGTTAAAGTGTGCTTGGCGTGCCCTTTTGTGTTTCGCCGTTCTGTGACCGTCCACTCGTCGGGTCGGGTCACGCTAGGACAGTCAGTTCGTGACACCTGTCTATATAAGACCTTACAGCTCACAGTGCATGTCAGACCAAATGAGAATCATGAGGCCAAAGGAACTGGCCAAGGAGCTCAGAGACTGAATTGTGGCAAGGCACAGATCTGGCCAAGATCACAACAGAATTTCTGCAGTACTCATGGTTCCTAAGAGCACAGTGGCCTCCATAATCCTTAAATGGAAGAAGTCTGGGACCACCAGAGGTCTTCCTAGACCTGGCCGTCCAGCCAAACTGAGCAATCATGGGAGAAGAGCCTTGGTGAGAGAGGTAAAGAAGAACCCCAAGATCACTGTGGCTGAGCTCCAGAGTTGCAGTAGGGAAATGGGAGAAAGTTCCACAAAGTCAACTATCACTGCAGCCCTCCACCATTCGGGCCTGTATGGCAGAGTGGCCCGACGGAAGCCTCTCCTCAGTGCAAGACATATGAAAGTCCACATATTTTAGTTTCCTAAAAAACACATGAAGGACTCCCTGACTATGAGAAATAAGATTCTCTGGTCTGATGTGGTGAAGATATGAGGTTTTTTTCAGCTGCATGGACAGGTCGACAGGTTGTCATTGAAGGAAACATGAATGCGACCAAGTACAGAGATATCCTGGATGAAAGCCTCTTCCAGAGTGCTCTGGACCTCAGACTTGGCCGAATCTTCACATTCCAACAAGACAATAACCCTAAGCACACAGCTAAAATAACAAAGGAGCGGCGTCAGAACAACTCTGTGACCAATCTTGACCGGCCCAGCCAGAGCCCTGACCTAAACCCAACCGAGGACACTAACCCAGCTTTCTGACACTGGGCTCTACATTGTAACCTAAAATCCTTTGGCAATCTTCAGATTTCATGATGCCTTACACACAAAGCACCCAGTGTCAGAGGCACCACAACAACTCCAAAACATCTTGGAACCTCCACCATATTTGACTGTAGGTATTGTGTTCTTTTCTTCATAGGCCTCATTTCTACAACAGTAGAATGATGTGCTTTGCCAAAAAACTCTATCTTGGTCTCATCTATCTACAAGACACTTTCCCAGAAGGATTTTGACTTACTCCCATTCATTCTGGCAAACTTCAGTCTAGCTTTTTTATGTCTCTGTCAGCAGTGGGGATCTCCTGGGTCTCCTATCATCGCGTTTCATCTCATTCACAAGTGGACAGATAGTTCAAGCTGAGACTGATGCACCCTCAGCCTGCAGGACAGCTTGCATTTCTTTGGATTTTGATTGGGGATGCTTACCTGTATTGCAACCTTTTCACTTTTTCTCTGCCGTCCTTATCCAGGGAGATTACAGGTCTTGATTATGTTGCGTACCGTGGATAAAGAAACATCAAGATCTCTGGAGATGGACTTGTAGCCTTGAGATTGTTGATATTGTTCCAAAATGTTGGTTCTCAAGTCCTCAGACAGTTCTCTTCTCCTCTTTCTGTTCTCCATGCTTACTGTGGCACACAAAGACACACAATGCAAAGATTGAGTCAACCTTTCCCCTGTGATTTTCATATTGCCCTCACCTGTTACTTGCCACAGGTGAGTTTGAATGAGCATCGCATGCTTGAAACAAAGTGTTTACGCTCAATTTTGGGAAGGTGTCAACAATTTGTAATAATAATATATAATATTATGTACACTGCTCAAAAAAATAAAGGGAACACTAAAATCCCACATCCTAGGTATCACTGAATGAAATATTCCAGTTGTAAATCTTTATTCATTATATACTGGAATTCGTTGAGAACAGTAAAACCTAAAAATGATCAATATAAATCACAACTAATATTCCATGGAGGTCTGGAGTTGGAATGATGCTCAAAATCAAAGTGGAAAATCAAATTGCAGGCTGGTCCAACTTCAGTGGAAATGTCTCAAGACAAGGAAATGATGCTCAGTAGTGTGTGTGGCCTCCACGTGCCTGTATGATCTCCCTACAATGCCTGGGCATGCTCCTGATGAGGTGGCTGATGGTCTCTTGAGGGATCTCCTCCCAGACCTGGACTAAAGCATCTGCCAACTCCTGGACAGTCTGTGGTGCAACATGACGTTGGTGGATGGAGCGAGACATGATGTCCCAGATGTGCTCAATCGGATTCAGGTCTGGGGAACGGGCGGGCCAGTCCATAGCTTCAATGCCTTCATCTTGCAGGAACTGCTGACACACTCCAGCCACATGAGGTCTGGCATTGTCCTGCATTAGGAGGAACCCAGGGCCAACCACACCAGCATATAGTCTCACAAGGGGTCTGAGGATATCATCTTGGTACCTAATGGCAGTCAGGCTATCTCTGGCAAGCACATGGAGGGCTGTGCTGCCCTCCAAAGAAATGCCACCCCACACCATTACTGACCCACTGCCACACCGGTCATGCTGAAGGATGTTGCAGGCAGCAGATCGCTCTCCACGGCATCTCCAGACTCTTGTTGTGAATTCTGCTCTTGGGCTCCCTCCGGTGGTTATGAGTAGTAGTGCTGCGGTAGTTGGATCGCAGCATTTATCAGGTGTATCTATTTTTTGCAATTTGGGCTGGGCTATATAGCCTTGCTTGATCCTTTAGTCAGTGCCAGTTGTTCATTGTTTTTGGAGTATTCACTTCCCTTCTGGTCTCTCCTGTTTGCTGTGCTTTTCTTCAAAGATAAGTCCTGGCTTTGTTTTTGCTGTCCACATGCTGTGGACCTTATAGTTCTGTGCATTTTCATGTTTTTTTCTTGTCCAGCTTCGTCTGTGAAGGATTTTTTGCAGCCTACCTATTTCTCTGGAGATGCAGATATATCCTCCATGTCTTTAGTCAGATGTGGTGTTTTGTATTTTCTGTGGTGGATATTTTCTAGTGTTTTAATACTGACCGCATAGTTCTCTGTTCTATTCTTTCTTTTTAGCTAGTATGGCCTCCTATGCTAAATCCTGATTTCATTTCTGCGTATGTTATTTCCCTCTCCTCTCACAGTCAATATTTGTGGGGGGGCTGTCTTTCCTTTGGGGATTTTCCCTGAGGCAAGATAGGTTTCCTGTTTCTGTCATTAGGGGTAGTTAGTTCTTAGGCTGTGTCGAGGGGTCTAGGGAGTGTTAGGTACCCCCCACGGCTACTTCTAGTTGCGCTGTTAAGTTCAGGGTTTGCGGTCAGTACAGGTTCCACCTTCTCCAGAGTACATCTCATGCTGCTCCAAGGCCACCAGATCATAACAGTACAACTGGCCAACAATTAGTTAATTGCATCTCAGAAGAAGGGAGGAAAGATTTTGAGCCATTTTTTTTTCCTTAGCCTGTTTGGTCTGTTCCTCCCTCTTTACCTCTGGGTGGCTGCGGAACCTAGTAATAACATGAGTGTTCAGGAGTTAGTTTCTCGTGTGGATCAGCTTGCTGCTAGGGTACAGGGTATTTCAGATTATATTGTTCAGACTCCTGCCTTAGAACCTAGGATTCCCACTCCTGATTTATTCTTTGGTGACAGATCCAAATTTTTGAGTTTCAAAAATAACTGTAAACTGTTTTTTGCATTGAGACCCCGGTCTTCTGGTGATCCCATTCAGCAGGTTAAAATCATCATATCCCTGCTGCGTGGTGACCCACAGGATTGGGCATTTTCCCTGGAAACTGGCAATCCTGCTTTGCTTAATGTTGATTCTATCTTTCAAGCATTGGGGTTATTGTATGATGAGCCTAATTCTGTGGATCAAGCTGAGAAAATCTTGCTGGACCTGTGTCAAGGTCAAGAAGCGGCAGAATCGTATTGCCAGAAATTTAGAAAATGATCTGTACTGACTAAATGGAATGAGGATGTATTGGCGGCAATTTTCAGAAAGGGTCTTTCTGAATCCGTTAAAGATGTTATGGTGGGGTTCCCCACGCCTGCTGGTCTGAGTGATTCTATGTCTCTGGCCATTCAGATTGATCGGCGCTTGCGCGAGCGCAGAGTTGTGCACACTGTGGCGTTGTCCTCTGAGCGGAGCCCTGAGCCTATGCAATGTGATAGGATTTTGTCTAAAGCTGAACGTCAAAGATTCAGGCGTCAGAATAGGTTGTGTTTTTACTGCGGCGATTCTGCTCGTATTATTTCTGATTACCCTAAGCGTACAAAGAGAATCGCTAGTTCTGTTACCATCAGTACTGTACAACCTAAATTTCTGTTATCTGTGACCTTGATCTGCTCATTATCATCATTTTCTGTTATGGCATTTGTGGATTCAGGTGCCGCTCTGAACTTAATGGACTTAGAATTTGCCAGACGTTGTGGTTTCCCCTTGCAGCCTTTACAGAACCCTATTCCTTTAAGGGGCATTGATGCTACACCGTTGGCTAAAAATAAACCTCAGTTTTGGACACAGCTGACCATGCGCATGGCGCCAGCCCATCAGGAAGATTGTCGTTTTCTGGTGTTGCATAATTTGCATGATGATATTGTGCTGGGTTTTCCATGGTTACAGCTACATAATCCGGTGTTAGATTGGAAATCTATGTCTGTGACTAGTTGGGGTTGTCAGGGGGTTCATGGTCACGTTCCTTTGATGTCAATTTCCTCTTCCCCCTCTTCTGAAATGCCTGAGTTTTTGTCAGATTTCCAGGATGTATTCGATGAGCCCAAGTCCAGGTCCCTTCCACCGCACAGGGACTGTGATTGTGCTATTGACTTGATTCCAGGTTGTAAATTCCCTAAGGGCCGACTTTTCAACCTGTCTGTGCCAGAACATGCCGCCATGCGGGGCTATATTAAGGAGTCTTTGGAGAAGGGGCATATTCGGCCATCTTCTTCACCATTGGGAGCAGGTTTTTTTTTTGTTGCCAAGAAGGATGGCTCCTTGAGACCCTGTATTGATTATCGCCTCTTGAATAAGATCACGGTCAATTTTCAATATCCTTTGCCTTTGCTTACTGATTTGTTTGCTAGGATTAAGGGGGCTAGCTGGTTTACTAAGATTGACCTTCGAGGGGCATATAATCTTGTTCGTATTAAACAGGGTGACGAATGGAAAACTGCATTTAATACGCCCGAAGGCCATTTTGAATACCTTGTGATGCCATTCGGGCTCTTTAATGCTCCATCTGTGTTCCAATCTTTCATGCATGATATTTTCCGCAATTATCTTGATAAATTCATGGTTGTATATTTGGATGATATTTTGATTTTTTCCGATGATTGGGAGTCTCATGTGCAACAGGTCAGGATGGTATTTCAGATCCTCCGTAATAATGCTTTAGTTGTGAAGGGGTCAAAATGCCTCTTTGGAGTGCAGAAGGTTTCTTTTTTGGGCTTCATTTTTTCTCCCGCATCTATAGAAATGGATCCGGTTAAGGTTCAGGCCATTCATGATTGGATTCAGCCCACATCTGTGAAGAGCCTTCAGAAATTCTTGGGCTTTGCTAATTTTTATCGTCGTTTCATTGCCAACTTCTCCAGTGTGGTTAAACCGCTGACCGATTTGACGAAGAAAGGCGCTGATGTGACGAATTGGTCCTCCGCGGCTGTTTCTGCCTTTCAGGAGCTTAAACACCGATTTACTTCTGCCCCTGTGTTACGTCAGCTGGATGTTTCTCTTCCATTTCAGGTTGAGGTTGACGCGTCTGAGATTGGGGCAGGGGCCGTTTTGTCTCAGAGGAATTCTGATGATTCCTTGATGAAACCGTGTGCCTTCTTTTCTCGGAAGTTTTCGCCTGCGGAACGCAATTATGATGTCGGCAATCGGGAGTTGTTGGCTATGAAGTGGGCATTTGAGGAGTGGCGACATTGGCTTGAGGGGGCCAAGCACCGTATTGTGGTCCTGACCGATCATAAGAATCTGATTTACCTCGAGTCTGCCAAATGGCTGAATCCTAGACAGGCTCGATGGTCTCTGTTTTTATCCCGTTTTGATTTTGTGGTCTCGTACATTCCTGGTACTAAGAATGTTAAGGTGGATGCCCTCTCTAGTTGTTTTTTTTCCTGATTCCCCTGGGGTTCTTGAGCCGGTCGGCATTCTGAAGGAAGGGGTGATTCTTTCTGCCATCTCCCCTGATTTACGACGGGTTCTTCAGGAGTTTCAGGCTGATAAACCTGACCGCTGTCCAGTGGGGAAACTGTTTGTTCCTGATAGATGGACTAGTAAAGTGATGTCTGAGGTTCATTGTTCTGTGTTGGCTGGCCATCCTGGGATTTTTGGTACCAGAGATTTGGTTGGTAGGTCCTTTTGGTGGCCTTCTTTGTCGCGGGATGTGCGTTCTTTTGTGCAGTCCTGTGGGATTTTTGCGCGCGGGCTAAGCCTTGCTGTTCCCGCGCTAGTGGGTTGCTTTTGCCTTTGCCGGTCCCTGAGAGACCTTGGACGCATATTTCTATGGATTTTATTTCAGATCTTCCGGTTTCCCAGAGGATGTCAGTTATCTGGGTGGTTTGTGACCGGTTTTCTAAGATGGTTCATTTGGTACCTTTGCCTAAATTGCCTTCCTCTTCTGATTTGGTTCCGTTGTTTTTTCAGCATGTGGTTCGTTTGCATGACATTCCGGAGAATATTGTGTCCGATAGAGGTTCCCAGTTTGTTTCTAGGTTTTGGCGGGCCTTTTGTGCTAGGCTGGGCATTGATTTGTCTTTTTCTTCCGCATTTCATCCTCAGACAAATGGCCAGACCGAGCGAACTAATCAGACTTTGGAAACTTATTTGAGATGCTTTGTGTCTGCTGATCAGGATGATTGGGTGGCTTTCTTGCCATTGGCCGAGTTTGCCCTTAATAATCGGGCTAGTTCTGCTACCTTGGTTTCACCTTTTTTTTGTAATTTTGGTTTTCATCCTCGTTTTTCTTCAGGGCAGGTTGAGCCTTCTGATTGTCCTGGTGTGGATTCTGTGGTTGACAGGCTGCAGCAGATTTGGGCTCATGTGGTGGACAATTTGGTGTTGTCTCAGGAGGAGGCTCAACGTTTTGCTAACCGTCGTCGGTGTGTTGGTTCCCGGCTTCGGGTTGGGGATTTGGTCTGGTTGTCTTCCCGTCATATTCCTATGAAGGTTTCTTCCCCTAAGTTCAAGCCTCGGTTTATTGGTCCTTATAGGATTTCTGAGATTATCAATCCAGTGTCTTTTCGTTTGGCCCTTCCAGCCTCTTTTTCCATCCATAATGTTTTCCATAGATCTTTGTTGCGGAAGTATGTAGTGCCCGTTGTTCCCTCTGTTGATCCTCCGGCCCCGGTGTTGATTGATGGGGAGTTGGAGTATGTGGTTGAGAAGATTTTGGATTCTCGTTTTTCGAGGCGGAAGCTTCAGTATCTGGTCAAATGGAAGGGTTATGGCCAGGAGGATAATTCTTGGATTGTTGCCTCCGATGTTCATGCTGACGATTTGGTTCGTGCCTTTCATTTGGCTCGTCCTGATTGGCCTGGGGGCTCTGGTGAGGGTTCGGTGACCCCTCCTCAAGGGGGGGGTACTGTTGTGAATTCTGCTCTTGGGCTCCCTCCGGTGGTTATGAGTGGTAGTGCTGCGGTAGTTGGATCGCAGCATTTATCAGGTGTATCTATTTTTTGCAATTTGGGCTGGGCTATAATGCCTTGCTTGATCCTTTAGTCAGTGCCAGTTGTCCATTGTTTTTGGAGGATTCACTTCCCTTCGAGTCTCTCCTGTTTGCTGTGCTTTTCTTCAAAGATAAGTCCTGGCTTTGTTTTTGCTGTCCACCTGCTGTGGACCTTATAGTTCTGTGCATTTTCATGTTTTTGTCTTGTCCAGCTTTGTCTGTGAAGGATTTTTTGCAGCCTAGCTATTTCTCTGGAGATGCAGATATATTCTCCATGTCTTTAGTCAGATGTGGTGTTTTGTATTTTCTGTGGTGGATATTTTTTAGTGTTTTAATACTGACCGCATAGTTCTCTGTTCTATTCTTTCTTTTTAGCTAGTATGGCCTCCTATGCTAAATCCTGATTTCATTTCTGCGTATGTTATTTCCCTCTCCTCTCACAGTCAATATTTGTGGGGGGGCTGTCTTTCCTTTGGGGATTTTCTCTGAGGCAAGATAGGTTTCCTGTTTCTGTCTTTAGGGGTAGTTAGGGAGTGTTAGGTACCCCCCACGGCTACTTCTAGTTGCGCTTTTAAGTTCAGGGTTTGCGATCAGTACAGGTTCCACTCAGGTTCAGGCTCGATGTTGAGCTGTGAGCACAACCCCCATCTGTGGACGTCGGGCACTCAGACCATCCTCATGGAGTCGGTTTGTAACCGTTTGCTCCTCCTGTTCCTCCTTGCACAAAGGCTGAGGTAGCGGTCCTGCTGCTGTGTTGTTGCCCTCCTCTGGCCCCCTCCACATTTCCTAGTGTTCTGGCCTGTCTCCTGGTAGCACCTCCAGCCTCTGGATACTACGCTGACAGACACAGCAAACCTTCTTGCCACAGCTCGCATTGATGTGCCATCCTGGATGAGCTTCACTACCTGAGCCACTTGTGTGGGTTGTAGAGTCCGTCTTAAGCTACCACGAGTGTGAAAGCAAATCCAGCATTCAAAAGTGGCCAAAACATCAGCCAGAAAGCATTGGTACTGAGATGTGGTCTGTGGTCCCCACCTGCAGAACAACTCCTTTATTGAGGGTGTCTTGATAATTGGATATAATTAAGGTTTCAAATGCAAATTCATATAACTACTTTGTTCGAATAATACTTTATTAATAAAAGAACCCACAATTGGTTCACACCAAAGTGACAAAGACAAACACAAATCAACAAAGAAAGGTGCTCAAAAACAGGTTTGGCACCCTAGGGGGGAGCGTATTGGCATCCCCGCTCCATGATGGCTAACCCTAGGAACCCTGGTGCACCCTGCCGCCACTAGAGGATCCCTCTACTCGATATCTAGAGGGACCACCAACAGTAGACATAGAACAATCCTATGCTGTAGGAGACCCTAGATCCCAACACATTAAAAACATATATATATTGAACACATTCGGCAGATTAGTGGCTCAAATTGGTGAAGAAAGAATTAATCCACAAGAACCCTTCACAGATACAAGACTTAATGTTGATGGAGCGGTCATACACACGTCAAGTTTGCTGTTCAAATGGTTAAATACGTCAACCATCTACACCTATTATTAACAATCTATAGCGCCCATAGACAGCGGGACGTCATTATATCAGGATAAATTTACTGGTATAGCAGGGTCAAACTTAGAGGCATTGGTCCATATGTCCCTTACTTATTCTGATTCATTCAGCCAGTCAAACTATAACATCCCAGCGTCCCAAAGTGACATATAGAGTTTCCACATAAGTGTGTATCAATATATTAAATAGAAAGATAACCGCGTCAGGTGCACAAATCTGGGCTGTTATTAAGTCTTATATCTGTGATAATTGCCAATAATTTCCACCTTCTGTCTATTCCATGTGCACAATTGCGCATGTGGGGATACTATATTTGTTAATTTTTTACTTTTTTTTTTTTGCTATTTATGTTTCTGAAAATGAGGGCGATTAAATTTTTAGATTTGTTTTCATATTTTTATTTTAATTTTTTAATTTATTTTTTTTTGGGGGGTGTACTTTTACAGCAGACACTGGGGTCTTTAGTAGGTCCTCCGCTGCCATGAAGGCTCATTTGCACCCTAAAATCATATTTCACAGTGTGAACCAAAGGAAGTTGGATGTGGCACCCTGGCTGTTACATGCAGCTGTCGCATTCAGACGCTCAACGCTAGCGCCAATTGCATCAGTTATATTCAGGTGCCGTCTTTGTAACACAGCTGACACCTGTGCTGCATAGAGGGAGCTCAATACCCAAGTCTTCTTCATATACTCAGTGCACACATCCACCGTATCTTGTAATGGTGTGAAAAGAGTTGTCCGGTGTCAAGAACACACAGTGTCAAGAAACTGCGGCCTTCAATTGTAAGGACAATTCCGCAATTGACTGACGAGTAACGGACGAGACTTCGGCAGCTTCCACTGCAAGGCAAGTTACTGGGAAACTCACAGTGAGCGTATGGTATATACACCTCCAACGCAAAAAATATATGTATATATCCTCTGTAATGTCACTGCTGGTTCCGCAATAACAAAAAGGAACCACTAGCTGCCACCACCAATCGTTTAAACAGGCCGATTGAACGGTTAAGGTTAGCGTATGGCTTCAGGGGTGCGGTTTACAGAACAAGAGGAACAGAACTATTATATTTATATATTGATTCCAGAAAGACAGGCAGTAAAATGTACAAAAATGGGAACAAAACAATATGATATATACAATTACATAAAATAAAAAGGAATGACGAAAGAAAGATCGCTAAACCTGGTGACGAAAATGGTTCACAGCGGAGGGAAGCACTCCGATTGGGAAAATGGACAGAACCTCCACAGTGAACTATGTCTTCCATGGAGAGACAAATGATCCAGACCCAAATACTGCTTTTTATTAGGTCAAAGTTGCGCCCAGACAGCTCCTCTTAATGAGCTCATGTAGGGGAAGATTGTGGGATGTGCTGGGTCTATTACAATATTAACTTGTACAAAACTTAGCACTCGGGTAAATGTTGTAAGCAGATAATTTTATTTTGTGCAGGCAATCCAAAAATAAAGAAACGTTTTGGTCCTGCAATGGCCTTTATCAGTCTGACAGATTGCAGTCCCAAGTTTTCTACAAGACTTACGTGGGATAGGTTCCTACGTGGGCACCATCCACAGGAGAGCCGTAGTTACCAATTCTGATCATATTTTATTAGATCCCCAGCTTACAGGATATCTTCACCCCTGAATCTTCCAGGTGGTAGATATTCACGCCATACTTCTTATCATTGTTTTACCGTTATATTGAGATCGAATATAACCTGGTTCGCATCATCTATGGGTCCGTTATTGAGTTGGAGGGGTTCTAGTGGCCCTACATTGATGTGAGTGAATGTATTCTGTTTGTTCCTTCGCTATGACACCAAAAGAGCTATATCCCATAAATATTGGATCAGTACAAACCCCAATATTCAAATCTGACCCCTGGCACCAGCCAGACTATGAGAGATCCTTAGATCTACGGAAGCATTTCTACTCCTATCAGTATACAAGTGTCCATTTAGGTATCTGTTTCCCAGAGTAGATCTTCCTGTTTTGATTACCTGGTCACTGCAGGGGTCCTCTGCTTCAAAGGAGGTTAAAGTGTTATCTCTCTTTTTATTTCCCTTGGAAATAATGTCAGCATTGTCCTTATGTAGAAATGGCGCAGACCACATCCACAGCTGTGAAAATGTTCCTGGGGGAGAATCCTGAACATCTGCATCGGCGGCCATCACTCAGGACCTGTCATAGGAAGAATCTGGAGAGGGAAGACCAGAATGTCACCTCGTATTCCAGTCATATGGTACCTGCCATCAAAGTATCTGCTTCATTAATGGACGGCTTCCCTCAATCTGCAACACGCAATAAATCTGTAGAAGGGAATTGTAACCAGGATGTGATGGCGCAACGTGCAGAAAATGCAAGAGCTGCAGTCACTGTGTACATACATTACATTACTGATCCTGAGTTACATCCAGTATTATACTCCAGAGCTGCACTCACTATTCTGCCGGTGCAGTCACTGTGTACATACATTACATTACTGATCCTGAGTTACATCCTGTATTATACCCCAGAGCAGCACTCACTATTCTGCTGGTCCAGTCACTGTGTACATACATTACATTACTGATCCTGAGTTACACCCTGTATTATACCCCAAAGTTGCACTCACTATTCTGCCGGTGCAGTCACTGTATATATAATTACATTACTGATCCTGAGTTACTGTTATGAACTAGTGGTTTAGGAGCAACATGGGACGAGCTCTGAAGGAGGTGGTACCTGTACTGACCGCAGTCCCTAAGCTCAACACAACACTAGAAGTAGCCGTGGGATGCTCCTGTCACTCCCTAGGCACCTCGTCACAGCCTGAGAACTAACTACCCCAAAAGATAGAAACAGGAAAACTATCTTGCCTCAGAGAAAATCCCCAAAGGATAGATAGCCCCCACAAGTAATGACTGTGAGTGGAGAGGGAAAAGACATACATAGAATGAAACCAGGATGTAGCACAGGAGGCCAGTCTAGCTAGATAGATAGGACAGGACGGAATACCGTGCGGTCAGTATTAAAAACTACAAAAATCCACACAGAGTTTACGAAAATCTCCACACCTGACTAAAGGTGTGGAGGGTAAATCTACTTCCCAGAGCTTCCAGCTTAACTGAATTAATCCATACTGACAAGCTGGACAAAACATAGAATGCACAGAATGAATAAGTCCACAACATGTGGACAGAAAAGAGCAAAGAAAGGACTTATCTTTGCTGAACTGGTCAGGATATCAGGGAAATCCAAGAGAGATGTGAATCCAACCAGGAACCATAGACAAGTGGCACTGGCTGAAGGGAAGAGCCAGGCATAAATAGCCGAGCAGAAAGACAATCAGTGGAAGCAGCTGCAGACTGCTAAATCCAAGGAGCAGCCATTCCACTTAAAACCACCGGAGGGAGCCCAAGAGCAGAACTCACAAAAGTGCCACTTACAACCACAGGAGGGAGCCCAAGAGCGGAATTCACAACAGTACCCCCCCTTGAGGAGGGGTCACCGAACCCTCACCAGAGCCCCCAGGCCGATCAGGACGAGCCAAGTGAAAAGCACGAACCAAATCGGCGGCATGGACATCGGAGGCAACAACCCAAAAATTATCCTCCTGGCCATAACCCTTCCACTTGACAAGATACTGAAGCCTCCGCCTCGAAAAACGAGAATCCAAAATTTTCTCAACCTCATATTCCAACTCTCCCTCAACCAACACCGGGGCAGGAGGATCAACCGAGGGAACAACGGGCACCACATATCTCCGCAACAAAGATCTATGGAAAACATTATGAATGGCAAAAGAGGCTGGAAGAGCCAAACGAAAAGACACCGGATTGATAATTTCAGAAATCTTATAAGGACCAATAAACCGAGGCTTAAACTTAGGGGAAGAAACCTTCATAGGAACATGACGAGAAGACAACCAAACCAAATCCCCACACGAAGCCAGGGACCAACACACCGACGGCGGTTAGCAAAACGTTGAGCCTTTTCCTGAGACAATGTCAAATTGTCCACCACATGAGTCCAAATCTGCTGCAGCCTGTCCACCACATAATCCACACCAGGACAATGAGAAGGCTCAACCTGCCCCGAAGAAAAACGAGGATGAAAACCAAAATTACAAAAGAAAGGTGAAACCAAAGTAGCCAAACTAGCCCTATTATTAAGGGCAAACTCGGCCAACGGCAAGAAAGCCACCAAATCATCCTGATCAGCAGACACAAAGCATCTCAAATAGGTTTCCAAGGTCTGATTAGTTCGCTCAGTTTGGCCATTAGTCTGAGGAGGAAACGCCGAAGAAAAAGACAAATCAATGCCCATCCTAGCACAAAAGGCCCGCCAAAACCTGGAAACAAACTGAGAACCTCTGTCAGACACACTATTCTCTGGAATGCCATGCAAACGAACCACATGCTGAAAAAACAATGGAACCAAATCTGGGGAGGAAGTCAACTTAGGCAAAGGTACCAGATGGACCATTTTAGAGAACCGGTCACAAACAACCCAGATAACAGACATCTTCTGGAAAACAGGAAGATCCGAAATAAAATCCATAGAAATATGCATCCAGGGCCTCTCAGGGACCGGCAAAGGCAAAAGAAACCCACTAACGCGGGAACAGCAAGGCTTGGCCCGGGCGCAAGTCCCACAGGACTGCACAAAAGCACGCACATCCCGCGACAAGGAAGGCCACCAAAAGGACCTAGCAACCAAATCTCTGGTACCAAAAATCCCAGGATGACCAGCCAACACAGAACAATGAACCTCAGAAATTACCTTACTTGTCCATCTATCAGGAACAAACAGCTTCCCCACTGGACAGCGGTCAGGCTTATCAGCCTGAAATTCCCGAAGCACCTGCCGCAAATCAGGGGAGATGGGAGAAAGAATCACACCTTCCTTAAGAATGCCAACCGGCTCAAGGACTCCAGGAGAATCAGGCAAAAAAACTCCTAGAGAGGGCATCAGCCTTAACATTCTTAGATCCCAGAAGATACGAGACCACAAAATCAAAACGGGAGAAAAACAGGGACCATCGAGCCTGTCTAGGATTCAGCCGCTTGGCCGACTCGAGGTAAATCAGATTCTTATGATCAGTCAAGACCACAACGCTATGCTTAGCTCCCTCAAGCCAATGTCGCCACTCCTCAAACGCCCACTTCATAGCCAACAACTCCCGATTGCCGACATCATAATTGCATTCCGCAGGCGAAAACTTTCTGGAAAAAAAAGCACACGGTTTCATCAAAGAACCATCAGAATCCCTCTGAGGCAAAACGGCCCCTGCCCCAATCTCAGAAGCGTCAACCTCAACCTGAAAAGGAAGAGAAACATCCGGCTGACGCAACACAGGGGCAGAAGTAAATCGGCGTTTAAGCTCCCGAAAGTCCTCAACAGCCGCAGAGGACCAATTTGTCACATCAGCGCCTTTCTTCGTCAAATCAGTAAGGGGCTTAACCACACTGGAAAAGTTGGCAATGAAACGGCGATAGAAATTAGCAAAGCCCAAAAATTTTTGAAGGCTCTTCACAGATGTGGGTTGAATCCAGTCATGAATAGCTTGGACCTTAACAGGAGTTGGAGTATGTGGTTGAGAAGATTTTGGATTCTCGTTTTTCGAGGCGGAAGCTTCAGTATCTGGTAAAATGGAAGGGTTATGGCCAGGAGGATAATTCTTGGATTGTTGCCTCCGATGTTCATGCTGACGATTTGGTTCGTGCCTTTCATTTGGCTCGTCCTGATCGGCCTGGGGGCTCTGGTGAGGGTTCGGTGACCCCTCCTCAAGGGGGGGGTACTGTTGTGAATTCTGCTCTTGGGCTCCCTCCGGTGGTTATGAGTGGTAGTGCTGCGGTAGTTGGATCGCAGCATTTATCAGGTGTATCTATTTTTTGCAATTTGGGCTGGGCTATATAGCCTTGCTTGATCCTTTAGTCAGTGCCAGTTGTCTATTGTTTTTGGAGGATTCACTTCCCTTCGAGTCTCTCCTGTTTGCTGTGCTTTTCTTCAAAGATAAGTCCTGGCTTTGTTTTTGCTGTCCACCTGCTGTGGACCTTATAGTTCTGTGCATTTTCATGTTTTTGTCTTGTCCAGCTTTGTCTGTGAAGGATTTTTTGCAGCCTAGCTATTTCTCTGGAGATGCAGATATATTCTCCATGTCTTTAGTCAGATGTGGTGTTTTGTATTTTCTTTGGTGGATATTTTTTAGTGTTTTAATACTGACCGCATAGTTCTCTGTTCTATTCTTTCTTTTTAGCTCGTATGGCCTCCTATGCTAAATCCTGATTTCATTTCTGCGTATGTTATTTCCCTCTCCTCTCACAGTCAATATTTGTGGGGGGGCTGTCTTTCCTTTGGGGATTTTCTCTGAGGCAAGATAGGTTTCCTGTTTCTGTCTTTAGGGGTAGTTAGTTCTTAGGCTGTGTCGAGGGGTCTAGGGAGTGTTAGGTACCCCCCACGGCTACTTCTAGTTGCGCTTTTAAGTTCAGGGTTTGCGATCAGTACAGGTTCCACTCAGGTTCAGGCTTGATGTTGAGCTGTGAGCACAACCCCCATCTGTGGACGTCGGGCACTCAGACCATCCTCATGGAGTCGGTTTGTAACCGTTTGCTCCTCCTGTTCCTCCTTGCACAAAGGCTGAGGTAGCGGTCCTGCTGCTGTGTTGTTGCCCTCCTCTGGCCCCCTCCACATTTCCTAGTGTTCTGGCCTGTCTCCTGGTAGCACCTCCAGCCTCTGGATACTACGCTGACAGACACAGCAAACCTTCTTGCCACAGCTCGCATTGATGTGCCATCCTGGATGAGCTTCACTACCTGAGCCACTTGTGTGGGTTGTAGAGTCCGTCTTAAGCTACCACGAGTGTGAAAGCAAATCCAGCATTCAAAAGTGGCCAAAACATCAGCCAGAAAGCATTGGTACTGAGATGTGGTCTGTGGTCCCCACCTGCAGAACAACTCCTTTATTGAGGGTGTCTTGATAATTGGATATAATTAAGGTTTCAAATGCAAATTCATATAACTACCTTGTTCGAATAATACTTTATTAATAAAAGAACCCACAATTGGTTCACACCAAAGTGACAAAGACAAACACAAATCAACAAAGAAAGGTGCTCAAAAACAGGTTTGGCACCCTAGGGGGGAGCGTATTGGCATCCCCCCTCCATGATGGCTAACCCTAGGAACCCTGGTGCACCCTGCCGCCACTAGAGTATCCCTCTACCCGATATCTAGAGGGACCACCAACAGTAGACATAGAACAATCCTATGCTGTAGGAGACCCTAGATCCCAACACATTAAAAACATATATATATTGAACACATTCGGCAGATTAGTGGCCCAAATTGGTGAAGAAAGAATTGATCCACAAGAACCCTTCACAGATACAAGACTTAATGTTGATGGAGCGGTCATACACACGTCAAGTTTGCTGTTCAAATGGTTAAATACGTCAACCATCTACACCTATTATTAACAATCTATAGCGCCCATAGACAGCGGGACGTCATTATATCAGGATAAATTTACTGGTATAGCAGGGTCAAACTTAGAGGCATTGGTCCATATGTCCCTTACTTATTCTGATTCATTCAGCCAGTCAAACTATAACATCCCAGCGTCCCAAAGTGACATATAGAGTTTCCACATAAGTGTGTATCAATATATTAAATAGAAAGATAACCGCGTCAGGTGCACAAATCTGGGCTGTTATTAAGTCTTATATCTGTGATAATTGCCAATAATTTCCACCTTCTGTCTATTCCATGTGCACAATTGCGCATGTGGGGATACTATATTTGTTAATTTTTTACTTTTTTTTTTTTGCTATTTATGTTTCTGAAAATGAGGGCGATTAAATTTTTAGATTTGTTTTCATATTTTTATTTTAATTTTTTAATTTATTTTTTTTGGGGGGGTGTACTTTTACAGCAGACACTGGGGTCTTTAGTAGGTCCTCCGCTGCCATGAAGGCTCATTTGCACCCTAAAATCATATTTCACAGTGTGAACCAAAGGAAGTTGGATGTGGCACCCTGGCTGTTACATGCAGCTGTCGCATTCAGACGCTCAACGCTAGCGCCAATTGCATCAGTTATATTCAGGTGCCGTCTTTGTAACACAGCTGACACCTGTGCTGCATAGAGGGAGCTCAATACCCAAGTCTTCTTCATATACTCAGTGCACACATCCACCGTATCTTGTAATGGTGTGAAAAGAGTTGTCCGGTGTCAAGAACACACAGTGTCAAGAAACTGCGGCCTTCAATTGTAAGGACAATTCCGCAATTGACTGACGAGTAACGGACGAGACTTCGGCAGCTTCCACTGCAAGGCAAGTTACTGGGAAACTCACAGTGAGCGTATGGTATATACACCTCCAACGCAAAAAATATATGTATATATCCTCTGTAATGTCACTGCTGGTTCCGCAATAACAAAAAGGAACCACTAGCTGCCACCACCAATCGTTTAAACAGGCCGATTGAACGGTTAAGGTTAGCGTATGGCTTCAGGGGTGCGGTTTACAGAACAAGAGGAACAGAACTATTATATTTATATATTGATTCCAGAAAGACAGGCAGTAAAATGTACAAAAATGGGAACAAAACAATATGATATATACAATTACATAAAATAAAAAGGAATGACGAAAGAAAGATCGCTAAACCTGGTGACGAAAATGGTTCACAGCGGAGGGAAGCACTCCGATTGGGAAAATGGACAGAACCTCCACAGTGAACTATGTCTTCCATGGAGAGACAAATGATCCAGACCCAAATACTGCTTTTTATTAGGTCAAAGTTGCGCCCAGACAGCTCCTCTTAATGAGCTCATGTAGGGGAAGATTGTGGGATGTGCTGGGTCTATTACAATATTAACTTGTACAAAACTTAGCACTCGGGTAAATGTTGTAAGCAGATAATTTTATTTTGTGCAGGCAATCCAAAAATAAAGAAACGTTTTGGTCCTGCAATGGCCTTTATCAGTCTGACAGATTGCAGTCCCAAGTTTTCTACAAGACTTACGTGGGATAGGTTCCTACGTTGGCACCATCCACAGGAGAGCCGTAGTTACCAATTCTAATCATATTTTATTAGATCCCCAGCTTACAGGATATCTTCACCCCTGAATCTTCCAGGTGGTAGATATTCACGCCATACTTCTTATCATTGTTTTACCGTTATATTGAGATCGAATATAACCTGGTTCGCATCATCTATGGGTCCGTTATTGAGTTGGAGGGGTTCTAGTGGCCCTACATTGATATGAGTGAATGTATTCTGTTTGTTCCTTCGCTATGACACCAAAAAGCTATATCCCATAAATATTGGATCAGTACAAACCCCAATATTCAAATCTGACCCCTGGCACCAGCCAGACTATGAGAGATCCTTAGATCTACGGAAGCATTTCTACTCCTATCAGTATACAAGTGTCCATTTAGGTATCTGTTTCCCAGAGTAGATCTTCCTGTTTTGATTACCTGGTCACTGCAGGGGTCCTCTGCTTCAAAGGAGGTTAAAGTGTTATCTCTCTTTTTATTTCCCTTGGAAATAATGTCAGCATTGTCCTTATGTAGAAATGGCGCAGACCACATCCACCGCTGTGAAAATGTTCCTGGGGGAGAATCCTGAACATCTGCATCGGCGGCCATCACTCAGGACCTGTCATAGGAAGAATCTGGAGAGGGAAGACCAGAATGTCACCTCGTATTCCAGTCATATGGTACCTGCCATCAAAGTATCTGCTTCATTAATGGACGGCTTCCCTCAATCTGCAACACGCAATAAATCTGTAGAAGGGAATTGTAACCAGGATGTGATGGCGCAACGTGCAGAAAATGCAAGAGCTGCACTCACTATTCTGCCGGAGCAGTCACTGTGTACATACATTACATTACTGATCCTGAGTTACATCCAGTATTATACTCCAGAGCTGCACTCACTATTCTGCCGGTGCAGTCACTGTGTACATACATTACATTACTGATCCTGAGTTACATCCTGTATTATACCCCAGAGCAGCACTCACTATTCTGCTGGTCCAGTCACTGTGTACATACATTACATTACTGATCCTGAGTTACACCCTGTATTATACCCCAAAGTTGCACTCACTATTCTGCCGGTGCAGTCACTGTGTATATAATTACATTACTGATCCTGAGTTACTGTTATGAACTAGTGGTTTAGGAGCAACATGGGACGAGCTCTGAAGGAGGTGGTACCTGTACTGACCGCAGTCCCTAAGCTCAACACAACACTAGAAGTAGCTGTGGGATGCTCCTGTCACTCCCTAGGCACCTCGTCACAGCCTGAGAACTAATTACCCCAAAAGATAGAAACAGGAAAACTATCTTGCCTCAGAGAAAATCCCCAAAGGATAGATAGCCCCCCACAAGTAATGACTGTGAGTGGAGAGGGAAAAGACATACATAGAATGAAACCAGGATGTAGCACAGGAGGCCAGTCTAGCTAGATAGATAGGACAGGACGGAATACTGTGCGGTCAGTATTAAAAACTACAAAAATCCACACAGAGTTTACAAAAATCTCCACACCTGACTAAAGGTGTGGAGGGTAAATCTACTTCCCAGAGCTTCCAGCTTAACTGAATTAATCCATACTGACAAGCTGGACAAAACATAGAATGCACAGAATGAATAAGTCCACAACATGTGGACAGAAAAGAGCAAAGAAAGGACTTATCTTTGCTGAACTGGTCAGGATATCAGGGAAATCCAAGAGAGATGTGAATCCAACCAGGAACCATAGACAAGTGGCACTGGCTGAAGGGAAGAGCCAGGCATAAATAGCCGAGCAGAAAGACAATCAGTGGAAGCAGCTGCAGACTGCTAAATCCAAGGAGCAGCCATTCCACTTAAAACCACCGGAGGGAGCCCAAGAGCAGAACTCACAAAAGTGCCACTTACAACCACAGGAGGGAGCCCAAGAGCGGAATTCACAACAGTACCCCCCCTTGAGGAGGGGTCACCGAACCCTCACCAGAGCCCCCAGGCCGATCAGGACGAGCCAAGTGAAAAGCACGAACCAAATCGGCGGCATGGACATCGGAGGCAACAACCCAAAAATTATCCTCCTGGCCATAACCCTTCCACTTGACAAGATACTGAAGCCTCCGCCTCGAAAAACGAGAATCCAAAATTTTCTCAACCTCATATTCCAACTCTCCCTCAACCAACACCGGGGCAGGAGGATCAACCGAGGGAACAACGGGCACCACATATCTCCGCAACAAAGATCTATGGAAAACATTATGAATGGCAAAAGAGGCTGGAAGAGCCAAACGAAAAGACACCGGATTGATAATTTCAGAAATCTTATAAGGACCAATAAACCGAGGCTTAAACTTAGGGGAAGAAACCTTCATAGGAACATGACGAGAAGACAACCAAACCAAATCCCCACACGAAGCCAGGGACCAACACACCGACGGCGGTTAGCAAAACGTTGAGCCTCCTCCTGAGACAACGTCAAATTGTCCACCACATGAGTCCAAATCTGCTGCAGCCTGTCCACCACAGAATCCACACCAGGACAATCAGAAGGCTCAACCTGCCCCGAAGAAAAACGAGGATGAAAACCAAAATTACAAAAGAAAGGTGAAACCAAAGTAGCCGAACTAGCCCTATTATTAAGGGCAAACTCGGCCAACGGCAAGAAAGCCACCCAATCATCCTGATCAGCAGACACAAAGCATCTCAAATAGGTTTCCAAGGTCTGATTAGTTCGCTCAGTTTGGCCATTAGTCTGAGGAGGAAAAAGACAAATCAATGCCCATCCTAGCACAAAAGGCCCGCCAAAACCTGGAAACAAACTGAGAACCTCTGTCAGACACACTATTCTCTGGAATGCCATGCAAATGAACCACATGCTGAAAAAACAATGGAACCAAATCTGGGGAGGAAGTCAACTTAGGCAAAGGTACCAGATGGACCATTTTAGAGAACCGGTCACAAACAACCCAGATAACAGACATCTTCTGGAAAACAGGAAGATCCGAAATAAAATCCATAGAAATATGCGTCCAGGGCCTCTCAGGGACCGGCAAAGGCAAAAGAAACCCACTAACGCGGGAACAGCAAGGCTTGGCCCGGGCGCAAGTCCCACAGGACTGCACAAAAGCACGCACATCCCGCGACAAGGAAGGCCACCAAAAGGACCTAGCAACCAAATCTCTGGTACCAAAAATCCCAGGATGACCAGCCAACACTGAACAATGAACCTCAGAAATTACCTTACTTGTCCATCTATCAGGAACAAACAGCTTCCCCACTGGACAGCGGTCAGGCTTATCAGCCTGAAATTCCCGAAGCACCTGCCGCAAATCAGGGGAGATGGGAGAAAGAATCACACCTTCCTTAAGAATGCCAACCGGCTCAAGGACTCCAGGAGAATCAGGCAAAAAAACTCCTAGAGAGGGCATCAGCCTTAACATTCTTAGATCCCAGAAGATACGAGACCACAAAATCAAAACGGGAGAAAAACAGGGACCATCGAGCCTGTCTAGGATTCAGCCGCTTGGCCGACTCGAGGTAAATCAGATTCTTATGATCAGTCAAGACCACAACGCTATGCTTAGCTCCCTCAAGCCAATGTCGCCACTCCTCAAACGCCCACTTCATAGCCAACAACTCCCGATTGCCGACATCATAATTGCATTCCGCAGGTGAAAACTTTCTGGAAAAAAAAGCACACGGTTTCATCAAAGAACCATCAGAATCCCTCTGAGGCAAAACGGCCCCTGCCCCAATCTCAGAAGCGTCAACCTCAACCTGAAAAGGAAGAGAAACATCCGGCTGACGCAACACAGGGGCAGAAGTAAATCGGCGTTTAAGCTCCCGAAAGTCCTCAACAGCCGCAGAGGACCAATTTGTCACATCAGCGCCTTTCTTCGTCAAATCAGTAAGGGGCTTAACCACACTGGAAAAGTTGGCAATGAAACGGCGATAGAAATTAGCAAAGCCCAAAAATTTTTGAAGGCTCTTCACAGATGTGGGTTGAATCCAGTCATGAATAGCTTGGACCTTAACAGGATCCATTTCCATAGACGAGGGAGAAAAAATAAAACCCAAAAAAGAGACCTTCTGAACTCCGAATAGGCACTTAGACCCCTTCACAAATAAAGCATTATCACGAAGGATCTGGAACACCATCCTGACCTGCTTCACATGAGACTCCCAATCATCGGAAAAAATCAAAATATCATCCAAATATGCAACCATGAATTTATCAAGATAATTGCGGAAAATATCATGCATGAAGGATTGGAACACAGATGGAGCATTAGAGAGCCCGAATGGCATCACGAGGTATTCAAAATGGCCTTCGGGCGTATTAAATGCAGTTTTCCATTCGTCACACTGTTTAATACGAACAAGATTATATGCCCCTCGGAGGTCAATCTTAGTAAACCAACTAGCCCCCTTAATCTGAGCAAACAAATCAGTAAGCAAAGGCAAGGGGTATTGGAATTTGACCGTGATCTTATTAAGAAGACGATAATCTATACAGGGTCTCAAGGAGCCATCCTTCTTAGCAACAAAAAAGAAACCCGCTCCCAATGGTGACGAAGACGGCCGAATATGCCCCTTTTCCAAAGACTCCTTAACATAACTCCGCATGGCGGCATGCTCTTGCACAGACAGATTGAAAAGTCGGCCCTTAGGGAACTTACAACCTGGAATCAAGTTAATAGCACAATCACAGTCCCTATGTGGAGGAAGGGAACTGGACTTGGGCTCATCAAATACATCCTGGAAATCCGACAAAAACTCAGAGACCTCAAAAGAGGGGGAAGAGGAAATTGACATCAAAGGAACGTGACCATGAACCCCCTGACAACCCCAACTAGTCACAGACATAGTTTTCCAATCCAGCACCGGATTATGTTCCTGTAACCATGGAAAACCCAGTACAACAACATCATGCAGGTTATGCAACACCAGAAAATGGCAATCTTCCTGATGTGCAGGAGCCATGTACATGGTCATCTGCGTCCAGTACTGAGGTTTATCCTTGGCCAATGGTGTAGCATCAATGCCCCTCAAAGGAATAGGGCTCTGCAAAGGCTGCAAGGAAAAACCACAGCGCCTGGCGAATTCTAAGTCCATTAAGTTCAGGGCAGCGCCTGAATCCACAAATGCCATGACAGAAAAGGACGACAATGAGCAAATCAGGGTCAAAGATAAAAGAAATTTAGGCTGTATAGTACTAATGGTAACAGACCTAGCGACCCTCCTAGTACGCTTAGGGCAATCGGAAATAACATGAGCAGAATCACCACAGTAAAAACACAGCCGATTCTGACGTTTGAATTCCTGCCGTTCTGTTCTAGTCAAAATCCTATCACATTGCATAGGCTCAGGACTCTGCTCAGAGGACACTGCCATATGGTGCACAGCTTTGCACACGCGCAGACGCTGATCAATCTGAATGGCTAGAGACATAGATTCGCTCAAACCAGCAGGCGTAGGGAAGCCCACCATAACATCTTTAAGGGCTTCAGAAAGACCTTTTCTGAAAATAGCAGCCAGAGCATCCTCATTCCATTTAGTGAGCACAGACCATTTCCTAAATTTCTGGCAGTATAATTCTGCCGCTTCCTGACCTTGACACAGGGCCTACAGGGTTTTTTCTGCATGATCCACAGAATTAGGTTCGTCATACAATAATCAGAGCGCTTGAAAAAATGCGTCTACATTCAGCAATGCCGGATCCCCTGATTCAAGGGAGAATGCCCAGTCTTGAGGGTCACCACGCAGCAAGGATATGATGATTTTAACTTGCTGAATGGGATCACCAGAAGAACGGGGTTTCAAAGCAAAAAACAATTTGTAGTTATTTTTAAAGTTCAAAAACTTGGATCTGTCCCCAAAAAACAAATCAGGAGTAGGAATTTTAGGCTCTAAAGCCAGAGTCTGGACAACATAGTCCTGGATACTCTGTACTCTTGCAGCAAGTTGATCCACACGAGAAAACAAACCCTGAACATCCATGCCAGAGCATAAATCCTGAACCACCCAGAGATCAAGAGGAAAAAAAAGACAAAACAGAGCACAGAAAAAAAAAATGGCTCAGAATTTTTTTTCCTTCTTTTGAGATGCATTTAATTCATTTTTGGCCACTTGTACTATTATGAACTGGTGGTTTAGGAGCAACATGGGACGAGCTCTGAAGGAGGTGGCACCTGTACTGACCGCAGTCCCTAAGCTCAACACAACACTAGAAGTAGCCGTGGGATGCTCCTGTCACTCCCTAGGCACCTCGTCACAGCCTGACAACTAACTACCCCTAAAGATAGAAATAGGAAAACTATCTTGCCTCAGAGTAAATCCCCAAAGGATAGATAGCTGTTATGTTTGCTAATGACAGGTGTTATGAAGGCAATCCAGAAACACAGTGTGCTTAGCGATCAGAGCGCACACAGTGATCTGACAAATACCCAAAAATACAAGAACGAGCTCTGGGACGTGGAAACTCTGTAGACTGCACACCTGATCCTATCCTAAACACAACTAAAAGCGGCTGTGGATTGCGCCTAACAACTACCTAGGCAACTCGGCACAGCCTAAGAAACTAGCTAGCCTGAAGATAGAAAAATAGGCCTGACTTGCCCCAGAGAAATTCCCCAAAGGAAAAGGCAGCCCCCCACATATAATGACTGTGAGTAAGATGAAAAGACAAAACGTAGGGATGAAATAGATTCAGCAAAGTGGGGCCCGATATTCTAGGACAGAGCGAGGACAGTAAAGCGAACTTTGCAGTCTACAAAAAACCCTAAAGCAAAACCACGCAAAGGGGGCATAAAAAAACCCACCGTGCCGAACTAACGGCACGGCGGTACACCCTTTGCGTCTCAGAGCTTCCAGCAAAACAAAAGACAAGCTGGACAGAAAAAAGCAACAAAAAAGCAAAAAGCACTTAGCTATACAGAGCAGCAGGACACAGGAACAATCAGGAGAAGCTCAGATCCAACACTGAAACATTGACAAGGAGCAAGGATAGCAGCATCAGGCGGAGTTAAGTAATGAAGCAGTTAACGAGCTCACCAGAACACCTGAGGGAGGAAGCTCAGAAGCTGCAGTACCACTTGTGACCACAGGAGTGAATTCAGCCACAGAATTCACAACAGTACCCCCCCCTTGAGGAGGGGTCACCGAACCCTCACCAGAGACCCCAGGCCGACCAGGATGAGCCGCATGAAAGGCACGAACAAGATCGGAAGCATGAACATCAGAGGCAAAAACCCAGGAATTATCTTCCTGAGCATAACCCTTCCATTTAACCAGATACTGGAGTTTCCGTCTAGAAACACGAGAATCCAAAATCTTCTCCACAATATACTCCAATTCCCCCTCCACCAAAACCGGGGCAGGAGGCTCAACAGATGGAACCATAGGTGCCACGTATCTCCGCAACAACGACCTATGGAATACATTATGTATGGAAAAGGAGTCTGGGAGGGTCAAACGAAAAGACACAGGATTGAGAACCTCAGAAATCCTATACGGACCAATAAAACGAGGTTTAAATTTAGGAGAGGAAACCTTCATAGGAATATGACGAGAAGATAACCAAACCAGATCCCCAACACGAAGTCGGGGACCCACACGGCGTCTGCGATTAGCGAAAAGTTGAGCTTTCTCCTGGGACAAGATCAAATTGTCCACTACCTGAGTCCAGATCTGCTGCAACCTATCCACCACAGAATCCACACCAGGACAGTCCGAAGACTCAACCTGTCCTGAAGAGAAACGAGGATGGAACCCAGAATTGCAAAAAAATGGAGAAACCAAGGTAGCCGAGCTGGCCCGATTATTAAGGGCGAACTCAGCCAACGGCAAAAAGGACACCCAATCATCCTGGTCTGCAGAAACAAAACATCTCAGATATGTTTCCAAGGTCTGATTGGTTCGTTCGGTCTGGCCATTAGTCTGAGGATGGAAAGCCGAGGAAAAGGATAGGTCAATGCCCATCCTACCACAAAAGGCTCGCCAAAACCTTGAAACAAACTGGGAACCTCTGTCAGAAACAATATTCTCAGGAATGCCATGCAACCGAACCACATGCTGAAAGAACAAAGGTACCAAATCAGAGGAGGAAGGCAATTTAGCCAAGGGCACCAGATGGACCATTTTAGAAAAGCGATCACAGACCACCCAAATGACTGACATCTTTTGAGAAACGGGAAGGTCAGAAATGAAATCCATCGAAATATGTGTCCAAGGCCTCTTTGGGACCGGCAAGGGCAAAAGCAACCCACTGGCACGAGAACAGCAGGGCTTAGCCCTAGCACAAATCCCACAGGACTGCACAAAAGTACGTACATCCCGTGACAGAGATGGCCACCAGAAGGATCTAGCCACTAACTCTCTGGTACCAAAGATTCCAGGATGACCAGCCAACACCGAACAATGAAGTTCAGAGATAAGTTTATTAGTCCACCTATCAGGGACGAACAGTTTCTCTGCTGGACAACGATCAGGTTTATTCGCCTGAAATTTTTGCAGCACCCGCCGCAAATCAGGGGAGATGGCAGACACAATGACTCCTTCCTTGAGGATACCCGCTGGCTCAGATAAACCCGGAGAGTCGGGCACAAAACTCCTAGACAGAGCATCCGCCTTCACATTTTTAGAGCCCGGAAGGTACGAAATCACAAAGTCGAAGCGGGCAAAAAATAACGACCAACGGGCCTGTCTAGGATTCAAGCGCTTGGCAGACTCGAGATAAGTCAAGTTCTTATGATCAGTCAATACCACCACGCGATGCTTAGCTCCTTCAAGCCAATGACGCCACTCCTCGAATGCCCACTTCATGGCCAGCAACTCTCGATTGCCCACATCATAATTACGCTCAGCGGGCGAAAACTTCCTGGAAAAGAAAGCACATGGTTTCATCACTGAGCAATCAGAACCTCTCTGTGACAAAACCGCCCCTGCTCCAATCTCAGAAGCATCAACCTCGACCTGGAACGGAAGAGAAACATCTGGCTGACACAACACAGGGGCAGAACAAAAACGACGCTTCAACTCCTGAAAAGCTTCCACAGCAGCAGAAGACCAATTAACCAAATCAGCACCCTTCTTGGTCAAATCGGTCAATGGTTTGGCAATGCTAGAAAAATTACAGATGAAGCGACGATAAAAATTAGCAAAGCCCAGGAACTTTTGCAGACTTTTCAGAGATGTCGGCTGAATCCAATCCTGGATGGCTTGGACCTTAACTGGATCCATCTCGATAGTAGAAGGGGTAAAGATGAACCCCAAAAATGAAACTTTCTGCACACCGAAGAGACACTTTGTCCCTTCACAAACAAAGAGTTAGCACGCAGGACCTGAAAAACCATTCTGACCTGCTTCACATGAGACTCCCAATCATCTGAGAAGATCAAAATGTCATCCAAGTAAACAATCAGGAATTTATCCAGATACTCACGGAAGATGTCATGCATAAAAGACTGAAACACAGATGGAGCATTGGCAAGTCCGAACGGCATCACTAGATACTCAAAATGACCCTCGGGCGTATTGAATGCAGTTTTCCATTCATCTCCTTGCCTGATTCTCACCAGATTATACGCACCACGAAGATCTATCTTAGTGAACCAACTAGCCCCCTTAATCCGAGCAAACAAGTCAGATAACAATGGCAAGGGATACTGAAATTTAACAGTGATCTTATTAAGAAGGCGGTAATCAATACACGGTCTCAGCGAACCATCCTTCTTGGCTACAAAGAAGAACCCTGCTCCCAGTGGTGATGACGATGGGCGAATATGTCCCTTCTCCAGGGATTCCTTCACATAACTGCGCATAGCGGCGTGTTCGGGCACGGATAAATTAAATAATCGACCTTTAGGGAATTTACTACCAGGAATCAAATTGATAGCACAATCACAATCCCTATGCGGAGGTAGAGCATCGGACTTGGGCTCTTCAAATACATCCTGATAATCAGACAAGAACTCTGGGACCTCAGAAGGGGTGGATGACGAAATTGACAAAAATGGAACATCACCATGTACCCCCTGACAACCCCAGCTGGACACCGACATGGATTTCCAATCTAATACTGGATTATGGACTTGTAGCCATGGCAACCCCAACACGACCACATCATGCAGATTATGCAACACCAGAAAGCGAATAACTTCCTGATGTGCAGGAGCCATGCACATGGTCAGCTGGGTCCAGTACTGAGGTTTATTCTTGGCCAAAGGTGTAGCATCAATTCCTCTCAATGGAATAGGACACCGCAAAGGCTCCAAGAAAAACCCACAACGTTTAGCATAATCCAAATCCATCAGATTCAGGGCAGCGCCCGAATCCACAAACGCCATGACAGAAAACGACGACAAAGAGCATATCAAGGTAATGGACAGAAGGAATTTGGACTGTACAGTACCAATGACGGCAGACCTAGCGGACCGCTTAGTGCGCTTAGGACAATCAGAAATAGCATGAGTGGAATCACCACAGTAGAAACACAGACCATTCAGACGTCTGTATTCCTGCCGTTCAACTCTAGTCATAGTCCTATCACACTGCATAGGCTCAGGTTTAACCTCAGGCAGTACCGCCAAATGGTGCACAGATTTACGCTCGCGCAAGCGTCGACCGATCTGAATGGCCAAAGACAAAGACTCATTCAAACCAGCAGGCATAGGAAATCCCACCATGACATCCTTAAGAGCCTCAGAGAGACCCTTTCTGAACAAAGCTGCCAGCGCAGATTCATTCCACTGAGTGAGTACTGACCATTTCCTAAATTTCTGACAATATACTTCTATATCATCCTGACCCTGGCACAAAGCCAGCAAATTTTTCTCAGCCTGATCCACTGAATTAGGCTCATCGTACAGCAATCCGAGCGCCAGGAAAAACGCATCGACACTACTCAATGCAGGGTCTCCTGGCGCAAGAGAAAATGCCCAGTCTTGAGGGTCGCCGCGCAAAAAAGAAATAATAATCAAAACCTGTTGAATAGGATTACCAGAAGAATGAGGTTTCAAGGCCAGAAATAGCTTACAATTATTTTTGAAACTTAGAAACTTAGTTCTATCTCCAAAAAAAAAATCAGGAATAGGAATTCTTGGTTCTAACATAGATTTCTGATCAATAGTATCTTGAATTTTTTGTACATTTATAACGAGATTATCCATTGAAGAGCACAGACCCTGAATATCCATGTCCACACCTGTGTCCAGAATCACCCAAATGTCTAGGGGAAAAAAAAAAGTGAACACAGAGCAGAAAAAAAAAAAAAAATGATGTCAGAACTTTTTCTTTCCCTCTATTGAGAATCATTAGTTTTGGCTCCTTGTACTGTTATGTTTGCTAATGACAGGTGTTATGAAGGCAATCCAGAAACACAGTGTGCTTAGCGATCAGAGCGCACACAGTGATCTGACAAATACCCAAAAATACAAGAACGAGCTCTGAGACGTGGAAACTCTGTAGACTGCACACCTGATCCTATCCTAAACACAACTAAAAGCGGCTGTGGATTGCGCCTAACAACTACCTAGGCAACTCGGCACAGCCTAAGAAACTAGCTAGCCTGAAGATAGAAAAATAGGCCTGACTTGCCCCAGAGAAATTCCCCAAAGGAAAAGGCAGCCCCCCACATATAATGACTGTGAGTAAGATGAAAAGACAAAACGTAGGGATGAAATAGATTCAGCAAAGTGGGGCCCGATATTCTAGGACAGAGCGAGGACAGTAAAGCGAACTTTGCAGTCTACAAAAAACCCTAAAGCAAAACCACGCAAAGGGGGCATAAAAAAACCCACCGTGCCGAACTAACGGCACGGCGGTACACCCTTTGCGTCTCAGAGCTTCCAGCAAAACAAAAGACAAGCTGGACAGAAAAAAGCAACAAAAAAGCAAAAAGCACTTAGCTATACAGAGCAGCAGGACACAGGAACAATCAGGAGAAGCTCAGATCCAACACTGAAACATTGACAAGGAGCAAGGATAGCAGCATCAGGCGGAGTTAAGTAATGAAGCAGTTAACGAGCTCACCAGAACACCTGAGGGAGGAAGCTCAGAAGCTGCAGTACCACTTGTGACCACAGGAGTGAATTCAGCCACAGAATTCACAACAGATAGCCCCCCACAAGTAATGACTGTGAGTGGAGAGGGAAAAGACAAACGTAGAATGAAACCAGGATGAGCACAGGAGGCCAGTCTAGCTAGATAGATAGGACAGGACGGAATACTGTGCGGTCAGTATTAAAAACTACAAAAATCCACACAGAGTTTACAAAAATCTCCACACCTGACTAAAGGTGTGGAGGGTAAATCTGCTTCCCAGAGCTTCCAGCTTAACTAAATTAATCCATACTGACAAGCTGGACAAAACATAGAATGCACAGAACAAATAAGTCCACAACATGTGGACAGAAAAGAGCAAAGAAAGGACTTATCTTTGCTGAACTGGTCAGGATATCAGGGAAATCCAAGAGAGATGTGAATCCAACCAGGAACCATAGACAAGTGGCACTGGCTGAAGGGAAGAGCCAGGCATAAATAGCCGAGCAGAAAGACAATCAGTGGAAGCAGCTGCAGACTGCTAAATCCAAGGAGCAGCCATTCCACTTAAAACCACCGGAGGGAGACCAAGAGCAGAACTCACAAAAGTGCCACTTATAACCACCAGAGGGAACCCAAGAGCGGAATTCACAACAGTTACATCCAGTATTATACTCCAGAGCTGCACTCACTATTCTGCTGGTGCAGTCACTGTGTACATACATTACATTACTGATCCTGAGTTACAGTTAGGGCCAGAAATATTTGGACAGCGACACAATTTTCGCGAGTTGGGCTCTGCATGCCACCACATTGGATTTGAAATGAAACCTCTACAACAGAATTCAAGTGCAGATTGTAACGTTTAATTTGAAGGGTTGAACAAAAATATCTGATAGAAAATGTAGGAATTGTACACATTTCTTTACAAACACTCCACATTTTAGGAGGTCAAAAGTAATTGGACAAATAAACATAACCCAAACAAAATATTTTTATTTTCAATATTTTGTTGCAAATCCTTTGGAGGCAATCACTGCCTTAAGTCTGGAACCCATGGACATCACCAAACGCTGGGTTTCCTCCTTCTTAATGCTTTGCCAGGCCTTTACAGCCGCAGCCTTCAGGTCTTGCTTGTTTGTGGGTCTTTCCGTCTTAAGTCTGGATTTGAGCAAGTGAAATGCATGCTCAATTGGGTTTAGATCTGGAGATTGACTTGGCCATTGCAGAATGTTCCACTTTTTGGCACTCATGAACTCCTGGGTAGCTTTGGCTGTATGCTTGGGGTCATTGTCCATTTGTACTATGAAGCGCCGTCCAATCAACTTTGCAGCATTTGGTTGAATCTGGGCTGAAAGTATATCCCGGTACACTTCAGAATTCATCCGGCTACTCTTGTCTGCTCTTATGTCATCAATAAACACAAGTGACCCAGTGCCATTGAAAGCCATGCATGCCCATGCCATCACGTTGCCTCCACCATGTTTTACAGAGGATGTGGTGTGCCTTGGATCATGTGCCGTTCCCTTTCTTCTCCAAACTTTTTTCTTCCCATCATTCTGGTACAGGTTGATCTTTGTCTCATCTGTCCATAGAATACTTTTCCAGAACTGAGCTGGCTTCTTGAGGTGTTTTTCTGTCTATTTTTGGTATTGATGAATGGTTTGCATCTAGATGTGAACCCTTTGTATTTACTGTCATGGAGTCTTCTCTTTACTGTTGACTTAGAGACAGATACACCTACTTCACTGAGAGTGTTCTGGACTTCAGTTGATGTTGTGAACAGGTTCTTCTTCACCAAATTAAGTATGCGGCGATCATCCACCACTGTTGTCATCCGTGGACGCCCAGGCCTTTTTGAGTTCCCAAGCTCACCAGTCAATTCCTTTTTTCTCAGAATGTACCCAACTGTTGATTTTGCTACTCCAAGCATGTCTGCTATCTCTCTGATGGATTTTTTCTTTTTTTTCAGCCTCAGGATGTTCTGCTTCACCTCAATTGAGAGTTCCTTTGACCGCATGTTGTCTGCTCACAGCAACAGCTTCCAAATGCAAAACCACACACCTGGAATCCACCCCTGACCTTTTAACTACTTCATTGATTACAGGTTAACGAGGGAGACGCCTTCAGAGTTAATTGCAGCCCTTAGAATCCATTGTGCAATTACTTTTGGTCCCTTGAAAAAGAGGACGCTATGCATTACAGAGCTATGATTCCTAAACCCTTTCTCCGATTTGGATGTGGAAACTATCATATTGCAGCTGGGAGTGTGCACTTTCAGCCCATATGGCTGGAGGAGCGCGGTAATTTGCTTTTTTGCACTGCATGCTGTGGCGGCACTGTCGGTCGAAGAGAGGGGAGAGTGGGTGTGGCTTACAGTGGCTGATGGGAGATTTGTATTCCTCTGCCTTTCAGTTGCCATCATGCAGTGGACACGTGAGGAGAGGTCATTTTGTGTTGAAGCGTATTTTTCAAATGCCCACTCGATCATTGCAGTGCAGCGTGCTTTTCGTTTACAATTCGTTGTTCCTCCACGCGGACGTGTTCCTGGACGGCAATCAATTGTAAATTGGGTGAATGCATTCAGAACAGCAGGGAATGTGTCATGTGTACGAAGGGGACCTGAGAGAAGGATTACAACACCACAAAACATCGAGAGAGTTAGAGCAGCAGTACTGCAATCTCTTCGGACCACGTCACTGTGTGGTGCGCCATATCACGAGTAGGCATCATTGGTCCTTACTTTTTTCAGGATAATGGTCGTGCCATAACTGTGAACTCCGAACGGTACTTGTCTATGATACAGGATTATTTTCAGCCGGCTCTTGAGGCAATGGAACTAGAGGATACATGGTTCCAACAGGATGGTGCCACTGCACACACAGCGAGGGTTACCATGAATTGTTTGAGGCAAATGTTTCCTGGACGGCTTATCTCTTTGAGGGGAGATGTGAACTGGCCAGCACGCTCACCAGATTTAGCCCCATGCGATTTTTTCCTTTGGGGTTACCTGAAGTCTAAGGTGTATATCAACCGTCCCAACACCTTGGAAGACCTAAGGAACAATATTGAAGCTGAAATTGGCAGAATACCAGTGGACATGCTTGTTAGAGTTCATGAAAACTTCAGAAAACGTATGCAGCAGTGTGTGGATAGCGAAGGTCGACATTTGCCAGATACACTATTTAAAACCATGTAATTTAAAAATTCCATTACTGTTCAGTATAATTAAAATATAAAATAAATTTTTCTAATGATCATAATTTTTTTATTTCATTCCCAAATCAGCAAATTACCGCGCTCCACCCTGTATATATAATTGTATTTCTGAACATGTTTTTGTAAACAGCTAAAATAACAAAACTTGTGTCACTGTCCAAATATTTCTGGCCCTAACTGTACATCCTGTATTATACCCCAGAGCTGCACTCACTATTCTGCTGGTGCAGTCACTGTGTACATACATTACATTACTGACCCTGAGTTACATCCTGTATTATACTCCAGAGCTGCACTCACTATTCTGCTGGTGCAGTCACTGTGTACATACATTACATTACTGATTCTGAGTTACATCCTGTATTATACCCCAGAGCTGCACTCACTATTCTGCTGGTGCAGTCACTGTGTACATACATTACATTACTGATTCTGAGTTACATCCTGTATTATACCCCAGAGCTGCACTCACTATTCTGCTGGTGCAGTCACTGTGTACATACATTACATTACTGATTCTGAGTTACATCCTGTATTATACCCCAGAGCTGCACTCACTATTCTGCTGGTGCAGTCACTGTGTACATACATTACATTACTAATCCTGAGTTACATCCTGTATTATACTTCAGAGCTGCACTCACTATTCTGCTGGTGTAGTCACTGTGTACATACATTACATTACTGATCCTGAGTTACATCCTGTATTATACTCCAGAGCTGCACTCACTATTCTGCTGGTGCAGTCACTGTGTACATACATTACATTACTGATTCTGAGTTACCTCCTGTATTATACCCCAGAGCTGCACTCACTATTCTGCTGGTGCAGTCACTGTGTACATACATTACATTACTAATCCTGAGTTACATCCTGTATTATACTCCAGAGCTGCACTCACTATTCTGCTGGTGCAGTCACTGTGTACATACATTACTGATCCTGAGTTACATCCTGTATTATACCCCAGAGCTGCACTCACTATTCTGCTGGTGCAGTCACTGTGTACATATATTACATTACTGATCCTAGTTACATCCTGTATTATACCCCAGAGCTGCACTCAGTATTCTGCTGGTGCAGTCACTGTGTACATACATTACATTACTGATCCTGAGTTACCTCCTGTATTATACTCCAGAGCTGCACTCACTATTCTGCTGGTGCAGTCACTGTGTACATACATTACTGATCCTGAGTTACATCCTGTATTATACCCCAGAGCTGCACTCACTATTCTGCTGGTGCAGTCACTGTGTACATATATTACATTACTGATCCTAGTTACATCCTGTATTATACCCCAGAGCTGCACTCAGTATCCTGCTGGTGCAGTCACTGTGTACATACATTACATTACTGATCCTGAGTTACCTCCTGTATTATACTCCAGAGCTGCACTCACTATTCTGCTGGTGCAGTCACTGTGTACATACATTACATTACTGATCCTGAGTTACCTCCTGTATTATACTCCAGAGCTGCACTCACTATTCTGCTGGTGCAGTCACTGTGTACATATATTACATTACTTATCCTAGTTACATCCTGTATTATACTCCAGAGCTGCACTCACTATTCTCCCTGTGGAGGACCTGCCACGTTCATGTATTCTACAGACAGCCCATTGTTTTTTTCACATACTGTGTAATTCCTCACTTCCCCTGCGGAGGTGCTGCAGTATGATTGATCACTTGCTGCTGAGTTCTTGAAGGTGATCACTTCCCGCAAGAGAATTTTTCTGTTCATAGTTCTTATGAAAACATGAATTGGAGCCCCTTTAACCCTTCATTGCACATATAGTCACTTGAGATATAGAACTCTAAGGCAGATATAGCCTCCCTGGAAGCCCCCTCCACTGGGTGATTGGCGGGTGGTTGTCTTGTCTCCCCGGTAATGACAGCCCTGTAAATGGCGGAGGTTCCGGCCTCTTGCCGGTCAGTTATGTCACAGTAATATTCCACTTCTGGAACGTTTCGCCCGTCATCCTGCATCAGAGGCCGCTGCTCGTTTATTTCTATTAATCCATTTTTTGCCGGTGACATCGGAGCGAGGGTCCGGCCGTGGCACCGCAGAGATTTTCACTTGCTGTTAATTTGAGAAACAGAACGTGAGATGAAATGACGGAAATGTTTGGGAATTTATTTAAGTCATTAAACCCCGGGGGAAGCCACGCTGCGGTGAAACCTCCCAGCGAGTTGTGTAAACTCATCCAAAAAATAGCATCATGCATGGGGCCTCAGCCTGAGGGCAGGAAACATCTGTTGTAGTGAGTTCTTGTCTTCCCCAAAAAGTATCACTGCAGGTCGTCCCTCTGTTATTCCTCCTGGGAATGTATAGGGAAGGTGGCGATACCGAGATGTCGCTCTCCTTCACTGCACAGTCTGACCTCATCCAATGCTAATGACATGTGGGATGATGGCTGCCAGGTTCCATAGAGCACTATGGAAATTATGTGTTATTTGATAACCACCCTAGACCACCAGGATATTAGATACTATTTCATAGACCACCAGGGATATTAGATATTATTCCATAGTCTCCATAGACCACCAGGGATATTAAATATTATTCCATAGCCTCCCTAGACCACCAGGGATATTAGATATTATTCCATAGTCTCCTTAGACCACCAGGGATATTAGATATTATTCCATAGTCTCCCTAGACCACCAGGATATTAAATATTATTCAATAGTCTCCTTAGACCACCAGGGATATTAGATATTATTCCATAGTCTCCTTAGACCACCAGGGATATTAGATATTATTCCATAGTCTCCTTAGACCACCAGGGATATTAGATATTATTCCATAGTCTCCTTAGACCACCAGGGATATCAGATATTATTCCATAGTCTCCATAGACCACCAGGGATATTAGATATTATTCCATAGTCTCCATAGACCACCAGGGATATTAGATATTATTTCATAGTCTCCCTAGACCACCAGGGATATTAGATATTATTTCATAGTCTCCCTAGACCACCAGGGATATTAGATATTATTCAATAGTCTCCATAGACCACCAGGGATATTGGATATTACTCCATAGTCTCCTTAGACCACCAGGGATATTGGATATTATTTCATAGTCTCCTTAGACCAACAGGGATATTAGATATTATTCAATAGTCTCCTTAGACCACCAGGGATATCAGATATTATTCCATAGTCTCCTTAGACCACCAGGGATATTAGATATTATTCCATAGTCTCCTTAGACCACCAGTGATATCAGATATTATTCCATAGTCTCCATAGACCACCAGGGATATTAGATATTATTCCATAGTCTCCATAGACCACCAGGGATATTAGATATTATTTCATAGTCTCCCTAGACCACCAGGGATATTAGATATTATTTCATAGTCTCCCTAGACATACATAGTAACATAGTAACATAGTTAGTAAGGCCGAAAAAAGACATTTGTCCATCCAGTTCAGCCTATATTCCATCATAATAAATCCCCAGATCTACGTCCTTCTACAGAACCTAATAATTGTATGATACAATATTGTTCTGCTCCAGGAAGACATCCAGGCCTTTCTTGAACCCCTCGACTGAGTTCGCCATCACCACCTCTTCAGGCAAGCAATTCCAGATTCTCACTGCCCTAACAGTAAAGAATCCTCTTCTATGTTGGTGGAAAAACCTTCTCTCCTCCAGACGCAAAGAATGCCCCCTTGTGCCCGTCACCTTCCTTGGTATAAACAGATCCTCAGCGAGATATTTGTATTGTCCCCTTATATACTTATACATGGTTATTAGATCGCCCCTCAGTCGTCTTTTTTCTAGACTAAATAATCCTAATTTCGCTAATCTATCTGGGTATTGTAGTTCTCCCATCCCCTTTATTAATTTTGTTGCCCTCCTTTGTACTCTCTCTAGTTCCATTATATCCTTCCTGAGCACCGGTGCCCAAAACTGGACACAGTACTCCATGTGCGGTCTAACTAGGGATTTGTACAGAGGCAGTATAATGCTCTCATCATGTGTATCCAGACCTCTTTTAATGCACCCCATGATCCTGTTTGCCTTGGCAGCTGCTGCCTGGCACTGGCTGCTCCAGGTAAGTTTATCATTAACTAGGATCCCCAAGTCCTTCTCCCTGTCAGATTTACCCAGTTCAGTGTGTAATGGTGACATTGATTCCTTCTTCCCATGTGTATAACCTTACATTTATCATTGTTAAACCTCATCTGCCACCTTTCAGCCCAAGTTTCCAACTTATCCAGATCCATCTGTAGCAGAATACTATCTTCTCTTGTATTAACTGCTTTACATAGTTTTGTATCATCTGCAAATATCGATATTTTACTGTGTAAACCTTCTACCAGATCATTAATGAATATGTTGAAGAGAACAGGTCCCAATACTGACCCCTGCGGTACCCCACTGGTCACAGCGACCCAGTTAGAGACTATACCATTTATAACCACCCTCTGCTTTCTATCACTAAGCCAGTTACTAACCCATTTACACACATTTTCCCCCAGACCAAGCATTCTCATTTTGTGTACCAACCTCTTGTGCGGCACGGTATCAAACGCTTTGGAAAAATCGAGATATACCACGTCCAATGACTCACCGTGGTCCAGTCTATAGCTTACCTCTTCATAAAAACTGATTAGATTGGTTTGACAGGAGCGATTTCTCATAAACCCATGCTGATATGGAGTTAAACAGTTATTCTCATTGAGATAATCCAGAATAACATCCCTCAGAAACCCTTCAAATATTTTACCAACAATAGAGGTTAGACTTACTGGCCTATAATTTCCAGGTTCACTTTTAGAGCCCTTTTTGAATATTGGCACCACATTTGCTATGCGCCAGTCCTGCGGAACAGACCCTGTCGCTATAGAGTCACTAAAAATAAGAAATAATGGTTTATCTATTACATTACTTAGTTCTCTTAGTACTCGTGGGTGTATGCCATCCGGACCCGGAGATTTATCTATTTTAATCTTATTTAGCCGGTTTCGCACCTCTTCTTGGGTTAGATTGGTGACCCTTAATATAGGGTTTTCATTGTTTCTTGGGATTTCACCTAGCATTTCATTTTCCACCGTGAATACCGTGGAGAAGAAGGTGTTTAATATGTTAGCTTTTTCCTCGTCATCTACAACCATTCTTTCCTCACTATTTTTTAAGGGGCCTACATTTTCAGTTTTTATTCTTTTACTATTGATATAGTTGAAGAACAGTTTGGGATTAGTTTTACTCTCCTTAGCAATGTGCTTCTCTGTTTCCTTTTTGGCAGCTTTAATTAGTTTTTTAGATAAAGTATTTTTCTCCCTATAGTTTTTTAGAGCTTCAATGGTGCCATCCTGCTTTAGTAGTGCAAATGCTTTCTTTTTACTGTTAATTGCCTGACTTACTTCTTTGTTTAGCCACATTGGGTTTTTCCTATTTCTAGTCCTTTTATTCCCACAAGGTATAAACCGCTTACACTGCCTATTTAGGATGTTCTTAAACATTTCCCATTTATTATCTGTATTCTCATTTCTGAGGATATTGTCCCAGTCTACCAGATTAAGGGCATCTCTAAGCTGTTCAAACTTTGCCTTCCTAAAGTTCAATGTTTTTGTGACTCCCTGACAAGTCCCCCTAGTGAAAGACAGGTGAAACTGCACAATATTGTGGTCGCTATTTCCTAAATGCCCGACCTCCTGCAGATTTGTTATTCTGTCAGGTCTATTAGATAGTATTAGGTCTAAAAGTGCTGCTCCTCTGGTTGGATTCTGCACCAATTGTGAAAGATAATTTTTCTTGGTTATTAGCAGAAACCTGTTGCCTTTATGGGTTTCACAGGTTTCTGTTTCCCAGTTAATATCCGGGTAGTTAAAGTCCCCCATAACCAGGACCCCCATAACCAGGACCACCAGGGATATTAGATATTATTCAATAGTCTCCATAGACCACCAGGGATATTAGATATTACTCCATAGTGTCCTTAGACCACCAGGGATATTAGATATTATTCAATAGTCTCCTTAGACCAACAGGGATATTAGATATTATTCAATAGTCTCCTTAGACCACCAGGGATATTAGATATTACTCCATAGTCTCCTTAGACCACCAGGGATATTAGATATTACTCCATAGTCTCCTTAGACCACCAGGGATATTAGATATTATTCAATAGTCTCCTTAGACCACCAGGGATATTAGATATTATTCCATAGTCTCCTTAGACCACCAGGGATATTAGATATTATTCCATAGTCTCCTTAGACCACCAGGGATATCAGATATTATTACATAGTCTCCATAGACCACCAGGGATATTAGATATTATTGCATAGTCTCCATAGACCACCAGGGATATTAGATATTATTTCATAGTCTCCCTAGACCACCAGGGATATTAGATATTATTTCATAGTCTCCCTAGACCACCAGGGATATTAGATATTATTCAATAGTCTCCATAGACCACCAGGGATATTAGATATTACTCCATAGTCTCCTTAGACCACCAGGGATATTGGATATTATTTCATAGTCTCCTTAGACCAACAGGGATATTAGATATTATTCAATAGTCTCCTTAGACCACCAGGGATATTAGATATTATTCAATAGTCTCCTTAGACCACCAGGGATATTAGATATTACTCCATAGTCTCCTTAGACCACCAGGGATATTAGATATTACTCCATAGTCTCCTTAGACCACCAGGGATATTAGATATTATTCAATAGTCTCCTTAGACCACCAGGGATATTAGATATTACTCCATAGTCTCCTTAGACCACCAGGGATATTAGATATTACTCCATAGTCTCCTTAGACCACCAGGGATATTAGATATTATTCAATAGTCTCCTTAGACCACCAGGGATATTAGATATTACTCCATAGTCTCCTTAGACCACCAGGGATATTAGATATTATTTCATAGTCTCCATAGACCACCAGGGATATTGGATATTATTCCATAGTCTCCTTAGACCACCAGGGATATTAGATATTATTCCATAGTCTCCTTAGACCACCAGGGATATTAGATATTACTCCATAGTCTCCGTAGACCACCAGGGATATTAGATATTATTCAATAGTCTCCTTAGACCACCAGGGATATTAGATATTATTTCATAGTCTCCTTAGACCACCAGGGATATTAGATATTATTCCATAGTCTCCTTAGACCACCTGGGATATTAGATATTATTCCATGGTCTCCTTAGACCACCAGGGATATTAGATATTATTTCATAGTCTCCTTAGACCACCAGGGATATCAGATATTACTCCATAGTCTCCTTAGACCACGAGGGATATTAGATATTATTCAATAGTCTCCTTAGACCACCAGGGATATTAGATATTACTCCATAGTCTCCTTAGACCACCAGGGATATTAGATATTACTCCATAGTCTCCTTAGACCACCAGGGATATTAGATATTATTCAATAGTCTCCTTAGACCACCAGGGATATTTGATATTATTCAATAGTCTCCTTAGACCACCAGGGATATTAGATATTATTCAATAGTCTCCTTAGACCACCAGGGATATTAGATATTACTCCATAGTCTCCTTAGACCACCAGGGATATTAGATATTATTCAATAGTCTCCTTAGACCACCAGGGATATTAGATATTACTCCATAGTCTCTTTAGACCACCAGGGATATTAGATATTATTCAATAGTCTCCTTAGACCACCAGGGATATTAGATATTACTCCATAGTCTCCTTAGACCACCAGGGATATTAGATATTACTCCATAGTCTCCTTAGACCACCAGGGATATTAGATATTACTCCATAGTCTCCTTAGACCACCAGGGATATTAGATATTATTCAATAGTCTCCTTAGACCACCAGGGATATTAGATATTACTCCATAGTCTCCTTAGACCACCAGGGATATTAGATATTATTCAATAGTCTCCTTAGACCACCAGGGATATTAGATATTACTCCATAGTCTCCTTAGACCACCAGGGATATTAGATATTATTTCATAGTCTCCTTAGACCACCAGGGATATTAGATATTACTCCATAGTCTCCTTAGACCACCAGGGATATTAGATATTACTCCATAGTCTCCTTAGACCACCAGGGATATTAGATATTATTCAATAGTCTCCTTAGACCACCAGGGATATTAGATATTATTTCATAGTCTCCTTAGACCACCAGGGATATTAGATATTATTCCATAGTCTCCTTAGACCACCAGGGATATTAGATATTACTCCATAGTCTCCTTAGACCACCAGGGATATTAGATATTATTCAATAGTCTCCTTAGACCACCAGGGATATTAGATATTATTCAATAGTCTCCTTAGACCACCAGGGATATTAGATATTACTCCATAGTCTCCTTAGACCACCAGGGATATTAGATATTATTTCATAGTCTCCTTAGACCACCAGGGATATTAGATATTATTCAATAGTCTCCTTAGACCACCAGGGATATTAGATATTACTCCATAGTCTCCTTAGACCACCAGGGATATTGGATATTATTTCATAGTCTCCCTAGACCACCAGGGATATTAGATATTACTCCATAGTCTCCTTAGACCACCAGGGATATTAGATATTATTCCATAGTCTCCTTAGACCACCAGGGATATTAGATATTATTCCATAGTCTCCTTAGACCACCAGGGATATTAGATATTATTTCATAGTCTCCTTAGACCACCAGGGATATTAGATATTATTCAATAGTCTCCTTAGACCACCAGGGATATTAGATATTACTCCATAGTCTCCTTAGACCACCAGGGATATTGGATATTATTTCATAGTCTCCTTAGACCACCAGGGATATTAGATATTATTCCATAGTCTCCTTAGACCACCAGGGATATTAGATATTATTCAATAGTCTCCTTAGACCACCAGGGATATTAGATATTACTCCATAGTCTCCTTAGACCACCAGGGATATTAGATATTATTTCATAGTCTCCTTAGACCACCAGGGATATTAGATATTATTCCATAGTCTCCTTAGACCACCAGGGATATTAGATATTATTCCATAGTCTCCTTAGACCACCAGGGATATTAGATATTATTCAATAGTCTCCTTAGACCACCAGGGATATTAGATATTATTCTATAGTCTCCGTTGATGTCTCATTTTTTGCACTTTTTTTCCCTTTCTTCTTTATTTTCGGACCTATAGTCTTATGAGATCTTGGTTTTTTTTTTTGCCAGATGAGTTGCAGTTTTGAATGACAATATTCATTTTCCAATTTCATGTATTGAAAAATGGGAACAAAATTCCAAGTGTGATGAAATGGTGAAAAAACACAATCGCGTCATTTTTTTTTTTTTTCATTATGCGGTAAAATTGATTCGGTAACATGATTCTTCAGGTCGGCGCGAATACGGCGATAAAAAACACTTACAAAATTCTGAGCTTTTTGCTTTATTTTTTTAGTATCTTTGGGGGACTTGAACCTACGTTTGTTTGATTACTTATTCGATACCCTGCAGTTCTATTGTCTTACAGTATATAGCATAATTCCAGCCCAGTGACCCACCAATTTCTGGTTAGTGCATCAATCCGCCAAGTTATAATACATGTCTTCTGCTCATATTTCATTGATGCACATGGAAGACCTGCGGGTCATTGCTCGGTGGCAGATGACAAGACAACCTATTGGGGCCCTATGGGGATGACATACACTAGTTATCTCTGATCTCGGCCATTAATCTGTCAGCTGAATCAAAGAGCCGGTGTAATACTTCCTGTCCCCTCTGGGGGCGCTGCAGGGAAACTGATCACTTTCAGCTAATTACAGCTCCTCCCTGGAGGACACACCTGGGGGGAAACTTTCTGATCAGTCTCTAACCCTTCTAAGAAGGTGGGATTGTCCATAACCTTGGTGACTTGGAAGCCTTGATCTCTGCTTCTCTCTTGGGGGCGCATCTGGGATTGGTAAATCCAACCCTACCATTGGGATTACCGGTGTTGCAGAGGTTGTGAATTGTAACACTGCTTGCTTTACACTGCAGATGTACAGATCAATGATGAGGGCACTATCCTAGAAGAAGGTCCTGTGTCCCCCAAGCCTTAGGCAGCGGGAGAGCTGGATGACTCCATGGCTCGGAGAAGTCTACCATCTTGCCCTCGGTCATCCCACCCGCTCTACTGTTGGAACATCTGATGCGGTAAATTTGGTTTTCTGCTGAGGACGGTACATTTGTCACACTCGCTCCTAATTAATGGCACACGTCTGTGTTTTTCCACAGGCCAGATGTGGATGGGTGAGAAGACATGTCCATCCATGAGTTATTCTACCAGCAGATGCACAGCGCTAATCTCCTCCAGACCTCAGCATTACATAAGACGGAAGAGCAGATTAATGAATGTGCAGGACTGATTGTGCCTCAGGCTGATGGGTCGTCCTATGACTGTACACATATCCTATATGTGCACAGTATTTCTATATAGCAGCTCAGAAAAGAAATTCAATTGATTCATTTTGGGATTATCCCTAGGGACAAGAAACGTATATATTTCCCTCATCCTCCAAAACAATAGCAGTCTGATATGTCCAGAAACCGTCCCTATCTTCCAGCTTTGTCATTTTCCATCCACTCTTTCTAAGAGACTGGTTCCTCTTTATAAGCATTCTGCCTGCACTTTAGGTGCCGGAACTTCTTTCCTTTCATTCCCCAGGATGCATTGCTTCTTCTTTTGTCCAGTGTCTGCCTTGAACTGGAAGCCCACCTGTCTGCTATGCCTGTGTGCCAAAAGAGTAGGAGCAAAGCGACAAAGGCCTGCACCCATTTCCTGCAGAAAGATGAAAACCTGCCTCTACTATCTGTATAGAGACAAAGACCCACCCCGACTTCATTTTGAAGGGCAGAGTGTATCCACCACCTCCTGCAGTTAAACACAGACCTTCCCCCATTTCCTTTAGCGAGAAAAAGACCCGCTCCCACTTCTTATAGAGAGAGGAAGATCTTCCCCCACTTCCTGTAGAGAGACAAACACTCGCCCTTACTTCCGATATAGAAACAAAGACTTGCACCCACTTCCTTTTGAAGGACAGAGACTATTCCCCACCTCCTATAGAAAGACAAAGATCAGCCCACCACTTCCTGTAGAGAAACCAATTCCTGCACCCACTTCCTGTAGTTACGCACAGACCTTCCTGCCACTTCTTGTAGTGAGACAAAGATCCTCCCCACTTCCTGTAGATAAACAAAGACCAGCGCCCACTTCCTGTAGAGACAAAGCCCCGCCCCTACTTCTTGTACGGAGATAAAGACCCACTCCACTTCCTGTAGAGACAAAGACCTGACCTTACTTCCTGTTGAGACAAAGACCCATCCTCACTTCCTGTAGACACAAAGACCCATACCCACTTCCTGTAGAGACAAAGAACTAACCTTACTTCCTGTATAGACAAAGATCCATCCTGACTTCCTGTAGACACAAAGACCCATCCCCACTTCCTGTAGATAAACAAAGACCAGCTCCCACTTCCTGTAGAGACAAAGACCTAACCTTACTTCCTGTAGAGACAAAGACCCATCCTCACTTCCTGTAGACACAAAGACCCATCCCCACTTCCTGTAGATAAACAAAGACCAGCTCCCACTTCCTGTAGAGACAAAGCCCTGCCCCTACTTCTTGTACGGAGATAAAGACCCACTCCACTTCCTGTAGAGACAAAGACCTAACCTTACTTCCTGTAGAGACAAAGACCCATCCCCACTTCCTGTAGAGACAAAGACCCATCCCCACTTCCTGTAGATAAACAAAGACCCATCCCCACTTCCTGTAGAGATACAAAGACCCACCCCACTTCCTGTAGAGATACAAAGACCAACCCCACTTCCTGTAGATAAACAAAGACCCACCCCACTTACTGTAGATAAACAAAGACCCACCTCCACTTCCTGTAGAGACAAAGCCCCACCCCTACTGCTTGTACGGAGATAAAGACCTGCTCCACTTCCTGTTGAGACAAAGACCTGTCCTCACCCCTGTTCAGACAAAGACCCGTCCTCACTTCCTGAAGAGACATAGACCCATCCCTACTTCTTGTACGGAGATAAAGATGCGCCCCTCTTACTGTAGAGACTAAGACCCATCCCCACTTCCTGTAGATAAACAAAGACCAGCTCCCACTTCCTGTAGAGACAAAGACCTAACCTTACTTCCTGTAGAGACAAAGACCCATCCTCACTTCCTGTAGACACAAAGACCCATCCCCACTTCCTGTAGATAAACAAAGACCAGCTCCCACTTCCTGTAGAGACAAAGCCCTGCCCCTACTTCTTGTACGGAGATAAAGACCCACTCCACTTCCTGTAGAGACAAAGACCTAACCTTACTTCCTATAGAGACAAAGACCCGCCCTACTTCCTGTAGAGAGAAAAAGACCCACCCCAGTTCCTGTAGAGAGAAAAAGACCCACCCCCACTTCCTGTAGAGAGACAAAGACCCGCCCCCACTCCCTGTAGAGAGAAAAAGACCCACCCCACTTCCTGTAGAGAGAAAAAGACCCACCCCACTTCCTGTAGAGAGACAAAGCCCCACCCCCACTTCCTGTAGAGAGAAAAAGACCCGCCCCCACTTCCTGTAGAGACTAAGACCTGTCCTCACTTCCTATAGAGACAAAGACCCACCCCGCCCTATCCTTGTGCATTTTTATAGTTTATCTAGTGCCTTATCTATTAGTAGAGCTGTCGTTCATTCCGCCGCCCTTTAGTGATAGTAAGATGACTAAGGCCAAACACATCAGATGAAACACGATGGCGGTGGCCAGTATCGTCCATCCCAAGTAATTGTGGCCTGTGGTTTAATAACCAATGATTGTTTGTATCGATCATGGAATGACCTTGGTCTTCTTGTAAACACTGCATTGGATCTTCTCGTTGGATGATCCGTACAGGTTAGATCCATGGAATCAAGGTGGGCACATAGAGGAAAAGAAAAGAAAGCTACTTTTTGTCTGTACCAATTTTATCATAACTTAAAAAAATATAGGTTTCACCACGTCCGTAGTCCATAGTGAACGCTTAGAAATAGCCCAATTTCTTTTTATGTTTATCCAGATAACAAAACATGAAATAGAAGGTAATAAAAACCCGACATGGGCCAATGAAAATGTAAACTCTCAAAGAACAACAGCCCGGCCGATGGAAAAATATAAAAATTTTAGATTTCGGAATAAGGCGAAACTAAAACACATGATTAAAAAAAGATAATATAACAAAATGTAAAAAAACATAAATGTGGCATCACAATAATCACAGACTAAGTTTATGACCCTTATACTTCATGGAAAACCCTGTCGAAAAAGATACTGTTTTTTGTTTTCCGCTCCCCATCCTAAAAAATTATGTTTTTCTACAAATTATATGTACCCCAAAATGGTGTATTAAAAAAATACAGCTTGTCCCATAAAATAGGCTTCACACAGCTAAGTCTCTGACCTAGGAACACAGTAATAAGAAAAATGTAAAGAAATCACTGTGTCCTCAACTGTCCCGAATATGCCGGGAATATCCCACACTTTTCAGAAACAGTTGAGCAAATTTGTGGTGTCCTGGACTGATAGGAGACCCAAAACCCAATATGTATGGAGTTCTCCATTAACCCTATAGTCACTTCTTTTCTATATTTCTGCTCATCTGTTGCCTGTAAACATGGGAAAGCTTGCTCTGGTGGGGAGAACGAGGTGGAGACCACTGGTCTTTTGATGTTTCTCAGTCCTGGGCACCAGGTATGATTTCTGGCTGCATTAACCACAAATTAAACAGCACGAGCATTAGACCCAATGTCGACCCGATGACGGCCCCTGCCTGCTCCGTGGATGTATGTCATTTATTTAATTTCATCTCAATGTTCCATGACCACAATCAGACTCGGCGCTGACATCAATCATCACCTCGATCCAAGTCACACGTCGTTGATGCCTGGCAGTCGTCTGTGTGTCAGAATTCATTATCTAAGACAATACGTAATTACAAGAAAAATATCGAGATTCGTCCAGAATTTTCTTCATTGCAACAAAAGAACATGGTCATGTCTGGACCTTTGGTGGCCAATGTTGTGGGAAGAGACAGTGGCCAAAAAAAGCTGATGATGACTGTAGGCATAGCCCAAATCAAAAATAGCCACCCGAAGCCATATCACAATCTACTTTGAAGAGATTGGAAACTTGTGAAGACCTCCAAACTTTCCGAAAACTTTCTTTGACAATTAACTTTTGAGGGAGAAGTCATTGACGTGAAACAAGCTTTAGATTGGTACACCATGGCTTAACACCCCCTATGCTTTCCCAGAGTGGGTCCGTAGTTTGGGGTCAATTTTTGGAAACACATTTGAGTGTATCTCAAAGACAATTTGTTAATCCAGACCACGGTGGGGGGCAATGGACCCATGACCATCTGGACACAAGGGGGATATAAGTTTTCCAGTGGTCTCACTTTCAACTGTGGTTGCCATATGGTGTCCACAGGCTACATGGGGTCATATGGAAGAGAATTGGATGTGATCAGATGACACCACACCTGGTCTAGCAGTGACCAACTTGTCTTTGATATGTCTTCCAGATCGATTGAAGATTTTTGATGTTTTTTTTTTTTACATTTTTCCAAACTTTCTATTTTTAAGAACATTTTTGTTTCATCTTGTAATATATTCTTGCTTCATTTGCTATAAATCCGAGCCCCGGTTACGTCGCAGTAATGTTCTTGGACACGGTGGATGTGTGTTTTGCGGTTCTCCCGTCCCGGCCACATGTTTTCCATTTGTCAAGCTTCGATGATGGTCGTATAAACAGATGAACAGAAATCCACACACGGAGAAATGAATAGTTTTAAATCCAATTTAGATCTGGGCGGAATGTATTAATCACGCTCTGAAATAAAGCAGGATTGTCGGAGAAGGTCGCTCATTGAATCCAGGTTCGTTGAGACATTTTACTTGTAGTTTTCAGTTGCGCAATCCTTCGGGATGAATTTATGTTCCAGGATTAAAAAATTATTTCCAGAATAAAAATTAATGCCGCCAGCGCCCCAACCAGCATCCACATATTGTCTTTGTTTTTATTGGAAAAGTTTCCTTAGAAGGAAATCATCGCTGGAGTGGGCTCTGGTATATACCGGTGACCTTATAAGACTGAGCTATATTGCACCCCATGAACAGCCGTATCAAGTGGTGGCTATACCATGCACTGCTGTTCCCTTAAAAGTGCAACTATAGGGCACAGAACATATTATTCACCTGTTCCGGCTCCAGCATTGAACTCGCAAACCCCTCTGTTCCTCTGCGCATTGGATTACTATGTTACCCCAGCACGATCTAGTGCAAACTCACTCCATGGCTTGTGCAGGCTCCTGGATGCCGCCTGAGTATTCAGATAGTTGGCATTCTCATATCACTCCTTATATATTGGTTTTGCTACAACCATATTGAGAGTCTTCTGACCAACCTAGCTCTGCTCTACACGTTGGCTTCTGCTACATTCAAATGCCAATCTCCCAAAAGACTCGGCCCTGCTGCAACGCAACTGACTCCTGTATTTCTGCAATCATGTTGATCTTCCATTCATTGGGCCTCCAGTTGGGTTCAGCTCTACAGCATTGCTACCTCTACCTCATCGGTCTCCCTGTGCTGAATACCGAGAGTTGTTGGATTTCTACTCTACTCTTTTGGGTACCGTCCAGTCTCATCAGCCTCCCTCTTACTTTGCTGCACCAACAGCTGATTATTTGGACCATGGACTTTGAGGAACCATCTCAGCAGATGAGACATAACAGAGCATTTGTTGTCGCCTTCAGGTTCTAGAATTTTAGGGGAACCAAAGGGGGTTTCTGCCCCATAGTAGCTTAGTGAAGTAAACGATACATCATAGGTGGGGAGATCGGCATCTGCTCAAGTTCGAGAGGCCTTCAGAATTTTCCTTAATTCTGCATAAATTTGTCTTAAAGCTTGATCTGATTTTCACACAAGTCCCAAAAGTAAATAATGAATCAAATAAAGCAAATTAGTAAAAAAATATCTGACTTTTCAATTTTATAATTGAGGGAAATTATCCAATATCATACGTCTATAAGTTGCAAAAGTATGTGAACCCTTTGCGCTCAGTATCTGGTGTGACTTCTTGTGCACCAATATTTGCCTCTCAATGATCCAGATGGTTATTCCTGCACATCGGATGGAGGAATTTTAGCCCATTTCTCCCTACAAAACCCCTTCTCTGTTATTTTGGTAGTTTTCCTCATGAACTGCTTCTCATTTATACCACAAAAGCTCCATTTTGGGACAGGCAGCAATGTTCTTTTTGCAAAGCAGAGGCTTTCTCCTTGCAGTTTTGCCATGCACACCATTGCTGTTCTGTGTCCTCGTGATTGTGGGCTCGTGGACATTAACATCTAATGTGAGATAGGCCTTTAGTTGCTTTAGTGGTTTCCTTGGGTTCCCTTGCAAGCTCACACTATTATATACTTTGCTATTGGAGTCATCTTTGTTAGTTGACCACTCCTGTGGAGTGTAATAGTGGTCTCAAATTTCCTAAATTTGTTCACAATCTGTCTAAATCTACAATAATGGAGTCCAAATTCTTTAGAAATGATTTTGTATCATTTGCAGATTGATGAGCACCAACAACTCTTCTTCTGAGGTTCTCTGACATGTCCTTTGTTGGCTATGATACATTTTCACATATGTGTTGTGAAGATCTGACTTTGATAGATTCCAGCTCTCTAAATAAAACAGGTCGCCCACTCACATCTGATTGTCATCCCATTGATTGAAAACATCAGTCTCGAATTTCACCTTTAAATTATCTGTTAATCCTAAAGGGTCACATAATTTTACTACTCACAAACATGTGATATTGGATAATTTTCTTGAATTTTCTACTCCTTTGTTTGATTTGTTTTCATTTTATCTCCTCTTATGTGATCATAGTGTGAGAGGTTCAACACAATGATTTACTGACTGGCTCTAATGGTTCAGTAGGGGGATGTCATTAAATCATCATGATTCACATGTGTGCCTTTACCTCTGTATATTTTGAGCATTCACTGTGAGCCGTGATTAAGAACCATTTAATAATATTGGTTTGAAATGCGTCGGATCATAAAGCTACTTTTCTATTGAGTTTTTTTGTATCAAAATGGATTTTAATCTTTGAAATAAACTATTCACTGAGCTGCTGGTCACATGGACCGAGGGCAACGATGCAGGGTCGAGGACCTAGAAATTGGGATATGCTGGATGGTAAGCAAACAAGAAAAGCAAGGCTCAACAGGAGCCAGGTTAAACAAGCAGGTGAAGGGTTAAATGGCAGGTCTGAACCAAGATGTAGCTGACCAAAAGGGTTGTGCAGAGATAATTGCAGGGTAATGTGAACAGTCCCCAGATAGCAGTTTGAAATGCATGCATCAAACGTTGGGTTGAACAGCAATTTTGTAGAGATGACTGCAGCATAAAGTCAACAGTCTCTAAAAGGCAGTTTGTAATGCTTTCAGCAGTTTAAGGGTTAACCAGCAGGTCTAAGGAGCACTGCAGAAAACGCCGGAGATTACAGCACTGAATAGTGCCAAAACTCCAAACAAACAGCACATGAACGCACACAAAGGTATGATGATGATGATGATGATGATATCAATGCGGTGTAACGTGGAAGCAGTGAAACTCGGCATGGAGCACAGAAAAGAGCTGAAGCCACAGGGTAAGGTTCAAACCTTGAGTCAAGACAGGTACTATTTGACCCCGCTTGAAATTTTTGCAACATTAGACTTTTAGTGGTCAACAAGTAGATATATAATTCTCTGCACAAGTTCATATCCCTAGGAACGAAGCCATGAGACACCATATGAGATGTCATCAAATGGCTGCAGTTCAAAGATGTCCATCAAAAGTCCCCGAAAGAAAAATAAGGATCAGTATGTCCTGCACACGTTCTGCACACGATGACAGGGATGTCATTAATTTGGAGCTGACCACAAACGTCTCACTGTGCCCAGAATATTTGGTCACGGTTGGCCAAGCCAACGAGGCATTAGACCAATAATAACACGCAGATTCCACCCTGATACAAAAACATTGCTTACATCTGTTCCATGTTCTGTAAAAGCCTAAGTAGAAAAGAAGGTCTTTACCTCGAAGACTGTGCACTCCGTGGATTTACGAGAAATGATAAAATATGCCAGGAGGTTACCACCGGCAACCTTAGAGCCGAAAAATGATTATGTACCAATAATACCCCCATGTAGTGGGCTGTTATGGCTGGCAATCAGGCAACACAGCGTGCAGTAATCAGCGCACATACAGAGATCTGGCAAAAACCCAAAACAATAGGACGAGCTCTGAGACGTGGAATCTCTGTAGACTGCAGTACCTGAACTGTCCTCACACAACTGGAAGCAGCAGTGGATTGCGCCTAACAACTACCTATGCAACTCGGCACTGCCTGAGGAGCTGACTAGCCTGAAGATAGAAATACAAGCCTGACTTACCTCAGAGAAATACCCCAAAGGAATAGGCAGCCCCCACATATAATGACTGTTAGCAAGATGAAAAGACAAACGTAGGAATGAAATAGATTCAGCAAAGTGAGGCCCGATATTCTAGACAGAGCGAGGATAGCAAAGAGAACTATGCAGTCTACAAAAAACCCTAAAACGAAAACCACGCAAAGGGGCAAAAAAGACCCACCGTGCCGAACTAACAGCACGGCGGTGCACCCCTTTGCTTCTCAGAGCTTCCAGCAAAAGATAATAACAAGCTGGACAGAAAAAACAGAAAACAAACTAGAAGCACTTATCTAGCAGAGCAGCAGGCCCAAGGAAAGATGCAGTAGCTCAGATCCAACACTGGAACATTGACAAGGAGCAAGGAAGACAGACTCAGGTGGAGCTAAATAGCAAGGCAGCCAACGAGCTCACCAAAACACCTGAGGGAGGAAGCCCAGAGGCTGCAATACCACTTGTGACCACAGAAGTGAACTCAGCCACAGAATTCACAACAGTACCCCCCCCTTGAGGAGGGGTCACCGAACCCTCACCAGAACCCCCAGGCCGACCAGGATGAGCCACATGAAAGGCACGAACAAGATCTGGGGCATGGACATCAGAGGCAAAAACCCAGGAATTATCTTCCTGAGCATAACCCTTCCATTTGACCAGATACTGGAGTTTCCGTCTAGAGACACGAGAATCCAAAATCTTCTCCACAATATACTCCAATTCCCCCTCCACCAAAACAGGGGCAGGAGGCTCCACAGATGGAACCATAGGTGCCACGTATCTCCTCAACAACGACCTATGGAATACATTATGTATGGAAAAGGAGTCTGGGAGGGTCAGACGAAAAGACACCGGATTGAGAATCTCAGAAATCCTATACGGACCAATAAAACGAGGTTTAAATTTAGGAGAGGAAACCTTCATAGGTATATGACGAGAAGATAACCAAACCAGATCCCCAACACGAAGTCGGGGTCCCACACGGCGTCTGCGATTAGCGAAAAGCTGAGCCTTCTCCTGGGACAAGGTCAAATTGTCCACTACCTGAGTCCAGATCTGCTGCAACCTGTCCACCACATAATCCACACCAGGACAGTCCGAAGACTCAACCTGTCCTGAAGAGAAACGAGGATGGAACCCAGAATTGCAGAAAAATGGAGAGACCAAGGTAGCCGAGCTGGCCCGATTATTAAGGGCGAACTCAGCCAACGGCAAAAATGACACCCAATCATCCTGGTCAGCGGAAACAAAACATCTCAGATATGTTTCCAAGGTCTGATTGGTTCGTTCGGTCTGGCCATTAGTCTGAGGATGGAAGGCCGAGGAAAAAGATAGGTCAATGCCCATCCTACCACAAAAGGCTCGCCAGAACCTCGAGACAAACTGGGAACCTCTGTCAGAAACAATATTCTCAGGAATGCCATGTAAACGAACCACATGCTGGAAGAACAAAGGCACCAAATCAGAGGAGGAAGGCAATTTAACCAAGGGCACCAGATGGACCATTTTAGAAAAGCGATCACAGACCACCCAAATGACAGACATCTTTTGAGAAACGGGAAGGTCAGAAATGAAATCCATCGAAATATGTGTCCAAGGCCTCTTCGGGACCGGCAAGGGCAAAAGCAACCCACTGGCACGTGAACAGCAGGGCTTAGCCCTAGCACAAATTCCACAGGACTGCACAAAAGCACGCACATCCCGCGACAGAGATGGCCACCAGAAGGATCTAGCAACCAACTCCCTGGTACCAAAGATTCCTGGATGACCGGCCAGCACCGAACAATGAAGTTCAGAGATAACTTTACTAGTCCACCTATCAGGGACGAACAGTTTCTCGGCCGGACAACGATCAGGTTTATTAGCCTGAAATTTCTGCAACACTCTCCGCAAATCAGGGGAGATGGCAGACACAATGACTCCTTCCTTGAGGATACTCGCCGGCTCAGATAACCCCGGAGAGTCGGGCACAAAACTCCTAGACAGAGCATCCGCCTTCACATTTTTAGAGCCCGGAAGGTATGAAATCACAAAATCAAAACGAGCAAAAAATAACGACCAACGGGCCTGTCTAGGATTCAAGCGCTTGGCAGACTCAAGATAAGTAAGGTTCTTATGATCAGTCAAAACCACCACGCGATGCTTAGCACCCTCAAGCCAATGACGCCACTCCTCGAATGCCCACTTCATGGCCAGCAACTCTCGGTTGCCCACATCATAATTACGCTCAGCAGCAGAAAATTTCCTGGAAAAGAAAGCACATGGTTTGAACACTGAGCAACCAGAACCTCTCTGTGACAAAACCGCCCCTGCACCAATCTCAGAAGCATCAACCTCGACCTGGAACGGAAGAGAAACATCAGGTTGACACAACACAGGGGCACAGCAAAAACGACGCTTCAACTCCTGAAAAGCTTCCACGGCAGCAGAAGACCAATTAACCAAATCAGCACCCTTCTTGGTCAAATCGGTCAATGGTCTGGCAATGCTAGAAAAATTACAGATGAAGCGACGATAAAAATTAGCAAAGCCCAGGAATTTCTGCAAACTTTTTAGAGATGTCGGCTGAGTCCAATCCTGGATGGCCTGAACCTTAACCGGATCCATCTCGATAGTAGAAGGGGAAAAGATGAACCCCAAAAATGAAACTTTCTGCACACCGAAGAGACACTTTGATCCCTTCACGAACAAGGAATTAGCACGCAGTACCTGGAAAACCATTCTGACTTGCTTTACATGAGACTCCCAATCATCTGAGAAGATCAAAATGTCATCCAAGTAAACAATCAAGAATTTATCCAGATACTCACGGAAAATGTCATGCATAAAAGACTGAAAAACAGATGGAGCATTGGCAAGTCCGAACGGCATCACCAGATACTCAAAATGACCCTCGGGCGTATTAAATGCCGTTTTCCATTCATCTCCCTGCCTGATTCTCACCAGATTATACGCACCACGAAGATCAATCTTAGTAAACCAACTAGCCCCCTTAATCCGAGCAAACAAGTCAGAAATCAATGGCAAGGGATACTGAAACTTAACAGTGATCTTATTAAGAAGGCGGTAATCAATACACGGTCTTAGCGAACCATCCTTCTTGGCTACAAAAAAGAACCCTGCTCCCAATGGTGACGACGATGGGCGAATATGTCCCTTCTCCAGGGACTCCTTCACATAACTGCGCATAGCGGTGTGTTCAGGTACGGACAAATTAAATAAACGACCCTTAGGGAATTTACTACCAGGAATCAAATCGATAGCACAATCACAATTCCTATGCGGAGGAAGGGCATCAGACTTGGACTCTTCAAATACATCCTGAAAGTCCGACAAGAACTCTGGGATGTCAGAAGGAATGGATGACGAAATAGACAAAAATGGAACATCACCATGTACTCCCTGACAACCCCAGCTGGTTACCGACATAGAGTTCCAATCCAATACTGGATTATGGGTTTGTAGCCATGGCAACCCCAACACGACCACATCATGCAAATTATGCAGTACCAAAAAGCGAATAACTTCCTGATGTGCAGGAGCCATGCACATGGTCAGCTGGGCCCAGTACTGAGGCTTATTCTTGGCCAGAGGTGTAGCATCAATTCCTCTCAACGGAATAGGACACTGCAAAGGCTCCAAGAAAAATCCACAACGTTTAGCATAATCCAAATCCATCAGATTCAGGGCAGCGCCTGAATCCACAAACGCCATGACAGAATACGATGACAAAGAGCACATTAAGGTAATGGACAAAAGGAATTTGGACTGTACAGTACCAATAACGGCAGAGCTATCGAACCGCCTAGTGCGTTTAGGACAATTAGAAATAGCATGAGTAGAATCACCACAATAGAAACACAGTCTGTTCAGACGTCTGTGTTCGTGCCGTTCTACTTTAGTCATAGTCCTGTTGCACTGCATAGGCTCAGGCTTACTCTCAGACAATACCGCCAGATGGTGCACAGATTTACGCTCGCGCAAGCGACGACCGATCTGAATGGCCAAGGACATAGACTCATTCAAACCAGCAGGCATAGGAAATCCCACCATTACATCCTTAAGAGCTTCAGAGAGACCCTTTCTGAACAAAGCCGCTAGTGCAGATTCATTCCACAGAGTGAGTACTGACCATTTTCTAAATTTCTGACAATATACTTCTACATCATCCTGACCCTGGCATAAAGCCAGCAGATTTTTCTCAGCTTGATCCACTGAATTAGGCTCATCGTAAAGCAATCCCAGCGCCTGGAAAAATTCATCAACATTACTCAATGCAGAATCTCCTGGTGCAAGAGAAAACGCCCAGTCCTGTGGGTCGCCGCGCAAAAAAGAAATAATAATCAAAACCTGTTGAATAGGATTACCAGAAGAATGAGGTTTCAAGGCCAAAAATAGCTTACAATTATTTCTGAAGCTCAGGAACTTAGTTCTGTCACCAAAAAACAAATCAGGAATCGGAATTCTTGGTTCTAGCATCGATTTCTGATCAATAGTATCTTGAATCTTTTGTACATTTACAACGAGATTATCCATTGAGGAGCACAGAGCCTGAATATCCATGTCCACAGCTGTGTCCTGAAGCACTCTAATGTCTAGGGGAAAAAAAAGACTGAAGACAGAGCTAAGAAAAAAAAATGATGTCAGGATTTCTTTTTTCCCTCTATTGGAAATCATTGAAGAGGCTCCTTGTACTGTTATGGCTGGCAATCAGGCAACACAGCGTGCAGTAATCAGCGCACATACAGAGATCTGGCAAAAACCCAAAACAATAGGACGAGCTCTGAGACGTGGAATCTCTGTAGACTGCAGTACCTGAACTGTCCTCACACAACTGGAAGCAGCAGTGGATTGCGCCTAACAACTACCTATGCAACTCGGCACTGCCTGAGGAGCTGACTAGCCTGAAGATAGAAATACAAGCCTGACTTACCTCAGAGAAATACCCCAAAGGAATAGGCAGCCCCCACATATAATGACTGTTAGCAAGATGAAAAGACAAACGTAGGAATGAAATAGATTCAGCAAAGTGAGGCCCGATATTCTAGACAGAGCGAGGATAGCAAAGAGAACTATGCAGTCTACAAAAAACCCTAAAACGAAAACCACGCAAAGGGGCAAAAAAGACCCACCGTGCCGAACTAACAGCACGGCGGTGCACCCCTTTGCTTCTCAGAGCTTCCAGCAAAAGATAATAACAAGCTGGACAGAAAAAACAGAAAACAAACTAGAAGCACTTATCTAGCAGAGCAGCAGGCCCAAGGAAAGATGCAGTAGCTCAGATCCAACACTGGAACATTGACAAGGAGCAAGGAAGACAGACTCAGGTGGAGCTAAATAGCAAGGCAGCCAACGAGCTCACCAAAACACCTGAGGGAGGAAGCCCAGAGGCTGCAATACCACTTGTGACCACAGAAGTGAACTCAGCCACAGAATTCACAACAGTGGGCATACCCTTTTAAATAGAAAAGGATGTTGTGGCCCTCGATGGTAGAGTGGCTGTCCATTCAATGATGGCGGAAGGATGACGAAGTACCCAATCGGTTCAACAACCTCATTCACACACATGCAACAAACTTGATGGTTATGACCATCTCACAAGAGTCTCCTCCTTCTCTTGGTCACTCTGAGGGCAGCGCAGCAGACACTTCGTGCTGGTCACAGCCTCTCTCACCTCTACAGGCCGCCATAATCTCGTAGCCCACACTTCACAGTTATCAGGTCACAATTCTTCTCACTCGGGCACCAGTTTACGAGCCGTGTCAGGCCTGATACTCCTTCTTACATACTTCATGGCCTTCATGCTGCAGCTCAGTTTCGAATGCTACTCATCCCCACTTCCTGCTAGCTATGGCGCAGGATATTCCTCCTCTCCCTGCCTTGTTAAAGTGCTTGTCACCTTTCAAGTAATCAGAAGCCATATTTAATTTGTCGGCAGGACATCTTGTTGTGTCCCATGAATGGGAACAGCTTGTTGTGTGTTTTTGTGTCCATGCCGTTTGAAGTTGTCCCCTCTTTTCTCCTGTAGTTGATGATGTTAGCCCTTGCTCCTGCCTTCTTCCTCTGTATTCAGTTTGCTGTAGCCATCTTTGGTTGCACGTGTATACTTCTCTGTTTGGGATTACTCTTTCCACCTGCTGCATTGTACCTTAATACATGATTTCAGAGAAAATCAACTCTTTTTCTCCTGGACTCTTATTACAAGTCAGTACGGCTGAGTTGGCACTGTCTGAGGACGCTTTGCATGTGAGTACAACAATCATACAGTTATCTAAGGGATTGATGGCTAAGGATTTAGAAAGTCATACTGCCTTGAAGAGTCAGAATACATCCTGTACTAGGAAATCGATTTCTTCGGAGTGGGAGCACAAAATAATTGTATCTTTCCCAGCACTGCTATTCATGCACTCTCTGTCTATACTGTAAATATACTACCTATGTGTGATAGAATAAAGTCATATAATCACTTGACTTCCTGAGTTGTAGAACAGGTTGTAATAGAGGCAAATCCAAGAACCACTAGACCACCAGGGCTAATTTGAAAAACAAGAAACAAAAAACAAATGACCACTGGATTAAGAACTATGAAAAATGAACACTTAAATGCAATACTAAGCATCTGAATCACAAGGAGTTACCACTAAGACACCAGGAATGATAATGATGACTGGACCACCAGGGATGTATACTAAACTAAATCAATGTACCGTAAGTCCATAAAGTAGAGCCCAAAATATTTGGCTCAACAGGGGTGAAACAGAACCACTGGACCACCAGGAATGGCTGACCTAAGAAGGGGTACTGTACAACTGGATGACGTGGAAGAAGATCTTTACGACCTTGTTTTATTTTGATGTTTTCCACCATTGCTTGTGGTACAGTATCTCACACGGCTGAGATATAGCAGCTTGGTCTAAATAATGACAAGACACGGGGGCTTCATAAAAAATGTTCTTGACTTTATTCCATATAATCACATTATCGCTGCATATTCCTCAGTATATTGTCTCAATTTGGTTCAGCGACATCCTCCCTCTGCACGAGCTACGGAAATAAAAAGGAAAAAAAAGGAAGAAGCTGTACCGCGACCACACGCCATATTGTCTCCCCTTCTATGGTCTTTGGTCTTCCATTAGTTTTCAATACATAAAAGTCAAAAAAAGAGAAAAGCGCAAAATAAAAGAAACGTTCATCAGATAAAATGAGTAGAGTAAATATCTGCTCAGTATTTTTTTCGTTCGTTTTTTTATGTTTAGTGCTCAGTATTGCTTGCTAGGTTCTCGATAGTGGGGGCGCGATAAACGTCTTATATGTTGTACCTTACATGTACATGGAGCTTTTTGAAGCTTAGTGTGAGCACCTCGAATCTCAGCCTTCATTCGTAGGTGTCATAATACTAAACGTGGAGAAGTTCCACCACCATGGACACCATTGGCCCGGTCATGGTTTCTCCAGATACGAGTAATGTGCCCTCTCTGAATATTTCCTTGGCTTCATAAACAATAAATGGGATTGGAAGCGTGACCGTCTATGTTTTCCTCCCTACGAGCCTGAAGACGGTGAAGAAGCAAAGTCTCATCCAACGGTCGGTCGTCTGTAAAGGTCTCTCCGCGTTGCTCGGGCCACGAGACACAACATAAGATGCGGTGATTCTCCACGCCTGGATTGGATCGGACGTCTCCATGATCAAGGTTCCAGTGTCTTCCACCTCGTGGCTCACTGTTTGATACAGGTCACGCCGGCATCTTCAGCGTGGCCGCAGTTGGTTTTGCCCCAGGTGGAGAACATGCACTGCAGTAGCGACTCCTCGGTTCCTTTGCAGGCGACGTCATCCATCCAGATGCGACCAGTGCCTACAAAAACACAAACATAATTAATTGTTTGCTTTTTTTCTTGGTGGGTGGAAAAATACACAAATTAAACGTTTTTCAAAAAATCTAAAAAAATAAATAAATGTCAGGATGGGTGGAGTCAGGCTGGTTTCACATTTGCGTTTTTTTGCCGCTGCGTTTTAGCGCAAAAAAAGCATGCGTTTTTTTCCCTATACTTAACATTAAAAACGCATGCGTTTTTTTGCATGCGTTTTGCCGCCTCATGCGTCTTTTCTATGCATGCGTTGTGTTGCAGAAATGTAACGTGTAGTAATTTCTAGCGGCGTTTTTTTGCGGCAAAAAACGTATTGCTGTCTATGTAAACGCATGCGTTTTTAAGCACATGCGTTTGGTTGCGTTAAAAACGCATGAGTTTTTATAGAAAAAAAACAGAAAACACACTGATATGCCACCCCCCACCATAAAGGTGATAAAGGGATCCTAACCCTACCACTAACCCTACCCCTAACCCTAGGGATCCTAAGCCTAAAGGGATCCTAACCCTAACCCTAAAGGGATCCTAACCCTAAAGGGATACTAACCCTAACCCCACTCCTAACCCTAGGGATCCTAAGCCTAAAGGGATCCTAACCCTAAGGTTAGGGTTAGGATCCCTTTAGGCTTAGGGGTAGGGTTAGGATCCCTAGGGGTAGGGTTAGGGTTAGGATCCATAGGGATACAACCCCTAATCCTAACCCTAACCCTAGCTATTTCTGTTTATAGAGGGTTTTTTACTTGATTTTGATGATTGGCAGCTGTCACACACTTCTCAGCATGCGTTTTAAAAACGCAAACGCATGCAAAAATGCATGTAAACGCGTCAAAACGCATGCGTCAAAAAACGCAGCGTTTGCACGCGTTTACATGTGTTTTTTTCACCACATGCGTTTGCGTTTAAAACGCTGCATTTTTAAACGCAAATGTGATACCAGCCTCAGAGACCCTCAATGTCCTCTGTAATAACGCAGTTACTAAAGAGCTGAGAGACCTCAAAAGCTAATTCACCTAAGTTACTGATGGCCGGAGTGGTAATTCTAGCAGAATAGGAACTTATAGCACCATTAAAACACTGAGGCACATATTATCCCTGTACTGTGACATCACTGTGTGTATTATCTCTATGCTATGACATCACTGTGTGTATTATTCCTGTACTGTGACATCACTGTGTGTATTATCTCTGTGCTATGACATCACTGTGTGTATTATTCCTGTACTGTGACATCACTGTGTGTATTATTCCTGTACTGTGACATCACTGTGTATTATCCCTGTACTGTGACATCACTGTGTGTAATATCCCTGTACTGTGACATCACTGTGTGCATTATCCCTGTACTGTGACATCACTGTGTATATTATCCCTGTACTGTGACATCATTGTGTGTATTATCTCTGTGCTATGACATCACTGTGTGTATTATTCCTGTACTGTGACATCACTGTGTGTATTATCTCTGTGCTATGACATCACTGTGTGTATTATTCCTGTACTGTGACATCACTGTGTGTATTATCTCTGTACTGTGATATCACTGTGTGTATTATCCCTGTAATGTGACATCACTGTGTGCATTATCTCTGTGCTGGGACATCACTGTGTACATTATCCCTGTACTGTGACATCACTGGGTGTATTATCTCTGTGCTATGACATCACTGTGTGTATTATTCCTGTACTGTGACATCACCCTGTGTATTATTCCTGTACTGTGACATCACTGTGTGTATTATCCCTGTACTGTGATATCACTGTGTGTATTATCCCTGTACTGTGACATCACTGTGTGTATTATCCCTGTACTGTGACATCACTGTATTATCCCTGTACTGTGACATCACTGAATGTATTATCCCTGTACTGTGGCATCACTGTGTATTATCCCTGTACTGTGACATCACTGTGTGTATTATCTCTGCACTATGACATCACTGTGTGTATTATCTCTGTACTGTGACATCACTGTATATTATCCCTGTACTGTGACATCACTGTGTGTATTATCCCTGTACTGTGACATCACTGTGTGTATTATCCCTGTACTGTGACATCACTGTGTGTATTATCCCTGTACTGTGACATCATTGTGTGTATTATCCATGTACTGTGACATCACTGTGTGTATTATCCCTGTACTGTGACATCACTGTGTGTATTATCCCTGTACTGTGACATCACTGTGTGTATTATCTCTGTACTGTGACATCACTGTGTGTATTATCCCTGTACTGTGACATCACTGTGTGTATCATCCCTGTACTGTGACATCACTGTGTGTATCATCTCTGTACTGTGACATCACTGTGTGTATTATCTCTGTACTGTGACATCACTGTGTGTATTATCCCTGTACTGTGACATCACTGTGTGTATTATCCCTGTACTGTGACATCACTGTGTTTATTATCCCTGTACTGTGACATCACTGTGTGTATTATTCCTGTACTGTGACATCACTGTGTGTATTATCCCTGTACTGTGACATCACTGTATATTATTCCTGTACTGTGACATCACTGTGTGTATTATCCCTGTACTGTGACATCACTGTGTGTATTATCCCTGTACTGTGATATCACTGTGTGTATTATCCCTGTACTGTGACATCACTGTGTGTATTATTCCTGTACTGTGACATCACTGTGTGTATTATCCCTGTACTGTGACATCACTGTGTATATTATCCCTGTACTGTGACATCACTGTGTGTATTATCCCTGTACTGTGACATCACTGTGTGTATTATCCCTGTACTGTGACATCACTGTGTGTATTATCCCTGTACTGTGACATCACTGTGTATATTATCCCTGTACTGTGACATCACTGTGTGTATTATCCCTGTACTGTGACATCACTGTGTGTATTATCCCTGTACTGTGACATCACTGTGTGTATTATTCCTTTACTGTGACATCACTGTGTGTATTATCTCTGTACTGTGACATCGCTGTGTGTATTATCCCTGTACTGTGACATCACTGTGTGTATTATCCCTGTACTGTGACATCACTGTGTGTATTATCCCTGTACTGTGACATCACTGTGTTTATTATCCCTGTACTGTGACATCACTGTGTGTATTATCCCTGTACTGTGACATCACTGTGTGTATTATCCCTGTACTGTGACATCACTGTGTGTATTATTCCTTTACTGTGACATCACTGTGTGTATTATCTCTGTACTGTGACATCACTGTGTATTATCCCTGTACTGTGACATCACTGTGTGTATTATTCCTGTACTGTGACATCACTGTGTGTATTATCTTTCTGTTCTGTTTTTCACATTGGGCCTAAACAGGAGGAATGTGTAGAAATGTCATGACTGACAAATTTTCAGAGCAAGAACATTTCTGGTGCTGAAAGATGAACTGGAGGATGTGCTCTCCTGCCCATAGATGTCGCACATGATGAGCCTGCACCAGAGCACTGGTGGTGAGGACACTTTAGTGCACACAGTGATGTCACATTACAGGGATAATACACACAGTGATGTCACAGTACAGAGATAATACACACAGTGATGTCACAGTACAGGAATAATACACACAGTGATGTCACAGTACAGGAATAATACACACAGTGATGTCATAGCACAGAGATAATACAGAGAATACAGAGAATCTTCTCCTTGGATTCTTGTTTTTGAAAGGAGAAGACCCGGATCAGCAAACCTACTCCGTGATGGATCCGGAACTGTCGGGACTGTCACCCAGGTTGCATGGGGGGAAAGCATAAGGCCCCGGACTGACCTTTGCACTCTGGAGTAGGGGGCGCGGCTAAGATAAAAGAGCTGCAGAGCGCAGGGAATCAGTCAGTCTTAGGCTACTTTCACACTTGAGTTTTTCAGCTTCCGCCACAAAAAAATTTGCAGGATCCCATTTTCCCATAGACTTGTATTAGCGACGGATTGTGACGGATGGCCGTCCGGCGTGCACTGGATGCGTCGTGTCTTGGCGGACCGTCGGCACGAAAAAACGTTCAAGGGAACATTTTTTCATACGTCGGGTCCGCTATTTCCTACAGCGCATGCGCGGCCAGAACTCCGCCCTCTCCTCCCCGGGACTTTACAATGGGCAGCGGATGCGTTGTAGAACTGCATCCGCTGCCCACGTTGTGCCAAATTTTCACAACGACTGACCCGTACCGACACAAGTGTGAAGGAAGCCTTAGCGGCAACGTGCAGCACGCAGGAGGGCAGTGTCAGGGCTCCTACTGTAGAGCATCCAGACACCGCAGGCCCAAGTCAGAAGGGTCTGAGAGCCGTGACCAGAGACCGCTGACAAAGACGCATCCAGTCCCCGCTGACTTCGCTGATCGTGAGTGACAAGTCACGCAGTCAGGACATAGACGCGCTCACGCATCTACAGGGAACCCGGGTCACCCGCCGTGAGGGATTTCCCGTTATAGCTGCTTCCCATCACACCTTGTCTCTGGACTCTGAGAAGGAAAAAGACTGTGTTCTTCTCTGGCTGTCATTCCTCGTCCCACCGACTACGAGCAATCACCGCCGCCGCCAGGATCCAGGACGCCATCTTCTCCAGAACTACACCGCACCCGTTACGCACCACAGCCTTGGTGCCAACGCGCTCATCCCGAAAACTGCAATCTGACTTCGCCGGACTGATAAGTTTGCTATTCTTGAACTTCCTCCCCTATTCACTACCCCTGAGTTCCAAGCCTCTTGTTCGATCATACTGTTTTCCCCTTTTTCTCCCTGCGAGGAGCATATCTGTTAAAGAAAACCCCACGTTAACCCTTGCTCTACCTCCGACCCATTACTGCATCTTGCAACCTGCTCACATATTGAACATCTCTAGGGCAATGGACAACCCTGACACATCTATGACAATCACAACTGGTCTGGAGATTTTATGGTCTCCTCCAGTTATGCATGCACCAAGAGAGAGGGAATACATACTTTCCAAACACCGAGTGTTTCATCGTTGTAAAGTAGTGCAGTATCATATCCTTAGGGGCTAGAATTTATGATGGCAGGTCTAAGCTTAGAACAACTGAGAAACCCTGGTCTAGAGCCAACCAGAGCTTCACTAGAAGAGTCGGCCATATCCATGGTGAGCATTGAAACCCATTTTAGTCAATTCTGCTATGTCAAAATTGTTTTTACCTCCTTGTTCCACTCTTTTAGTTCTAGAAATGCTCGAAAACATTTGTTGTTGTTTTTTTTTTTGTCTGGTTTGGTTTCATTCTTCTGATGGAACTTTTTATGTGTAATGTTCACAAACCCTGGCATGTACCCTGGCACATGAAAGCTTCGTTCGCTGGCATCATTTTGCATTTCGGCACCTCTCTCGGACAATGGAAGGGCAGAGGGAAACGTGTTTGTACGTGGGAGTAATTGAGTCTTTCTTGCTGCCAGATCCTCAGACTAAACACAATTTACAGCAATTTTCCTGAAGGAACATGAGTACGAGAAAAATCAACAGATCCACAAAGAGCGGGCCGGCCAGAGAAAATAATCCTACCACCAAAAATCACTGTTTTTCATTCTCATTTGGACATTTCATTTTAGATGGTCATGTAAAACCTTCAGCTGGCACCTTTTGAGGTCATCTATTGTGGATTTGACGTGTGTTTAGGATCATTATCCATTTGTAGCAGCCATCCTCTTCCTCTTTTCACCTTCAGCTTTTTAACAGATTAGTGTTATGTTTACATCAAGAGCTTGTCGAAATCTCATTAAATCCATCTTTCCCTCTCTACCTGTGAAATGTTCCCCGTCCCATTGGATGCAACACATCCCCAAAGCATGATTGATCTACCCCCATGCTTAATGGTGGGCGAGATGTTCTTTTCCTGAAGTTCTATGCCCTTTTTTCTCCACACATACCTCTGATCATTGTGGACAGAGTTCTATTTTATCCTCATTGGTCCCCAGGACTTGTTTCCAAAATACATCAGGCTTGTTTAGATGTTCTTTTGCATTCTTATCAGACTGAATTTTATGGTGAGGACGCAGGAGAGGTTTTCTTCTGATGATACTTCCATGAAGGCCATATTTGTGCAGGTTTCTTTGAACAATAGTACAATGTAGCACAACTCCAAAGTCTACTAAATCTTTCTGAAGGTCTTTTGCAGTCTAGCGGGGGTTCTGATTTGCTTCTCTAGCAATCTTACGAGCTCTCACTGAAATTTTGATTGGTCTTCCAGACCTTATCTTGACCTCTACTGTTCATGGTAACTGCCATTTCTTAATTACATTTGGAACTGAGGAAAGGGCAACTTGAAAACACTTTACGTTTTCTTATAGCCTTCTCCTGCTTTGTGGGCCACCACCATTTTCAGAGTGCCAGGCAGCTGCTTAGATGAACCCATGGCTGCTGTTTTTGGCACAAACTTAGAGGAGGCTGGGTTTTTATAAAGCTGGGAAATTTGCATCACTTGACCTTTCCTAACGGTGATAGTGAACAAGACATAACACTAACAGGCTAATTAGGGTCTGAAACCTTGGTCAAAGTTATCAGAGCACACAAATCTACAAGGGTGCCCAAAATTTTCCACTGATACTTTTCAGCACCACAGGTGCCAGGTTACCGAAAGTATCACCTAAAGTCAGACTAATGTCGACACAAGAAGCTGGTGAAATATACAGATGCTGAAATAAATATCGAACAGTATTCAATACAGTATTTTCGGGGAGCTTCTAGTTGTGGCCGGTTTATGGTGAAATGATGTTGTTTCCACTTCTGGATTGTGACCCAGGAAGGTGCTCACTGGAACCGTCGGTAGTTTAGAAATTCTTCTGTAACCAAAGCCATCAGTATCTTGGAGGAAATAACTGCACTGCTTGACCCTGAAGTGTACTTGCTTGATGAAAGGACCGCGGTCCTGATTTCATGTTGAGAAAAACCTCAGCACTGAAATGATGATGAAGAACGAAGATCTTGATGCAATAAGTTAATACTTTATTTTGATCCGGCAAGAGAAGGTCCAACATTTTGACCAATAATGGTCTTTATCGAGGACATTGGTATTGCAGAGGAGCCGGGTATTGGCTAAGGTCAGCTCGAAATACTAACAAGTATGAAGTTCAGGTCCATTCACTGGATCAGGTCATAATAGTACGTCTGTTTGTAGGAAGTTGCTAGAAGAGTCTTCCAGCTTCAATATTTGGCTTAATGATTAATACTTTCATGGTGAAGGGCTCCCTCCGGTCATTAGTAGGACTTCTTCAGCAGTTTCTCGAGCATCTAAAATGTCTCTCCTCCAAAATAAAAAAAAAGTTCCCTTCGCTGTCTCTTGTAGATAGCCAAAGGATCATGAGCAATTTATCAGCCAATTCAGTCTTTGTCCTTATCCAATCCTCCTCATTATCCAGTCCTCCTCGTTATCCAGTCCTCATCCTTATCCAGTCTTCGCCGTTATCCAGTCCTCGTCCTTATCCAGTCCTCATCCTTATCCAGTTCTCGTAAGTACAGAGTATGCTTCTGATTTGATTTGTTTGAGATGTTTCTCATGGGAGATTTGGCCGGTTGACTTTCTAAACTTTTTCTTGATCTCTGCAAGAAGAATTAGTACCTGGGTCAAGGAACAGAGCTTTGGCCATGGAAGTACGGCCACCACCGAGTCAGAGCTCTTTTTGAAAATCTCAAATATTGGATGATGTCCTCATCATGGTGAGCAGACCTTGACGTGTTCCCGAATGCTGCTGATCGGTGTTTCATATAACTGGTTGCTAATTGTCATTCATGCCTTTTAAGACAACATCGTAATGAGAAATGTATCCGCTCGTTACCGGCTCCCAGAATGAATGCGCCTGCCAACACCTCCCCTCGGCCTCTCGGGAATGGAGCAGCGTTATGTTTATTAATTACAATTAATGGTAATAAACTCCACTCCATCTGCGTCCTGCAGGTCTCATTACTGAGCCGTCACCAATCACTTAGTATAAACAGCGCTCGGATCAAGTCTCGTTCTGTGCCGAAGAAGGAGAAGTCACGGAAAGTGCCGGCTAGGAACATATAATGGTGTCCGACCGGTGATGGTCTGAGATCCAGGAGGATTTAGGAGATGTTTAATTGTGATCCAAGTCCAGTAAAGTCCTAAAACCTCTTATAGGATTCCATCGTATAGGTGGTCCCGGGGTGGCAGCCACTGAATGATACCAAAGTCCCCATCAGGGACATGTTAGATGCAATTATCTTGCCCTCGTTCTGCCAGTCTGGTAAGTGAGGAGCTGATGGAGAGTGACTCCGTGACCATGAGCTTCCTAGAGGATAGAGGAGGTGTCCTCAGACTCTTCTATCTGCTCCCAAATCCTCTGTCTTCTTCATACCCCACTTTCCTCTACGGATGCCTCTGTTCCATCCATACTCTTCTGTTCTTTTCCTCCAGACTCCTCTGTCCTCTCCAGACTCTCCTAGTCTGTCTGCTTCATACCCCACTGTCCCTTCGAGACTGTTTTCACTCCTGACTCTTCGGTTCCGTCCAGACTCCTCTGTTCCCCTCCTCCAGACTCCTTTGTTCTCCTCCAAATTCCACTGTTCTGCCCAGACTCTTCTGTTGCCTCTGGACTCCTGTTCTCCTCCATATTCCTCAGACTCCTCCATACTCCAAAGTCCCCTCAAGACTCCTCTGTTCCCCTCTTTTAGGCACCTTTGTCCCTTCCAGACTCCTCTGTTCCCTCCAGACTTCTCTGTTCTCTCCAGAACCATGTCTCCCTCCTACAGAAACCTCTGACCTCCTCCAGACCCCTTTGTCCTCTCCAGAGTCCTCTGTCCCTCTCCTAGAGAATCCCCCATCCCCTCCAGACCCCTTTATCCCTTCCATACTCCTCTGTCCCCATTTTTTCTACAAATTCCCTTTTAGAGGGGCATCACATTGTATCATTTTGGGAGCAGATATAATAATGGGGTCACTGTTGTGGTTTCGGTTTACGGTCAAAAAATTGGCTCAATGTTGCGGTTTGGTGGTTTTGTCTTCCAGATTGGGGCATGAACCCCAATGCCCGCTCCTCAAGCATGGGGCGACAGGCGCTATAGCGAGTACACCGCACACCCCGCGGGCCGCATCCCGCGCGATTCGTGGTGATTTGTATAAAGTCGCAGCGGCCTCCTCTGTTTACAGTCCTCAGATTGTAACCCAGATACGAGGAGCTCTACAAAGCCGCCGCCGCCGCACTCGCTGCGCGCCGCTGTCAATCACCCGGGATTTGTTTGCAATCACCCACATGTTCAGCCCCAGATCTTTATCTGCGGAGCAAACCTCCGAGCTGCGCGGTTTACTATTTCCGCACGTGTCCAGGCCGCCAGTCTATGGATGGGGCCTGAACAGGGCGTTCACAGCCGACGTCTCCTGGCGAGTAATTAGATGACGACCCCGGAGAAAGTAACGAGCGCTCCGGGCGCTGCGACTCGTTACACGGGAGGAAACCCCCCATTATGTGCTGCGGCCCTCCGCAGTCCGGACCCTAATGGATCCCACCTGGTGGGAAGACACGGGCCGCACACATATATACTAATGTGTGTGTATCCTGGAGACCAGAGCGTAGACAGCTCGGAGCGTCGGAGCCCAACAGTCCGGCATCCGATGGTCCAGAAAGTCCAACAATCCGGCATCTGATGGTCCAGAAAGTCCAACAGCCCGGCATCCGATGGTCCAGAAAGTCCAACAATCCGGCATCTGATGGTCCAGAAAGTCCAACAGCCTGGCATCCGATGGTCCAGAAAGTCCAACAATCCGGCATCTGATGGTCCAGAAAGTCCAACAGCCCGGCATCCAAAGGTCCAGAAAGTCCAACAATCCGGCATCTGATGGTCCAGAAAGTCCAACAGCCCGGCATCCGATGGTCCAGAAAGTCCAACAGCTTGGCATCCGATGGTCCAGAAAGTCCAACAGCCCGGCATCCGATGGTCCAGAAAGTCCAACAATCCGGCATCCGATAGTCCAGAAAGTCCAATAGCCTGGCATCCGATGGTCCAGAAAGTCCAACAATCCGGCATCTGATGGTCCAGAAAGTCCAACAGCCTGGCATCCGATAGTCCAGAAAGTCCAACAGTCTGGCATCTGATGGTCCAGAAAGTCCAACAGCCCGGCATCCAAAGGTCCAGAAAGTCCAACAGCCTGGCATCCAATGGTCTAGAAAGTCCAACAGCCCGGCATCCGATGGTCCAGAAAGTCCAACAGCCTGGCATCCGATGGTCCAGAATGTCCAACAGCCCGGCATCCGATGGTCCAGAAAGTCCAACAGCCCGGCATCCGATGGTCCAGAATGTCCAACAGCCTGGCATCCGATGGTCCAGAAAGTGAAACAGCCTGGCATCCGATAGTCCAGAAAGTCCAACAACCTGGCATCCGATAGTCCAGAAAGTCCAACAGCCCGGCATTTGATGGTCCAGAAAGTCCAACAGCCTGGCATCCAATAGTCCAGAAAGTCCAACAGCCCGACATCTGATAGTCCAGAAAGTCCAACAGCCCGGCATCCAATATTCCAGAAAGTCTAACAGCCTGGCATCCGATAGTCCAGAAAGTCCAACAGCCCGGCATCCGATGGTCCAGAAAGTCCAACAGCCTGGCATCCGATAGTCCAGAAAGTCCAACAGCCCGGCATCCGATAGTCCAGAAAGTCCAACAGCCTGGCATCCGATGGTCCAGAAAGTCCAACAGCCTGGCATCCGATGGTCCAGAAAGTCCAACAGCCTGGCATCCGATGGTCCAGAAAGTCCAACAGCCTGGCATCCGATGGTCCAGAAAGTCCAACAGCCCAGCATCCGATGGTCCAGAAAGTCCAACAGCCTGGCATTTGATAGTCCATAAAGTCCCACAGACTGCCATCTGCTAGTCCAGAAAATCCAGCGCTGGTGGAGGAGATAAGCGGCTGCCAGAGTCTCAGAAAACAACAAATTCCTCCTTCACGTCGAGAACCTTTAGGGCCGGGGAAACTCGTAGCTCGCGGACCGTCATGTAATAATCAGTAAGAGCCCCCCACTGATTGCTGGGGTACATCATGTGACCACGGGGGACCACTACTACACCTCATCCCCCAAAGCTGCCCCCCATGTGATGTCCTGATAGAAAGCCCACAGTTGGCAGCTTTATCGTTAACTCTTTCTTCCCCAGACCTCTGCTTGCTGTCTGTGAATGAATGAGACCCTCCTGGTCACTTGACCAGGTCCAGGCCTCATCCAGCGCTGATAATCCGGTAACTTCTCCTTGTTACTGATCTTGTGCCAATTACTAAAGTCACCTCCAGAGCTGCGCTCACAATTCTCACAATTCTCCCTGACACTCTGCTGTCTGTGGCACAGTATAGAATCTGTAAGGTTCACACTAGGTGCTGATAACATGACCTGCTGCTCCGTCTCAGGCAGCAGTGGTGAGAACGCAGCTCTGGATGTGACTGGAGACAAGTAGCAGCAGAACATGACCTGCTGCTCCGTCTCAGGCAGCAGTGGTGAGAACGCAGCTCTGGATGTGACTGGAGACAAGTAGCAGCAGAACATGACCTGCTGGTATGTGTCAGGCAGCAGTAGTGTGAACGCAGCTCTGGATGTGACTGGAGACAAGTAGCAGCAGAATTCCAATGGTTTAATTAAAGGTACAATCACATCAGGCTAAGGGCCAATTAACAGAATAGTAAGTGTCGGGAGAACCCTACCTGATGGGACTGTTGTCTTTACTAATGAGTTTAACGTTTTTATGGAGTAGACAAAAAGACGCCAAATTACCTTGGCCAAATTTGGCGGTCCGGTACACCTCCTCCGCTCCCTTGTAGCCCAGCATCCTGCACACCACATCTCCGTCCTTCTTATCCCAACCGTCGTCGCACACCGTACCCCAGCGCTTGTCATGGTACACCTCGACGCGTCCTTCATGAGGACCAGATCCGTTCACCAGTCGTACCAGCCCTTCCTCGGCCGACGCTGGGGGAAAAAAAAAAAACAGATAATTATGCTTTACATAAAAGTTCTAATACTGTTCATCCTGATCCTCCTGATTCATGATTGAACTTTCACTAGACGCACTCTAGACCGCCAGGGAATTACTTATTAATCTCTTTATTGCCCTACACCACCAGGGATATTATTTTTAAACTTTTCATTGCTGTGGACCACCAGGGATACTTTTATTAAAGTTTTAATTTCTCTAGACCACCAGGGATATTTTTTTTTATTAAGCTTATCATTGCTCTAGACCACCAGGGATATTTTTTATTAAACTTTTCATTGCTCTAGACCACCAGGGATATTATTTATTAAAATTATCATTTCTCTAGACCACCAGGAATATTATTTATTAAAATTATCATTCCTCTAGACCACCAGGAATATTATTTATTAAAATTATCATTCCTCTAGACCACCAGGAATATTATTTATTAAAATTATCATTTCTCTAGACCACCAGGAATATTATTTATTAAAATTATCATTCCTCTAGACCACCAGGAATATTATTTATTAAAATTATCATTTCTCTAGACCACCAGGAATATTATTTATTAAAATTATCATTCCTCTAGACCACCAGGGATATTATTTATTAAACTTTTCATTGCTCTAGACCAACAGGGATAATTGTATTAAACCTTTCATTTCTCTAGACCACCAGGGATATTATTTTTATTACATTTTTCCAGGGATATTATTTTTATTACATTTTTCATTAGTCTAGACCATGAGGGGATTAACTTTTAATCATTTTACAGCCCTAACCCACCAAGATTTTTTTTTTCACAGCACTAGACCACCAGGTCTATTTTTAAAGCCCATTTACAGTCCTAGACCACTGGGTTATTAGTATTAAACCATTTCCTGGTCTAGACGAGTAGGGACGTCACCATTAACCATTTTTCTGCCCCAGACTGTCAGGGATATTATAAAACCTTTCACTCCTCTAGACCACCAGGGACTTAACTTTTAATACTTTACTGCTAAAGACCATCATGAAAGTTTAATTTTAACCACGTCACGATTCTAGGCTACTACGTAGGTTTTCGTACCCTTATACTGCCCTAGACCACCAGGGATATTATTATTACATTTATTACTGCCCCCGGCAAACAATGATGTTTCCATTAAAGGGGCTATCCACCCGCAGACTTTTATCCACAAGAATAATGGACAGACAGGTACTCAGTGCAGATACATGGGAGACCATCTGTGGAGAGCACGAGACCATCACAAGCTCAGCAGGAGCAATGATATAAAAATCAGCCATGAAGGTTTTTTGATTTTCCGATTGAGGTGAGGAGGAGCCCTTTAAGGGAGACCATGTAACGCATGGCGAGCGATAATGAGCCGCACTCATTTATTGGAGGATGACTGACACATGGTTTGTATTAGACATCGGGGGAGGGGCGGCACCAGCTGTACGCCATGTACACCGCTCGAGGTCATTATGTCACACAGCCGGGATCATACATGCACATATGTACAGCTGATGGATAAGTGAGTGTCTAGTAAGAAAACGGCGCAATGGTGCAAAAAAACAAAAAAAAGGCAACGCCGAACGGTAATGTAACAAGATCAATGTATCAATGACATGTTCTCATGATTGAGGAATTACCAAAAGAAAAGGACACGAATACAGAAAAAATACTAACTTATAACAGGACAATGTATATGTATCAGGGACCAACTACCAACACATCAAGATACAGAAGGATCCCCACCAGACATACCCCAGAGCTGCACTCACTATTCTGCTGGTGCAGTCGCTGTGTACATATATTACATTACTGATCCTGAGTTACCTCCTGTATTATACCCAGAACTGCACTCACTATTCTGCTGGTGCAGTCGCTGTGTACATACATTACATTACTGATCCTGAGTTACATCCTGTATTATACTCCAGAGCTGCACTCACTATTCTGCTGGTGCAGTCACTGTGTACATACATTACATTACTGATCCTGAGTTACATCCTGTATTATACTCCAGAGCTGCACTCACTATTCTGCTGGTGCAGTCACTGTGTACATACATTACATTACTGATCCTGAGTTACATCCTGTATTATACCCCAGAGCTGCACTCACTATTCTGCTGGTGTAGTCACTGTGTACATACATTACATTACTGATCCTGAGTTACATCCTGTATTATAACCCAGAGCTGCACTCACTATTCTGCTGGTGCAGTCACTGTGTACATACATTACATTACTGATCCTGAGTTACATCCTGTATTATACCCCAGAGCTGCACTCAATATTCTGCTGGTGTAGTCACTGTGTACATACATTACATTACTGATCCTGAGTTACATCCTGTATTATACTCCAGAGCTGCACTCACTATTCTGCTGGTGCAGTCACTGTGTACATACATTACATTACTGATCCTGAGTTACATCCTGTATTATACCCCAGAGCTGCACTCACTATTGTGCTGGTGCAGTCACTGTGTACATACATTACATTACTGATCCTGAGTTACATCCTGTATTATACCCCAGAGCTGCACTCACTATTCTGCTGGTGCAGTCACTGTGTACATACATTACATTACTGATCCTGAGTTACATCCTGTATTATACCCCAGAGCTGCACTCACTATTCTGCTGGTGCAGTCACTGTGTACATACATTACATTACTGATCCTGAGTTACATCCTGTATTATACCCCAGAGCTGCACTCACTATTCTGCTGGTGCAGTCACTGTGTACATACATTACATTACTGATCCTGAGTTACATCCTGTATTATACCCCAGAGCTGCACTCACTATTCTGCTGGTGCAGTCACTGTGTACACACATTACATTACTGATTCTGAGTTACCTCCTGTATTATACCCCAGAGCTGCACTCACTATTCTGCTGGTGCAGTCACTGTGTACATACATTACATTACTGATCCTGAGTTACCTCCTGTATTATACCCCAGAGCTGCACTCACTATTCTGCTGGTGCAGTCACTGTGTACATACATTACTGATCCTGAGTTACATCCTGTATTATACCCCAGAGCTGCACTCACTATTCTGCTGGTGCAGTCACTGTGTACATACATTACATTACTGATCCTGAGTTACCTCCTGTATTATACTCCATAGCTGCACTCACTATTCTGCTGGTGCAGTCACTGTGTACATACATTACATTACTGATCCTGAGTTACCTCCTGTATTATACCCCAGAGCTGCACTCACTATTCTGCTGGTGCAGTCACTGTGTACACACATTACATTACTGATCCTGAGTTACCTCCTGTATTATACCCCAGAGCTGCACTCACTATTCTGCTGGTGCAGTCACTGTGTACATACATTACATTACTGATCCTGAGTTACCTCCTGTATTATACTCCAGAGCTGCACTCACTATTCTGCTGGTGCAGTCACTGTGTACATACATTACATTACTGATCCTGAGTTACATCCTGTATTATACTCCAGAGCTGCACTCACTATTCTGCTGGTGCAGTCACTGTGTACATACATTACATTACAGGATGTAGCTCAGGATCAGTAATGTAATGTGTGTACACAGTGACTGCACCAGCAGAATAGTGAGTGCAGCTCTGGAGTATAATACAGGAGGTAACTCAGGATCAGTAATGTAATGTATGTACACAGTGACTGCACCAGCAGAATAGTGAGTGCAGCTCTGGAGTATAATACAGGAGGTAACTCAGGATCAGTAATGTAATGTTAATGTATGTACACAGTGACTGCACCAGCAGAATAGTGAGTGCAGCTCTAGGGTATAATACAGGATGTAACTCAGGATCAGTAATGTAATGTATGTACACAGTGACTGCACCAGCAGAATAATGAGTGCAGCTCTGGGGTATAATACAGGATGTAACTCAGGATCAGTAATGTAATGTGTGTACACAGTGACTGCACCAGCAGAATAGTGAGTGCAGCTCTGGAGAATAATACAGGATGTAACTCAGGATCAGTAATGTAATGTATGTACACAGTGACTGCACCAGCAGAATAGTGAGTGCAGCTCTGGAGTATAATACAGGATGTAACTCAGGATCAGTAATGTAATGTATGTACACAGTGAGTGCACCAGCAGAATAGTGAGTGCTGCTCTGGGGTATAATGCAGGATGTAACTCAGGATCAGTAATGTAATGTATGTACACAGTGACTGCACCAGCAGAATAGTGAGTGCAGCTCTGGTGTATAATACAGGATGTAATGATCATGTGAACCATATCACTGAGTGTCGCTGTGTGATTTCCGCTCTGAGGTCTCCTTTTCTCTCGGTGTATGAGGCTCTGACAGGCCGTGTGGTGTCGGTGCTGTGTACGATCTGCACAGATTACGTTGAGCTCTGTTATTCTGTATGATGGGAACAGTCTAATATTTCCTGCGCTTATTTTTGTGCCGTGTTGTAGTTTCTCTTGGCCGCGGTCTCGGCATTAGACATATTGGACGGTGTGGAGTCTTGGTGATCGGCCAGAGAGTGGACAGGAGAGAGCGCAGAGCCGGAGTACGGGAGGAGGCCGGCTCTCCACTATATGACGCACACTACACATGTAGCAGAGCTGAGTTCGCCCAGTGTAGCGGAGTTGTATTTGTCACCTGTAACAAAGCTGAAATGACGGCCTCTCCCTGTATAGGATCTGCAGTATAACATTCGCCCAGAATATGGGTGGGGTCTCGGCTCCTGAACCCCTACTCTAGGGGTCTTTGCTAATAGTTGAAATGATGATGTTGCGTTGACCGCTGCAACCAATCACAAGCCTCAGTGTTAACATGCTCTACTTCCGATGAGACCAATTCTTCAATACGGCACAATGTTTGATGAACTTGGCACAAAGACGTTTTTCTATTTTTTCTCTTTTGCTTTTATTTGCGTTTTTTTTTTAAGTACAATTTAGCAAGACCCTTTCAATTAGTCCTCAAACTGCGCCCTCCCCCCCGTCCAAAAAAAATCCCTTTTTTGTACACCGCTAATGCAGCACCATTGCGGTAAAACTTTGCGACATTTTGAAAAGTCTGATAACACCTAGGTCACGAAACCCACGGCCACATTATCGAAGAAAATTTTTTAAAAAATCATGACGTCTGAAAAAAACGAAGATAGAAATGAGAGCAAAAAACCGTCATGAATTTTGCTGCAATCTTAAAAATGTCCAAACTTTGACTCCAAAAATTGCTGATACATCAGCCTTGATTTTGGGCTTTTGCGCCTTCCATGCTTTTTTGTTTTACATTTTTACATTTTGCTACGAAAAGAAAACTTTTTTTAAAATGAATAATTTCTCAAAAATATTTGGCAAATTTGCCAATGATTTGTAATCTGACTTTCCTTTTTTGTCTACGTAGGTAATTGGCCAAGGTCCTAACTACACGTGAGGCCGAGACGGTAATCGTCTGTCTAGAGGTTTTTCTTTTATTCTGTTCCAATTAGCAATAATTTATATGTGTGGCCCCTAATTTTTCTCTTTTTTTATGTATCCCTGTAGGGATTAGTATATATTTTATACATTATTTTGTTTCTTTTATTAAATTTTATTACATTGCTGTTTTCACAGATTCTATGGTCAACAGATCATCTGCTCCAGATTTGGGTACCAGGGCAAACATGGTGTTTGTTTATTTAGTTGAAGGTGGGGAGGACTCCATCGAAAGGTCGGCCAGTTCCGAATATTTTGCAAGTACTGACTTATATTTTTCTCTTGCAACAGATGATGTCTCCAGGAATGAGGACCAGACATGATGAATATCAAAGCCAGACCCTTTTGTTCAGGCAGGTTTCTATCTTCTGTCCTCCGCATGTGCCTGCTCGAGTGAATTGACAGTGCACTTGTATGTCTGGTCAAAAGAGTTAGCTGCAAACCGAACGAGCTCGCAATATGGCCGACAGCAAAGCCGATGACTGACATTAAAAACAACAATTGGTGATGAGTAACAAATGGGGGACAGGACCCCATAGCCAAGTCAATATAGAAGCCCACTCTTCCCATTTCTTGGAGGACAAGTTCTCATCTCAGGGGCCCATTACTCGGTGGTAGGGTGGTGTTGGGAGGTGGATGAAGCTATTTGAGGAACAACTTGAGAATAAAAAGTTTCCAGTGATGGAGATGGTATCCACGTCTATATCCAAGGGGGAAGTGGTGGGAGGACTCATGAAGACGAGCTCCTTCTGCCATAATGGAGATGGTGTCCACGTCTATTTTCACGGGGGAAGTGGTGGGAGGACTCGTGAAGATGAGCTCCTTCTGTCGTAATGAAGATAGTGTCCACGTCTATATCCGGGGGAAGTGGTGGGAGGACTCATGAAGACGAGGTCCTTCTGTCGTAATGGAGATGGTGTCCACGTCTATATCCACAGGGGAAGTGATGGGAGGACTCGTAAAGACTAGCTCCTTCTGTCGTAATGAAGATGGTGTCCACGTCTATATCCACAGGGGAAGTGGTGGGCGGACTTGTGAAGACGAGCTCCTTCTTTCTTAATGGAGATGGTTTCCATGTCTATATCCACGTATGAAGTGGTGGGAGGACTCGTGAAGACGAGCTCCTTCTGTCGTAATGGAGATGGTGTCCACGTCTATATCCACAGGGGAAGTGGTGGGCGGACTTGTGAAGACGAGCTCCTTCTTTCTTAATGGAGATGGTTTCCATGTCTATATCCACGTATGAAGTGGTGGGAGGACTCGTGAAGACAAGCTCCTTCTGTCGTAATGGAGATGTGTCCACGTCTATATCCACGGGGGAAGAGGTGGGAGGACTCGTGAAGACGAGCTCCTTCTGTCGTAATGGAGAGGGTGTCCACATCTATATCCACAGGGGAAGTGGTGGGAGGACTCGTGAAGACGAGCTCCTTCTGTCGTAATGGAGATGGTGTCCACGTCTATATCCACTTGGGAAGTGGTGGGAGGACTCGTGAAGACGAGCTCCTTCTGTCGTAATGGAGATGGTGTCCACGTCTATATCCACAGGGGGAGGAGGTATGAGGACTCGTGAAGACGAGCTCCTTCTGTCGTAATGGAGATGGTGTCCACATCTATATCCACTTGGGAAGTTGTGTGAGGACTCGTCAAGACGAGCTCCTTCTTTCGTAATGGAGATGGTGTCCACGTCTATATCCACGGGGGAAGAGGTGTGAGTACTCGTGAAGACGAGCTCCTTCTGTCGTAATGGAGATGATGTCCACATCTATATCCGCTTGGGAAGTGGTGGGAGGACTCGTGAAGACGAGCTCCTTCTGTCGTAATGGAGATGATGTCCACGTCTATATCCACGGGGGAAGAGGTGTGAGGACTCGTGAAGACGAGCTCCTTCTGTCGTAATGGAGATGATGTCCACATCTATATCCGCTTGGGAAGTGGTGGGAGGACTCGTGAAGACGAGCTCCTTCTGTCGTAATGGAGATGATGTCCACGTCTATATCCACGGGGGAAGAGGTATGAGGACTCGTCAAGACGAGGTCCTTCTGTCGTAATGGAGATGGTGTCCACGTCTATATCCACGGGGGAAGAGGTGTGAGGACTCGTGAAGACGAGCTCCTTCTGTCGTAATGGAGATGATGTCCACATCTATATCCACGGGGGAAGAGGTGTGAGGACTCGTGAAGACGAGCTCCTTCTGTCGTAATGGAGATGATGTCCACATCTATATCCGCTTGGGAAGTGGTGTGAGGACTCGTGAAGACGAGCTCCTTCTGTCGTAATGGAGATGATGTCCACATCTATATCCGCTTGGGAAGTGGTGGGAGGACTCGTGAAGACGAGCTCCTTCTGTTGTAATGGAGATGATGTCCACATCTATATCCACGGGGGAAGTGGTGGGAGGACTCGTGAAGACGAGCTCCTTCTGTCGTAATGGAGATGATGTCCACGTCTATATCCACGGGGGAAGAGGTGTGAGGACTCGTGAAGACGAGCTCCTTCTGTCGTAATGGAGATGATGTCCACATCTATATCCGCTTGGGAAGTGGTGGGAGGACTCGTGAAGACGAGCTCCTTCTGTCGTAATGGAGATGATGTCCACGTCTATATCCACGGGGGAAGAGGTGTGAGGACTCGTCAAGACGAGCTCCTTCTTTCGTAATGGAGATGGTGTCCACGTCTATATCCACGGGGGAAGAGGTGTGAGGACTCGTGAAGACGAGCTCCTTCTGTCGTAATGGAGATGATGTCCACATCTATATCCACGGGGGAAGAGGTGTGAGGACTCGTGAAGACGAGCTCCTTCTGTCGTAATGGAGATGATGTCCACATCTATATCCGCTTGGGAAGTGGTGTGAGGACTCGTGAAGACGAGCTCCTTCTGTCGTAATGGAGATGATGTCCACATCTATATCCGCTTGGGAAGTGGTGGGAGGACTCGTGAAGACGAGCTCCTTCTGTTGTAATGGAGAGGGTGTCCACGTCTATATCCACAGGGAAAGTGGTGGGAGGACTCATGAAGACGAGCTCCTTCTGTCGTAATGGAGAGGGTGTCCACGTCTATATCCACGGGGGAAGAGGTGTGAGGACTCGTGAAGACGAGCTCCTTCTGTCGTAATGGAGATGATGTCCACATCTATATCCGCTTGGGAAGTGGTGTGAGGACTCGTGAAGACGAGCTCCTTCTGTCGTAATGGAGATGGTGTCCACGTCTATATCCACAGGGGAAGTGGTGGGAGGACTCGTGAAGACGAGCTCCTTCTGTCGTAATGGAGATGGTGTCCACATCTATATCCACTTGGGAAGTGGTGTGAGGACTCGTGAAGACGAGCTCCTTCTGTCGTAATGGAGATGGTGTCCACGTCTATATCCACAGGGGAAGTGGTGGGAGGACTCGTGAAGACGAGCTCCTTCTGTTGTAATGGAGATGATGTCCACATCTATATCCACGGGGGAAGTGGTGGGAGGACTCGTGAAGACGAGCTCCTTCTTTCTAGACACGTAGTACCCAGCTCAGTTTCTGCGTCAGTGGTTTCGCAGGGTTAAGCCCGCAGGACACCACCCGCAGATTCTTAAAAACAATATCTTATTGGATCAACAAGTTGTCCTGCCAAACAGCTCGTAAAAGCAGTTTCCTTTAGGGATCTCTTTGGGACCAATAAAACTGTTTTATGTTGAGCTGCGCCAGCTCGGAGCCTGGGATAGAAGAGCGCGCTCTCTGGTACAGGTGCCACAGCCCAGAGGTTATATCCATCAGCCGTAAACCTGCCACAGAGGAACTTAATAAACCCTTCATCAGGGCTTTCCCGATAAGTGCAGAAGATTGACCTTGAGCCTACGGAGCATCAGTCTATGCGAAGCTCAAGTCTTCGTGGTGATGAAAGTCTTCCCGGAGGATTTCCTAATCATCACATTAAGCTCCAAAGAACAGAAACTCCAGAACATTTCCAACTTTTTTAAAGTTTTCTTTAACCCTTTTTGCTGCTGAAGAATTTATAACACTTTTCGAAACAGTGATGTTTAGATGGCATAAGTCCTATATTTTTGCATGAGAGTGATGGACTTTTTTTTGTAATGCCCAAAAAGTCCCTTTGATCAATGACACCGATGACACCTGTCTCTGCAGTAGTGACTGTAGACATACAGATCTTTCATGTCTCCTTTAAGAGAGACACTTACCTTTTAGGTAATAAACTGTTGCCAGATACAAGGATCAGACATGTTAAAATCCAACATGCCCAATCTTTCTTTGCCACTGGTTAATGTAAAGGGGAGAGTCAGGAGAGCCTCATGAATACCATTTCCTCAGGTAAGACACTTTTGTACCAAAAACTGAGTCTGAAGGTGACACGTGAGGTCTTATAGCTCGCTCCATGGCCCCTTTAAGTAAGAAAAAATTAAAGGGGTCTGACCTAGTGACTAATTCCATTGTACAAATTGGCATCTAACATGGAAATGAAAATGACTTAGAGCCGGTTACCTGAGTACGGCTGTGCCTTCTAGCCGTTGGCACAAAGTAGGTGCCCGCATCTTCCACCACCTGTGAATGGAACCTTGGAAGAACTAAACCTTTCTGAAAAGTTCCGTTCATTTCTCCCATGTCCAGGTTGGGAGGTGGAGGTGTCAGTGAAACTATTACTACGACATGAAACCACATGATGTCACCTCCCGCAATAAACAGCAAAGACTCGTTTCATTTTCGATGTTCGTCTTCTGGAAGGAATGTGTCCTGTTTTCTTGTGAAAATTTCCTTTGTCCGGCCCAAAACAAATTATTTTATGTTAGAAAGGTTCCCCCGAAAATATCCTGATCACAGTCTTCTCATCAATCAGCTGACAATCTAAGATTGATCAAAAAGGCAGGTGTTCACTTTCTCTGCAGCGCCACCACTGGAGAAATGAGGTATTACACCGTGCGGTCCGAGGACTGTTTACAATCGTTACTTCTTCTACTCGGAGTTGTAGAGTTTTCTCCGATATCTGCTACTATATAGACATACGTCTACTCCCAGTGTAAAAAATGCACAATGTATAGCGGTAAAGAGGGGGAACGGTTACGGTTATATATGTGTCAATGATGGGCGAATCAGCTGAAATCTGAATCTGGCGGTCCGATTACGTTTGGCCAGGAAATGGTCCGGGCACTGGGCATCCTTGGCATCTACTGGCACCCGGCATCACAGACGCCAAACATGATCCAGTGACCGGAGTGAAGAAAGCAGATCAGGGGCAGGCGAATTTTAATATTTATAAACATTTTTGACCCCTTTCCAGCCATTTTGAATCCAGTAAAGCAGGAGTGGGGAACCTTCAGCCCACCATGTAATTTCTTCCGGCCCCCAGGCAGACTCCATGTGTTTTGTCACTAGTGGATGTGGAGTGTTCTGTCTATTGTCATGCAGTGCTGCATGTTATCTCTGGGGGGCGCATTGTTACTAGAGGGCTTGTGTGTTCTCGTGTGTTACCACTAGAGGGCGCTGTGTGTTCTCGTGTGTTACCACTAGAGGGCGCTGTGTGTTCTCGTGTGTTACCACTAGAGGGCGCTGTGTGTTCTCATGTGCTACCACTAGAGGGCGCTGTGTGTTCTCGTGTGTTACCACTAGAGGGCGCTGTGTGTTCTCGTGTGTTACCACTAGAGGGCGCTGTATGTTCTCGTGTGTTACCACTAGAAGGGCGCTGTATGTTCTCGTGTGTTACCACTAGAGGGAGCTGTGTGTTCTCGTGTGTTACCACTAGAGGGCGCTGTGTTTTCGTGTGTTACCACTAGAGGGAGCTGTGTGTTCTCGTGTGTTACCACTAGAGGGCGCTGTATGTTCTCGTGTGTTACCACTAGAGGGCGCTGTGTGTTCTCGTGTGTTACCACTAGAGGGCGCTGTGTGTTCTCGTGTGTTACCACTAGAGGGCGCTGTGTGTTCTCGTGTGTTACCACTAGAGGGCGCTGTGTGTTCTCGTGTGTTACCACTAGAGGGCGCTGTGTATTCTCGTGTGTTACCACTAGAGGGAGCTGTGTGTTCTCGTGTGTTACCACTAGAGGGAGCTGTGTGTTCTCGTGTGTTACCACTAGAGGGCGCTGTGTGTTCTCATGTGCTACCACTAGAGGGCGCTGTGTGTTCTCGTGTGTTACCACTAGAGGGCGCTGTGTGTTCTCGTGTGTTACCACTAGAGGGCGCTGTGTGTTCTCGTGTGTTACCACTAGAGGGAGCTGCGTGTTCTCGTGTGTTACCACTAGAGGGAGCTGCGTGTTCTCGTGTGTTACCACTAGAGGGCGCTGTGTGTTCTCGTGTGTTACCACTAGAGGGCGCTGTGTGTTCTCGTGTGTTACCACTAGAGGGAGCTGTGTGTTCTCGTGTGTTACCACAAGAGGGCGCTGTGTGTTCTCGTGTGTTACCACTAGAGGGAGCTGTGTGTTCTCGTGTGTTACCACTAGAGGGAGCTGTGTGTTCTCGTGTGTTACCACTAGAGGGAGCTGTGTGTTCTCGTGTGTTACCACTAGAGGGCGCTGTGTATTCTCGTGTTACCACTAGAGGGCGCTGTGTGTTCTCGTGTGTTACCACTAGAGGGCGCTGTGTGTTCTCGTGTGTTACCACTAGAGGGAGCTGCGTGTTCTCGTGTGTTACCACTAGAGGGCGCTGTGTGTTCTCGTGTGTTACCACTAGAGGGCGCTGTATGTTCTTGTGTGTTACCACTAGAGGGCGCTGTGTGTTCTCGTGTGTTACCACTAGAGGGAGCTGTGTATTCTCGTGTGTTACCACTAGAGGGCGCTGTGTGTTCTCGTGTGTTACCACTAGAGGGAGCTGTGTGTTCTCATGTGTTACCACTAGAGGGCGCTGTGTGTTCTCATGTGCTACCACTAGAGGGCGCTGTGTGTTCTCGTGTGTTACCACTAGAGGGAGCTGTGTGTTCTCGTGTGTTACCACTAGAGGGAGCTGTGTGTTCTCATGTGCTACCACTAGAGGGCGCTGTGTGTTCTCGTGTGTTACCACTAGAGGGAGCTGTATGTTCTCGTGTGTTACCACTAGAGGGCGCTGTATGTTCTCGTGTGTTACCACTAGAGGGCGCTGTGTGTTCTTGTGTGTTACCACTAGAGGGCGCTGTGTATTCTCGTGTGTTACCACTAGAGGGCGCTGTGTGTTCTCGTGTGTTACCACTAGAGGGCGCTGTGTGTTCTCGTGTGTTACCACTAGAGGGAGCTGTGTGTTCTCGTGTGTTACCACTAGAGGGCGATGTGTGTTCTCGTGTGTTACCACTAGAGGGAGCTGTATGTTCTCGTGTGTTACCACTAGAGGGCGCTGTGTATTCTCGTGTGTTACCACTAGAGGGCGCTGTGTGTTCTCGTGTGTTACCACTAGAGGGCGCTGTGTGTTCTCGTGTGTTACCACTAGAGGGCGCTGTATGTTCTCGTGTGTTACCACTAGAGGGCGCTGTGTATTCTCGTGTGTTACCACTAGAGGGCGCTGTGTGTTCTCGTGTGTTACCACTAGAGGGCGCTGTGTGTTCTCGTGTGTTACCAAAAGAGGGAGCTGTGTGTTCTCGTGTGTTATACCACTAGAGGGCGCTGTGTGTTCTCGTGTGTTACCACTAGAGGGAGCTGTGTATTCTCGTGTGTTACCACTAGAGGGCGCTGTGTGTTCTCGTGTGTTACCACTAGAGGGCGCTGTGTGTTCTCGTGTGTTACCACTAGAGGGAGCTGTGTGTTCTCGTGTGTTACCACTAGAGGGCGCTGTGTGTTCTCGTGTGTTACCACTAGAGGGAGCTGTGTATTCTCGTGTGTTACCACTAGAGGGCGCTGTGTGTTCTCGTGTGTTACCACTAGAGGGCGCTGTGTGTTCTCGTGTGTTACCACTAGAGGGAGCTGTGTGTTCTCGTGTGTTACCACTAGAGGGAGCTGTGTGTTCTCGTGTGTTACCAATAGAGGGAGCTGTGTGTTCTCGTGTGTTACCACTAGAGGGCGCTGTGTGTTCTCATTTCTGACACTATTGACATCTGTGTGTTACCACTAGAGGGCGCTGTGTGTTCTCGTGTGTTACCACTAGAGGGCGCTGTGTGTTCTCGTGTGTTACCACTAGAGGGAGCTGTGTGTTCTCGTGTGTTACCAATAGAGGGAGCTGTGTGTTCTCGTGTGTTACCACTAGAGGGCGCTGTGTGTTCTCGTGTGTTACCACTAGAGGGAGCTGCGTGTTCTCGTGTGTTACCACTAGAGGGCGCTGTGTGTTCTCATGTGCTACCACTAGAGGGCGCTGTGTGTTCTCGTGTGTTACCACTAGAGGGCGCTGTGTGTTCTCGTGTGTTATACCACTAGAGGGCGCTGTGTGTTCTCGTGTGTTACCACTAGAGGGAGCTGTGTGTTCTCGTGTGTTACCACTAGAGGGAGCTGTGTATTCTCGTGTGTTACCACTAGAGGGCGCTGTGTGTTCTCGTGTGTTATACCACTAGAGGGCGCTGTGTGTTCTCGTGTGTTACCACTAGAGGGAGCTGTGTGTTCTCGTGTGTTACCACTAGAGGGCGCTGTGTGTTCTCGTGTGTTACCACTAGAGGGAGCTGTGTGTTCTCGTGTGTTACCACTAGAGGGCGCTGTGTATTCTCGTGTGTTACCACTAGAGGGCGCTGTGTGTTCTCGTGTGTTACCACTAGAGGGCGCTGTGTATTCTCGTGTGTTACCACTAGAGGGAGCTGTGTGTTCTCGTGTGTTACCACTAGAGGGAGCTGTGTGTTCTCGTGTGTTACCACTAGAGGGCGCTGTGTGTTCTCGTGTGTTACCACTAGAGGGCGCTGTGTGTTCTCGTGTGTTACCACTAGAGGGAGCTGTGTGTTCTCGTGTGGTACCACTAGAGGGAGCTGTGTGTTCTCGTGTGCTACCACTAGAGGGCGCTGTGTGTTCTCGTGTGCTACCACTAGAGGGCGCTGTGTGTTCTCGTGTGTTACCACTAGAGGGCGCTGTGTGTTCTCGTGTGTTACCACTAGAGGGCGCTGTGTATTCTCGTGTGTTACCACTAGAGGGCGCTGTGTATTCTCGTGTGTTACCACTAGAGGGAGCTGTGTGTTCTCGTGTGTTACCACTAGAGGGCGCTGTGTGTTCTCGTGTGTTACCACTAGAGGGCGCTGTGTGTTCTCGTGTGTTACCACTAGAGGGCGCTGTGTGTTCTCGTGTGTTACCACTAGAGGGAGCTGTGTGTTCTCGTGTGGTACCACTAGAGGGAGCTGTGTGTTCTCGTGTGCTACCACTAGAGGGCGCTGTGTGTTCTCGTGTGCTACCACTAGAGGGCGCTGTGTGTTCTCGTGTGTTACCACTAGAGGGCGCTGTGTGTTCTCGTGTGTTACCACTAGAGGGCGCTGTGTGTTCTCGTGTGTTACCACTAGAGGGAGCTGTGTGTTCTCGTGTGTTACCACTAGAGGGCGCTGTGTGTTCTCGTGTGTTACCACTAGAGGGCGCTGTGTGTTCTCGTGTGTTACCACTAGAGGAAGCTGTGTGTTCTCGTGTGTTACCACTAGAGGGAGCTGTGTATTCTCGTGTGTTACCACTAGAGGGCGCTGTGTGTTCTCGTGTGTTACCACTAGAGGGCGCTGTGTGTTCTTGTGTGTTACCACTAGAGGGCGCTGTGTGTTCTCATGTGTTACCACTAGAGGGCGCTGTGTGTTCTCGTGTGTTACCACTAGAGGGCGCTGTGTGTTCTCGTGTGTTACCACTAGAGGGCGCTGTGTGTTCTCGTGTGTTACCACTAGAGGGCGCTGTGTGTTCTCGTGTGTTATACCACTAGAGGGCGCTGTGTGTTCTCGTGTGTTACCACTAGAGGGAGCTGTGTATTCTCGTGTGCTACCACTAGAGGGCGATGTGTGTTCTCGTGTGTTACCACTAGAGGGAGCTGTGTGTTCTCGTGTGTTACCACTAGAGGGCGCTGTATGTTCTCGTGTGTTACCACTAGAGGGCGCTGTGTATTCTCGTGTGTTACCACTAGAGGGAGCTGTGTGTTCTCGTGTGTTACCACTAGAGGGCGCTGTATGTTCTCGTGTGTTACCACTAGAGGGCGCTGTGTGTTCTCGTGTGTTACCACTAGAGGGCGCTGTGTGTTCTCGTGTGTTACTACTAGAGGGCGCTGTGTGTTCTCGTGTGTTACCACTAGAGGGCGCTGTGTGTTCTCGTGTGTTACCACTAGAGGGCGCTGTGTGTTCTCGTGTGTTACCACTAGAGGGCGCTGTGTGTTCTCGTGTGTTACCACTAGAGGGCGCTGTGTGTTCTCGTGTGTTATCACTAGAGGGCGCTGTGTGTTCTCGTGTGTTACCACTAGAGGGCGCTGTGTGGTCTCATTTCTGACACTATTGACATCTGTGTGTTACCACTAGAGGGCGCTGTGTGTTCTCGTGTGTTACCACTAGAGGGCGCTGTGTGTTCTCGTGTGTTACCACTAGAGGGAGCTGTGTGTTCTCGTGTGTTACCACTAGAGGGCGCTGTGTGTTCTCGTGTGTTATACCACTAGAGGGCGCTGTGTGTTCTCGTGTGTTACCACTAGAGGGAGCTGTGTATTCTCGTGTGTTACCACTAGAGGGCGCTGTGTGTTCTCGTGTGTTATACCACTAGAGGGCGCTGTGTATTCTCGTGTGTTACCACTAGAGGGAGCTGTGTGTTCTCATGTGTTACCACTAGAGGGCGCTGTGTGTTCTCGTGTGTTACCACTAGAGGGAGCTGTGTGTTCTCGTGTGTTACCACTAGAGGGAGCTGTGTGTTCTCGTGTGTTACCACTAGAGGGAGCTGTGTGTTCTCGTGTGTTACCACTAGAGGGCGCTGTGTATTCTCGTGTGTTACCACTAGAGGGCGCTGTGTGTTCTCGTGTGTTACCACTAGAGGGCGCTGTGTGTTCTCGTGTGTTACCACTAGAGGGCGCTGTGTATTCTCGTGTGTTACCACTAGAGGGAGCTGTGTGTTCTCGTGTGTTACCACTAGAGGGAGCTGTGTGTTCTCGTGTGTTACCACTAGAGGGCGCTGTGTATTCTCGTGTGTTACCACTAGAGGGCGCTGTGTGTTCTCGTGTGTTACCACTAGAGGGCGCTGTGTGTTCTCGTGTGTTACCACTAGAGGGCGCTGTGTATTCTCGTGTGTTACCACTAGAGGGAGCTGTGTGTTCTCGTGTGTTACCACTAGAGGGCGCTGTGTGTTCTCGTGTGTTACCACTAGAGGGCGCTGTGTATTCTCGTGTGTTACCACTAGAGGGCGCTGTGTGTTCTCGTGTGTTACCACTAGAGGGCGCTGTGTGTTCTCGTGTGTTACCACTAGAGGGCGCTGTGTGTTCTCGTGTGTTACCACTAGAGGGCGCTGTGTGTTCTCGTGTGTTATACCACTAGAGGGCGCTGTGTATTCTCGTGTGTTACCACTAGAGGGAGCTGTGTGTTCTCATGTGTTACCACTAGAGGGCGCTGTGTGTTCTCGTGTGTTACCACTAGAGGGAGCTGTGTGTTCTCGTGTGTTACCACTAGAGGGAGCTGTGTGTTCTCGTGTGTTACCACTAGAGGGAGCTGTGTGTTCTCGTGTGTTACCACTAGAGGGCGCTGTGTATTCTCGTGTGTTACCACTAGAGGGCGCTGTGTGTTCTCGTGTGTTACCACTAGAGGGCGCTGTGTGTTCTCGTGTGTTACCACTAGAGGGCGCTGTGTATTCTCGTGTGTTACCACTAGAGGGAGCTGTGTGTTCTCGTGTGTTACCACTAGAGGGAGCTGTGTGTTCTCGTGTGTTACCACTAGAGGGCGCTGTGTATTCTCGTGTGTTACCACTAGAGGGCGCTGTGTGTTCTCGTGTGTTACCACTAGAGGGCGCTGTGTGTTCTCGTGTGTTACCACTAGAGGGCGCTGTGTATTCTCGTGTGTTACCACTAGAGGGAGCTGTGTGTTCTCGTGTGTTACCACTAGAGGGCGCTGTGTGTTCTCGTGTGTTACCACTAGAGGGCGCTGTGTATTCTCGTGTGTTACCACTAGAGGGCGCTGTGTGTTCTCGTGTGTTACCACTAGAGGGCGCTGTGTGTTCTCGTGTGTTACCACTAGAGGGCGCTGTGTGTTCTCGTGTGTTACCACTAGAGGGCGCTGTATGTTCTTGTGTGTTACCACTAGAGGGCGCTGTGTGTTCTCGTGTGTTACCACTAGAGGGAGCTGTGTATTCTCGTGTGTTACCACTAGAGGGCGCTGTGTGTTCTCGTGTGTTACCACTAGAGGGAGCTGTGTGTTCTCATGTGTTACCACTAGAGGGCGCTGTGTGTTCTCATGTGCTACCACTAGAGGGCGCTGTGTGTTCTCGTGTGTTACCACTAGAGGGAGCTGTGTGTTCTCGTGTGTTACCACTAGAGGGAGCTGTGTGTTCTCATGTGCTACCACTAGAGGGCGCTGTGTGTTCTCGTGTGTTACCACTAGAGGGAGCTGTATGTTCTCGTGTGTTACCACTAGAGGGCGCTGTATGTTCTCGTGTGTTACCACTAGAGGGCGCTGTGTGTTCTTGTGTGTTACCACTAGAGGGCGCTGTGTATTCTCGTGTGTTACCACTAGAGGGCGCTGTGTGTTCTCGTGTGTTACCACTAGAGGGCGCTGTGTGTTCTCGTGTGTTACCACTAGAGGGAGCTGTGTGTTCTCGTGTGTTACCACTAGAGGGCGATGTGTGTTCTCGTGTGTTACCACTAGAGGGAGCTGTATGTTCTCGTGTGTTACCACTAGAGGGCGCTGTGTATTCTCGTGTGTTACCACTAGAGGGCGCTGTGTGTTCTCGTGTGTTACCACTAGAGGGCGCTGTGTGTTCTCGTGTGTTACCACTAGAGGGCGCTGTATGTTCTCGTGTGTTACCACTAGAGGGCGCTGTGTATTCTCGTGTGTTACCACTAGAGGGCGCTGTGTGTTCTCGTGTGTTACCACTAGAGGGCGCTGTGTGTTCTCGTGTGTTACCAAAAGAGGGAGCTGTGTGTTCTCGTGTGTTATACCACTAGAGGGCGCTGTGTGTTCTCGTGTGTTACCACTAGAGGGAGCTGTGTATTCTCGTGTGTTACCACTAGAGGGCGCTGTGTGTTCTCGTGTGTTACCACTAGAGGGCGCTGTGTGTTCTCGTGTGTTACCACTAGAGGGAGCTGTGTGTTCTCGTGTGTTACCACTAGAGGGAGCTGTGTGTTCTCGTGTGTTACCAATAGAGGGAGCTGTGTATTCTCGTGTGTTACCACTAGAGGGCGCTGTGTGTTCTCGTGTGTTACCACTAGAGGGAGCTGTGTGTTCTCGTGTGTTACCAATAGAGGGAGCTGTGTATTCTCGTGTGTTACCACTAGAGGGCGCTGTGTGTTCTCGTGTGTTACCACTAGAGGGCGCTGTGTGTTCTCGTGTGTTACCACTAGAGGGAGCTGTGTGTTCTCGTGTGTTACCACTAGAGGGAGCTGTGTGTTCTCGTGTGTTACCACTAGAGGGAGCTGTGTGTTCTCGTGTGTTACCACTAGAGGGAGCTGTGTGTTCTCGTGTGTTACCAATAGAGGGAGCTGTGTATTCTCGTGTGTTACCACTAGAGGGAGCTGTGTGTTCTCGTGTGTTACCAATAGAGGGAGCTGTGTATTCTCGTGTGTTACCACTAGAGGGCGCTGTGTGTTCTCATTTCTGACACTATTGACATCTGTGTGTTACCACTAGAGGGCGCTGTGTGTTCTCGTGTGTTACCACTAGAGGGCGCTGTGTGTTCTCGTGTGTTACCACTAGAGGGAGCTGTGTGTTCTCGTGTGTTACCAATAGAGGGAGCTGTGTGTTCTCGTGTGTTACCACTAGAGGGCGCTGTGTGTTCTCGTGTGTTACCACTAGAGGGAGCTGCGTGTTCTCGTGTGTTACCACTAGAGGGCGCTGTGTGTTCTCATGTGCTACCACTAGAGGGCGCTGTGTGTTCTCGTGTGTTACCACTAGAGGGCGCTGTGTGTTCTCGTGTGTTATACCACTAGAGGGCGCTGTGTGTTCTCGTGTGTTACCACTAGAGGGAGCTGTGTGTTCTCGTGTGTTACCACTAGAGGGAGCTGTGTATTCTCGTGTGTTACCACTAGAGGGCGCTGTGTGTTCTCGTGTGTTATACCACTAGAGGGCGCTGTGTGTTCTCGTGTGTTACCACTAGAGGGAGCTGTGTGTTCTCGTGTGTTACCACTAGAGGGCGCTGTGTGTTCTCGTGTGTTACCACTAGAGGGAGCTGTGTGTTCTCGTGTGTTACCACTAGAGGGCGCTGTGTATTCTCGTGTGTTACCACTAGAGGGCGCTGTGTGTTCTCGTGTGTTACCACTAGAGGGCGCTGTGTATTCTCGTGTGTTACCACTAGAGGGAGCTGTGTGTTCTCGTGTGTTACCACTAGAGGGAGCTGTGTGTTCTCGTGTGTTACCACTAGAGGGCGCTGTGTGTTCTCGTGTGTTACCACTAGAGGGCGCTGTGTGTTCTCGTGTGTTACCACTAGAGGGAGCTGTGTGTTCTCGTGTGGTACCACTAGAGGGAGCTGTGTGTTCTCGTGTGCTACCACTAGAGGGCGCTGTGTGTTCTCGTGTGCTACCACTAGAGGGCGCTGTGTGTTCTCGTGTGTTACCACTAGAGGGCGCTGTGTGTTCTCGTGTGTTACCACTAGAGGGCGCTGTGTATTCTCGTGTGTTACCACTAGAGGGCGCTGTGTGTTCTCGTGTGTTACCACTAGAGGGCGCTGTGTGTTCTCGTGTGTTACCACTAGAGGGAGCTGTGTATTCTCGTGTGTTACCACTAGAGGGAGCTGTGTGTTCTCGTGTGTTACCACTAGAGGGCGCTGTGTGTTCTCGTGTGTTACCACTAGAGGGCGCTGTGTGTTCTCGTGTGTTACCACTAGAGGGCGCTGTGTGTTCTCGTGTGTTACCACTAGAGGGAGCTGTGTGTTCTCGTGTGGTACCACTAGAGGGAGCTGTGTGTTCTCGTGTGCTACCACTAGAGGGCGCTTTGTGTTCTCGTGTGCTACCACTAGAGGGCGCTGTGTGTTCTCGTGTGTTACCACTAGAGGGCGCTGTGTGTTCTCGTGTGTTACCACTAGAGGGCGCTGTGTGTTCTCGTGTGTTACCACTAGAGGGAGCTGTGTGTTCTCGTGTGTTACCACTAGAGGGCGCTGTGTGTTCTCGTGTGTTACCACTAGAGGGCGCTGTGTGTTCTCGTGTGTTACCACTAGAGGAAGCTGTGTGTTCTCGTGTGTTACCACTAGAGGGAGCTGTGTATTCTCGTGTGTTACCACTAGAGGGCGCTGTGTGTTCTCGTGTGTTACCACTAGAGGGCGCTGTGTGTTCTTGTGTGTTACCACTAGAGGGCGCTGTGTGTTCTCATGTGTTACCACTAGAGGGCGCTGTGTGTTCTCGTGTGTTACCACTAGAGGGCGCTGTGTGTTCTCGTGTGTTACCACTAGAGGGCGATGTGTGTTCTCGTGTGTTACCACTAGAGGGAGCTGTGTGTTCTCGTGTGTTACCACTAGAGGGCGCTGTATGTTCTCGTGTGTTACCACTAGAGGGCGCTGTGTATTCTCGTGTGTTACCACTAGAGGGCGCTGTGTGTTCTCGTGTGTTACCACTAGAGGGCGCTGTGTGTTCTCGTGTGTTACTACTAGAGGGCGCTGTGTGTTCTCGTGTGTTACCACTAGAGGGCGCTGTGTGTTCTCGTGTGTTACCACTAGAGGGCGCTGTGTGTTCTCGTGTGTTACCACTAGAGGGCGCTGTGTGTTCTCGTGTGTTACCACTAGAGGGCGCTGTGTGTTCTCGTGTGTTATCACTAGAGGGCGCTGTGTGTTCTCGTGTGTTACCACTAGAGGGCGCTGTGTGGTCTCATTTCTGACACTATTGACATCTGTGTGTTACCACTAGAGGGCGCTGTGTGTTCTCGTGTGTTACCACTAGAGGGCGCTGTGTGTTCTCGTGTGTTACCACTAGAGGGAGCTGTGTGTTCTCGTGTGTTACCACTAGAGGGCGCTGTGTGTTCTCGTGTGTTATACCACTAGAGGGCGCTGTGTGTTCTCGTGTGTTACCACTAGAGGGAGCTGTGTATTCTCGTGTGTTACCACTAGAGGGCGCTGTGTGTTCTCGTGTGTTATACCACTAGAGGGCGCTGTGTATTCTCGTGTGTTACCACTAGAGGGAGCTGTGTGTTCTCATGTGTTACCACTAGAGGGCGCTGTGTGTTCTCGTGTGTTACCACTAGAGGGAGCTGTGTGTTCTCATGTGTTACCACTAGAGGGCGCTGTGTGTTCTCGTGTGTTACCACTAGAGGGAGCTGTGTGTTCTCGTGTGTTACCACTAGAGGGAGCTGTGTGTTCTCGTGTGTTACCACTAGAGGGAGCTGTGTGTTCTCGTGTGTTACCACTAGAGGGCGCTGTGTATTCTCGTGTGTTACCACTAGAGGGCGCTGTGTGTTCTCGTGTGTTACCACTAGAGGGCGCTGTGTGTTCTCGTGTGTTACCACTAGAGGGCGCTGTGTATTCTCGTGTGTTACCACTAGAGGGAGCTGTGTGTTCTCGTGTGTTACCACTAGAGGGAGCTGTGTGTTCTCGTGTGTTACCACTAGAGGGCGCTGTGTATTCTCGTGTGTTACCACTAGAGGGCGCTGTGTGTTCTCGTGTGTTACCACTAGAGGGCGCTGTGTGTTCTCGTGTGTTACCACTAGAGGGCGCTGTGTATTCTCGTTTGTTACCACTAGAGGGCGCTGTGTATTCTCGTGTGTTACCACTAGAGGGAGCTGTGTGTTCTCGTGTGTTACCACTAGAGGGCGCTGTGTGTTCTCGTGTGTTACCACTAGAGGGCGCTGTGTATTCTCGTGTGTTACCACTAGAGGGCGCTGTGTGTTCTCGTGTGTTACCACTAGAGGGCGCTGTGTGTTCTCGTGTGTTACCACTAGAGGGCGCTGTGTATTCTCGTGTGTTACCACTAGAGGGCGCTGTGTATTCTCGTGTGTTACCACTAGAGGGCGCTGTGTGTTCTCGTGTGTTACCACTAGAGGGCGCTGTGTGTTCTCGTGTGTTACCACTAGAGGGCGCTGTGTATTCTCGTGTGTTACCACTAGAGGGCGCTGTGTATTCTCGTGTGTTACCACTAGAGGGAGCTGTGTGTTCTCGTGTGTTACCACTAGAGGGAGCTGTGTGTTCTCGTGTGTTACCACTAGAGGGCGCTGTGTATTCTCGTGTGTTACCACTAGAGGGCGCTGTGTGTTCTCGTGTGTTACCACTAGAGGGCGCTGTGTGTTCTCGTGTGTTACCACTAGAGGGCGCTGTGTATTCTCGTGTGTTACCACTAGAGGGCGCTGTGTATTCTCGTGTGTTACCACTAGAGGGAGCTGTGTGTTCTCGTGTGTTACCACTAGAGGGAGCTGTGTGTTCTCGTGTGTTACCACTAGAGGGAGCTGTGTGTTCTCGTGTGTTACCACTAGAGGGCGCTGTGTATTCTCGTGTGTTACCACTAGAGGGCGCTGTGTGTTCTCGTGTGTTACCACTAGAGGGCGCTGTGTGTTCTCGTGTGTTACCACTAGAGGGCGCTGTGTATTCTCGTGTGTTACCACTAGAGGGAGCTGTGTGTTCTCGTGTGTTACCACTAGAGGGCGCTGTGTATTCTCGTGTGTTACCACTAGAGGGCGCTGTGTGTTCTCGTGTGTTACCACTAGAGGGTGCTGTGTGTTCTCGTGTGTTACCACTAGAGGGCGCTGTGTATTCTCGTGTGTTACCACTAGAGGGAGCTGTGTGTTCTCGTGTGTTACCACTAGAGGGAGCTGTGTGTTCTCGTGTGTTACCACTAGAGGGCACTGTGTGTTCTCGTGTGTTACCACTAGAGGGTGCTGTGTGTTCTCGTGTGTTACCACTAGAGGGCGCTGTGTATTCTCGTGTGTTACCACTAGAGGGAGCTGTGTGTTCTCGTGTGTTACCACTAGAGGGCGCTGTGTGTTCTCGTGTGTTACCACTAGAGGGCGCTGTGTGTTCTCGTGTGTTACCACTAGAGGGAGCTGTGTGTTCTCGTGTGTTACCACTAGAGGGCGCTGTGTGTTCTCGTGTGTTACCACTAGAGGGAGCTGTGTGTTCTCGTGTGTTACCACTAGAGGGAGCTGTGTGTTCTCGTGTGTTACCACTAGAGGGAGCTGTGTGTTCTCGTGTGTTACCACTAGAGGGAGCTGTGTGTTCTCGTGTGTTACCACTAGAGGAAGCTGTGTGTTCTCGTGTGTTACCACTAGAGGGAGCTGTGTGTTCTCATTTCTGACACTATTGACATCTGTATGTTACCACTAGACGGCGCTGTGTGGTCTCATTCTGGGCACTATTGTTACATGTTTGTGTCGCCACTAGAGGGCGCTATGCGTTCGCGAAATTAACGCCGTGCAACGCGTCCGTTAGCGTGCCCATTCACGGCAATGGGAACGCGCAGCACTAGCGCGTGCCATGTTCGGCACGCGCTACCGACGCGCCGGTGTTTCCTGGCGCGCCGCGGACGCTGCTCGCAGTGTCCAAGGCACGCCCGCGGTCCGTTCCCCGCTCTCGCAGATCAGGGATCTGCGAGAGCGGGGACGTTACCGCAACCCCGGGACGCGGCCACATTAAAAACATTGCGTTAGCGCAACCCGCTAGCGCTAGCGCTAAACGGGTTGCACTAACGCAATGTGACCCGAGATGTTCATGTAGCCATTAGAGGGCGCTGTGCGTTCACGCTTCAGAGTGCCATTGTCAGTAACGTATACTGTCACTAGAGGGCAGCATTATCACATGCATGTGCTGTGTGTTGCCACTAGAGGGCGCTGTTGTCAGTAATGTGTACTGCCACTAGAGGGCAGCATTATCACATGCATTTGCTGTGTGTTGCCACTAGAGGGCGCTGTTGTCAGTAGATATTTCCGGTCCTGTTGGGTTTCGCGGTTTGGTTCTGGTCACATCAGTTTTGTTTACTGCACTTGATTCCTAATAGAGAAGAGGTTTTAATGACAAGTTGTCGTTCCTAGAGAGAAAATACCCAGAACATTATAGCAGAAGTATGTTATAGTCCTCCTGTCCCTGCTCTCCATGTACCGGTTTCCTGCGGAGCTTGTGCAGCAGACAATATGAACCAGAACAGCTGCAGTGTAAAGCATGGGGAAGGACAGCCTCAGCCACTGATGGGGCTTAGCTGCAGTCATCTGTGCTCTAATGGAGAATAGCTGCAGTGTAAACCATGGGGGCAGATAATTATTGCTCACATTACTTATGAGTTGTAATTAGAAGGACTAAGTCTTCGAAATCTTGAGGGTTTTCTTTACTAGAGCCAGCAGAATGGAATGGAAGATGCGGAGCAAACTTTGAGGAGTTTTCCAGTCCAGAAATTAAAATTGATAATGTGGAAGTTGTCACCACTAGGGGGCTCCACATTCTCAGCTATGTAATATAAGGACCTTACACTTGTGGGTTATTGTTGGCAGAGAAGCTTATTTTTCCCTAAAACTGAATTAAAATGTATAAAGATGACATTTTCCGTAATATAGAAGAGTTTATATGTGGATTCTCTCATTACATGGTTATTATAGACATATGAGAAGGATTTGGGGGGTAGTGATGGAGGGAGGGGGTCCGCATCCCGGGCATTTGATCCCCTCCTCCACTTGTAAGACAGTTGGAAATGACCCACATACAAAGACTGACAGTTCCCCCACCTGGACTGATGGCCACTGCCCACTTGTTTTTGGTGTGTGTCTATGAAGAGCGCGGAGTCCTGCTGACACTGCAGGGTGAGTAGCAGAGGGCGGCTTCCCTCCACTCTGGGGTCAGCTGCAGAGGGCATGCAACTTATGGGAAATGGGCACATCTGAAGTTGTGTGCTTCACACAAAAGTTACAAAAAGGAGATCAGTGACTTCATGGCAGAGAAAGCCTTGCCCACCTGTAAGGATGGGAAGAAAGGACTAGCCACATAGTAGGGGTGAGGTAGCCAGAGAGTAAGGGTGAGGTAGCCAGAGAGTAGGGGTCAGGTAGCCAGAGAGTAGGAGTGAGGTAGCCAGAGAGTAGGGGTGAGGTAGCCAGAGAGTAGAGGTGAGGTAGTCAAAGAGTAGGGGTGAGGTAGTCAGAGAGTAGATGTGAAGTAGTCTGTTATGATCAGGTGACCTTGGAGCAGCATGAAAACTTTCTCTGGAGTAGGTGGTAACTATACTGACCGCAAATCCTGATCTTAACACCACAACTAGAAGTAGCCGTGGGGTGTGCCTAACAAAACCTAGACACCTCATCACAGCCGGAGGACTAAATACCCCTATAGATGGAAATAGGAAATCTACCTTGCCTCAGAGCAGAACCCCAAAGGATAGGCAGCCCCCCACAAATATTGACTGTGAGCAGTAGAGGAAAAGACACACGTAGGCAGGAAACAGGATTTAGCAAAAGAGGCCAGTCTAGCTAAAATAGGAAAGTATAGGACAGGATACTAAGCGGTCAGTATTAAAATCCTTCCAAAAATATCCACAGCAGTAAATACTAAAACTCCACCATCTAACTAAAGATGTGGAACGTATATCTGCAACTCCAGAGAATCCAACAAGACTGAGAAAACACTGACACAGTCTAAGCTGGACAATAGAAAATAAATGAATAGCACAGAATATAAGCACACTGCATGTGTGCCACAGAAAAAGAAACAGACACTTATCTTTGCTGAATTGGCAGCTAAGCAGGAGAAGCCAGAAAGTGATCCAACACTTCACAAGAAATATTGACAACTGGCAAGGACTAATGAATCCTGCACAACTAAATATCCCAGTCAGAACTACAATCAGCAGATACACCTGGCCAGGACTGTGACTCAGAGACAACTGCATTCCGACCTTCAACCACTGGAGGGAACCCAAAAGCAGAATTCACAACAGTACCCCCCCTTGAGGAGGGGTCACCGAACCCTCACCAGGGCCCCCAGGACGATCAGGATGAGCCAGATGAAAGGCACGGACCAAATCAGCAGCATGGACATCAGAGGCAAAAACCCAAGAATTTTCCTCCTGGCCATAACCCTTCCATTTGACAAGGTACTGAAGCCTCCGCCTCGAAAAACGAGAATCCAAAATCTTCTCAACCACATACTCCAACTCTCCATCAACCAACACAGGGGCCGGAGGATCAACAGAGGGAACAACGGGTACCACATATTTCCGCAATAAAGATCTATGGAAGACATTATGGATAGCAAAAGAGGCCGGAAGCGCCAAACGAAAAGACACCGGATTAATAATCTCAGAAATCTTATAAGGACCAATAAACCAAGGCTTAAACTTAGGGGAAGAAACCTTCATAGGAACATGACGGGAAGACAACCAGACCAGATCCCCAACCCGAAGCCGGGAACCAACACACCGACGACGGTTAGCAAAACGTTGAGCCTCCTCCTGAGACAACACCAAATTGTCCACCACATGAGCCCAAATCTGCTGCAACCTGTCAACCAGAGAATCCACACCAGGACAGTCAGAAGGCTCAACCTGCCCAGAAGAAAAACGAGGATGAAAACCAAAATGACAAAAGAAAGGCGAAACCAAAGTAGCCGAACTAGCCCGATTATTAAGGGCAAACTCGGCCAATGGCAAGGAGGCCACCAAATCATCCTGATCAGCAGACACAAAGCATCTCAAATAAGTCTCCAAAGTCTGGTTAGTTCGCTCGGTCTGGCCATTTGTCTGAGGATGAAATGCAGAAGAAAAAGACAAATCAATGCCCATCCTAGCACAAAAGGCCCGCCAAAATCTAGAAACAAACTGGGAACCTCTGTCAGACACAATATTCTCCGGAATACCATGCAACCGAACCACATGCTGAAAAAACAACGGAACCAAATCTGAAGAGGAAGGCAATTTAGGCAAAGGCACCAAATGAACCATCTTAGAAAACCGGTCACAAACAACCCAGATAACAGACATCTTCTGGGAGACCGGAAGATCAGAAATAAAATCCATCGAAATATGCGTCCAAGGTCTCTCAGGGACTGGCAATGGCAAAAGCAACCCACTAGCACGGGAACAACAAGGCTTGGCCCGCGCACAAGTCCCGCAGGACTGCACAAAGGAACGCACATCACGCGACAAAGAAGGCCACCAAAAGGACCTACCAACCAAGTCTCTGGTACCAAAAATTCCAGGATGACCAGCCAACACGGAACAGTGAACCTCAGAAATCACTCTACTAGTCCATCTGTTAGGAACAAACAGTTTCCCCACAGGACAGCGGTCAGGTTTGTCAGCCTGAAATTGCTGAAGAACCCGTCGTAAATCAGGGGAAATGGCAGAAAGGACCACCCCTTCTTTCAGAATACCGACTGGTTCTAAGACCTCAGGAGAATCAGGGAAAAAACTCCTAGAGAGCGCATCAGCCTTAATATTCTTAGAACCCGGGAGGTACGAGACCACGAAATCAAAACGGGAAAAAAACAAGGACCATCGAGCCTGTCTAGGATTCAGCCATTTGGCAGACTCGAGGTAAATCAAATTGTTATGATCGGTCAAGACCACAATACGGTGCTTAGCTCCCTCAAGCCAGTGTCGCCACTCCTCAAACGCCCACTTCATAGCCAACAACTCCCGATTGCCGACATCATAATTGCGTTTAGCAGGCGAAAACTTACAGGAAAAGAAGGCACACGATTTCATTAAGGAACCAACAGGATCCCTCTGAGACAAAACGGCCCCTGCCCCAATCTCAGAAGCGTCAACCTCAACCTGAAACGGAAGAGAAACATCCGGTTGGCGCAACACCGGAGCAGAAGTAAATCGACGTTTAAGCTCCTGAAAGGCAGAAACAGCCGCAGAGGACCAATTCGCCACATCAGCGCCTTTCTTCGTCAAATCGGTCAAGGGTTTAACCACGCTGGAAAAATTAGCAATGAAACGGCGATAAAAATTTGCAAAACCCAAAAATTTCTGAAGGCTCTTCACGGATGTGGGCTGAATCCAATCATGAATGGCCTGAACCTTAACCGGATCCATCTCTATAGACGAGGGAGAAAAAATAAAGCCCAAAAAAGAAACCTTCTGCACCCCAAAGAGACACTTAGACCCTTTCACAAACAAAGCATTGTCACGAAGGATCTGAAATACCATCCTGACCTGTTGCACATGAGACTCCCAATCATCGGAAAAAATCAAAATATCGTCCAAATATACAATCAAGAATTTATCAAGATAAACCCGGAAGATATCATGCATGAAGGACTGAAAAACAGATGGAGCATTAGAGAGTCCGAATGGCATCACAAGGTATTCAAAATGGCCTTCGGGCGTGTTAAACGCAGTTTTCCATTCATCACCCTGCTTAATACGAACAAGATTATATGCCCCATGAAGGTCAATCTTCATAAACCAACTAGCTCCCTTAATCCTAGCAAACAAATCGGAAAGCAAAAGGTAAAGGATATTGAAACTTGACCGTGATCTTTTTCAAGAGGCGATAATCAATACAGGGTCTCAAGGAACCATCTTTTTTAGCAACAAAAAAGAACCCTGCTCCCAACGGTGAAGAAGATGGCCGAATATGCCCCTTCTCCAAAGACTCCTTAATATAATTCCGCATGGCGGTATGTTCAGGCACAGACAGGTTGAAAAGTCGGCCCTTAGGAAACTGGAATCAAGTCAATAGCACAATCACAGTCCCTATGCGGTGGAAGGAAACTGGACTTGGGCTCATCGAATACATCCTGAAAATCAGACAAAACTCTGGAATTTCAGAAGAGGAAGAAGAGAAGATTGACATCAAAGGAACATCATTATGAACCCCCTGACAACCCCAACTAGTCACAGACATGGACTTCCAATCCAACACAGGATTATGTACCTGCAACCACGGAAAACCCAGCACGATAGCATCATGCAAATTATGCAACACCAGAAATCGACAATCTTCCTGATGGGCTGGCGCCATGCGCATGGTCACCTGTGTCCAAAACTGGGGCTTATTTTTAGCCAAGGGTGTAACATCAATGCCCCTTAAAGGAATATGGTTCTGCAATGGCTGCAAGGGAAAACCACAACGCCTGGCAAACTCAAAGTCCATTAAGTTCAAGGCGGCGCCTGAATCCACAAACGCCATGACAGAAAATGATGACAATGAGCAGATCAAGGACACAGATAACAGAAATTTAGGTTGTACAGTACTGATGGTAAATGAACTAGCGATCCTCTTTGTCCGCTTAGGGCAGACAGAAATGACATGAGAAGCGTCGCCACAATAATAACACAACCTATTCTGACGTCTGAAACCTTGTCGTTCGGTTCTAGACAGAATCCTTTCACACTGCATTGGCTCAGGAATTTGCTCTGAGGATAACGCCATAGCGCACACAGTTCTGCGCTCCCGCAAGCGCCGGTCAATCTGAATGGCCAGAGACGTAGAATCACTCAGACCGGAAGGCGTGGGAAACCCCACCATAATATCTTTAACGGATTCAGAAAGACCCTTTCTGAAACTCGCCGCCAAAGCATCATTATTCCATTTAGTCAGCACAGACCATTTTCTGAATTTCTGACAATACAATTCTGCCGCCTCTTGACCCTGAGACGGGGCCAACAAGGTCTTCTCAGCTTGATCCAGAGAATTAGGTTCATCATATAATAATCCCAAAGCCTGAAAAAAGGAGTCTACATTAAGCAAAGCCGGATTCCCAGATTCCAGGGAATATGCCCAATCCTGCGGGTCGCCACGCAGCAGGGAGATGACGATTTTAACCTGCTGAATGGAATCACCGGAGGATCGAAGTCTCAAAGCAAAAAACAGTTTACAGTTGTTTTTAAAACTCAAAAATTTGGACCTGTCACCAAAAAACAAATCAGGAGTAGGAATCTTCGGTTCTAAAACAGGAGTCTGAACAATATAATCAGAAATACCCTGTAACCTAGCAGCAAGCTGGTCTACACGAGAAGCTATTTCCTGAACATTCATGCTAGCACAAGACTCTTCAGCCACCCAGAGATAAAGAGGGAAGAGAAGACAAAGTAGACTGAAGAAAAAAAAATGGCTCAAGACCTTTCTTCCCTTCTTCTGAGATGTATTTAACTCATTATGGGCCAGTTGTACTGTTATGATCAGGTGACCTTGGAGCAGCATGAAAACTTTCACTGGAGTAGGTGGTAACTATACTGACCGCAAATCCTGATCTTAACAAAACCTAGACACCTCGTCACAGCCGCAGGAGTAAATACCCCTATAGATGGAAATAGGAAATCTACCTTGCCTCAGAGCAGAACCCCAAAGGATAGGCAGCCCCCCACAAATATTGACTGTGAGCAGTAGAGGAAAAGACACACGTAGGCAGGAAACAGGATTTAGCAAAAGAGGCCAGTCTAGCTAAAATAGGAAAGTATAGGACAGGATACTAAGCGGTCAGTATTAAAATCCTTCCAAAAATATCCACAGCAGTAAATACTAAAACTCCACCATCTAACTAAAAATGTGGAGCATATATCTGCAACTCCAGTGAATCCAACAAGACTGAAAAAACACTGACACAGTCTAAGCTGGACAAGAGAAAAACAAATGAATAGCACAGAATATAAGCACACTGCATGTGTGCCACAGAAAAAGAAACAGACACTTATCTTTGCTGAATTGGCAGCTAAGCAGGAGAAGCCAGAAAGTGGTCCAACACTTCACAAGAAATATTGACAACTGGCAAGGACTAATGAATCCTGCACACCTAAATATACTGCAATCAGCAGATACAACTGGCCAGGACTGTGACTCAGAGACAACTGCATCCCCACCTTCAACCACTGGAGGGAACCCAAAAGCAGAATTCACAACAGCAGTCAGAGAGTAGGGGTGAGGTAGCCAGAGAGTAGGGGTGAGGTAGCCAGAGAGTAGGGGTGAGGTAGCTATAGAGTAGGGGTGAAGTAGTCAGAGAGTAGGGGTGAAGTAGTCAGAGAGTAGGGGTGAGGTAGCTATAGAGTAGGGGTGAAGTAGTCAGAGAGTAGATGTGAGGTAGTCAGAGAGTAGGGGTGAGGTAGCCAGAGAGTAGGGGTGAGGTAGCCAGAGAGTAGGGGTAAGGAAGCCTGAGAGTATCTGTATGTTACCACTAGACGGCGCTGTGTGGTCTCATTTCTGGGCACTATTGTTACATGTTTGTGTCGCCACTAGAGGGCGCTATGCGTTCGCGAAATTAACTCCGTGCAACGCGTCCGTTAGCGTGCCCATTCACGGCAATGGGAACGCGCAGCACTAGCGCGTGCCATGTTCGGCACGCGCTACCGACGCGCCGGTGTTTCCTGGCGCGCCGCGGACGCTGCTCGCAGTGTCCAAGGCACGCCCGCGGTCCGTTCCCCGCTCTCGCAGATCAGGGATCTGCGAGAGCGGGGACGTTACCGCAACCCCGGGACGCGGCCACATTAAAAACATTGCGTTAGCGCAACCCGCTAGCGCTAGCGCTAAACGGGTTGCACTAACGCAATGTGACCCGAGATGTTCATGTAGCCATTAGAGGGCGCTGTGCGTTCACGCTTCAGAGTGCCATTGTCAGTAACGTATACTGTCACTAGAGGGCAGCATTATCACATGCATGTGCTGTGTGTTGCCACTAGAGGGCGCTGTTGTCAGTAATGTGTACTGCCACTAGAGGGCAGCATTATCACATGCATTTGCTGTGTGTTGCCACTAGAGGGCGCTGTTGTCAGTAGATATTTCCGGTCCTGTTGGGTTTCGCGGTTTGGTTCTGGTCACATCAGTTTTGTTTACTGCACTTGATTCCTAATAGAGAAGAGGTTTTAATGACAAGTTGTCGTTCCTAGAGAGAAAATACCCAGAACATTATAGCAGAAGTATGTTATAGTCCTCCTGTCCCTGCTCTCCATGTACCGGTTTCCTGCGGAGCTTGTGCAGCAGACAATATGAACCAGAACAGCTGCAGTGTAAAGCATGGGGAAGGACAGCCTCAGCCACTGATGGGGCTTAGCTGCAGTCACTGAGAAATCTGTGCTCTAATGGAGAATAGCTGCAGTGTAAAGCATGGGGGCAGATAATTATTGCTCACATTACTTATGAGTTGTAATTAGAAGGACTAAGTCTTCGAAATCTTGAGGGTTTTCTTTACTAGAGCCAGCAGAATGGAATGGAAGATGCGGAGCAAACTTTGAGGAGTTTTCCAGTCCAGAAATTAAAATTGATAATGTGGAAGTTGTCACCACTAGGGGGCTCCACATTCTCAGCTATGTAATATAAGGACCTTACACTTGTGGGTTATTGTTGGCAGAGAAGCTTATTTTTCCCTAAAACTGAATTAAAATGTATAAAGATGACATTTTCCGTAATATAGAAGAGTTTATATGTGGATTCTCTCATTACATGGTTATTATAGACATATGAGAAGGATTTGGGGGGTAGTGATGGAGGGAGGGGGTCCGCATCCCGGGCATTTGATCCCCTCCTCCACTTGTAAGACAGTTGGAAATGACCCACATACAAAGACTGACAGTTCCCCCACCTGGACTGATGGCCACTGCCCACTTGTTTTTGGTGTGTGTCTATGAAGAGCGCGGAGTCCTGCTGACACTGCAGGGTGAGTAGCAGAGGGCGGCTTCCCTCCACTCTGGGGTCAGCTGCAGAGGGCATGCAACTTATGGGAAATGGGCACATCTGAAGTTGTGTGCTTCACACAAAAGTTACAAAAAGGAGATCAGTGACTTCATGGCAGAGAAAGCCTTGCCCACCTGTAAGGATGGGAAGAAAGGACTAGCCACATAGTAGGGGTGAGGTAGCCAGAGAGTAAGGGTGAGGTAGCCAGAGAGTAGGGGTCAGGTAGCCAGAGAGTAGGAGTGAGGTAGCCAGAGAGTAGGGGTGAGGTAGCCAGAGAGTAGAGGTGAGGTAGTCAAAGAGTAGGGGTGAGGTAGTCAGAGAGTAGATGTGAAGTAGTCTGTTATGATCAGGTGACCTTGGAGCAGCATGAAAACTTTCTCTGGAGTAGGTGGTAACTATACTGACCGCAAATCCTGATCTTAACACCACAACTAGAAGTAGCCGTGGGGTGTGCCTAACAAAACCTAGACACCTCATCACAGCCGGAGGACTAAATACCCCTATAGATGGAAATAGGAAATCTACCTTGCCTCAGAGCAGAACCCCAAAGGATAGGCAGCCCCCCACAAATATTGACTGTGAGCAGTAGAGGAAAAGACACACGTAGGCAGGAAACAGGATTTAGCAAAAGAGGCCAGTCTAGCTAAAATAGGAAAGTATAGGACAGGATACTAAGCGGTCAGTATTAAAATCCTTCCAAAAATATCCACAGCAGTAAATACTAAAACTCCACCATCTAACTAAAGATGTGGAACGTATATCTGCAACTCCAGAGAATCCAACAAGACTGAGAAAACACTGACACAGTCTAAGCTGGACAATAGAAAATAAATGAATAGCACAGAATATAAGCACACTGCATGTGTGCCACAGAAAAAGAAACAGACACTTATCTTTGCTGAATTGGCAGCTAAGCAGGAGAAGCCAGAAAGTGATCCAACACTTCACAAGAAATATTGACAACTGGCAAGGACTAATGAATCCTGCACAACTAAATATCCCAGTCAGAACTACAATCAGCAGATACACCTGGCCAGGACTGTGACTCAGAGACAACTGCATTCCGACCTTCAACCACTGGAGGGAACCCAAAAGCAGAATTCACAACAGTACCCCCCCTTGAGGAGGGGTCACCGAACCCTCACCAGGGCCCCCAGGACGATCAGGATGAGCCAGATGAAAGGCACGGACCAAATCAGCAGCATGGACATCAGAGGCAAAAACCCAAGAATTTTCCTCCTGGCCATAACCCTTCCATTTGACAAGGTACTGAAGCCTCCGCCTCGAAAAACGAGAATCCAAAATCTTCTCAACCACATACTCCAACTCTCCATCAACCAACACAGGGGCCGGAGGATCAACAGAGGGAACAACGGGTACCACATATTTCCGCAATAAAGATCTATGGAAGACATTATGGATAGCAAAAGAGGCCGGAAGCGCCAAACGAAAAGACACCGGATTAATAATCTCAGAAATCTTATAAGGACCAATAAACCAAGGCTTAAACTTAGGGGAAGAAACCTTCATAGGAACATGACGGGAAGACAACCAGACCAGATCCCCAACCCGAAGCCGGGAACCAACACACCGACGACGGTTAGCAAAACGTTGAGCCTCCTCCTGAGACAACACCAAATTGTCCACCACATGAGCCCAAATCTGCTGCAACCTGTCAACCAGAGAATCCACACCAGGACAGTCAGAAGGCTCAACCTGCCCAGAAGAAAAACGAGGATGAAAACCAAAATGACAAAAGAAAGGCGAAACCAAAGTAGCCGAACTAGCCCGATTATTAAGGGCAAACTCGGCCAATGGCAAGGAGGCCACCAAATCATCCTGATCAGCAGACACAAAGCATCTCAAATAAGTCTCCAAAGTCTGGTTAGTTCGCTCGGTCTGGCCATTTGTCTGAGGATGAAATGCAGAAGAAAAAGACAAATCAATGCCCATCCTAGCACAAAAGGCCCGCCAAAATCTAGAAACAAACTGGGAACCTCTGTCAGACACAATATTCTCCGGAATACCATGCAACCGAACCACATGCTGAAAAAACAACGGAACCAAATCTGAAGAGGAAGGCAATTTAGGCAAAGGCACCAAATGAACCATCTTAGAAAACCGGTCACAAACAACCCAGATAACAGACATCTTCTGGGAGACCGGAAGATCAGAAATAAAATCCATCGAAATATGCGTCCAAGGTCTCTCAGGGACTGGCAATGGCAAAAGCAACCCACTAGCACGGGAACAACAAGGCTTGGCCCGCGCACAAGTCCCGCAGGACTGCACAAAGGAACGCACATCACGCGACAAAGAAGGCCACCAAAAGGACCTACCAACCAAGTCTCTGGTACCAAAAATTCCAGGATGACCAGCCAACACGGAACAGTGAACCTCAGAAATCACTCTACTAGTCCATCTGTTAGGAACAAACAGTTTCCCCACAGGACAGCGGTCAGGTTTGTCAGCCTGAAATTGCTGAAGAACCCGTCGTAAATCAGGGGAAATGGCAGAAAGGACCACCCCTTCTTTCAGAATACCGACTGGTTCTAAGACCTCAGGAGAATCAGGGAAAAAACTCCTAGAGAGCGCATCAGCCTTAATATTCTTAGAACCCGGGAGGTACGAGACCACGAAATCAAAACGGGAAAAAAACAAGGACCATCGAGCCTGTCTAGGATTCAGCCATTTGGCAGACTCGAGGTAAATCAAATTGTTATGATCGGTCAAGACCACAATACGGTGCTTAGCTCCCTCAAGCCAGTGTCGCCACTCCTCAAACGCCCACTTCATAGCCAACAACTCCCGATTGCCGACATCATAATTGCGTTTAGCAGGCGAAAACTTACAGGAAAAGAAGGCACACGGTTTCATTAAGGAACCAACAGGATCCCTCTGAGACAAAACGGCCCCTGCCCCAATCTCAGAAGCGTCAACCTCAACCTGAAACGGAAGAGAAACATCCGGTTGGCGCAACACCGGAGCAGAAGTAAATCGACGTTTAAGCTCCTGAAAGGCAGAAACAGCCGCAGAGGACCAATTCGCCACATCAGCGCCTTTCTTCGTCAAATCGGTCAAGGGTTTAACCACGCTGGAAAAATTAGCAATGAAACGGCGATAAAAATTTGCAAAACCCAAAAATTTCTGAAGGCTCTTCACGGATGTGGGCTGAATCCAATCATGAATGGCCTGAACCTTAACCGGATCCATCTCTATAGACGAGGGAGAAAAAATAAAGCCCAAAAAAGAAACCTTCTGCACCCCAAAGAGACACTTAGACCCTTTCACAAACAAAGCATTGTCACGAAGGATCTGAAATACCATCCTGACCTGTTGCACATGAGACTCCCAATCATCGGAAAAAATCAAAATATCGTCCAAATATACAATCAAGAATTTATCAAGATAAACCCGGAAGATATCATGCATGAAGGACTGAAAAACAGATGGAGCATTAGAGAGTCCGAATGGCATCACAAGGTATTCAAAATGGCCTTCGGGCGTGTTAAACGCAGTTTTCCATTCATCACCCTGCTTAATACGAACAAGATTATATGCCCCATGAAGGTCAATCTTCATAAACCAACTAGCTCCCTTAATCCTAGCAAACAAATCGGAAAGCAAAAGGTAAAGGATATTGAAACTTGACCGTGATCTTTTTCAAGAGGCGATAATCAATACAGGGTCTCAAGGAACCATCTTTTTTAGCAACAAAAAAGAACCCTGCTCCCAACGGTGAAGAAGATGGCCGAATATGCCCCTTCTCCAAAGACTCCTTAATATAATTCCGCATGGCGGTATGTTCAGGCACAGACAGGTTGAAAAGTCGGCCCTTAGGAAACTGGAATCAAGTCAATAGCACAATCACAGTCCCTATGCGGTGGAAGGAAACTGGACTTGGGCTCATCGAATACATCCTGAAAATCAGACAAAACTCTGGAATTTCAGAAGAGGAAGAAGAGAAGATTGACATCAAAGGAACATCATTATGAACCCCCTGACAACCCCAACTAGTCACAGACATGGACTTCCAATCCAACACAGGATTATGTACCTGCAACCACGGAAAACCCAGCACGATAGCATCATGCAAATTATGCAACACCAGAAATCGACAATCTTCCTGATGGGCTGGCGCCATGCGCATGGTCACCTGTGTCCAAAACTGGGGCTTATTTTTAGCCAAGGGTGTAACATCAATGCCCCTTAAAGGAATATGGTTCTGCAATGGCTGCAAGGGAAAACCACAACGCCTGGCAAACTCAAAGTCCATTAAGTTCAAGGCGGCGCCTGAATCCACAAACGCCATGACAGAAAATGATGACAATGAGCAGATCAAGGACACAGATAACAGAAATTTAGGTTGTACAGTACTGATGGTAAATGAACTAGCGATCCTCTTTGTCCGCTTAGGGCAGACAGAAATGACATGAGAAGCGTCGCCACAATAATAACACAACCTATTCTGACGTCTGAAACCTTGTCGTTCGGTTCTAGACAGAATCCTTTCACACTGCATTGGCTCAGGAATTTGCTCTGAGGATAACGCCACAGCGCACACAGTTCTGCGCTCCCGCAAGCGCCGGTCAATCTGAATGGCCAGAGACGTAGAATCACTCAGACCGGAAGGCGTGGGAAACCCCACCATAATATCTTTAACGGATTCAGAAAGACCCTTTCTGAAACTCGCCGCCAAAGCATCATTATTCCATTTAGTCAGCACAGACCATTTTCTGAATTTCTGACAATACAATTCTGCCGCCTCTTGACCCTGAGACGGGGCCAACAAGGTCTTCTCAGCTTGATCCAGAGAATTAGGTTCATCATATAATAATCCCAAAGCCTGAAAAAAGGAGTCTACATTAAGCAAAGCCGGATTCCCAGATTCCAGGGAATATGCCCAATCCTGCGGGTCGCCACGCAGCAGGGAGATGACGATTTTAACCTGCTGAATGGAATCACCGGAGGATCGAAGTCTCAAAGCAAAAAACAGTTTACAGTTGTTTTTAAAACTCAAAAATTTGGACCTGTCACCAAAAAACAAATCAGGAGTAGGAATCTTCGGTTCTAAAACAGGAGTCTGAACAATATAATCAGAAATACCCTGTAACCTAGCAGCAAGCTGGTCTACACGAGAAGCTATTTCCTGAACATTCATGCTAGCACAAGACTCTTCAGCCACCCAGAGATAAAGAGGGAAGAGAAGACAAAGTAGACTGAAGAAAAAAAAATGGCTCAAGACCTTTCTTCCCTTCTTCTGAGATGTATTTAACTCATTATGGGCCAGTTGTACTGTTATGATCAGGTGACCTTGGAGCAGCATGAAAACTTTCACTGGAGTAGGTGGTAACTATACTGCCCGCAAATCCTGATCTTAACAAAACCTAGACACCTCGTCACAGCCGCAGGAGTAAATACCCCTATAGATGGAAATAGGAAATCTACCTTGCCTCAGAGCAGAACCCCAAAGGATAGGCAGCCCCCCACAAATATTGACTGTGAGCAGTAGAGGAAAAGACACACGTAGGCAGGAAACAGGATTTAGCAAAAGAGGCCAGTCTAGCTAAAATAGGAAAGTATAGGACAGGATACTAAGCGGTCAGTATTAAAATCCTTCCAAAAATATCCACAGCAGTAAATACTAAAACTCCACCATCTAACTAAAAATGTGGAGCATATATCTGCAACTCCAGTGAATCCAACAAGACTGAAAAAACACTGACACAGTCTAAGCTGGACAAGAGAAAAACAAATGAATAGCACAGAATATAAGCACACTGCATGTGTGCCACAGAAAAAGAAACAGACTTATCTTTGCTGAATTGGCAGCTAAGCAGGAGAAGCCAGAAAGTGATCCAACACTTCACAAGAAATATTGACAACTGGCAAGGACTAATGAATCCTGCACACCTAAATATACTGCAATCAGCAGATACAACTGGCCAGGACTGTGACTCAGAGACAACTGCATCCCCACCTTCAACCACTGGAGGGAACCCAAAAGCAGAATTCACAACAGCAGTCAGAGAGTAGGGGTGAGGTAGCCAGAGAGTAGGGGTGAGGTAGCCAGAGAGTAGGGGTGAGGTAGCTATAGAGTAGGGGTGAAGTAGTCAGAGAGTAGGGGTGAAGTAGTCAGAGAGTAGGGGTGAGGTAGCTATAGAGTAGGGGTGAAGTAGTCAGAGAGTAGATGTGAGGTAGTCAGAGAGTAGGGGTGAGGTAGCCAGAGAGTAGGGGTGAGGTAGCCAGAGAGTAGGGGTAAGGAAGCCTGAGAGTAGGGGTGAGGTAGCCAGAGAGTAGGGGTGAGGTAGCTATAGAGTAGGGGTGAAGTAGTCAGAGAGTAGGGGTGAAGTAGTCAGAGAGTAGGGGTGAGGTAGCTATAGAGTAGGGGTGAAGTAGTCAGAGAGTAGATGTGAGGTAGTCAGAGAGTAGGGGTGAGGTAGCCAGAGAGTAGGGGTGAGGTAGCCAGAGAGTAGGGGTAAGGAAGCCTGAGAGTAGGGGTGAGGTAGCCAGAGAGTAGGGGTGAGGTAGCTATAGAGTAGGGGTGAGGTAGCCACAGAGTAGGGGTGAAGTAGTCAGAGAGTAGAGGTGAGGTAGCTATAGCGTAGGGGTGAGATGGCCAGAGAGTAGAGGTGAAGTAGTCAGAGAGTAGAGGTGAAGTAGTCAGAGAGTAGGGGTGAGGTAGCTATAGAGTATTGGTGAGGTAGCCAGAGAGTAGGGATGAGGAATGCCCCCTAAAGTAAAGAGAGACAGATTTATCCCAGGTGAAGGGATGCTGAGCCGTATCACCAGAGTGGCCTGTGTACATGGATGCTGAGTAAATGCTACAGCGTGTTAACCTGCTGAAGAGGAGTGAGATGTGGCTGAAAAGTGGATAAAGAGGGGCAGCATGTAATGTTATCGAGTGGCCAAGAGAAGGACGATTGGAGGAGAATTGCAGAGACTTTTACCTATTACTGCAATGTTGAAGCCAAGTACCTCACCTCTGCTTCTGCTGTCAAAGGAGACAGTACCATGTCCTGCACCTCCACGGAAGGAGAATCTCCAGTCTCTGCTCCCAGAGAATCTGCCTCCAGAGATAAAGGGGGTGTTACCAGTGTGAGACATATAGATCAGGAGAGCAGACTGTCAGTCCTTACATGTCTCACACTGGTAACCCCCTTTATCTCTGGAGGCAGATTCTCGGGGAGATCTATGTTCCGCCCATAGATTTTAACAGTTCATTTACATGTTAAGAAAAATGTGGATTTCTCTGTAATAAGTTATTGGATTATAGATATCAAGGTATCATTTTATTCAGCTTCCTATGACCTACATGTCCATATAGACGGCTCAGGAGGATTGATTTGACTGACACATTCCCTTTAATTCCATTTTTCTGCATATTAAGGGGTTTTCTATAACAGACTTGGATTTTCCTACCAAGAAAATAAAGGTGATTGGGGAGAAAACCTCAGATCTAGGGTCCCAGGATGCAGTGTTAGGAGTCATCGCCACGAAGGGACTTCACATTCTCCGCTATGTAATGTACGGATCTGATTCTTGTGATTTTTGTTGGCAGAGAAGTTTCTTTTTTGCTTTAATTAAATTAAAATAATTAAAGATATTTTCCACAATGTAGATGAATTTACATGTAAATTCCATCAATAGTGGTTGTATAGAATTATGAAAAAGATGTGTGGCTGATTGTGTGTAGTGATGATGGGAAGGGGACAGGGGTCCATGTGTCGGTCATTAGATACCTTTCTACATATTGAGCAGTTCTTGTAGGAATCTGGTCAGGAGAAAGGGAGTTGGGGTGAGGGAGACAGTAAGCAGGGAGGCAGAGGACAGGGAGTCAGAGAGGGAGATAGGGAGTCAGTGGCGACAGAGAAAGGGTGTCAGTAGAAGGAGACAGAGAGCCGGTGATGGCAGTAAAACAAGGAGTCACAGAAAGGAGGCAGGGAGTCGTGGACAGCCGGGAGTCAGGTAGTCGGAAGAGGAAGACAGAGAGTTGGGATAGGTGGCAGCAGCTGTGAGACAGAGAGTCAGGGGAGGGAGCTGGAGATAAGGAATCTGGGGTGGCCAGAAGTCAGGGAGTAAGAGGAGCGAGACAGGGAGTCAGGAACAGCCAAGAGACTGGGAGTTGGGAAAAGAAGACAGGGAGCCTGCCGGGACCCAAGCAGTCAAGGGAGGGAGATAGGGAGCCAACGACAGCTGGAAGACAAGCAGTCAAGGGAGGGAGATCAGGAGCCAACGTCAGCTGGAAGACAAGCAGTCAAGGGAGGGAGATAGTGAGCCATCGTCAGCCGGGAGACAAGCAGTCAAGGGAGGGAGATAGGGAGCCAACGTCAGCTGGAAGACAAGCAGTCAAGGGAGGGAGATCGGGAGCCAACGTCAGCTGGAAGACAAGCAGTCAAGGGAGGGAGATAGGAAGCCAACGTCAGCCAGGAGACAAGCAGTCAAGGGAAGGAGATAGGGAGCCAACGTCTGCTGGAAGACAAGCAGTCAAGGGAGGGAGATAGGGAGCCAACATCAGCTAGGAGACAAGCAGTCAAGGGAGGGAGATAGGGCGCCAATGTCAGCTGGAAGACAGGCAATCAAGGGAGGGGGATCGGGAGCCAACGTCAGCTGGAAGACAAGCAGTCAAGGGAAGGAAATAGGGAGCCAATGTCAGCCAGGAGACAAGCAGTCAAGGGAGGGAGATAGGGAGCCATCGTCAGCCAGGAGACAAGCAGTCAAGGGAGGGAGATCGGGAGCCAACGTCAGCTGGAAAACAAGAAGTCAAGGGAAGGAGATAGGGAGCCTATGTCAGCCGGAAGACAAGCAGTCAAGGGAGGGAGATAGGGAGCCAACGTCTGCTGGAAGACAAGCAGTCAAGGGAGGGAGATAGGGAGCCAACATCAGCCAGGACACAAGCAGTCAAGGGAGGGAGATATGGCACCAACGTCAGCTGGAAGACAGGCAATCAAGGGAGGGAGATCGGGAGCCAACGTCAGCTGGAAGACAAGCAGTCAAGGGAAGGAGATAGGGAGCCAATGTCAGCCGGGAGAAAAGCAGTCAAGGGAGGGAGATAGGGAGCCAACGTCTGCTGGAAGACAAGCAGTCAAGGGAGGGAGATAGGGAGCCAACATCAGCCAGGAGACAAGCAGTGAAGGGAGGGAGATATGGCGCCAACGTCAGCTGGAAGACAGGCAATCAAGGGAGGGAGATCGGAAGCCAACGTCAGCTGGAAGACAAGCAGTCAAGGGAAGGAGATAGGGAGCCAATGTCAGCGGGGAGAAAAGCAGTCAAGGGAGGGAGATCGGGAGCCAACGTCAGCTGCAAGACAAGCAGTCCAGGTAGGGAGATAGGGAGCCAACATCAGCTGGAAGACAAGCAGTCCAGGTAGGGAGATAGGGAGCCAACATCAGCTGGAAGACAAGCAGTCAAGGGAAGGAGATAGGGAGCCAACGTCAGCCGGGAGACAAGCAGTTAAGGGAGAGAGAAAGGGAGCCAACGTCAGCCAGGAAATGTGGGAAGTGTTAGAAGGTTCCTCCAGATTTCTCTGGTGTTGCTTTGGTTGGTGGAAAGTTATGAGATGAAATCCAATCCTTTGGATATCTTGTTCATTGGCCACATGGACAAGAGTTTAGTTCCTCTGTATGGCCAGAACTGAAATTAATGATCGTCCAGACCCCAGTGGTGGATCTTCATTGTCAACGGTCATGCTTGACATGTCTCTCACCGTACCAGTTGAGTCCCATTCCATAGATACCTCCAAGTGTTAAAGGGAGTCTGTCACACCCAAAATACAGGAATATAGGGGACTTAACCCTTATAAAAATTTGTCGCTGGTGCAATGCTTGTAAAAATAACTGAATCCATATACAAATACAGAGTCTTCGCGGCACCAATGGAGTGGCCATGAGCTACAGTAGGTGCACCGTTATGCCCCATTAATTTGCACCTTGGCAAAATGGTGCACTTAGCTCACAGCCCCACCATGGGTGCACTGAAGACCCCTCATTTTCGAATGGACTAAAAGTTATTGTCACAAGCACCATACCAGTAACAGGTACACTGCTAGTGGGTGTTTTATAGGGGTGAAGGTTAAAAGGCATTTTTTAAGGTGAGAGACTGCAAAAAATCCAAGTATCGCCAACCAAAACTGGTGGAAAATGCCAACTAAAGTCACTCGTCTACGGAGAAGTATGGCAACCGCCAAGTATACTGATACATGTGATGTCACACATGGCGCCAATTTCATCGCCACCGGGATGAGAGTCAGTGACTGATATGGACATGTGCTTTGTCGGCCCTGGACCGAAACTGAGACATCCGAACTGGAAATAAGTCCCGTCCATCCTAGCACGCCTGCCCAGAAAAGCTCCAGGAGACGAGACATTCGTGAGGAGAAAACAGATGCACATTTTTCGCTCCTGTGCTGTTTTCCGTTAGGGAAAGTGTCTTTTTTTCTCCTGCGAGGCTCTCTCAACACAATGAGGTTCTGTTCACGGATGAAACAATAATATCAGGATGGCGGCTGCGAAACGCGTTCACAGGGGATGTGACCTCTCTCCTGTTTCTGGATCCGATTACATGACTTAGGCTAAAGTTATGCACGCGTTTCGCTCTAGGTTCACTGCAGATATCAAGGACACGACTGAGCCAGATGAATCTGTAAGACTAACATGACCTAAACTTAGCAAATAGCGTGCGTGTTAATGAATTGTACTGACGCCGCGGCTCTCCGGTTACCGGTCTACTGTAGAGTAATATTCATGACTCTCCTACTAATCTACAGAGCACAATGGTGCACCGTCCTGTATGTCCTCCATCATCCCGAGCTTCACCATATTTACCACTGGTCACTGCTCCATATTATATCCTCTTACACCTGCTCGCTGGTCTTCTCTCATGCTGCAGCAAATGGGTGCGGGACCGCACTGCCCCAAAACATTACACTCTCCGGTAGAGGGTCAGCTCTTTTGGACAGGGTCCTGCTTGTGTAGAGTAACAGCCCTTGTGGATACTTATTGATTTCTAGAGGTACCTTATATTTCCTCTGATCTTGGGAGCTCAGTATGGAGACATATTTGTTTTTTTTTTCAAATGTAGATATTTCCTGTTATTTACCGTTCAGTTGTGTGGTCCGCCATGTTTTAACCATTTAATAGTCATTAATAACTGAAAAACGTGACGCTCATCGTCCGTCTCTCACCTAGTTCTCCTCTGTCTCCTTTCTCGCCCTTCAGTCCTCTTTGGCCAGTTTCACCTAAAAAAGAAAACAAAAACAATTACTATAAACACAATATATCATCCTTGGTGAAATTTTTAATGACACTTGATGTGTGATAGGTTTTCTCCAGTCAGGGGTCCAGACCTCGGCAATTGCTCAGGGCTCCAACTCCCTTGAGTGCCAGAAACATTTATAACAGGAGCTACACTGATAATAGTGATAGTGTGTATACATATATGTGTATGTTCTGTGTATACATATAGTGGGTACGGAAAGTATTCAGACCCCTCTAAATTTTTCACTCTTTGTTTCATTGCAGCCAATTGGTAAAATCATTTTTTTCTCATTAATGTGCACTCTGCACCCCATCTTGGCTGAAAAAAAACAGAAATGTAGAAATTATTGCAAATTTATTAAAAAAGAAAAACTGAAATATCACATAAGTATTCAGCCCCTTTGCTCAGAAACTCATATGTAAGTTACATGCTGTCCATTTCCTTGTGATCCTCCTTGAGATGGTTCTACTCCTTCATTGGACTCCAGCCGTGTGTAATTAAACTGATCGGACTTGATTTGGAAAGGCGCACACCTGTCTATATAAGAACTCGCAGCTCACAGTGCATGTCAGACCAAATGAGAATCATGAGGTCAAAGGAACTGGCCAAGGAGCTCAGAGACAGAATTGTGGCAAGGCACAGATCTGGACAAGGTTACAACAGAATTTCTGCAGGACTCAAGGTTCCTAAGAGCACAGTGGCCTCCATAATCATTAAATGGAAGAAGTTTGCGACCACCAGAAGTCTTCCTAGACCCGGCCGTCCAGCCAAACTGAGCAATCGTGGGAAAAGAGCCTTGGTGAGAGAGGTAAAGAAGAACCCCAAGATCACTGTGGCTGAGCTCCAGAGATGCAGTAGAGAGATGGGAGAAAGGTCCACAAAGTCAACTATCACTGCAGCCTCCACCAGTCAGGACTTTATGGCAGAGTGGCCCGACGGAAGCCTCTCCTCAGTGCAAGACATATGAAAGCGGCATAGAGTTTGCTAAAAAACACATGAAGGACTCCAGACTATGAGAAATAAGATTCTCTGGTCTGATGAGATGAAGATAGACCTTTTTGGTAATAATTCTAAGCGGTATGTGTGGAGGAAACCAGACACTGCTCATCACCTGCCCAATACAATCCCTACAGTGAAACATGGTGGTGGCAGCATCATGCTATGGGGGTGTTTTTCAGCTGCAGGGACAGGGCGACTGGTTGTCATTGAAGGAAACATGAATGTGGCCAAGTACAGAGATGTCCTGGATGAAAACCTCTTTCAGAGTGCTCTGGACCTCAGACTTGGACGAAGGTTCACCTTCCAACAAGACAATGACCCTAAGCACACAGCTAAAATAACAAAGGAGCGGCTTCAGAACAACTCTGTGACCATTCTTGACTGGCCCAGCTAGAGCCCTGACCTAAACCCAATGGAGCATCTCTGGAGAGACCTGAAAATGGCGTCCACCAACTTACACCATCCAACCTGACGGAACTGGAGAGGATCTGCAAGGAAGAATGGCCGAGGATCCCCAAATCCAGGGGGGAAAAACTTGTTGCATCATTCCCAAGAAGACTCATGGCTGTACTAAATTTTAAAAGATGAATATATATATATATATATATATATATATATATATATATATAGTTGCCTAAAATGCAAAGTTATTGTTTCATCCATAACTTTACCCCTTTTAGAGATAATTTCATCTTCAACTTGACAACAGTAATTTTGACCAGGGGTGCCCAAACTTTTACATGCCGCTGTATTTGTGAGCAGCCCAGTGTCACATTGCGATGATTATTGCAGTAACTATGTGACACAATCCCATTGTGTTATTCATAGCTCTGATTTTACTTTTTAATCTACAACTTAAGTCGCACTATATTGAGGTCCTTTTGTTTAGGATAGGTCATCAGTATGAGGCCGGTGGGGTCTGACAACTGGCACCCCACTGATCAGCTATTATTCATTCTGGTGGCGGCTGGATGGAAACACACTGAACGCGGCTCTCTTCGATGAGTAGTGGCCGGATTCTGCAGTATTCCTTTGAATAGCAGCTGTTCTGCAGTAACCGGCAGCAGGCGCTACACATTGATTGTTGCTGCATCAACTCATCACTTTCCGATTCCTTGTCTAATGCACTGTATCACGTACATTGTATGAGGAAATTCAATATCTCCATCCATCTCCCGCCATGTATACAGCTGTCAGTACAATAATGGGTGCGTCTCCGGCATGTTCCTCATGTGAACGGTCAGCCATGATTATCTGGGGGAAGGATCCGGTTACATAACACAGAGAGTGTTGGGATATTTATTGGGGGCAGGGACTCCGCTGGAATGTGTAATTCCTCACATGGGACCCCGCTCCACTTCCTTCGCGGCGGGGCTGTGGGCCATTTATTTTATACTGCACTTGTTCCGAACAGTCCGGGGTAAGCTTTGATTCACTAGGAATCATTCTTTGTACAGGCATGGATTGCTAAGAACATTCCTTTAAGTATTTAAAGTGAACCTTCATCAATAGAGAAGAATAGGGCCAAGTGCTTTCCCCTGTCTATTCACTAATATTAGTAATTAGTAAATATTAGTCTTTACTGCACAGTCACCACAACCCCTCCATATAACAGACCATTCCCCTTCTGCAGCGCCCCAGAGATCTGGTCGTTGCAGTATGACACTCTGCCACTAAGGGGAGTGATGGTACGTCTGATGGCACTGAAGGTATTCCACTGACCAGATATCACCAGCACACATTACACTTCATACTCCGGCCACTAGGGGGAGCAAAAGGCTTTATTTATTGGGCCCCTCCTCACACTGGTAAAACTAGGGGTTGGATAGAAAGCTAGTCAGAAGCTGACTGGGTTGGATTCAGGCAACATCCCGTGGCAGGGGGTGTTGCAGGGAGAAGACACAGGGGGGTCCATGTCAGGCGTGGGAACCTGGCAGGCACCTAGCGACCAGATCAGAACGTTACGGAACCGCGCCTGCACACCCCGCGGCGGTATCCTAAGAAAGAGACACGAAGCGAAGGATATTGTGAGACAGTGAGAAACGAGATCAAGCACAAAGGAGAACCAGTAGGAGTCGTGCCGTGAGACCGAGGCAACATCCTACTGAGGCGCGTAGCCGGTGGCCGGAACACCGAGGGAGTAACTGACGCTACGCCTTACTTCAAACTCCGCAGGACAGTTAATTATAGGTTGGCTGTCTCACCTAAACACCCACGAAGACATAGGGGGCAACAGTGGGAGAGGGGTGTCTCTAGGGTCCCGGAAGACCTCCAGGCCTTCCCGTCATACGGGTGCGTCCTAGCCATATCATACCTGGGGGACGTTGAACTAGAAACATCTGGAACACATTAGAAAGAACGAATGAACGAGAACAGAAGTTGTGAGGACTATTCCGAATGCTCAGCAGGGTAGCACTACAACACACAGGCGCTATTGGTAGGCAACGATTTCCACCTGCAAAGGGAACTCTGGATGTGCCCATCGGACCGGCCGGTCTCTGATAGCCCTGTTAAGCGTGCTCTGGATTGAGGATCCTGAAGTCTTCAGTAAAGAGGTAAAGAGACTGCAACCTTGTGTCCTCGTTATTGACTGCACCCCACACCATCACCATCCACCTTACTGGGAAGCCCTGGGGACACACTTCACCTGTGGGAAGGTATACCATCCAGCTGCCATTCCATCACCCCAGCGGACCCCACAGCAGCGTCGGTCACCCTGACCGAACATCACAGGTGGCATCACGAATCCCTGACAGACTGTACCACCTATATTGGACGCCCCTTAGCAGGGTCACGGACCGGGTATAGCCACCGTGACAGCTTCAGAACCGAACCAGAGAGGCCCGGTACCGAGAACGCGTGGTCCTGGGTCTGGGGGCGCTCCACTTCCTCCAAACCTTCCTCCCCACCATCACTAAAGGAGAGCTTACTTATCATTTCTCCAAATCACACCTCCTAACTACTTGTGCACTTGACCCCATCAGACCTCTCACCCATCCTCACCACCACCCTTATCCCGGCCCTAACCCATCTCTTCAATCATTAACTTCTGGTACCTTCCCTTCTGCTTTCAAACATGCCATCATCACACCTATTCTAAAGAAACCATTCCTCGACCAGACCTCTACGTCCAGCTATCCTCCCATATTGCTGCTCCCGTTCTCCTCCAAACTTCTCGAACAACCTGTCCATGCTGAAGTTTTCTCCCACTTCTCATCTAACTCAGTTCTTGACAACCTACAATTCAGCTTCCATCCCCACCACTCCACTGAAACGGCCCCGAATAACGACTTACTAACCGCAAAACTGATAATTCTCTATCCTCCTTCTTCTAGATCAGTCCTCTACCTTCAACACAGTTGACCATTTCCTTCTAGTATAAATCCTCTCGTCCCTTGGTGTCAAAGACCTTGCCCTATCTCCTCATATTGTTCTAAACGCACATTCAGTGTCTCCCACTTCCACACTACCTCGTCCTCCTGCTTTTTCTCTGTGGGAGTCCCTCAAAGCTCTATCCTGGGATCCCTACTCTTCTCACTTTATACCTTTGGCCTGTGACAACCCATAAAGTCCCATGGCGTCCAGTAGCAGATATATGCTGATGACACGCAGATCTACCTCTCTGGCCCAGACGTCACCTCTCTGGTGTCCAGAATTCCAGAGTGTCTATCAGCCATATCGTCCTTCTTCTCATCAGATTTTCTAAACCTCAATGCGGGCAAAACGGAACTCACCATCTTTCCTCAATCTCACCTGATTCCCCTACCTGACCTATTGATCACAATAAATTACATTTTGCTTTCCCCTGTAACGGAAGTCCGCTTCTTCTGGATAACCCTCGACTTTGCTCTCTCCTTCACACAACACATCCAAGCTCTCGCCACCTCCTGCCGCCTCCAATTGAAAAATATTTCCAGAAATGTCCTTTCGTCAACACTGAAAGCACCAAAATGTTAGTGCATGCCCTCATCATCTCCTGCCCTGATTATTGTAACATCCTCCTCTGTGGCCTACCTGCTAACACTCTCGTACCTCTACAGTCCATTCTTAACTCATTTGTCCAACTAATCCACTTCTTTCCTCGTTATTTCTCCACTTCTCTCCTCTGCAAATCCATTCATTTGCTCCCAATTCTCCAGCGTATCTAGTTCAAACTGCTAACATTGATCTATAAAGCCGTCCATAATCTGTCTCCTCCATATACCTAAACTAATCTCCTGATATCTTCCTGCACGTAATTTCCAGTCCTAGCAAGGTCTCCTCTCCTCCACACTCATATGTTCCTCATCCAATCGTCTCCAAGACTTCTCCCAAGTTTCCCCGATCCTCTGTAATTGTGTGCCCAATAAATACGATTATGGCCACACTAGGAACCTTCAGCCACAACTTGAGAACCCATCTCTTAAAGAAAGGTTAGAGTCTACAATGACCCTACTGCCACCTCACCACCACTGGAGCTCTCACCTCATCACCACTGGACCTGTCACTTCACCACCACCGGAGTTATCTTCTCACCACTACCAGAGTTGTCATCTCACCACCACTGGAGCCGTCACCTCACCACCAACAGAGTTGTCACCTCACCACTGCCGGAATTGCTACCTCACCACCACTGGAGCCAACTCAACCCTCCAACTTACGGTCTCCTTCCCTCATTATCCTGTAGACTGTAAGCCTGCGAGGGTCGGGTCCTCTGCCCTCTGTATCAGTCTGTCATTGTTAGTTTGTTCATTATAATTTATATTTGTATTTTGTATATATCCCCTCCTCATGTACAGCACCATGGAGTCAATGGTGATCGAGAATAAATAATAATAGTGTCAGTATAATAATATAGTAATATAATACATCATCACTTTATAAAGTACCATTCACATCAGAGACCACAGATGTGCCACAGTGGTCAGGTGATAGTACCAGCGGCAGTTCTTGTGGATACCATTTTATGCAGTGCTTATATAATGGTACAAATCTCACATTACACAATTATTATCCTTATAATTTGATACCAGAAAGAGCAGATTTCATCTATAGTCTTAATATACGGCAACAATACTATTCACATTGCTCGTATATACTGTAAGTGCCACTGACTGCGCTATGTACATCATCCATAGCATCTGTATAATAGTGCACATATAACAGTACCGCTTACATTATCCATGAATATCATCCATAGCATCTATATACTACTCTTTATATTGCACATATAACAGTACCACTTACAATATCCATGAATATCATCCATAGCATCTGTATAACTATACTCTTCACAGTTCACATATAACAGTACCACTCACAGTACCTGTGTGTATCTTTTGTTGCATTTGTGTAATAACACTCTTCAGTGCATATATAACAGTATTAGTCATAGTATCTATGTATACTAATATAATCTCTATAATAATACTCTTCATAGAGCAGATAATGTATGAGAATCAGTCACAGTATTCATGTGTAATATCTATAGCATCTATATAACATTACTCTTCACGTTGTACAAATAACAGTGTCAATCATAGCAGCTATGAATATCTTGCACCTGTCCCAGATCCATGCTTTCTTTCTTCATCCTGGTCCCCTAAACTCTCTAGTGCTCCACATTGGGCTTTGCAGATGGCCTGGAGGGCTACTGTATGATCATCTGCCTAGGCCCTTATGAGGCACATCAAAATACACACTTGGTATTAAGACTTCAGTGCTACTAAAATTCTGAGTTTGTTGGTACACCTTGACCTGCTCTTCAGGCTGTCTGTGGTCTCCAGGAAGTCTCCTGCATGCCTGCAGTTTCCAGAATCCCAGCTGCCTGTCCATAGTCTTCTGGATGTTTCCTGGCTGGCAACAGTTTTCAGCATCCCAGCTACCTATCCATGGTCTCCTGGATGTCTCCTGCCTGCCTACAGTTTTCAGCATCCCAGCAGCCTATCTGAGGTCTCCTGGAAATCTCTTGTCTACAATTTCCAGTATCTCAGCTACTTGTATGTGGTCTCCCGGACATCTCCTTCCTGCCTACGGTTTCCAGAGTCCCAGCTGTCTGTCCATGGTCTCCAAGGAGTTTCCTGTCTGCCTGCAGCTTCCAGTAATTCTGCCAACTGTCTGCGGTCTCCCGGATGTCTCCGATCTGCCTGCAGCTTAGAGTAACTCTGTTACCTGTTTTCTTGTGCAACACCAGCCTGCTGCACCGACACCCGTGTGTCCATCTGGACCTCAAGCTTAGGGGATCCATCTCACCTAGTGAGCCTACCAATATAATTTATAACATGTGTATGATTATACACTTCACATATAACCGAACCAGTCACAGAATCCATGATTAATATCTAAAGCAGTCCCACCAGTATCCTTGACTACTATACATTGCAGCTTTACTCTAAGCAGCAGGACACTAATTAACTAGTTCTCTGTCTTTTTCTTGACACAGAGAACACCAAGAAAGAGCCAAAACCTTCACAAAAAGGGCCAACAACTATGTATAAAAATACAAACTTTATTGAATATGCATAAAATAAGTAAAAACAAGACAGTGGCCACCAGTGCAGCAGCAAGGGTGGGACTCACTCGGGGGCAACCGCAATACAAACAGCATACATGAAAAAATAATAAACAATAACAAAATCTCCAAACAGTATAGAGACTAACCAACTATACAATATAGGTGAACATGCAACAAATATATATATATTAATAAAGTGTAATGATATACATAATAAACAGCACTAGTATGTGCTAACGTAAGCAAAGGAAATAAGTAACTAATTCATTAAAGAGCAATACATGTAGCCATAGTATAGGTAGAAGGTATAGTTACCATGGAGGAGCACCCGGGGACCCACCACACCCGTCGCGCGTTTCGCAATGAAATGCTTCGTCCAGGGGTGGTTGGGTACTGGCCAGAGGGTGATTATAAAGAGGTCATGACCAATGAGGGGAAAGGAAAGTAATAAGAACAAGTACCAGCACCTGGGAGAGAGGCGTCCTGATAATAACAATGCGAGCGCGTCCGCACGATTCAAACGGAAGTGGAAATGACAACGCCGAACCGGAACAAAGCTACCGCGCAGGCGCAGAGAACCTAGCAACCGTTGGCATGACACTAATGTTAGTATAGGCACACCATATGCAATAAATACAAGGGTTCTGAGTGATTGAAAGTGAGAACCAAATTGAAAGAGTGGAACCAAATTGGTATCCACACAAAAAATAAAATATATACAAGTGTGAATATATATATATATCAAGTAAGAATATGGCAATGAAAAAATAATAAATAAAAGAGGAAATACTGGCAAAAAGAAAAGAAAAATAAAAGAAAAATAAATAAAGTGTGTAAGTGAAAACGTGTAACATAACCATAACAATAATGACAACATCAAGGGAGCCAATTTAGTTGCTAGAGTGTCTCGCAGTATTAATATTGAAGTATCAAGGGACCAGACGTAGCTTGATGTGGTAATTCCAAAAAGTATCCAGAAAGTCCCAAGAGAAGGAAGCCAATATCAACAATCCCAGGACAGAAGGTACACTGGACATGACCATAATTAAATAATAAACCTAATAAAAAAGAAAGAAAAAGGAAGGGAAATGACTAAAAAAATATAAAAACAACTTTATTAAAACGGAACCAGATAAAAAACAACCAACAGAAAACAGCATTAGCATACAGATCTGCTACTACGTAAATACCCAAACAATGTTGTTATACTGGTAGAAAAGGAACAAAACTATTGTGGTCATTAAGGCCATACGGTGTTATGGTATTTAATTTATGTATCCACTTTGATTCACGTTGCGCCAAAAGTCTTTTCCAATTTCCGCCACGAGGACCAATGAAAATACGGTCAATACCCTTAACCATTAGTCCAGTGGGATCACACATGTGGAAAGACTTGAAATGGCGAGGTATGGGTTTGAGATTATGAATATCTTCCTCTGTGGCGGCCTTTTCAATATCTAAGATATGTTCACGCACCCGACGACAGAGTTCGCGTGTAGTCATGCCCACATAAATCAAGCCACAAGGGCAAGTGGCATGGTAGACTACTGCTTTCGTTGTACACGTAATAGTGTGGGTGATAACATAATCCTTATCCATGGTAGAGTTGCAAAAGCCCGTGGATTCGCTGATATTTTTACAGGCCACACATTTGCCACAACGAGTACAACCCCATTTGGGGCCTTTGGAGCCAAAGATATATTTTTGTCATGGACCACTGTAGTAACTGTGAACCAGTTGATCCCTTAGGTTCTGTGACCTCCTAAAGGTAATTTCTGGAGTGTCACCAATACATTTAGAAATGACATCGTCAAGCTGCAAAATATGCCAGTGTCTGGCGATGATGTCCCTAATTTCCTGACTTCTGGAGTTATAGTCCAGAACACATCGTACCTGGTCCTGTTGTCCGATGATCCTTTTTTGTTGCAAAAGGTCAATCCTCCGACTCCGAAAGGCTCGCTGGTATGATCTGCAAATGGTCCTCTTTCCGTATCCTCTGTCCTTAAACCATTGAGAGAGATCCAAAGCCTGCTTTTCAAAAAGGATATCGTTAGAACAGATTCTTTTGGCACGCAGATATTGGCCAGTCGGAATGTTTCTGATCAGGTGTCGAGGATGTTGAGAAGAGGCGTGCAAGACTGAATTGGCAGAAGTACTCTTTCGGTAGAGGTCAGTTTGTAAAAAACCATCACCATCAACAAAAATCGAAATGTCCAAAAAGTCGATAGAACTAGTGCTATGTTTGTACGTAATATTAATATTTTTGGAGTTGTTATTAAGAACAGTGAAAAAAGCATCTAGTTCATCACATGTACCCTGCCATATCATAAGCACATCATCAATGTACCTCCACCAGGAAACAACTCTGGTACTCAACTGGTGGGGGGACACCTGGAAGATCTCTCATTCCCAAAAACCCAGAAAAAGGTTCGCATATGAGGGCGCACAAGACGCCCCCATAGCGGTACCCTGTATTTGGAGGAAAAATGAGTCCCGATAGATGAAAAAGTTATGTGTTAAAATAAACCTCAGAGCCTTAATGAGGAAGACACACAGATTTTGGTGAAGGCCACTATGATTGAGAAAAAATGTAGTCGCTGCCAGGCCCTCTGTATGACGAATAGATGTATACAACGACTCAACGTCGCATGTAACCAAAATCATATTGGATTCTAACTGAATCCCATCAAGTTTCCTCAAAGTATCTGTAGTGTCTTTAAGATACGAAGGTAGGGTTTCTACCAAAGATTTTAAATGGTAGTCAACAAATTTTGAAATGGGGTCGGACGAACCAACGGTTGCAAGCATCTATCTCCTTCCTAAGATTCACAAAAATCCTCTGATACCTCCAGGTAGGCCTATTGTCTCTGGGACTAATAACATCTCCGACCCCATTTCAAAATTTGTTGACTACCATTTAAAATCTTTGGTAGAAACCCTACCTTCGTATCTTAAAGACACTACAGATACTTTGAGGAAACTTGATGGGATTCAGTTAGAATCCAATATGATTTTGGTTACATGCGACATTGAGTCGTTGTATACATCTATTCGTCATACAGAGGGCCTGGCAGTGACTACATTTTTTCTCAATCATAGTGGCCTTCACCAAAATCTGTGTGTCTTCCTCATTAAGGCTCTGAGGTTTATTTTAACACATAATTTTTTCATCTATCGGGACTCATTTTTCCTCCAAATACAGGGTACCGCTATGGGGGCGTCTTGTGCGCCCTCATATGCGAACCTTTTTCTGGGTTTTTGGGAACGAGAGATCTTCCAGGTGTCCCCCCACCAGTTGAGTACCAGAGTTGTTTCCTGGTGGAGGTACATTGATGATGTGCTTATGATATGGCAGGGTACATGTGATGAACTAGATGCTTTTTTCACTGTTCTTAATAACAACTCCAAAAATATTAATCTTACGTACAAACATAGCACTAGTTCTATCGACTTTTTGGACATTTCGATTTTTGTTGATGGTGATGGTTTTTTACAAACTGACCTCTACCGAAAGAGTACTTCTGCCAATTCAGTCTTGCACGCCTCTTCTCAACATCCTCGACACCTGATCAGAAACATTCCGACTGGCCAATATCTGCGTGCCAAAAGAATCTGTTCTAACGATATCCTTTTTGAAAAGCAGGCTTTGGATCTCTCTCAACGGTTTAAGGACAGAGGATACGGAAAGAGGACCATTTGCAGATCATACCAGCGAGCCTTTCGGAGTCGGAGGATTGACCTTTTGCAACAAAAAAGGATCATCGGACAACAGGACCAGGTACGATGTGTTCTGGACTATAACTCCAGAAGTCAGGAAATTAGGGACATCATCGCCAGACACTGGCATATTTTGCAGCTTGACGATGTCATTTCTAAATGTATTGGTGACACTCCAGAAATTACCTTTAGGAGGTCACAGAACCTAAGGGATCAACTGGTTCACAGTTACTACAGTGGTCCACGACAAAAATATATCTTTGGCTCCAAAGGCCCCAAATGGGGTTGTACTCGTTGTGGCAAATGTGTGGCCTGTAAAAATATCAGCGAATCCACGGGCTTTTGCAACTCTACCATGGATAAGGATTATGTTATCACCCACACTATTACGTGTACAACGAAAGCAGTAGTCTACCATGCCACTTGCCCTTGTGGCTTGATTTATGTGGGCATGACTACACGCGAACTCTGTCGTCGGGTGCGTGAACATATCTTAGATATTGAAAAGGCCGCCACAGAGGAAGATATTCATAATCTCAAACCCATACCTCGCCATTTCAAGTCTTTCCACATGTGTGATCCCACTGGACTAATGGTTAAGGGTATTGACCGTATTTTCATTGGTCCTCGTGGCGGAAATTGGAAAAGACTTTTGGCGCAACGTGAATCAAAGTGGATACATAAATTAAATACCATAACACCGTATGGCCTTAATGACCACAATAGTTTTGCTCCTTTTCTACCAGTATAACAACATTGTTTGGGTATTTACGTAGTAGCAGATCTGTATGCTAATGCTGTTTTCTGTTGGTTGTTTTTTATCTGGTTCCGTTTTAATAAAGTTGTTTTTATATTTTTTTAGTCATTTCCCTTCCTTTTTCTTTCTTTTTTATTAGGTTTATTATTTAATTATGGTCATGTCCAGTGTACCTTCTGTCCTGGGATTGTTGATTTTGGCTTCCTTCTCTTGGGACTTTCTGGATACTTTTTGGAATTACCACATCAAGCTACGTCTGGTCCCTTGATACTTCAATATTAATACTGCGAGACACTCTAGCAACTAAATTGGCTCCCTTGATGTTGTCATTATTGTTATGGTTATGTTACACGTTTTCACTTACACACTTTATTTATTTTTCTTTTATTTTTCTTTTCTTTTTGCCAGTATTTCCTCTTTTATTTATTATTTTTTCATTGCCATATTCTTACTTGATATATATATATTCACACTTGTATATATTTTATTTTTTGTGTGGATACCAATTTGGTTCCACTCTTTCAATTTGGTTCTCACTTTCAATCACTCAGTACCCTTGTATTTATTGCATATGGTGTGATTTTATAGATACTGCAGGTATTCCCCTGTTATCCCAGGTGTGTACGTCTGCTTGTTATCTGTTTTATGTCTTTTTTTCTTTCTTTTTTTGTTTAGGTCTTACATACGCTTTAGTGCGTTCCTTTTATATTGTATCATGGCTTTACACACTTTGTTTCAGTGGGATATGCTATGTTAGTCATTTTGTATGTTATTACTTGTTGTCTGCTGCCCTTATATGTTTGTATTTTCATGTCTTTTATATATGTCTGTGTGTGTTGTCTGCATTTGTGGTCACGTCCGCCTTGTATCTTCACTTCATGCTACGCAGCCTCCGCTTGTTATGGCAACGGTTGTTATGTGCTATGTGGCTGCGCTCTAGTTTTTAGATTAGTCGGCGCCGTCACTTCCGGTTCCGGCCGCTTCATGCTTATGCGTTCGTGTTACGCTGGATACTCTTAGGACGCTGTCTATGTAAGTGCCTATACTAACATTAGTGTCATGCCAACGGTTGCTAGGTTCTCTGCGCCTGCGCGGTAGCTTAGTTCCGGTTCGGCGTTGTCATTTCCAATTCCGTTTGAATCGTGCGGACGCGCTCGCATTGTTATTATCAGGACGCCTCTCTCCCAGGTGCTGGTACTTGTTCTTATTACTTTCCTTTCCCCTCATTGGTCATGACCTCTTTATAATCACCCTCTGGCCAGTACCCAACCACCCCTGGACGAAGCATTTCATTGCGAAACGCGCGACGGGTGTGGTGGGTCCCCGGGTGCTCCTCCATGGTAACTATACCTTCTACCTATACTATGGCTACATGTATTGCTCTTTAATGAATTAGTTACTTATTTCCTTTGCTTACGTTAGCACATACTAGTGCTGTTTATTATGTATATCATTACACTTTATTAATATATATATATTTGTTGCATGTTCACCTATATTGTATAGTTGGTTAGTCTCTATACTGTTTGGAGATTTTGTTATTGTTTATTATTTTTTCATGTATGCTGTTTGTATTGCGGTTGCCCCCGAGTGAGTCCCACCCTTGCTGCTGCACTGGTGGCCACTGTCTTGTTTTTACTTATTTTATGCATATTCAATAAAGTTTGTATTTTTATACATAGTTGTTGGCCCTTTTTGTGAAGGTTTTGGCTCTTTCTTGGTGTTCTCTATGTAGTTCCTTCATGGTCCAGTTTGGGATATTATTTGGTTTGTTTTGTTTTTCTTGACACAGCCAAATGAGGACTTTTTTCTTCAGAACATCTAGACCTTAAAAATTCCATGTTTCTCTTATTCTAAGTGTGAGAACAGTGGACCGCTAATATAACTAGATGAAATTCTGTGGCGAAGCTGAGTGCTCTCTCTCCAGAACATGTGGAAGCCACAGCATCTGAAATCAAGACCTTGCAATCTCATGGAGGGCTATAAAATGCTCTTCATTAAATATCCCAAACCCCCATCACCCATTTTATACCCTCCTCAATATTGTTTAAGCTTAAATATAAAATATTGTAATAAAAACGGAGCAGGAAACTCTTGAACTCAAAGACTCTGGGAAAGAATTGTTCTCGAGAGTCCTCAGCTGCGTCCAATCCAACAAGACAGCATTGAGCCTCCAGTTCTGATGAGAAGCAGATGGATGCCTCTCTAGTTATTAGAGGCTACACACTTATAGAACGGTAATAAGTGCGGGCGGCACATGAAGAGCTGCAGCGAAGCCATTAACGAAGCTTATAAAGATCAGACGGAGTGGTTATATCTACCCTTATTTAGATGGCTTGAAATCGAAGAAGCCTTGAAATAAGATATTCTTGTGGCAATTCTCCAAGAAGCCCACCAGAAATGGAGAATTTACCTTCATCATCATCTTTGTGAGCCAAATGTTCAGGGCTAGCAAAAAAATGTCGTAGACCTTGATTTTCTCATGATGTAATGGTGGCCTTACACAGATGTCAGTGAATTCTGGTGTCCCCTAAACTTTAGGGCCCCATTGCAGTGCAATGTCCAGCTCCTACAGCAGGTGCACATTCGGACCTGGTTTCTACCCCAAATTACTTCAGCTCCAGTTCTCTTTATTTGTTTATTTATCAAAAAGGGTAATGCTCACCAATGCCCTACTGCTCCCATACATGCATCATCCATGTGGGTTTACCAGTTACCAGCAAAGAGATAGAATGTCAACACCTGAGTGTTGAAACCTTTCACTGGCTGTAATGGTGACATGTCAACATCAACACTATTGAGGTATCCAGTGACTGGATGAAGCAGGTACAAATAATGTCAACATGTCATCACTGGAGTTGGTGGGGTTCCCAGGAAAATGGCACATGAGATTTGTAAGGTAAGTATTGAAAGCTGCTTCGAAAAAATGGACAACCCTTGGACAATGGCTGGAGCCAAAAGGTTCTTCGGGCCCATATCAGGAGACCAGGGCAGATGTTAGTTTGGACTATTAGACGCACCGGACCATAAGGCGCACCCCAAATTTGGGGTGAAAATTGCAGAAAAAAAGATTTTTTATAAGATGGGGGTCCGTCTTATTGTCCGAATTTACAGTATCTTACGGTAAGATTCTTACCTGAGGGCTGGCGGTGGCAGAGCAGGGTCATAGGAGGCATGGTGTCGGCAGAGGTGGGGTGATGCGGTGTGGCGTGCACCTGAGCAGGGTCCCTTCCTGCTTAGGCGGGTGAAGCCACGGCCTGGTGTCCATGGGGGGGTTGCAGCAGTGGTGTGGCGGCGGCAGAGGTGTGGTATGGCGTGCGCAGGGTCCCTTCCACTGGTGAGGTGACACAGCGGCCCGGAATGCAATGTGAGCAGCAGAGCCGTGTTGAATATCAGTGGCGGCGGCCATCTTCCTGAGGCTGCGCGTGCGAAGATGGAGTGCTCTGCTTCACGGAGCTTCAGGAAAATGGCCACGGGAGGCCGCGCGTGCACAGATGGAGATCGCGGCGGCCATTTTCCTGAAGCCGAGATCTAAATCTGCAAACTCGGCTTCAGGAAAATGGCCACCACGATCTCCATCTGCGCACGTGCGGCCTCCCGCGGCCATTTTCCTGAAGCCCCGTGAAGCAGAGCACTCCATCTGCACACGCGGCCTCGAGAAGATGGCCGCCGCCACCGATAAACAGGTAATCAACCTGGCCTTCACTCCAGCCGCCAGTGGTCCTCCTCAGAAGCAGCTGGCAGCTGGCCGAGCGGTGCCGTGGGCGGCTGTCGGAAGTGACAGCTAGCTGGCGGGCCGCTTAAAATCATCAGGCGGGCTGGATGCGGCCCGCGGGCCGCATCTTGCCCAGGTCTGCTCCAAACCCAAAGTCTGGGTGTGCACATGAGGGTCAGTACAGCAAATGGATGAGGTACTCAGGACATGGATACCTGGGATACTGAAAACTGAAGACAAGCAGGAGACATTCATGAGACCAAGCACAGGCAGTGGGGATTCTGGAAACTGTAGGCAGGTAGGAGACGTCCAAGAGACCATGGTCAGGCAGCTGGGATTCTGGAAACCATGGGCAGGCAGGAGATGTGCAGGAGACCATGATCAGGCAGCTGGAATGTAGGAAACAGTATGCAGGTGGGAAAATGTTCAGAAGACCACGAACAGACAGCTGGGATACTGAAAACTGCAGGCAGGTGGGAGGCATCCAGGAAACTGCAGGCAAGCAGCTGGGATGCTGAAAACTGCAGGCAGGTGGAGAAGTCCAGGAGAGCAGCAGGTCAATGTGCTTAGAGCAACTCAGAATCTTAGATGCACTGAAGTTCTAATACCAACACACAGGTGTGTGTTTCTTGGTGAGCCTTATATAGATCCAGGCGGAGGCTCATATGGAATCACACTGGGCCCGCTGCAAAGCTCGATGTGGAGCACAACAGAGTCTAGAGGACCAAGGTGAGGTAAGCAGAGCTCGGATCCGGGACAGGATTGTAACAGTGTCACTGTAAGCTCAGTGCTACAGCTACATTTTATCGTCAGGTATTTGCCAAAAACTTCTTTGTTGAAAGTCAAATTTGTATAGAACAATACAAGATGTTGGATCACGAGTTTGAACCCATCAAAGATTTCTGCGACCAGCTGGAAAGGTCAAGAACTCCACCTTGATTGACTGTAATTAGAATTTGTGGGATTTTCCATAATGTAAATTGATTGGAGCGGTGAGTTCACTCTACTCCGCCTTCATCTCGTTTATGTTTGACCTCTCAATGACAGAACTGTCAAACATGGGTAACTGGCATGAAGCTGATGAAAATCATTAGAGTAAATGAGTAATAATGAGGTTGGGTATTGTACTGCAGAACATTGCTCCAATCAGTGTCTTCTATCATCTCACCCCAGAGTGAATACACAATGTAGACATCATGGAGACATCATATTAATCAGCTGCTCAGACGACATTCCTGGAAACCGACCCAACGATTCATCTCGCTAATTCATGGAACTGCAGAGTCCAGTGCAAAGGCAACATGAACTTATCAGTGACCTGTACTGCCTGGAGGTTCTGGGGGGCATTCTGGCCAAAGGGAGTTTTATGGTCGTACATGGGGGGGCAAAAAGAATTTTGCATCAAGTGTCCTTCCTTTTGCTCACACTCTCAATGAGACTTCCTTAAATTGTACAGACACTGCATCACCTCAGTCACATAAGTATGTGTATAAGAGTGTGTCTAAGCAGTCGATGGCCACCGATGGAGAAGCTACAGTAAGTTGTCCTGCAGCCTTCAGATTTATATATTTTATTTAACGGCCTTCAGCTCAATCTCGAGTCATGGTGACTTGATGAATGAACGATCTTTAGGAAGATCGATCTTGTGCAGCCTAGATAGGTCCACCAGGGTCTTCTCCGATTCTATCAAGTGTAAAGCAGTGACTCGCATGACAGTGGCCCACGATAGTTCAAATCAAATGTCAACTTACGAAAATAAACTCAATCGTTATAATCTGGTTTGCAGTTGTATCACGAGTAACAGTCCGTATCAATCTGTTACCATGGGTGACTGCTCCACCTTGGAACTCATGGGTGCGGCAATGGCTTTGCTCTCTCTGGCTCTGACCGGTGTTCAGTCTCACAGACCTGACATACACAGAGATACTACTCTGCTGCTTGCAAACAAACACTGACACACCCAGATCTTAACTGAAAGCTTAAATGTGAATCGTGGACATGGGCCACTCCCAAGTCCAGGAGTGGAGGGAGAGTTCCATCCCACTACCATCCAACAGATCTCTCCAAAAATAAAAGCCATGTCAGGTTTTCCTAAATCTGACTTGGTCAAATAGCTTGACCAGTTCCACACTCTCTTTTAATTTGCATTATAACCACAGCTGTAGCTATAATTACAATGCTCTCCAGCAAGTTCAATATATTTCTATGCACATCCTGGGGGACACATTACAAGTCGACCCATGTATATGACTCCTCTCACTGCCTCACACAATTCATCGGGTTGCTAGTCTTCCTCTTCGCCTTGTTCCTTCTATTCTTCTGACCATGATGTCCTTCTCCAGTGATTTCCCACTTGGTATGATGTTTCCAAAATAGGTACTGTAAGTCGTAGCTTGGTGATCCTTGCTTCGGGTGACATGTCTGGCTTGATTTGTTCCAAAATTGATTTGTTTGTTCTTCTAGCAAAAATTTTCTAGACTACCATTAATCCTGACAGTAAGCCATTCCCTGTCCTAGACCACCAGGGCTATTATTACTGATACGTTCATGGCACTACACCAACATGGATGTTATCATTTACTCTTTCCCTGCCTTTGAAGATCCAGGTATGTTATTATTGGTACCTTCACTGCTCTAGACCACAAGGGATGTAAACATTTAATTTTTTTTATAGTCCTAGATAACCAGGGATCTTATGTTCTCCTTCAAAGTCTTCCCTACCCTACACCACCAGGGATGTGATTACTAGCTTTTTCCTTACCCAATACCTCCAGGGATGTTATTACTAGCTCTTTCCTTATCCTATACTAGCAAGGATGTTATAGCTAACTTCTTCCCTACCCCAGACCACCGGGCAGGAATGGACACTAACAGTGCAGGTCCCCTGTGCAGGACTTGAGAATGTACTCCACCTGCATTTACATGCTTATTCACATTAGGCAGACATATAAAGTAAGCACATGCTAATGAATTTAGCAAGCGTCTACACATTTTGCACACATATACATAGTACGCACATGGACACAAGCACATCTAACATTAACATGAACACATAACACATACATATACACAATCACATTTTTCTGATGCATTTGTTCAAACGAATGGATGATTTTTTTTTTCATTTTTCATTCATTCATCGTTGTTATCACGATTCACACTGTGACTGTCAACAGTATGTCACTGATCCGGGTGGATCATTGGCCTACACACGGCTATCACGTGTGCAGGGGGCTTATCTTAGTCATCCCTCCACTGCTACACTGTGATGAAAACACACACAAGGCTATTGACCTCTTAGTTTACCGCAGGGGCTTATTTTAGTTATCCCACTGCTCTGCAATATAACATGAACTGCAGGGATTTATGTATATCCCGCTTTACAGTTCCGCTTGAAAACTTGCAGCTCTCTGGCGCCCCCTTACCCTCAGGTCAGATTAGGTACTGCACCTAGGGTAATTAGTCGCCAGAAAGGCTGCCTGCTATGTACTGGCTATTGGGCACACTGCAGCGAGGGTGATATAACTACTCCCATTCAGGCAGGAACAATAATTATCAACGCCGCCGTCGCTACAACGACTCCCAAAAGCACAGGACAAGGTATGCCACCACCAGCTTCGATTAACGGGTCCAAAGCTAACCCAAAACAGTAGCGTAATTCACCTCAGAAGACTTAGGGTATGTTTTAGAGCAGGAGAACGAAGCTAGTATTTTAAATATTTTACTCCATAAAAGAACAGGCAGTGTTTATAAAAAAGTATATAAAGATGTTACAATATGAGACAAAGTATGTACAAAGCAATTATAAAATAACATGGATTAAAGAAGAAAGATAAAACTCACATGTGCTCAGATCATCTCAGCCAAAACCATGCTGGTAGGCGGAGCCAAATATCCCCATTCATGAGATGAGTCTTTCTTTAGTGAGATCCCAGGCAAAAACTGAAGGCTGGGTGAAGTGCAGAGACTTATACCTGGTCGGCTGTGAAATCACTTAAAAGGCAGGTTTCCCTGGACCCTCCCCTTTCCTCAGACTACAACTTTTAACAGCAATTTTTACAATTCTCCTATCTTCACTGGAGAACGTGTCGGAAACATAACACACACCTCATCCATCTTGTATTAAAATTGGCTTTCTATTGGTACCAAATTCGTCCTAGTTGTTCCACACAGTTCCAGAGAAATCCACACTTTGTGGATGTGTTTAGCGGCTCGCTCTTACAGTGTTTAACAGATCTACCGATGGAAGTTAGCAATATGTACTTATTATTTTCCTAGTCCAAATCGGTGGCCCAATATCTTACTATATTAGAACAAAGAACCTCCTGTCTTAACAGAGATATCAGACCAGTTTCAGCTGGAGGGAGATTTGTGCATCTACAAGCGCAAAAAAAATTCTTGTGGGGGGGGGGGCCATGAGGGATTCGGGATCCACATACACACATCTCTGCTAGCAGAAACACAGAGAGAAGGGGGGTCAAATCCCACAGTGGTGTGCTATCAGGGAAAACTAATAATCATATTACATTTTATACATTATCGTGACAGTTGCAGCTGCCATAACTTTTTGTTTTCTTATGAAGCTTCACTCTATGAGATTTTGCTTATTTATAAGATGAGCTGTAGTTTTTTTGCCATTTTGCCAATGTATCCATTACATTTGTAATAATGTTTTTATGGGTTTAACAGAGGAAAAAAATACTATGCCATTTTCTGATTGCCACACATAATCTGCTCACTGTAATGTTGCTCCATATAATGCTCCATGCAGTTATGGCCCCATAGATGCTCCATATAATGCTCCATGCAGTTATGGCCCCATAGATGCTCCATATAATGCTCCATGCAGTTATGGCCCCACAGATGTCCCATATAATGCTCCATGCAGTTCATTATGGCCCCATAGATGCCCCATATAATGCTCCATGCAGTTATGGCCCCATAGATGCCCCATAGATGCCCCATATAATGCTCCATGCACTTATGGCCCCATAGATGTCCCATATAATGCTCCATGCAGTTATGGCCCCATAGATGTCCCATATAATGCTCCATGCAGTTCATTATGGCCCCATAGATGCCCCATATAATGCTCCATGCAGTTATGGCCCCATAGATGTCCCATATAATGCTCCATGCATTTCATTATGGCCCCATAGATGCCCCATATAATGTTCCATGCAGTTATGGCCCCATAGATGTCCCATATAGTGCTCCATGCAGTTATGGCCCCATAGATGTCCCATATAATGCTCCATGCAGTTATGGCCCCATAGATGTCCCATATAATGCTCCATACAGTTATGGCCCCATAGATGCCCCATATAATGCTCCATGCAGTTATGGCCCCATAGATGCTCCATATAATGCTCCTTGCAGTTATGGCTCCATAGATATCCCATATAATGCTCCATGCAGTTCATTATGGCCCCATAGATGCCCCATGTAATGCTCCAATCAGTTATGGCCCCATAGATGTCCCATATAATGCTCCATGCAGTTATGGCCCCATAGATGTCCCATATAATGCTCCATGCAGTTCTTTATGGCCCCATAGACGCTCCATACAGCATTGTGGCACATGTAATGCTGCTGCTGCAATAAAAAAAAAATCACATACTCACCTCTCGTCGCTGCTCCTCAGCGTCCCGTCTCTCCGCACTGACTGTTCAGGCAGAGGGCGGCGCGCACACTAATACGTCATCGCGCCCTCTGACCTGCACAGTCACTGCAAGAGGACGGGAAGACAGAGCGGCGCCCGGCGGATGGAACGCGGACAGGTGACTATGAAATACTCACCTGCTCCTAGCGCTCCTGACGCTGTCCCTGCCTGTCCCATGGTACCGCAGCTTCTTCGCACCTGCGCGAGAAGGACCTGCCATGACGTCATGGTCACATGACCGTGACGTCATGGCAGGTCCTTTTCGCGCAGGGCCTGTGATGACGTCGCGGTCACATGATCGCAGGCGCGCAGGGCCTGAGATGACGTCGGGGTCACATGACCGTGACGTCATGGCAGGTCCTTCTCCCATACCACCAGAACCTGCCGCTTGCATGGAGCATAACGAGGAGCGGGAAAGGCAGCGGAAGGTGAGTATATAATGATTTTTTTTTTTTCATTATCTTTAACATTAGATGTTTTTACTATTGACGTTGCATAGGCAGCATCAATAGTAAAAACTTGGTCACACAGGGTTAATAGCAGCGGTAATGGAGTGCGTTAACCCTGTGTGAGCGGTGACCGGGAGGGGAGTATGCGGGCGCCGGGCAGTGACTGTGGGGAGTAAGGAGCGGCCATTTTCTTCCGGACTGTGCCCCTCGCTGATTGGTCGTGGCAATGGTCCATGGGCGTTTTGCCACGACCAATCAGCAACTTGGATTCCATGACAGACAGAGGCCGCGACCAATGAATATCCGTGACAGACAGAAGGACAGACAGACGGAAGTGACCCTTAGACAATTATATAGTAGATGTTCTGATAAGAAGATAAACATCTCCATATGCCAGTACATTATGCCTATAATATGGAAGAATGCAATTTAGATCTTTAGGCAGAGAAGATCTGCCTATACTTTGCAGTGTAGCCTGTGTCTCTCTGCTGTAGGTGCTGCCTGCCATGATACAGGTTCTGAGTTTGAATTTATTAACTACATAGATAGAGACACATCCTGGGACCCCTTACTCCAATGTCCTGAGTCAGTGGAGGAGAACCGAAAACAAAAAGAACACATCAGAAAAAAAGAACACCCAAGCTCAACTTTCAAAATCAGGCTGGAAGACAAAAAGGTTGAATATTGACTATAGATATTAGATTTTTGGCATTACCAGAAAGCCCCCATATACCTTTGTACAATGGGAAATTATTAAAGGGTTAATGCGGAGTTATATAATTTTCCGATTAGGAGAAGTGACCGTTCTCAGACGTTCCCTACATTCTCCCAGCCATTTAGGGGGTAAGATAACAAATACAGCTCGGAGGACTTAACAAAACATCTTCCTTTACAAAAACAATTTACGTTTCCTATACACAAGGCAGACGCAATGTTTTACATTCACAAGGAGTCTGAAGTCTGAATAAATAATAAATGAAGACGGACCCGTGAGACCCGGCCCATCGGTCCCTGTGCCCACTGAACAAACTGTGAGCCCTATTGTGCGGAAGAGCACAGGGCCACACAAAATATATATGCCTGACCTAGTTTTGCTTCCTCTGTTTGCACCAAACGTCTGTAGATTCAGCACAGATCTGTCCCCGGTATATACTGCCATATTGTATATTTATATTGCATATGGGCAAGTGCCAGGGGGTGGAGGTAAGGTTACACAATGCTGAAAGAATAATAGAATGGAAATTATCACAAGGAAACAATTTTACCATATTAATAAACTTCTACTTTAACTCAATGCCAAATACTTCCACCCTTCTCAACACTGAAATTGTAACACCAAGGAGGAAAAGTCGTAGACTGATGGAAATCACTGGATGCAGACATTACTGGTCTGCAAATGATGGAAAAATGGAAACATCCATATTTACTCAGTCTGGAGTGTGAAGCATGGCACTCACATCCTCGGCTGATATCAGCGAGGTTATTAATGATCGTCTTAGGAAGATTTTGCCACCAAAAGACTTGGACAAATCATCAAGATCCTCTGCTGGCAGCTCCTGTGTAATCACCAACCAGTGATGCCCCCGTTGTGGAGACAAGTCCGAAGATGCTGCAGATATGGGAAAATGTTTAGGCCACGCAGGCTGCTGACTGTAATGTAAAGAACATGTGGCCTGGCGTTGTCGTTTTGAAAATGGCTCCTAGGACAAATTTATGATTACTTGTGAAGGTTTTTACTCATGGTGTTGCCCATGTGGTCTCCAGAGCAATCTCCAGCAATCATTGTGTCCAAGACCAAAGAAAGACTCATCACTGAAGAGGAAACGCCTCCATTCCAGCCTCCATTCCCAAGTTGGTCTGCATCACAAGAATTTTTGAGGGCAGGGACATGATGTCAATGAATACCTGTAGCCAGATGTCTGGCTCTTAGCTTAATGTACTACAGACGCCTTCTGTGGTTTATGTAGACATTGATTGAGGCCTTAGTGTTGGTAAGTGATGTCCAGTACAAAACGGATCACTACGCGGCATTTTTCTAATCTGAAGAGACTACATGGGCAATGTCATGAAGAGGCCTTCACCAGGGGACGTCACACCAGTCCTACTCTCGGAATTATGGTGTTAGAGGCATAATGTACAGTAGGGAGACCCCTCTAGCTTCCATTCCATGTGCACTAATAGCTCGTCAATGGCTGCAGAGTCTCCAGACTTGTCTCCCATCGAGCAACGGATCTTGATGATTTGCCCAAGTGCAGAACCCTCCTCAGATGATCATTAATAACCTCATTGATGGCAGCTGAGGCTGGAAGTGCCGGGATTTCTGCATATGGATCATACTCCAGACTGACGAAATCTAGGTATTTTGAAAATGTTGCTTGAATTATTTCATCACTTGCAGATCAGTAATGTCTCCATCCTGTGATTCCCATTATTACACCACTTTTCCTTCTTGGTGTTGTAATTTCAAAGTTGAACAGTGTATATTAGTAAAGTAGTTTATCATAGTTGTAAATTATTCTATATTAGAACACAAGATAAATGATAGAAAATCATTTAATATATGTATGTATATATTGTAAAATTTCCAGAATTTAGCACTCAATGCCAGATGGCAGCTGCAAAAGCCAATGTAATGTTACTTTTTTTTTTACAAAAAAAGAGAACTAATCACCTGTATGGAATTACTCAGATATGAATCACTTGTAGGCCCACCTCTTAAAAACAGCGTGCAATTTTTGGGTACTAGACCTTTAACTTGACCACGAAGAAAACGTTTTGTAGCAAAATACTAGTGTAAAGCTTGACTCTCACCCACCTATTTGCAGTATAGTTTTGCTTGTAGGGAAGAATTCTGTAAGGATTTTCTGACTAAGATCTGCACACACAGAATATTTTAAATTATGAGCTCGAGAAGCCAAAGGAAGCTTCTCTTGGCCAGGCGCCATCTGGCAGAAAAATTTGCTGTGAGGTCCAGGAAGAATAATATTTCTCAACTAAATAATAATTGTCAATTAATAACAAATCACTCAGTGTACAAACAATCCAAACCAATTTTCCTTCTCGCACGAATGACTCCCATTAGCCCCTTTAAGCGGAAAGTTTTGCGGTTGAAAGAATAAAATTGTTCGTCGTTCCTTTCGATGCGAAGTTAATACTTTTGTTCCAGGATCTTCTGCTTTCTGTTAAAGGACAAATGGCCAGTGAGAACCTTTGTGGTTTCCAACTAGTAGAAGATTAGTGTATTGTGGCATTGGGAATAAAAGCGTCAAGTTCCAAAAAAAAGTTTGAGGATTACGAGAGAATATTTGTGATGTGGAAAGAGGAGAGCCGTAATGTGGTTATGCCGGAGAAGGGAGGGAGATGTTTTCATAATCCGCCACATGAGATAGGATACAACATTTCAGTGGAAAAGACTTTTCTTCTCACCCTCACCAGTTGTTTTGGACTCATGGAAATTTTTGTGGTTGGTGGTTAGACCACTGTGTTGATCGAAGATTTATCTGCTCAACCTCCTCAAGCTGGCACGTTGGAGATACTTTATTCTTCAGCGTGAGACTCCGAGGTTTGGGCTGATTGAACATTGTACACATGAATGAATTCAGGCAGAAGACTTATTGTCTCATCAGTGAGAACCCTGGCCACTGTGTGCAAACCGGCGGTCTTCACTCATGTCATGCGAATACTGGTGACCACAAAATGGTCTATAGTCATCACTTTCTAACCACATTTTCTAAAATTCCCAATAACATGCCTATTTCATCTGGGTTCTTGTCAACAATGTCATCATGTCGTAACAGGTGTTCACACAAAGTTTTGGAAACTCTTGAAAACGAAGAAGACTACTGCCATAAATCTCATTGATAGTGATGCCATGATTGGTGAGGAAGGGTCCCTAGCGTAATTTCAATGGGATTTGTATTTTAATAGTTTAGTTGCTAGTTAGATGAGTAACGTTCTAACCAATTTTTGTTTTTTGAGATTTGCTATTGGGCTACTCTTCAATCTCTATTCTTTACCTACGGTTGTGCTCAAAAGATTACATAACCTGGCAGAATTTTGCTTTCTTGGCCTTTTTTCAGAGAATATGAATGATAACACCAAAACGTTTTCTCCACTCATGGTTACTGGTTGGGTGAAGCCATTTATTGTTAATCTACTGTGTTTTCTCTTTTTAAATCATAATGACAACCCAAAACATCCAAATGACCCTGATCAAACATTCACATACCCCATTCCTTAATACCGTGTATTGCCCCCTTAAACATCAATAACAGCTTGAAGTCTTTTGTGGTATTTGTGAATGAGGTTCTTTATTTTCTGAGATGATAAAGCTGCTCACTCTTCTTGGCAAAAATCCTGCAGTTCCTGTAAATTCCTGGGCTGTCTAGTATGAACTGCGCGCTTGAGATCTCCCCAGAGTGGATCAATGATATTGAGGTTAGGAAACTGAGATGTCCACTCCAGAACCTTCACTTTGGTCTGCTGTAGCCAATGACAGGTCGACTTGGCCTTGTGTTTTGGATCGTTGTCATGTTGGAACGTTCAAGTACGTCCCATGCGCAGCTTCCGGGCTGTTGGTGCAAATTTGCCTCCAGTATTTGCTGTATTCATCTTTCCTTCAACTTTCACCAAGTTTTCTGTGCCTTTGTAGCTCACACATCCCCACAACATCAGCGATCCACCTCCATGCTTTACAGTAGGAATGGTGTTCCTTTCATCATAGGCCTTGTTGACCTCTCTCCAAATGCAACGTTTATGGTTGTGGCCAAAAAGTTCAATTTTGGTCTCATCACTCAAAATTACCTTTTGATGCTTGTCTCTGCACTGTTTTGCGTATTGTAGGCGAGATACCTTGTGGCATTTGCATAGTCATGGCTTTCTTCTGGCGACTCGACTATGCAGCCCATATTTCATCAAGTGCCTCCTTATTGTGCATCTTGAAACAGCCACACCGGTGGATTTCAGAGAGTCCAGTATTTCAGCTGATGTTATTTGTGAGTTTTTCTTTGAATCCCGAACAATTTTCCTGGCAGTTGTGGGTGACATTTTTGTATCCATTTCCTGTTTTATACAGTTCAACTATCTTTTCCCATAGATCCATTGACAATTCTTTTGCTTTCCCCATGCCTCACAATCCAGAAATGTCAGTGGCTGGATGAAAGATGCAAGAGTCTGTCTGGATCCCAGAAACTCGATCAGCTTTTATGCACACACACTGATTACAAGCAAACAGGTCACAGGTGAGAATGTTACCTTTAGTAGCCATTCAGACTCATTTGTGTCAACTTCTATGCATGTTATCAGGCCCAAATCACCAGGATATGTGAACTTTTGATCAGGGTCATTTGGATGATTTGGGTTGTCATTATGATTTAAAAAGAGAAAATACAGTTGTTTGACAATAAATTCACCCAACCACTAACCATGAGTGGAGAAAACGTTTTGGTGTTATTCATATTCTCTGAAAAAAGGCCAAGAAAACAAAAATTCTGCCGGGGTATGTAAACTTTTGAGCAAAACTGTATATCAAATGCATGTGAGGGTAACTATAGTGGAGTCTGGGGTAGCAGTCGCACCTAGGTCCTTGTTCCTTAGAGGACACAAATGTCCCCCTGCCATATATGAAGAGAGAGGGTCATAGCTGCCAACTCTCCCGGAATGACCAGGAGACTCACATAAAAACGATGAGATCTCCCAAAGTCCTGGAAGATCAAGTTGCGTGTGGTGATGCCCAAGAGAAACGAGGATGACAGGAACAGAGACAGACTGGTCTGGGGTCTGTATTATGGTGGGGTCTGTATTATGGGGAAGTCTGGTCTACAGATTATATTGAGAGGAGTAGGCTCTGAAGTCCACATTAAGGAGATCTTTATTTTCCAAGGGTCTGGTCTACAGTCTGTGTCAGTTTCGGGGTTTGGTCTGGGATCTGTATTAGTTTAGTGGTCTGGGGTCTGTATTAGTTTATGGGGTCTAGTTCTGTTCTCTATATAAGTATACATGTATTATTAGTATACAGACCCCTTAAACTAATACAGACCCAATACCAGACCTATAAACTAAATCGGACTTCAGGCTTGTCTTCCTAGGGGTTGTGGTCTAGGGTCTTTAATAGTTTAGGGGTTCTGGTTTGGATCTGTATTAGTTCAGGGGTCTTGTCTGAGGTCTGGATTAGTTTATGCCTCTAATCTTGGGTCTGTTTTAGTTTAGGAGGACCGATCTGGGGTCTTTCTTGGTTTAGGGGGTCTAGACTGTGGTCCGTATTTGTTTAGCGGAACTGGTATCTGTATTTGTTAACGAGTACATGGTCTGGGTCTGTTTATGGGGTCTGTTTCTGTAGTCTGTATTTTTTGTGGGGTATGATCTTGGGTCTGGTTTGGAATCTATATTGATTTAGGGGGTCTAGTCTGGGGATTTTTACAGATTAAGGGGTGTGGGTCCATATATAGTAACATAGTAACATAGTTAGTAAGGGGTAAGAAGACCCCAGTATTATACATGGCACATAGCAGGTTGGGGGTCCTGAGTTTGCATTGGAGTCTGGTTACACCTCCGCAGCGGTTTACTTACTAAATAATGTTTTGGAAGCATATTATGATTTCCAATTAGATAATGAGAAAAGACGTGGACCTTTGAGCTCGGTCCAATCTTACAGCTCCAAAGTGCTAATATGAAGGATGGTTTGTTCTACATTGTGACACAAACAAGCACTTGGCATTCTTGTATGGAGTCTCCATGTTCTTGGGATTTGTGCATTTGTCAGATCTCCAATGTGTGAGAAATTCCCCGCTAATTCCCCGCTTGTGTTTTACAATCGTAAATCTCCCGTGTATCAAGGAACACACTGTATTACTGAAAGCAGAGCTGTCACCGGGGCAAAACTGTTCAGTTTTTGGTCTTATTATACTCTCATCACTCCCCTGAGCATTCTTTTTCTTAAACCTGCTATACAGTTCCATAAATAAGGACCTTTTTATTTGGTGTAAAATGTTATTGTCTTTATCACGGAGGGCGTGGCTCACAGGATCCTCTGGGGTGTGTCTTTAGTCTGCTCTTTATTATCACCTTGTGAGCCACGCTCGCTTGGTAAAGAAAATAAAAGTTAGTTCTAAATAATAAGTACCGTATCCCTAGAACTGTATGGTGGATTTTCAAAAAAACAAAAGCCTGAAAACTCTGGGGTGCAACGAGAATAATGTAAGAGCAATATCTTTTCACTTGGTGGCAGGTTCTCTTTAACCAATGCATCTCTATGCATCTCGATCTTAAGGAGGGGAAGGATTTTGTCCCTCTACAGGAAATAAGGGTGGGATTTTGTCTCACTACAGGAAGTAGGGGCAGAATTTTGTCTCTCTACAGGAAGTAGGGGCAGGATTTTGTCTCTCTACAGGAAGTAAGGGTGGGATTTTGTTTCACTACAGGAAGTGGGGGGAATTTCGTCTCTCTACATGAATTAGGGGTGGTATTTTGTCTCTCTACAGGAAGTAGTGGTGGGATTTTGTCTCACTGCAGGAAGTAGTGGTGGGATTTTGTCTCACTGCAGGAAGTAGGGGCAGAATTTTGTCTCTCTACAGGAAGTAGGGGTGGAATTTTGTCTCAACAGGAAGATGGGGTGGAATTTTGTCTCTCTACAGGAAGTAGGGATTGGATTTTGTCCCTCTATAGGAAATAGGGGTGGGATTTTGCCTCTACAGGAAGTAGGGGAGGAATTTTGTCTCTACAGGAAGGAGTGGCAGGATTTTGTCTCTCTACAGGAAGAAGGGGCAGGTTTTTGTCTCTCTCCAGGAAGTAAGTGTGAGATTTTGTCTCTCTACAGGAAGAAGGGGCAGGATTTTGTCTCTCTACAGGAAGTAGGGACAGGATTTTGTCTCTACAGGAAAGTTGGAGTGGAATTTTGTCTGTATACAGGAAGAAAGGGTGGGATTTTGTCTCTACAGGAAGTAGGGGCGGATTGTTGTCTCTACAAGAAGTTGGGGCAGAATTTCGTCTTGCTACAGGAAGAAGAGGTGGGATTTTGTCTCTCTCCAGGAAGTAGGGATGGGATTTTGTCTCTCTACAGGAAATAGGGGTGGGATTTTGTCTCTCTTAATGAAGTAGGGGGTAATTTTGTCTCTACAGGAAGTTGGGGTGGAATTTTGTCTCTACAGGAAAAGGGGCAGGATTTTATCTCTCTACAGGAAGTAGGGATGGGATTTTGTCTCTCTACAGGAAGTTGGGGTGGAATTTTGTCTCTACAGGAAAAAGGGGCATGATTTTATCTCTCTACAGGAAGTAGGGATGGGATTTTATCTTTCTGCAGGAAGTAGGGATGGGATTTTGTCTCTCTACAGGAAGTAGGGATGGAATTTTGTCTCTCTACAGGAGGTAGGGGTGGGATTTTGACTCTCTACAGGAAGTAGGGGCATAATTTGGTACCTCTACAGGAAATAGGGGTGGGATTTTGTCTCTACAGGAAGTAGGGGAGGAATTTTGTCTCTACAGGAAGGAGTGGCAGGATTTTGTCTCTCTACAGGAAGGAGTGGCAGGTTTTTGTCTCTCTCCAGGAAGTAGGGGTGAGATTTTGCTTCTCTACAGGAAGTAGGGGTAGGATATTGTCTCCCTACAGGAAGTAGAGACAGGATTTTGTCTCTACAGGTAGAGGACCGGTGGATGTTGGGGGTCATCAGAATTGGCCGAACTAGAGTTAAAAGTTCGGTTCGGTATCACAAACCCTATAGAAATCAATGGCAACCTGAATTTCGGTGCTTTAAAATGACTGTGAAATGGTCATAGTAAGGGCTAGGGGGCTGCAAAAGGAAGCAAAATGGGGGTAAGAACAGGACAAGTTGCCTGCAAACAAATGTGGATGGGGAAATGTCTTAAAGTAACATAGAATTACCAAAAGTAACCCTTTTTAGGACAAATTTAAAAAGTTTGTGAAGTGGATTGGATTAAAAAAAAATTTGAAGATGAAGCCCTGTACTATGACTGTACTTGGATGGTACAGTGAAACTGTGAATGGTCATTAAATCAGTCAATATGGATAAATATTTTTGAATTTCTGGCTACAGATCACTGTAAATTTAAGACCCGGTAAAGGATGCATGGAAAGCCTGACAGGCGCCGCATAGGTCCCCATGACCGTGCACCTCTGCTGAGTGACCCTGTGCCCTGCCTTGGGTACATTGGTTGACAAGCAATGGCAGACGTGGTGTCCTTTGAAGGCCATTTGCCTCACCCTCGGTGTGCAAGGCATGTTTTCTCTCCACCTGCTGCTTCTGGACGTGCACGCACAGCGAGCCGGTCTCACTTCGTACCACCCTTCCGTGCGGTACGGGCAATGTTACATGCTGATGTCCTTAGAGTACAGTGAATCAGGGTTTGAATCTGGAGAGGTGCCTAATAAATGAGTACCACATCCAAGAAAGGCAGCAGTCAAGAAAATTAACCATTCCTCAACTGAGTCAGCAGTTGGTGTTACAAGACACAATAGCCGTCCATGACACCTTCGAGGCTCTGTAATTGGAATGAGTAGCTAATAAGAGCAGAATGGCAGTGGCACTCGTGCATTTATACAGGCTGGGTCACGTGGTGCGCCGGTCAGTCACAGCCATACCAATACTTGGCATGGCTAGGATGGCTTAGGAAGTGCCCACAACCTAAAAGCTTGTTGATTGGCTGCGCTGCAGTTTTTCAACAAACTTTATTAGGCATCCAAACCCGAACAGTAAACCTGACATCCTGTTATAAGTCCGTTTTTGGGGTTCGGTAAGGGATATTAGGTGTCTGGTAAGAACCCTAAACTTTCCAGTTCAGGTTCGCTCATTCCTAATGAGCAGGCATAGGATAAAGAGGCTCAAGGTGCCATAATAAAAGAGGCATGAACAGGCAATGATAAAGAGACACGAGCAGGCGTAGATAAAAGTCATCACATCATTTCTAATCCAGGTCTTCAGGCACAGAACAAACCATTGGGCGGCCATGTTGCCCATAAATCTGTTTTTTGCACATTGCAGCTTGTTAAATTCATGATATAAAATAGTTGAACTTCCTGATGTTGATTGTTACATTCCTTCTAGTTAATGCCAGATCTAATGAGTTTTCCTGTCACCGTTCATTAGCATCAGTAACCATAGACTTCATTGGCTCGGTCCCTTAAATAAATCTATTTGTTTGTTGACTCGGTGGAGGCAGAACGGTTGGATTAGTGAAGCCTGCCATTATAACGCTCCATCCTGATTAAAAACAAGTGTCAGATTGGAAATGTGTCGAGCAGACGTCTCCTCACCCAACATCTCAGAAACCACACTAAAAGTTCATGACAAGATGTTGGCCAAGACCGTATCATTCCTCCCTCTTCACCTCCCGAGCTGCCAAGAAGCCTCAACCCTTACATCATCCGCATCCTGACGACTCCTTATCTGTGGGACCGTCCATCCCACCACCGATTAGACCTGCCAAACCCACTTACATCAGGCCCCCGGCTGGGTAGGAGCCTGTGTTTCCTCACATGTGGTCCAATTGATTATTTCTACATTGAAGCTGTTTATATTTCTTTTCTATTGGATTGTATTTATTTGCATTGGCTTCCATCCCGAGCGCTCATTTCCTTCACCTCGACCATTAAACTTTTCCTATGAGCAGTTTGTTTCTTTCCTGCTATGGACAGACAAATGTCAGAAACAAACACGATCGGAACTTGACACAACAGCAACGCAACGTAATTAATACGGCCTAGCATAAGATGCCATCAACAAAGCCTTCATGCCTGTGCATCTGTACCTTCATTATGGTCTCTTCACTAGTCCAGCCCACTAGGGATATTCTCAATAAATCCTGTACTACTCTGTACCACCAGGGATTGTACCATCAGCCACATTTACTGTAGTACCCCTCTAGTGATGATCTAATGAACCCTTGAGCAGGTAGCCCATCGCTAGTGACCATATGTCTTAAGGAGGCCAAAGCATCACATGTGCATAAGGGGGTCTGACATTTCCAAGATAACAGATAATTAGATGAATGTTGGCCAAACCCGCCAATACTTAAATGTTGAAGTACTGTATTTGGACGAACCTACCAATATCAGTTTTCAGCCAACACTCGAATGTGCATCGAGGCACCGCAGCGGCCTACTGATAGTCGAGGAAGATTTTGATTGGGTATGTCCAATTTTACACTGCCCAATGTGCCGATTTTCCAGAAATAAGCTTTTGCCAGAGATGTCAGTCGGCGGCTTTCTCATTGAGAACTCAGGAGTGCTAGCAGTTTGCCGAACAACGATCATCAAAAACATTGTTTGGCCAACAGAAATCTAATGGATGGCTCAACTCCAATGTCAGCTGGTTGGGAGGAATACCTACTGGCCAAACGAGAGCTCGGCCAACAATTTACAAAAGATTGTCTAGCTTTTCATTACGCAGTTCTTGAGATGAAGGCTGAGAACAAAAATGGGGTATGGAAGCTAATACCAATGTTATTTTTTCCCCTACAAATCACTATATGAGCCGAGAACCTCTTTATATTTGTGTACACGTGGCTGGGTGGTTGACTACTTGGATAGATGTGGTCTTTTCTTTGACCCTTACACATGTGTGAACCTTGTAAAAGTGTCTACGTCAATAGAGAAAGGAAAATTCACAACAAATCATTGTTTTCAGGCAGGTCACTTCCACCCTGTGGATTTACACACAGATGATAAAATTTGTTTGTATTCATTCATTGGCACGCCTAGAATCCGGAACTCCAGTGTCGTCCACTATCAGATACAGATGTACCACCTGCTGGGATAGAGTCCAGAGGGATACATCTGATGTTACAGTTCTCACTGAACCAGAGTCTGGTCCTACCTGCTGTTTTACTACTGAATACCCCATAACTCACATTTTATGTAGGACAGAAGCTAATTCCGCATCACTTAACCCATTGTTACATCAGTAACCATAAGCAATGGACTACATCTCTTGGACTATTGCTTCCATGTTCCAGATCAAAGTTGGTGGAAACCCAGGCCCTGTTCTGGACAGCAGCCTATCTGACTCCTTATACCAGCCAAAGGTTCTACAGGATGAAATCCAACATACCCAATCACTCCCCATAAGCAGTGACCCTATGTTCTCATCATGGGGTCTACAATAGCATTTTGTTGCCCAAAACTGGAATACATAGTCAAAGGGTGCTTTATAAAAAGTCAAAATAAATTATTTCCTAATAGAGAACAATATTTTGTTGCCTTTAGCTGCGGCAGACTGACATTGAGCTCTATCACCCGAATTAATCTTCATTGAAGACTCCACATATATTGATCCATCTTGGGTATGAATGACATGTACACTTTTTTCTCCAAGATATATAACCTTACTGTACACACTGACCTTCTTCTGCCATTTTGGCTAGTCACTAAAGGGCTTCCTCTAAAGATAAGACGCACATCAAGACGGAAGCAGACAAATCTAAAACGCAAACCGAGTGGCTGAAACCTGAACTACGCTCAAAGGGAGTTGTGGGGGCCACCATTTTCATGATACCCTGTGCCTAAATCATGAAAGTACAAGACAGGAAACCCCTTTACCTCAACACAGTTCATCTTAAGTACATGGAGATCAGAACTTTGAGGTTCTTGCATGTAACAGAAGAAAGTACAAAACCATTATTCTTGTTAGCACTTAGAAGTGGTAATATTGGACTGAGCTCACAAAAAAATAATTTCTCATCAGCTCGTTGGAAATCAGAATATTTTTCCTTTCAATGTGTTTATAAGGGATCTCATCAATTTACTAAAGATAGATAGAAAACAGGTGGGATCTCAAGGGCATTCCGAGGGTTGTCCTGAGTTATAGCCTATGAGGGAGGTCCACCGGCTTTGTAAGACATAGGAGGACATTATTTATGTAAAGGAGTTGTCCAAATCTTGGGGTTGGCTTCTCACACTTTTACAAAGTCCTTGAACATCACAAGTTCTTGAATCCAGCCATTTCACGGATGGTGACAAGACAGTAAATGCTCTCTGGGCAAATTATTCAAGTTATCTCTCCTCTAGAAACAAGACTTCTGTATCTCCAGATACACTTATAGACCCATGTGAGTATACGAGCCTTTCCACTTGCGCCAATCCAATACAGTCATGATTATCCATGGTCAATCACATGGACTGACGAAGATCTGATGATTTGCCTTAAAAAAAAACCTGGAAGAATCACTAAAAGTGTTTTAACTTCATCTTTGGGGTGTGCAGAAGGTACATCTATGATTCAGGTTGCGTTGGGAACCCAATGTCTTTCTCACAGCGGCAGCCTTGTTGTAGATGTTACATCGGGAACTTCAAGTTACACATCTCAAGGACATTTAGCAAAACGCTCAACGATGTCTCATTCCTGTTCTTCAAAAAGATAAGTCGATGATCCTTCTCCACATACATTATACCTGTCCAGTACTCAAAACATACTACCTAACAATGTTCATAAAGTAGTCACACCGTGACAAGATATCACCACCATAAAGTACCCGTAAAATAGTCATTATTTTCCTCTACTAAGAGCTTTAATCAGTTTTTTTCCTTTACCAAGTAGAAAAGGTTGTCTATTAAAAATGTCAAAAAAGTCTGATCTGTGGTGGTCCATCAGCAGGTCTCCAACTGGTCCTGAGAACAAGCTAGTGCTACTTTCCATAGCTCCCCTACCTCGCCGTTGGTGCTGTTAGATGACTCAGCCGAGCATGACAACCACACATGGTACACAACACCACAATCTTGGTCATGCGATATCTGAAAAATCCAAGAATTTCCCATTCTCTTTTTCCAGTAAGACTTTCATACAGCCAGAAATTACATTAGCGAAGAATCCTGAAGCTAACATGATACCTCCCGCTCAGCTCCATTCCGCTCCTCTGATTATCTCTGCTTCAGATTAGCATCTGTCTATTTGAGGTCCAGTAAATACCAGATAGAATGAAACAAAAGATCAGCATAAAAGAAAAGTAAGAAAGATACTGTATTACTGAAGGAACCGGCACTGAACGCATCCATCACATCATCCGAAGTCTCATCTATGACATCTACAATATTGACTAAAGATGGAGAACTGGAATAGAAGACACCCGGAGAGCGATTCACCATCACTTAATGCTTTGTAGTTTATTATATATGTTTATTATGCTCCCCCTATGTCTCATACAGCACTGTGCAAAAGTTTTAGGCAGATGTGGAGAAAAATGATGCAGGGTAAGGAGATTTCAAAACTAGGAGTGGTAATTAGGCTTGAGCAAAACGGATCGGACAAATTCAAAAGTCGCCGACTTCTGGCAAAGTCGGGTTTCATGAAACCCGACCCGATCCTAGTGTGGGATCGGCCATGTGGTCGGCAATCTTCGCGCCAAAGTCGCGTTTCGTATGACGCGTTTGGCGCCATTTTTTCAGCCAATGATGGAGCGTGGGCAGAGTGATGACATAGGTCTTAGGGGCGTGGACACCTATCTCCATCTTCTCGCTTGTGCGCTGTGCGCTGTGTAACACCAGATTTTCTGTTCAGGGACGGAGGAGAGAGAGAGAGAGAGAGAGAGAGAAAAGATAGATTTCCCATTGACTTTGCATTGGGTTTCGTGTTTCGGTCGCTCCCCGACTTTTCGCCATAATCGGCCGATTTCACTCGACTCGACTTTTGAGATAGTCGGGTTTCGTGAAACCTATGTTTTTATGCTTAGTCGAGTCACTTGTCCTTGCTATGATGAAGGTCTGTTTTTTTGCCACAGTTCAGAGCACTTCTGGGCAGACGTCTCCAGACAATAGATAGATATTATTGATCCTACTGGATGCCGCCAGTTCTGAACTGATGGCACTGCTGGACATCTTCCGATTTCAAAAGCAAATAACATGATGTGTCTTTCATCTGCTGCACTAAGTTTCCTTGGACAACTGCTTCATCTATGGCACTCATTGTTGTCCATTTTTTCATGTCCTAAATGCTGAGAAATCCAGGCAGACACTTATCCATTATGTAATACCATCAGGAGGCGTCTGATCGGCTCTAAATTTATTCTGCAGCTGGACAACGACCCCCAACATCCAGCCAATGTCAGTAAGAACGAGGAGTCCTGTAAATGATGATCCGACTCCACAGAGCCCTGATCTCACATCATCCAGTCTGTCTGGGATCACGTGAAGAGACAGAAGGATCCGCACAAGCCTCATACACAGAAGATCTGGGGTCGGATCTCCATGATGTTTGGAATATTATCAAGTTCCTTCAAATATTGTGCAAATAATAAGTGACTGAGAAGAAGTGATGAAGGCAACGAGCGGTCCCTGAATATTTTTGAGATTTATATTTCTGTTTTGTTCATTCACTTTGCATTTTATTACTAGGCAAATATAAATTACTAAAACTTCTTTCTTTGAAAATATTCTTACTTTGCAGATGTTTTTCCACACCTGCCTAAAACTTTTCCAAAGTACTGTAGATGGTAAGCCTAGTCGGATGTGTAGCTGATATAGACGGGTATTTTATATTCCATCGTCCGTTCTCCTCTCCATTTCTTTCCTAATCCTCCTCCTTTAATAAATTATGTGCACTGTTTTCATAGCCTGAAGTGAAGCACTTGACGATCTCCCCTCCGTTTCTGGCCTGCCATGCTGGCCTGCTTATTTTTACGAGGTGTCTGAAGGATTTTAGTAGAACACACTGAAAACAGTCAAATTAAGAAACAAGAAAAGTCCCAGAGACATATCTACTGACGTCCTGAAATACCACAGTAATGACCAGGACCTGCCCCCAGGGGAAACTCATTCCTTCCTGCTGCACTAAAATCTACTATTGTAGTCTACAAAATGGCATATAAGTTACAGATGAGCGAATTGACAAATTTTTCAAGAAATTCGATCTGCAGCATATTAATTTGCTGTGAATCTAAAAAAAACTGCAGATATTCTAATAGCCCTGAAAATGTGTGCGTAACACTCTGAAGACTCCTATGACTGCATCCAAACCCATTAAAGCTCTATTACACAAACACAGTCTTAGTGATGTCAACCCTTACTGAGGATAACCATTCTTCACTGCTTTGCTGTCACACATTATCTGTATTGTTTATTCAGTCTTTTATGGGTTTTTCTCCCTACCTATTGCTGAGCTATGAGCTTTGATGTCCTCTCGCAATCCAGATTCACCACAAACTGGCTGCTGCATTCCTAGGCTGAGCTTTTATACAGGCTATCATAGTGTCCCCTGATCGGCTGCAATATACCATGTGATGTGATAAAACCATCACCATGTGATGAAATAATTGCATTGCAACTAAAGTATTTTAAAGTAGATGATAGATATATTGATAATAGATAGATAGATAGATAATAGAGTAAAAGCCTGCAATTCATGTGCCGCGTACAGTATAATCACAGCGTGACAGGTTAGAATAGAATAGATATACTGTATACACATATAATACATAGATATATAGATGTCAGTGACACACACATATACAGTGGGGCAAAAAAGTATTTAGTCAGTCAGCGATAGTGCAAGTTCCACCACTTAAAAAGATGAGAGGCGTCTGTAATTTACATCATAGGTAGACCTCCACTATGGGAGACAAACTGAGAAAAAAAATCCAGAAAATCACATTGTCTGTTTTTTTAACAATTTATTTGCATATTATGGTGGAAAATAAGTATTTGGTCAGAAACAAACAATCAAAATTTCTGGCTCTCACAGACCTGTAACTTCTTCTTTAAGAGTCTCCTCTTTCCTCCACTCATTACCTGTAGTAATGGCACCTGTTTAAACTTGTTATCAGTATAAAAAGACACCTGTGCACACCCTCAAACAGTCTGACTCCAAACTCCACTATGGTGAAGACCAAAGAGCTGTCAAAGGACACCAGAAACAAAATTGTAGCCCTGCACCAGGCTGGGAAGACTGAATCTGCAATAGCCAACCAGCTTGGAGTGAAGAAATCAACAGTGGGAGCAATAATTAGAAAATGGAAGACATACAAGACCACTGATAATCTCCCTCGATCTGGGGCTCCACGCAAAATCCCACCCCATGGGGTCAGAATGATCACAAGAACGGTGAGCAAAAATCCCAGAACCACGCGTGGGGACCTAGTGAATGAACTGCAGAGAGCTGGGACCAATGTAACAAGGCCTACCATAAGTAACACACTACGCCACCATGGACTCAAATCCTGCAGTGCCAGACGTGTCCCACTGCTTAAGCCAGTACATGTCCGGGCCCATCTGAAGTTTGTGATCCAGAGGAGTTTTGGGAGAATGTCCTATGGTCTGATGAAACCAAACTGGAACTGTTTGGTAGAAACACAACTTGTCGTGTTTGGAGGAAAAAGAATACTGAGTTGCATCCATCAAACACCATACCTACTGTAAAGCATGGTGGTGGAAACATCATGCTTTGGGGCTGTTTCTCTGCAAAGGGGCCAGGACGACTGATCCGGGTACATGAAAGAATGAATGGGGCCATGTATCGTGAGATTTTGAGTGCAAACCTCCTTCCATCAGCAAGGGCATTGAAGATGAAACGTGGCTGGGTCTTTCAACATGACAATGATCCAAAGCACACCGCCAGGGCAACGAAGGAGTGGCTTCGTAAGAAGTATTTCAAGGTCCTGGAGTGGCCTAGCCAGTCTCCAGATCTCAACCCTATAGAAAACCTTTGGAGGGAGTTGAAATTCCGTGTTGCCAAGCGAAAAGCCAAAAACAACACTGCTCTAGAGGAGATCTGCATGGAGGAATGGGCCAACATACCAACAACAGTGTGTGGCAACCTTGTGAAGACTTACAGAAAACGTTTGACCTCTGTCATTGCCAACAAAGGATATATTACAAAGTATTGAGATGAAATTTTGTTTCTGACCAAATACTTATTTTCCACCATAATATGCAAATAAATTGTTAAAAAAACAGACAATGTGATTTTCTGGATTTTTTTTTCTCAGTTTGTCTCCCATAGTTGAGGTCTACCTGTGATGTAAATTACAGACGCTTCTCATCTTTTTAAGTGGTGGAACTAGCACTATTGCTGACTGACTAAATACTTTTTTGCCCCACTGTATATATGTGTAAATATATTACATAGATAGAAGAAAAGCCGGTAATTCAAGTGTCCTGTACTGTACTGTAAAATCACAGCAGGAGCCGAAAGCATAGAATAGATGGATTAACTACAGAATATACACATAGAATAGATAGATATATAGATGTATAAAAAAATGTAAAAAATGGTGGCGTAAAGTGTCACCGTTATAAATATTCCAGCAGCACTACCAACAGACTTCCACTTCTAAGTCTGTAAAAAGTAAATGCAAAACACATAAATATGTATATATACGTGGGTAATATATACCGGTAAGCACTAGGAGAATAACGGAGGATGGTGAAAAAGAAATAAATAAAATTGTAACACAGTAAAAAAAAGGGCCTTGCTCAGAAAAATGTCCCGATCTCAATCTTCTAAAAAGACAAATGACCGCTGGCAGAATGACAGTATATTCACCTGGCAAGGGCAATAACACTTCGGAACACTCGGAAGTAGTTCCTACCTGTATCGTAGGATGAAGAATCTTGAGCGCTCTTGTTGCACGATGAGTCCTTCAGCGGGCACAGAAAGTCTGGACAAGTGGCTGCACCGGCCGGCGGCAAGCCATAAACAGCTGGTCTCCAGGAGGAGACGGAGATCCTGCAGAGCCGACGCCGCGTGTGCCAGGACCTGGGTGACGTGGCAAGTCACGTGACCGTAACCCCCGGTGATCGAGCAAGTGAGTACGGAGTGCGAATGGGGCCAAACAACTGCCTGTCTCCTTCCTCAGGGTTGGTCCCTGCCCCGTACTCATGGTTCTATATATAGCTACTGGTCTTGTCCACTGGTTCATTGAAAACCGAAAAGTTCAGCACCCATATTAAGTCCTCTTGGTGCAATAGTATCCAACATGAAAATCCATTTGGTCTCTGCACGAGACATTGCTTTAATAAAGTCGCCACCTCTCCAGTGGTGGCGTACCACTGCAATGCCCGTTACTTTCATCCCTTGTACTGTACCGCCATGATATTCCACAAAATGTTGGGAGAGTGGATGACCCAAAAATTTCTTTTCAACATTGCGGATATGCTCATTTATCCTGATTTTTAATGGTCTCCTTGTTCTCCCCACATAGAATTTTCCACATGGGCATTCTATGGTATAGATTACCCCAGTAGTGGAGCCTGTAATACCGTCCCTGATTTGAAAAGTCTTATTTCCTTTTTTGATGTCAGTGCATTTTGACATAATAGTTTCCTTGCATGCTATACATTTGCGGCAAGGAAAAAAACCTTTTAATTTCGCATGTATAAGGGACGTCTGTACCATGGGTAATTTATTTTGAACTGTGGGAGCGATTAAATTTCCCAAATTCTGACCTTTTTTAAAAACAAAGTGCGGTTTATTACTAATAATGTCTCCCAATATTTTGTCATTTTTTAAAATGTGCCAGTGTTTGCTGACTATTTTGCGGAAAAAATACGAGTTCGAATTGTATTTAGTAATGATGGGAATGGATTCCAGAGTGGCTTTGGGCTTTAGGGCGGGATTGATCAATTCTTGTCTAGGTTTACTGCTGGCCTTTTTTTTGGATTCCTCCAGCATTGTTTCATTGTAGCCTTTTTCCAGGAACTTTCTAGTAAGGATATGTGATTCCGCCTCAAAGTCCTGGGGCCTAGAGCAATTTCGATGAATCCTAGTGAACTGACTATCCGGAATGTTCAGTAACCACCCCGGAAGATGGCAGCTGTCAAGATGGATGTAACTATTAGTATCTGTGGGTTTTACAAAGGTGCATGTGTGTATTTTTAAATCTTCAATAAAAATCCTTAAATCTAAAAAATTAATTTCCAAGGAACTGGTGGTGGAAGTAAAATTTAAAAAATACAGATTTTTATTAATATCCGTTAAAAACTGTTTCAAAGTATCCTCACCACCAGACCAAATAAAAAAACAATATCGTCTATAAAACGCCGCCAGAGGACCAGGTTCGAGCGCAGTACCCCCCTCCAGGTAGATAAAATGCTCCTCCCAGCTACCCACATAGAGGTTGGTGTAACTGGGCGCGAACCTGGTCCCCATGGCGGTACCCCATTGCTGGGAGTAGTAGTCCTCCTTGTATAAAAAATAATTATGAGTTAAAATGAACAGCATTAGTTCACCTAAAAATTCAGTTTGTTCTGGAGGGACTTTGGAAAGTTTATTTAAAAAATAGATAGCAGCTTCACAACCCTTTTGATGGTCAATAACCGTGTACAATGAGGTTATGTCGAGGGTACCCATTATGTACCCCTCGTGCCATTCAACCTCTTGGAGGAGTGATAGGATATGCGTACTATCCTTCAAATGTGATGGAAGGAGTGGAACAATAGGCTGTAAGTGGGAGTCTACCAATTTAGACATATTTGCCGTTAGGCACTGGATGCCGGAAACAATAGGTCTACCGGGAGGGTTGGCGGGGTCCTTATGGATTTTCGGAAGATAATAGAACACCGCCAAACGGGGAGGGCCGGAATTCATAAACTCAAATTCTAGTTTATTAATAAAACCCAAGTCCAGGCCTCTTCTAGTCAAAATTTTCATTTCTCTAATATAGTTCTTAGTGGGATTTCCATTTAGTTTTTTGTAAGTTGGGGAGTCACTTAATAAACGTAGAGCTTCTTTATGGTAGGATTCCTGGTCCAAAATAACCACCCCACCCCCCTTATCGGCTGGACGGATAACCAATCCCTTATTCTGTTGTAAGGAGGTTATGGCTAGTTTTTCTTTTTTAGTGAGATTGAATTTAAATTTGTTACATTTTTTATCACTAATGTTTCTAACCTCATCTGTTACCATTGACTGAAAAGTCTCCATCTGTGGGGAGTATTCATTTAATGGATGGAATTTAGATTAATTTCTAAGGTTAGTGTGAATATATGTATCCCCCTGAGCGGTTTTTATATTGGTGGTAGGGGGGTTCTTTATATAGTACCTTTGAATGGCCAATTTACGCATGAACATCTTAATCCCAATGTATGCCTCAAATTTATTGAACCCACTGGCTGGAGCATATTTAAGACCTTTTTGTAAAAGGGACAACTCTTCCTGCCCAAGATGTACCTTACTTAAATTGAAGATGGTGGGCATATTAGTATTCGCCGGTTCTAGTGTCCTTTTCTTTTTGGCGAATTTCCCTTCTCTACATCCCCTTTTCCTTGTTTTTTTCCGATTACACAGAAAAAAGGATGTTTGGTATTATTTTTAGTATTGTTTTTAGGATTATTTTTAGTAGTAGTCTTCCTACTGGTTTGATTAGAATGGCTCAAACCATTTAGAGGTCTACCTTTTTTAGCTGTTTTACCCACATTAGTCGTGGAATTCTGTGTGTATACAGTTGGTGATTGGGGGGCATCTAGTAAAGTTTGAAAACGGTTATGAATTGCCGTAGAGGTGAAGGGGGAGATATTAGGAGATGGATGGTTCCCTCCCCGATTGCCCATGGAGAAATTAGGATTACTAGTGGGATTATGATCCACATCCGTAACCGCCATACACGATGGAGAAGGAGTAGTTGGATGTATAGAAAAATTTTCAGAAATGAAACTAGCTTCAAAAGAGCTTCCCTCCACCTGATCTATAGTCTCAAAGGCTGATTCATTATGTGAACTATCTCTAAATGTGCACACTGGAACCGCATCCCTTCCAAATTTTTTCTTTTTCCTTTCTATAATTTCCTGTTCTTTTCCTTTAATTCTAATTCGGATACTATTAGAAATTTTTTCTATCTCCGGATGTTTTCTATAGGGTCTGATAGTCTCAAATAATTTCGAAATAGAATTTTTGCTACTCATTTTTCTGAGCAAGGCCCTTTTTTTTACTGTGTTACAATTTTATTTATTTCTTTTTCACCGTCCTCCGTTATTCTCCTAGCGCTTACCGGTATATATTACCCACATATATATACATATTTATGTGTTTTGCATTTACTTTTTACAGACTTAGAAGTGGAAGTCTGTTGGTAGTGCTGCTGGAATATTTATAACGGTGACACTTTGCGCCACCATTTTTTACATTTTTTATAGATTCTACTTTTTCCACTTTTGGGTAGGCAGCAGTGTCTTCTATTAATATGGGTGACCTTTGGAGTGATAGGAAAGATAGAATCTCCAACATTCAAAGATTTTTCAATTTGTCTCAATATACGAATACTGAGGATCCTGATAAGGAGGACATTTCTCATATTAGAGAATCACTTAAAACCTTGGAACAATTACTTTTGAAAGAGATGCGAGATATGTGGGAAGTTGCCACGTTGGAAAGGTATATTTCTTATGATTGTATCCCCAGAGGCCTGAAGGTCTATAAGGCACTCTCAGGGGATATTGGAGATCCAGAGACATTAGTGGAGTGGAACAACATGTTTAGAACTTTCTCAAAACAAGCGGTTAAATTCATTATTGACAAGAGAAGAAAACAGTTAATGAGTAGCAAAAATTTTATTTCGAAATTATTTGAGACTATCAGACCCTATAGAAAACATCCGGAGATAGAAAAAATTTCTAATAGTAACATAGTAACATAGTAACATAGTTAGTAAGGCCGAAAAAAGACATTTGTCCATCCAGTTCAGCCTATATTCCATTATAATAAATACCCAGATCTACGTCCTTCTACAGAACCTAATAATTGTATGATACAATATTGTTCTGCTCCAGGAAGACATCCAGGCCTCTCTTGAACCCCTCGACTGAGTTCGCCATCACCACCTCCTCAGGCAAGCAATTCCAGATTCTCACTGCCCTAACAGTAAAGAATCCTCTTCTATGTTGGTGGAAAAACCTTCTCTCCTCCAGACGCAAAGAATGCCCCCTTGTGCCCGTCACCTTCCTTGGTATAAACAGATCCTCAGCGAGATATTTGTATTGTCCCCTTATATACTTATACATGGTTATTAGATCGCCCCTCAGTCGTCTTTTTTCTAGACTAAATAATCCTAATTTCGCTAATCTATCTGGGTATTGTAGTTCTCCAATCCCCTTTATTAATTTTGTTGCCCTCCTTTGTACTCTCTCTAGTTCCATTATATCCTTCCTGAGCACCGGTGCCCAAAACTGGACACAGTACTCCATGTGCGGTCTAACTAGGGATTTGTACAGAGGCAGTATAATGCTCTCATCATGTGTATCCAGACCTCTTTTAATGCACCCCATGATCCTGTTTGCCTTGGCAGCTGCTGCCTGGCACTGGCTGCTCCAGGTAAGTTTATCATTAACTAGGATCCCCAAGTCCTTCTCCCTGTCAGATTTACCCAGTGGTTTCCCATTCAGTGTGTAATGGTGATATTGATTCCCTCTTCCCATGTGTATAACCTTACATTTATCATTGTTAAACCTCATCTGCCACCTTTCAGCCCAAGTTTCCAACTTATCCAGATCCATCTGTAGCAGAATACTATCTTCTCTTGTATTAACTGCTTTACATAGTTTTGTATCATCTGCAAATATCGATATTTTACTGTGTAAACCTTCTACCAGATCATTAATGAATATGTTGAAGAGAACAGGTCCCAATACTGACCCCTGCGGTACCCCACTGGTCACAGCGACCCAGTTAGAGACTATACCATTTATAACCACCCTCTGCTTTCTATCACTAAGCCAGTTACTAACCCATTTACACACATTTTCCCCCAGACCAAGCATTCTCATTTTGTGTACCAACCTCTTGTGCGGCACGGTATCAAACGCTTTGGAAAAATCGAGATATACCACGTCCAATGACTCACCGTGGTCCAGTCTATAGCTTACCTCTTCATAAAAACTGATTAGATTGGTTTGACAGGAGCGATTTCTCATAAACCCATGCTGATATGGAGTTAAACAGTTATTCTCATTGAGATAATCCAGAATAACATCCCTCAGAAACCCTTCAAATATTTTACCAACAATAGAGGTTAGACTTACTGGCCTATAATTTCCAGGTTCACTTTTAGAGCCCTTTTTGAATATTGGCACCACATTTGCTATGCGCCAGTCCTGCGGAACAGACCCTGTCGCTATAGAGTCACTAAAAATAAGAAATAATGGTTTCCGAATTAGAATTAAAGGAAAAGAACAGGAAATTATAGAAAGGAAAAAGAAAAAATTTGGAAGGGATGCGGTTCCAGTGTGCACATTTAGAGATAGTTCACATAATGAATCAGCCTTTGAGACTATAGATCAGGTGGAGGGAAGCTCTTTTGAAGCTAGTTTCATTTCTGAAAATTTTTCTATACATCCAACTACTCCTTCTCCATCGTGTATGGCGGTTACGGATGTGGATCATAATCCCACTAGTAATCCTAATTTATCCATGGGCAATCGGGGAGGGAACCATCCATCTCCTAATATCTCCCCCTTCACCTCTACGGCAATTCATAACCGTTTTCAAACTTTACTAGATGCCCCCCAATCACCAACTGTATACACACAGAATTCCACGACTAATGTGGGTAAAACAGCTAAAAAAGGTAGACCTCTAAATGGTTTGAGCCATTCTAATCAAACCAGTAGGAAGACTACTACTAAAAATAATCCTAAAAACAATACTAAAAATAATACCAAACATCCTTTTTTCTGTGTAATCGGAAAAAAACAAGGAAAAGGGGATGTAGAGGAGGGAAATTCGCCAAAAAAGAAAAGGACACTAGAACCGGCGAATACTAATATGCCCACCATCTTCAATTTAAGTAAGGTACATCTTGGGCAGGAAGAGTTGTCCCTTTTACAAAAAGGTCTTAAATATGCTCCAGCCAGTGGGTTCAATAAATTTGAGGCATACATTGGGATTAAGATGTTCATGCGTAAATTGGCCATTCAAAGGTACTATATAAAGAACCCCCCTACCACCAATATAAAAACCGCTCAGGGGGATACATATATTCACACTAACCTTAGAAATAAATCTAAATTCCATCCATTAAATGAATACTCCCCACAGATGGAGACTTTTCAGTCAATGATAACAGATGAGGTTAGAAACATTAGTGATAAAAAATGTAACAAATTTAAATTCAATCTCACTAAAAAAGAAAAACTAGCCATAACCTCCTTACAACAGAATAAGGGATTGGTTATCCGTCCAGCCGATAAGGGGGGTGGGGTGGTTATTTTGGACCAGGAATCCTACCATAAAGAAGCTCTACGTTTATTAAGTGACTCCCCAACTTACAAAAAACTAAATGGAAATCCCACTAAGAACTATATTAGAGAAATGAAAATTTTGACTAGAAGAGGCCTGGACTTGGGTTTTATTAATAAACTAGAATTTGAGTTTATGAATTCCGGCCCTCCCCGTTTGGCGGTGTTCTATTATCTTCCGAAAATCCGTAAGGACCCCGCCAACCCTCCCGGTAGACCTATTGTTTCCGGCATCCAGTGCCTAACGGCAAATATGTCTAAATTGGTAGACTCCCACTTACAGCCTATTGTTCCACTCCTTCCATCACATTTGAAGGATAGTACGCATATCCTATCACTCCTCCAAGAGGTTGAATGGCACGAGGGGTACATAATGGGTACCCTCGACATAACCTCATTGTACACGGTTATTGACCATCAAAAGGGTTGTGAAGCTGCTATCTATTTTTTAAATAAACTTTCCAAAGTCCCTCCAGAACAAACTGAATTTTTAGGTGAACTAATGCTGTTCATTTTAACTCATAATTATTTTTTATACAAGGAGGACTACTACTCCCAGCAATGGGGTACCGCCATGGGGACCAGGTTCGCGCCCAGTTACACCAACCTCTATGTGGGTAGCTGGGAGGAGCATTTTATCTACCTGGAGGGGGGTACTGCGCTCGAACCTGGTCCTCTGGCGGCGTTTTATAGACGATATTGTTTTTTTATTTGGTCTGGTGGTGAGGATACTTTGAAACAGTTTTTAACGGATATTAATAAAAATCTGTATTTTTTAAATTTTACTTCCACCACCAGTTCCTTGGAAATTAATTTTTTAGATTTAAGGATTTTTATTGAAGATTTAAAAATACACACATGCACCTGTGTAAAACCCACAGATACTAATAGTTACATCCACCTTGACAGCTGCCATCTTCCGGGGTGGTTACTGAACATTCCGGATAGTCAGTTCACTAGGATTCATCGAAATTGCTCTAGGCCCCAGGACTTTGAGGCGGAATCACATATCCTTACTAGAAAGTTCCTGGAAAAAGGCTACAATGAAACAATGCTGGAGGAATCCAAAAAAAAGGCCAGCAGTAAACCTAGACAAGAATTGATCAATCCCGCCCTAAAGCCCAAAGCCACTCTGGAATCCATTCCCATCATTACTAAATACAATTCGAACTCGTATTTTTTCCGCAAAATAGTCAGCAAACACTGGCACATTTTAAAAAATGACAAAATATTGGGAGACATTATTAGTAATAAACCGCACTTTGTTTTTAAAAAAGGTCAGAATTTGGGAAATTTAATCGCTCCCACAGTTCAAAATAAATTACCCATGGTACAGACGTCCCTTATACATGCAAAATTAAAAGGTTTTTTTCCTTGCCGCAAATGTATAGCATGCAAGGAAACTATTATGTCAAAATGCACTGACATCAAAAAAGGAAATAAGACTTTTCAAATCAGGGACGGTATTACAGGCTCCACTACTGGGGTAATCTATACCATAGAATGCCCATGTGGAAAATTCTATGTGGGGAGAACAAGGAGACCATTAAAAATCAGGATAAATGAGCATATCCGCAATGTTAAAAAGAAATTTTTGGGTCATCCACTCTCCCAACATTTTGTGGAATATCATGGCGGTACAGTACAAGGGATGAAAGTAACGGGCATTGCAGTGGTACGCCACCACTGGAGAGGTGGCGACTTTATTAAAGCAATGTCTCGTGCAGAGACCAAATGGATTTTCATGTTGGATACTATTGCACCAAGAGGACTTAATATGGGTGCTGAACTTTTCGGTTTTCAATGAACCAGTGGACAAGACCAGTAGCTATATATAGAACCATGAGTACGGGGCAGGGACCAACCCTGAGGAAGGAGACAGGCGTCTCCGAAACACGTCGGTTGTTTGGCCCCATTCGCACTCCGTACTCACTTGCTCGATCACCGGGGGTTACGGTCACGTGACTTGCCATGTCACCCAGGTCCTGCGCACTGCCGGCACGGTACCGCCGCTGACACACGCGGCGTCGGCTCTGCAGGATCTCCGTCTCCTCCTGGAGACCAGCTGTTTGTGGCTTGCCGCCGGCCGGTGCAGCCACTTGTCCAGACTTTCTGTGCCCGCTGAAGGACTCATCGTGCAACAAGAGCGCTCAAGATTCTTCATCCTACGATACAGGTAGGAACTACTTCCGAGTGTTCCGAAGTGTTATTGCCCTTGCCAGGTGAATATACTGTCATTCTGCCAGCGGTCATTTGTCTATTTAGAAGATTGAGATCGGGACATTTTTCTGAGCAAGGCCCTTTTTTTAACTGTGTTACAATTTTATTTATTTCTTTTTCACCATCCTCCGTTATTCTCCTAGCGCTTACCGGTATATATTACCCACGTATATATACATATTTATGTGTTTTAGATATATAGATGTCAGTGACAAATACAATTAGTACAGTGTGTGCAGCTTCCTATACATATATTTAATAAAAGATTATTTTTCGGAAAAAAATGGCGTGGGCTCTCGCGTACTTTTCTTAACCAGCAGAGGGAAAGCCGATGGCTAGGGGCCGCGGGTGATAGCCTGGGAAGGGGGTAATACCCATGGAGCTTCCCAGGCTATTAATTTCAGCTCACAGCTGTATAAATAGCCTTTACTGGCTATCAAAATGGAGGACCCTAAAAAAAATGACATATGGTCCCCCTATAATTAATAACCAGCAAAGGCTATGCAGACAGCTGCGTGCTGATATTAATAGCCTAGGAAGGGGCCATGGATACTGGCTTTCCCCCAGGCTAAAAACATCAGCTCTCAGCCGCACCAGAAAAGGCGCATCACTAAGATGCACCAATTCTGGCACTTAGCCTCGCTCTTCCCACTTGCACTGTAGCAGTGGCAAGTGGGGTGATAGTTGGGGGGGTTGATGTCACCTTTGTATTGTCAGGTGACATCAAGCTCCGAGGTTAGTAATGGAGAGGCATCAATAAGACACCCCCATTACTAACCCCATAGTCACATTGCATGAAAACACAGACACCCATCAGCCGCTCCTGCTCTCACTGTAATTAGTGGTAGCAGGTGTTGGATGATAGGATCAGTAGTGCCATCAGCTGACACCAGTGACTGGAGGTAAACTTTACACCTCCAATCACAACTGAGTGCTCACGCTGTCATTTGGCAGTATGGGATTCGCGGCTCTCTGAGCTGCGGGGATGATTTCACCGCCGATCAGAAGCACTACGCCGGTGATTCCCACGCTGTCACACAGCGTGAGCTACATCGGCTTTTGTGCTGTGCATGTTCGGCTATATTCGGCGATTAAATTGGCGAATATTGCAAATTCGGCGATTGTGAGCCGAACCGAATATTGAATAATTTGCTCATCTCTAGTTATAAGTCTCTGCGAAAAATAGTGGGATCTGCTAACGAAGCTTGAATTTATGGGTTTCAGATGATTCAACTAAAGAGGTATACTATTTAGCAATATAAGACTCCCTTTCTCTGAGGATGATGAGACACAAAAGGGTCAAGTCCGCATGGCGTTAGCTTTGGTGGATCATCACTGCTAAGTTGCAAAGAGGGCAATTTTTTAAATATACATGATCGCACCTTTATCCCTGCATAGATGTCCGTCATTATTAAAATAAGAGTAGAGCACTAATCCCAAACAGGGGAACGCAGTATGAGTTAATATCATTTACAGAAAATTTTCTCTTTGACCGTTGAGAGTTATTCTTCGTAGATCAATCGAATTTGTAATTTTGGCACTTTTATAGGAGGCGACGGCTGTGAATGTCTGATTCCCTCCACCTCCTCTGGTTCGTATTATCTGTATCTAATCGGAGAGAGGAAGCTTTCACTCTGTTGAGTTATGGCGGGTCGTTAAGGAAGATGGAATGAGGCTAAATATTTCTTTCCCCAGGTGGATTCTCTTCCATGTTCTCCAGCATTAACCCCTCTGTGACCTTAGACGTACTATCCCGTCGAGGTGCCCTGGGCTTATCTGACCCTGGACGGGATAGTACGTCATAGCCGATCGGCCGCGCTCACGGGGGGAGCGCGGCCGATCGCGGCCGGGTGTCAGCTGCTTATCGCAGCTGACATCCGGCACTATGTGCCAGGAGCGGTCACGGACCGCCCCCGGCACATTAACCCCTGGCACACCGCGATCAAAGATGATCGCGATGTGCCGGCGGTGCAGGGAAGCACCGCGCAGGGAGGGGGCTCCCTGCGGGCTTCCCTGAGCCCCCCGCAGCAACGCGATGTGATCGCGTTGCTGCGAGGGTCTCCTCACCTCCCTCCCTGCTCGAGCCCCGGATCCAAGATGGCCGCGGATCCGGGTCCTGCAGGGAGGGAGGTGGCTTCACAGAGCCTGCTCAGAGCAGGCACTGTGAAGCCTGCAGCGCTGCATGTCAGATCAGTGATCTGACAGAGTGCTGTGCAAACTGTCAGATCACTGATCTGTGATGTCCCCCCCTGGGACAAAGTAAAAAAGTTAAAAAAAATTTTTCCAAATGTGTAAAAAAAATAAAAAAAAATATTCCAAAATAATGAAAAAAAAAAAAAAATATTATTCCCATAAATACATTTCTTCATCTAAATAAAAAAAAAAAACCAATAAAAGTACACATATTTAGTATCGCCGCGTCCGTAACGACCCGACCTATAAAACTGTCCCACTAGTTAACCCCTTCAGTAAACACCGTAAGAAAAAAAAAAAAAAAACGAGGCAAAAAACAACGCTTTATTATCATACCGCCGAACAAAAAGTGGAATAACACGCGATCAAAAGGACAGATATAAATAACCATGGTACCGCTGAAAGCGTCATATTGTCCCGCAAAAAAAGAGCCGCCATACAGCATCATCAGCAAAAAAATAAAAAAGTTATAGTCCTGAGAATAAAGCGATGCAAAAATAATTATTTTTTCTGTAAAATAGTTTTTATCGTATAAAAGCACCAAACCATAAAAAAATGATATAAATGAGGTATCGCTGTAATCGTACTGACCCGAAGAATAAAACTGATTTATCAATTTTACCAAACGTGGAACGGTATAAACGCCTCCCCCAATAGAAATTCATGAATAGCTGGCTTTTGGTCATTCTTCCTCACAAAAATCGGAATAAAAAGCGATAAAAAAATGTCACGTGCCCAAAAATGTTTTCAATAAAAACGTCAACTCGTCCCGCAAAAAACAAGACCTCACATGACTCTGTGGACCAAAATATGGAAAAATTATAGCTCTCAAAATGTGGTATTGCAAAAAATATTTTTTGCAATAAAATAGGTCTTTCAGTGTGTGACGGCTGCCAATCATAAAAATCCGCTAAAAAACTCGCTATAAAAGTAAATCAAACCCCCCTTCATCACCCCCTTAGTTAGGGAAAAATAAAAAAAAATGTATTTATTTCCATTTTCCCATTAGGGCTAGGGTTAGGGCTAGGATTAGGGTTAGGGTTAGGGCTAGGGTTAGGGCTAGGGCTAGGGTTAGGGCTAGGGTTAGGGTTAGGGCTAGGGTTAGGGCTAGGGTTAGGGCTAGGGTTAGGGCTAGGGTTAGGGTTAGGGCTAGGGTTAGGGTTAGGGCTAGGGTTAGGGTTAGGGCTAGGGTTAGGGCTAGGGTTAGGGTTAGGGCTAGGGTTAGGGCTAGGGTTAGGGCTAGGGTTAGGGTTAGGGTTGGGGCTACAGTTAGGGTTGGGGCTAAAGTTAGGGTTAGGGTTTAGATTACATTTACAGTTGGGAATAGGGTTGGGATTAGGGTTAGGGGTGTGTCAGGGTTAGAGGTGTGGTTAGGGTTACCGTTGGAATTAGGGTTAGGGGTGTGTTTAGATTAGGGTTTCAGTTATAATTGGGGGGTTTCCACTGTTTCGGCACATCAGGGGCTCTCCAAACACGACATGGCGTCCGATCTCAATTCCAGCCAATTCTGCGTTGAAAAAGTAAAACAGTGCTCCTTCCCTTCCGAGCTCTCCTGTGTGCCCAAACAGGGGTTTACCCCAACATATGGGGTATCAGCGTACTCAGGACAAATTGGACAACAACTTTTGTGGACCAATTTCTCCTGTTACCCTTGGGAAAATACAAAACTGGGGGCTAAAAAATAATTTTTGTGGGAAAACAAAAAGATTTTTTATTTTCACGGCTCTGCGTTATAAACTGTAGTGAAACACTTGGGGGTTCAAAGTTCTCACAACACATCTAGATAAGTTCATTGAGGGGTCTAGTTTCCAATATGGGGTCACTTGTGGGGGGTTTCTACTGTTTAGGTACATTAGGGGCTCTGCAAACGCAATGTGACGCCTGCAGACCAATCCATCTAAGTCTGCATTCCAAATGGCGCTCCTTCCCTTCCAAGCCCTCCCATGCGCCCAAACGGTGGTTCCCCCCAACATATCGGGTATCAGCGTACTCAGGACAAATTGGACAACAACATTTAGGGTCCAATTTCTCCTGCTAACCTTGGAAAAATACAAAACTGGGGGCTAAAATATAATTTTTGTGGAAAAAAAAATATTTTTTATTTGCATGGCTCTGCGTTATAAACTGTAGTGAAATACTTGGGGGTTCAAAGCTCTCACAACACATCAAGATGAGTTCCTTAGGGGGTCTACTTTCCAAAATGGTGTCACTTGTGGGGGGTTTCTACTGTTTAGGTACATTAGGGGCTCTGCAAACGCAATGTGACGCCTGCAGACCATTCCATCTAAGTCTGCATTCCAAATGGCGCTCCTTCCCTTCCGAACCCTCCCATGCGCCCAAACGGTGGTTCCCCCCCACATATGGGGTATCAGCGTACTCAGGACAAATTGGACAACAACTTTTGGGGTCCAATTTCTCCTGTTACCCTAGGGAAAATACAAAACTGGGGGCTAAAAAATAATTTTTGTGGGAAAAAAGTTTTGTTTTATTTTTATGGCTCTGCATTATAAACTTCTGTGAAGCCCTTGGTGGGTCAAAGTGCTCACCACACATCCAGATAAGTTCCTTAGGGGGTCTACTTTCCAAAATGGTGTCACTTGTGGGGGGTTTCAATGTTTAGGCACATCAGTGGCTCTCCAAACGCAACATGGCGTCCCATCTCAATTCCTGTCAATTTTGCATTGAAAAGTCAAACGGCGCTCCTTCCCTTCCGAGCTCTCCCATGCGCCCAAACAGTGGTTTACTGCCACATATGGGGTATCAGCGTACTCGGGACAAATTGGACAACAACTTTTGTGGTCCAATTTCTTCTCTTACCCTTGGAAAAATAAAAAATTGGGGGCAAAAATATAATTTTTGTGAAAAAATATGATTTTTTATTTTTACGGTTCTGCATTATAAACTTCTGTGAAGCACTTGGTGGGTCAAAGTGCTCACCACACCTCTAGATAAGTTCCTTAGGGGGTCTACTTTCCAAAATGGTGTCACTTGTGGGGGGTTTCAATGTTTAGGCACATCAGTGGCTCTCCAAACGCAACATGGCGTCCCATCTCAATTTCTGTCAATTTTGCATTGAAAAGTCAAACTGCGCTCCTTCCCTTCCGAGCTCTCCCATGCGCCCAAACAGTGGTTTACTGCCACATATGGGGTATCAGCGTACTCAGGACAAATTGGACAACAACTTTTGAGGTCCAATTTCTTCTCTTACCCTTGGAAAAATAAAAAATTGGGGGCAAAAATATAATTTTTGTGAAAAAATATGATTTTTTATTTTTACGGTTCTGCATTATAAACTTCTGTGAAGCACTTGGTGGGTCAAAGTGCTCACCACACATCCAGATAAGTTCCTTAGGGGGTCTACTTTCCAAAATGGTGTCACTTGTGGGGGGTTTCAATGTTTAGGCACATCAGTGGCTCTCCAAACGCAACATGGCGTCCCATCTCAATTCCTGTCAATTTTGCATTGAAAAGTCAAATAGCGCTCCTTCCCTTCCGAGCTCTCCCATGCGCCCAAACAGTGGTTTACTGCCACATATGGGGTATCAGCGTACTCAGGACAAATTGGACAACAACTTTTTGGGTCCAATTTCTCCTGTTACCCTTGGTAAAATAAAACAAATTGGAGCTGAAGTAAATTTTTTGTGTAAAAAAGTTAAATGTTCATTTTTATTTAAACATTCCAAAAATTCCTATTAAACACCTGAAGGGTTAATAAACTTCTTGAATGTGGTTTTGAGCACCTTGAGGGGTGCAGTTTTTAGAATGGTGTCACACTTGGGCATTTTCTATCATATAGACCCCTCAAAATGACTTCAAATGAGACGTGGTCCCTAAAAAAAAATGGTGTTGTAAAAATGAGAAATTGCTGGTCAACTTTTAACCCTTATAACTCCCTAACAAAAAAAAAAATTGGTTCCAAAATTATGCTGATGTAAAGGAGACATGTGGGAAATGTTACTTATTAAGTATTTTGTGTGACATATCTCTGTGATTTAATTGCATAAAAATTCAAAGTTTGAAAATTGCGAAATTTTCAAAATTTTCGCCAAATTTCCGTTTTTTTCACAAATAAACGCAGGTACTATCAAAGAAATTTTACCACTATCATGAAGTACAATATGTCACGAGAAAACAATGTCAGAATCACCAGGATCCGTTGAAGCGTTTCGGAGTTATAACCTCACAAAGGGACAGTGGTCAGAATTGTAAAAATTGGCCCGGTCATTAACGTGCAAACCACCCTTGGGGGTAAAGGGGTTAAGCATTCCCTGGGCATTTTACAGTCTCGAAAACTTTTTAGTGCTCAAATTGATCCCATTCAAACATTTTAAGTACCTGTCATACGACACAGGAGGACTCAGATCACAGAGAGGAACCTAGAACGTCTCACATTTCATGATTCTCATGTATTCACCTGATACCTTATGACGAAAACTCAAATGTTTCCATTTTATTCTCTCCCGTAGATTATTAGGTCGTCCTTCTGATACACAAGCCCACTGGCAAATTAACACACTTGTCTTCAAATTTCTAAGGGTCATCATAGTCCTAAAAAGGTTAAATTGGTCATTTCCACCGGGCTCTTATTTTTTTTTCCTTCTTCTGGCTCATGACTTATTTCATCTAGGTAACTGGTCTAGAAAACATTTGCCTTGGAGCTCAGGATCTTCAAGGTGAGGTGCACCTCAATTAAGAAGAACGTTTCCCCTCTTTGTTTTGGAAGATCCTTCTCCCAGACTTAATAATTGGAGTTGGAGGAGGGTGAACCTCTTGCCTTCATCTTGAAGATGTTGGCCACTGACTTCATTCCACTTTACACTAGCCTGTTTGTAGGAGCAAAGGTTACCACCACCTCACAAAACGAGAGACACTCTAGGAACTTCGGTATTAACAGAAATTGGTACCCTTGTAAATCCTAAAATAAATTTACTAATTTCTAAACAAAATAGAAAAAATACTGAATAAGATCTTTTTTGGATTGTTGCCTTGCATAAAAAAAGCTTTGTCAGAGGCCTCAAATACAGCCAAACCAGATCTCATGCTTTGCACTGAGGAATAGCAAAAGCATGAAACATGTGTCTGCAATTGAGATTCTGGAATGGCTTTTCTCCTAACTCATGTTGCAAGGCTCATTAAAAGGGTTCATATTGACTTTTAGAATTGATTCTTCCAGTAGGTGGCGCTACAGTTCAAGTCCTGCTCCTTTCTGAAGAAGCAATTTGCATATTAAAATTTCCCAGAGGAGCTTGGCATGGCCTATAAGTCTCCTTACACTGGCAGGTCAGGCATGTCAATGTCACTCTCCTTAAGAAGGGACATTATCCATTAGATCCATTCTAGAAAAGTAATTTTTGAGAGTTTGTATTTGAATCAAAAAGAGAAAAAAGTAAAAAAAAATTTATTACACGAGGTATTTCCATTTTGTTTGGAAATTAGCACATTTATTTTGGGGTTCGCAATGGTTGCAATGTCTGCTACTAGCGTCTATGTCATCTTGTAAAGTTGCTCCTACAAACAGGTTAGAGAACAAGTGCAATGAAGTCAGTGACCAATGACTTCAAAATCATGGTCACCTGCCTGCAGAGTCCAAGAGGTTCCAACCCCACCCCAGGTTGCAACTCCATCAATTACGGAAGGATCTTCCTAACCAAGAAGAGGAACATCCTTCTGAACTGAAATGTTTCTTCAAGATCCTGATCCACCAATGTAAAATCTATCCAAAGGTCCTACGATGATCATGTGGATCCGAGCTTCTACCACCTTGATTTTTAAATTAGTGTCGATGTTGCAGTTGGAGCTTCACTGCAACTACTGCACTCAAAGGTGATGCCTCCTAGAGGTCCTGAAGATCAGGATCAAGCCCAGCTTGGCAATTCCTTCCTCTAATCTCACCTTCCGTGGCTCCCCGACCTGAGATTACCTGGCCCGGATAATTCTATATATTAGATATATCCACTGGAAGGCCAAGTCTTTCTTAAATAACGTGAAAACAAAAAGATTCTTTCTACTTTTCGAAACATTTCGTTGATGCATAGATAAAATGTCCATCACGTTTATCCCGGTATAATCCTCTCATTGTGAGAGCACAAAGTTGGCCGGGGAGCCGGTGACTTTTTGTTCTGCAGGGAGAGGTGTGGGCGAGAGCCAGAGACTCGGAAGAACAGCCATCTGCCTGGGTGTTTGTTTTTGCTCTCAGGTATCAGGGCTCACACTGTGCTCCCCTGTCCTTGGCATTGCCCGCATCAGCCTCCTACATGCCGGGACTCATTAATTCACTTTGCAGACTCTTGGTTTACTGGGAATGGTTTAGAAATTACCAAGATCTGAAATAACATAATCACAACCAAACGAGTTCCTGGGAAAATCACCAAAGATAAGACACAAACCTGCTGTTACCGGGCACCGAGGGGGAACGTGTCCCAGCTAGACGTTATCACAACATGTCTGAGGGTCACGGAAAAGAGCAAACGTAAGGGGCACTGATCAACCTGCGGGCACTTATCATTGCTCTAAAGGAAAGTGTGGCATACATTGAAAGATGCCCTGTGCCCTAAATGTCAGTAACATCATCCTGTGCCCCAAGCAGGGCCGGACTGGCCATCGGGCACTTCTGGCAAATGCTAGAAGGGCCGGTGCCAGTATTGGGCCGCTTCACTCTTTCCCCCCCTCCCCCCGCCAGTGCCGCCGCCGCATTCAACTATACTGGCGTCTATGCAATGATGGAGGAGAGAGCGTCCGCTGATGCTCCCTCTCCCATCATTCCCCGCTCTGCCTCTGACACTGCGGGTGCGCGATGACGTCATATCATCGCACACCTGCTGTGTCCCGGACAGACTGCCGCCGAGACAGGAGACAGGAGCCAGGAACAGCGCGGGCAAGAGGAAAGGTGAGGAGAGTGTTTTTTTTTTTTTTAACTGGACTGTGCAGCCATTAATGTGGGTTGTGCTGTATATACCACTGTGTGGGCTGTGCTGTGTATATATTACTATGTGGGCTGTGCTGTGTATATACCACTGTGTGGGCTGTGCTGTGTATATACCACTGTGTGGGCTGTGCTGTGTATATACCACTGTGTGGGCTGTGCTGGGTATATACCACTGTGTGGGCTGTGCTGTGTATATACCACTGTGTGGGCTGTGCTGTGTATATACCACTGTGTGGGCTGTGCTGTGCATATACCACTGTGTGGGCTGTGCTGTGTATATACCACTGTGTGGGCTGTGTTGTGTATATACCACTGTGTGGGCTGTGCTGTGTATATACCATTGTGTGGACTGTGCTGTGTATACTACGACGCGGGCTGTGCTGTATATACTACTATGCGGGCTGTGCTGTATATACTACTACGCGGGCTGTGCTGTATATACTACTACGCGGGCTGTGCTGTATATACTACTATGCGGGCTGTGCTGTATATACTACGACGCGGGCTGTGCTGTATATACTACTATGCGGGCTGTGCTGTATATACTACTATGCGGGCTGTGCTGTATATACTACTACGCGGGCTGTGCTGTATATACTACTACGTGGGCTGTGCTGTATACTACTATGCGGGCTGTGCTGTATACTACTACGCGGGCTGTGCTATATTATGCAGGCTGTGCTATATACTATGCAAGTTGTGTTATATTATATGCGGGCTTTGATATATACTATGGGAGGTATATTCTATTCTATGGGGGAGGTCGTGTTATATACTATGTGGCTGTGTTATATACTATTGCGGGGTTATATTCTATTCTATAGGGGAGGCTGTGTTATATACTATGGGGGGTATATTATATTCTATGGGGGAGGCTGTCTTATATACTATGGGGGGCTGCATTATATTCTATGGGGGCTACATTATATATTATGGGGAGGTGGGCTGCATTATATCCTATGGGGGGCTGTATTAGATTTTATGAGGGATGAGTGCATCATACTCTTTGATGGGGCTGCATTATATTCTATGGGGAGGTGGGCTGTATTCTATTCTATTCGGGGCTACATTATATTCTATGGGGGGCTGTATTAAATTTATATTCTATGAGGGGTGATTGCATCATACTCTATGGGGGGGCTGCATTATATTCTTTGGGGGGTTACATTATACTCTGGGGTGGCTGCATTATACTCTGTAGGGTGGTGGCTGCATTATACTGTATGTGGGCTGCATTATACTGTATTGAGGACTATGGGGAATACGTTATACTATATGAAGAACTATGGGGTGCATTATACTATGGGAAGTGAATTGTACTACATGGATGACTATGGCGGAGCATTATACTATATGGAGCACTATGAGGAGTGTATTATGCTATATGGAGGACTATAGGGAGTGTATTATACTATATGGAGGACTGAGCAGTGTATTATACTATATGGAGGACTGAGGAGTGTATTATACTATATGGAGGACTGAGGAGTGTATTATACTATATGGAGGACTGTGGTGCACATTATAATATATGGAGGACTATGGGGTGTATTTTACTAAACAAGTAAAATGCTGCATATTCAGATTGTTTTTGCCGGAACAAAAATCCTTGTTCTCAATAGCACATCGCCAGCATAAACTGTAGATGTGCTGCTGATAACATGATACTGTATGGTGATCTGTTAGTGATCTATTAGTGATCGTTCTGTCCCATCATTATTCCTCAGTTGGTGGAAAGAGGCCGGGAAACAAGTGTTGAACAACTTCAGTATTGTCGATCAAACTCATTTAGCGGCCTGGACTCAGCGCTTGTAAATACAACCAAAATGCTTCTGTGTGATGTGCAATATGTTAGCATTTGGGGCCCCATTTTAAACTTTGCCTAGGGCCCCACTTTGCCTAAAACCGGCCCTGCCTACAAGTGTACAAAGATAATATACAGTCACCATGTGACAAGTGGGCCTGTGTAACTTCAAATGCCAGGGCTGAATTTTAGTCCCAGTCCGGCCCTGGCCCCAAGTGTCAGTGTCATTATCCAGTACCCCAAGTGTCACCTTTTCTCTGAAATCTCAGCATTTGTTAGTTGAGTGTCACATAAGATCCAAGGCTGAGCGTTGTATCCGGCCTGTAGATCGCTCCTACACTGGAAATACCTGAGAAACATGGCTCCTCCAGCTAGAAAACAAGAGTCCGACTGACAGCATTAGGTCCAAATGGGCAACAAAGGAGAAACCTGATGAATGTTCCCAACAACAGGACGTGAGGACACCAGTAACACCGGCCATGAAGCGCCGCACTTACGTCACTGTCTTAGATTTCAGCACTTCTCCGCCTTGGCTGAGATTTATGAATGGCTGCCAGTCATGGTGACCTAACGTTCCTGGCCACCACATCATGTTGGTTTGGCAAAAGATTTCCAGGTCCTTCTCCTTAATGTCTATAAACATGTAGATATATTAAGAAATCTGACTAATAGAATATTCCTGCGATGGAGACGGCGATGGGAAGGAAATACGAGAGCAAAACAAGTATTAACTGAAATTGTAACAAGAAGCTGCATGATGGTGGCCAACACCAGGAAAAACGAGACAGAAGTGTCACACCAAAAGAACGGAGGGCGAGTCATCTCATCCGCTGTGGGGTGGAGGGGTGTAGTACCCACTGCAGAAGAAATAATCACTAGTCAGAACTTACTGGCTGCTCCTCCATATATCAATACATCCTGTATTATACTCCAGAGCTGCACTCACTATTCTGCTGGTGCATTCACTGTGTACATACATTATGCAGCGCCCCAGAGTCCTGGTCGTTGCAGTAACATAGTAACATAGTAACATAGTTAGTAAGGCCGAAAAAAGACATTTGTCCATCCAGTTCAGCCTATATTCCATCATAATAAATACCCAGATCTACGTCCTTCTACAGAACCTAATAATTGTATGATACAATATTGTTCTGCTCCAGGAAGACATCCAGGCCTCTCTTGAACCCCTCGACTGAGTTCGCCATCACCACCTCCTCAGGCAAGCAATTCCAGATTCTCACTGCCCTAACAGTAAAGAATCCTCTTCTATGTTGGTGGAAAAACCTTCTCTCCTCCAGACGCAAAGAATGCCCCCTTGTGCCCGTCACCTTCCTTGGTATAAACAGATCCTCAGCGAGATATTTGTATTGTCCCCTTATATACTTATACATGGTTATTAGATCGCCCCTCAGTCGTCTTTTTTCTAGACTAAATAATCCTAATTTCGCTAATCTATCTGGGTATTGTAGTTCTCCCATCCCCTTTATTAATTTTGTTGCCCTCCTTTGTACTCTCTCTAGTTCCATTATATCCTTCCTGAGCACCGGTGCCCAAAACTGGACACAGTACTCCATGTGCGGTCTAACTAGGGATTTGTACAGAGGCAGTATAATGCTCTCATCATGTGTATCCAGACCTCTTTTAATGCACCCCATGATCCTGTTTGCCTTGGCAGCTGCTGCCTGGCACTGGCTGCTCCAGGTAAGTTTATCATTAACTAGGATCCCCAAGTCCTTCTCCCTGTCAGATTTACCCAGTGGTTTCCCGTTCAGTGTGTAATGGTGATATTGATTCCTTCTTCCCATGTGTATAACCTTACATTTATCATTGTTAAACCTCATCTGCCACCTTTCAGCCCAAGTTTCCAACTTATCCAGATCCATCTGTAGCAGAATAATATCTTCTCTTGTATTAACTGCTTTACATAGTTTTGTATCATCTGCAAATATCGATATTTTACTGTGTAAACCTTCTACCAGATCATTAATGAATATGTTGAAGAGAACAGGTCCCAATACTGACCCCTGCGGTACCCCACTGGTCACAGCGACCCAGTTAGAGACTATACTATTTATAACCACCCTCTGCTTTCTATCACTAAGCCAGTTACTAACCCATTTACACACATTTTCCCCCAGACCAAGCATTCTCATTTTGTGTACCAACCTCTTGTGCGGGACGGTATCAAACGCTTTGGAAAAATCGAGATATACCACGTCCAATGACTCACCGTGGTCCAGTCTATAGCTTACCTCTTCATAAAAACTGATTAGATTGGTTTGACAGGAGCGATTTCTCATAAACCCATGCTGATATGGAGTTAAACAGTTATTCTCATTGAGATAATCCAGAATAACATCCCTCAGAAACCCTTCAAATATTTTACCAACAATAGAGGTTAGACTTACTGGCCTATAATTTCCAGGTTCACTTTTAGAGCCCTTTTTGAATATTGGCACCACATTTGCTATGCGCCAGTCCTGCGGAACAGACCCTGTCGCTATAGAGTCACTAAAAATAAGAAATAATGGTTTATCTATTACATTACTTAGTTCTCTTAGTACTCGTGGGTGTATGCCATCCGGACCCGGAGATTTATCTATTTTAATCTTATTTAGCCGGTTTCGCACCTCTTCTTGGGTTAGATTGGTGACCCTTAATATAGGGTTTTCATTGTTTCTTGGGATTTCACCTAGCATTTCATTTTCCACCGTGAATACCGTGGAGAAGAAGGTGTTTAATATGTTAGCTTTTTCCTCGTCATCTACAACCATTCTTTCCTCACTATTTTTTAAGGGGCCTACATTTTCAGTTTTTATTCTTTTACTATTGATATAGTTGAAGAACAGTTTGGGATTAGTTTTACTCTCCTTAGCAATGTGCTTCTCTGTTTCCTTTTTGGCAGCTTTAATTAGTTTTTTAGATAAAGTATTTTTCTCCCTATAGTTTTTTAGAGCTTCAATGGTGCCATCCTGCTTTAGTAGTGCAAATGCTTTCTTTTTACTGTTAATTTCCTGTCTTACTTCTTTGTTTAGCCACATTGGGTTTTTCCTATTTCTAGTCCTTTTATTCCCACAAGGTATAAACCGCTTACACTGCCTATTTAGGATGTTCTTAAACATTTCCCATTTATTATCTGTATTCTCATTTCTGAGGATATTGTCCCAGTCTACCAGATTAAGGGCATCTCTAAGCTGGTCAAACTTTGCCTTCCTAAAGTTCAATGTTTTTGTGACTCCCTGACAAGTCCCCCTAGTGAAAGACAGGTGAAACTGCACAATATTGTGGTCGCTATTTCCTAAATGCCCAACCACCTGCAGATTTGTTATTCTGTCAGGTCTATTAGATAGTATTAGGTCTAAAAGTGCTGCTCCTCTGGTTGGATTCTGCACCAATTGTGAAAGATAATTTTTCTTGGTTATTAGCAGAAACCTGTTGCCTTTATGGGTTTCACAGGTTTCTGTTTCCCAGTTAATATCCGGGTAGTTAAAGTCCCCCATAACCAGGACCTCATTATGGGTTGCAGCTTCATCTATCTGCTTTAGAAGTAGACTTTCCATGCATTCTGTTATATTTGGGGGTTTGTAACAGACCCCAATGAGAATTTTGTTACCATTTTTCCCTCCATGAATTTCAACCCATATGGACTCGACATCCTCATTCCCTTCGCTAATATCCTCCCTTAAAGTGGACTTTAGACAAGACTTTACATAGAGACAAACCCCTCCTCCTCTCCAATTTTTACGATCCTTTCTAAACAGACTGTAACCCTGTAAGTTAACTGCCCAGTCATAGCTTTCATCTAACCATGTCTCGGTTATTCCCACTATGTCAAAGTTACCTGTAGATATTTCTGCTTCTAGTTCTTCCATCTTGTTTGTCAGGCTTCTGGCGTTTGCGAGCATGCAGTTTAGAGGATTTTGTTTTGTTCCAATCTCCTCACTGTGGATTGTTTTAGAAATGTTCTTACCTCCCTTCTGAGTATGTTTTCCTGGGTCGTCTTTGTTCGAGTCTAATGTTTTTCTTCCCGTCCCCTCTTCTTCTAGTTTAACGCCCTCCTGATGAGTGTAGCGAGTCTTCTGGCGAATGTGTGTTTCCCAGGTTTGTTGAGGTGTAGTCCGTCTCTGGCGAGGAGTCCATCATACCAGTAATTCACACCGTGGTCCAGGAATCCAAATCCTTGTTGTCTGCACCATCGTCTTAGCCAGTTGTTTGCATCAAGGATCCTGTTCCATCTCCTGGTGCCATGCCCGTCTACTGGAAGGATAGAAGAAAAAACTACCTGTGCATCCAGTTCCTTTACTTTCTTCCCCAACTCTTCAAAGTCTTTGCAGATTGTCGGTAGGTCCTTCCTTGCCGTGTCATTGGTGCCAACATGTATCAGAAGAAATGGGTGGACGTCCTTGGAGCTGAAGAGCTTTGGTATCCTATCGGTCACATCCTTGATCATCGCACCTGGAAGGCAGCATACTTCTCTTGCAGTTATGTCCGGTCTGCAGATGGCTGCTTCGGTGCCTCTCAGTAGTGAGTCTCCCACCACCACCACTCTTCGTTGCTTCTTGGCTGTACTTTTTGCTGTCACTTGTTGCTGTGTGCCCTTTTCTTTTTTGCTTGCTGGTATTGCTTCATTCTTAGGTGTGCCATCTTCATCCTCTACAAAGATTTGATATCGGTTCTTCAGTTGCGTGGTTGGTGATTTCTCCATGGTCTTCTTGCTTCTTTTGGTCACATGCTTCCACTCATCTGCTTTTGGAGGTTCTCTGACACTTTTTGCACCTTCTGTGACCAGTAGAGATGCTTCTGTTCTGTCTAGAAAGTCTTCATTCTCTTTGATGAGTTTCAAAGTTGCTATTCTTTCTTCCAGACCCCGCACCTTTTCTTCTAAAAGGGCCACTAGTCTACACTTCTGACAGGTGAAATTGGATTCTTCTTCTGGTCGATCTGTGAACATGTAGCACATGCTGCAGCTCACCATGTAGGTTGTCACATCTGCCATGTTGCTCCTAGATCCTGCTGACTTGCTGTGTGTTTTCCTTCTTGTGTAATCTACTCAGCCAAGCTCTCTTGCAATAATGTCCTACAGGCAAAAATTCGCAAATTATGCAAATTAGCCTCCTGAAGCTTGAATCCCTGGTTTATGAATCCCAGTAATGTCGCTCTCCCACCAGGGGGAGTGATGTTACGTCTGATGGCACCAAAGGAGTTAAACCCTGCCAGGTATCAAAGCCACACATACATTTCACACTCCAGTCCACCAGGGGGAGCTAAGGGTTCTATCTACTAGGCCACTCCTCACATTTGGGTAAAACTGGTGGGTTGGTTAGGAAGTTAGGGAGTTGGAGGAGAGAGGAGTTCCTGGCTGGAGACTAGAGAGAAAGGTCTCCAGGCCGAGCTGATTGGAGTGATCTCTGGTCAGATCCAGCCTTCGGTCTGAGGAGGAGGAAAGAAGGACACGGAGCTGTGCCTACAACCCATGCGGCAGCATCCTAGGAAAGGACAAGAAGGGAAGTGTGTCGTAGTGAGTGAGAAACGAAGTCGTAGCAACAAGAGTAACAGATCAGTGGGAGACCAGCTAGAAGCAGGCTGCCTCCATCTGAAGCGCAGTGCCGGTGGCCGGAGCACCGAGGGAGTAATAGACTCTACGCTTTACTTCAGAGACCGGCAGGGCTGTCCAACCTAAATACCTAAGCAGACAAGGTGGCAACGCGGAGGAGGGGCGACACTAGGGTCCCTATAAAATAGCCTCAGGACACCACTGTCATACAGGTTTTGTCCTATCCATCTGGGGGACAGTGAGAGTAGTAACAAGGGTAAGGACCCTATTCGAGCTAATGCAAGTAGGGACCTACTACGTTACTGTGCGCAAAGGGAAGGCTACTGATTTCCAGCTGGATCAGGAGGACTCTGGAAGTGCCATCAGACCGGCCGGTCTCTGCCTACCCTGTAACCTGGTACCGTGGACTGTGGATGCTGAAGCCTTCAGTAAAAGTAAAGAGAATGCACCCTTTGTGTCCTCGTTATTCACCGCGCCTTGAACCAACCACCAACACCATCTACACCTCTGGGAAGCCCTGGGGACATACTTCACCTGTAGGAAGGTATACCATCTAGCTGCCATAACATCACCCCAGCGGACCCCTAAGCAGCGTCGTTCACCCTACCGAACACCACAGGTGGCATCACGAACACTATCGTTATCTAGAAACTAACACCTTTAATTGGACGCCCCTCAGAAGGGCCACGGACCTGGTCGGGCCACCGTGACATCCTCGCAGAAGGACCCGGTACCGAGTACCCCATTGCCCTTAACGTGGGGGCGATCCAATTACATTACTGATCCTGAGTTACCTCCTGTATTATACTCCAGAGCTGCACTCACTATTCTGCTGGTGCAGTCACTGTGTACATACATTACATTACTGATCCTGAGTTACATCCTGTGTTTTACCCCAGAGCTGCACTCACTATTCTGCTGGTGCAGTCACTGTGTGCATACATTACATTACTGATCCTGAGTTACATCCTGTATTATATCCCAGAGCTGCACTCACTATTCTGCTGGTGCAGTCACTGTGTACATACATTACATTACTGATCCAAAGTTACATCCTGTATTATACTCCAGAGCTGCACTCACTATTCTGCCTGTGCAGTCACTGTGTACATACATTACATTACTGATCCTGAGTTACATCCTGTATTATACCCCAGAGCTGCACTCACTATTCTGCTGGTGCAGTCACTGTGTACATACATTACTGATCCTGAGTTACACCCTGTATTATACCCCAGAGCTGCACTCACTGTTCTGCTGGTGCAGTCACTGTGTACATACATTACATTACTGATCCTGAGTTACATCCGGTATTATACCCCAGAGCTGCACTCACTATTCTGCTGGTGCAGTCACTGTGTACATACATTACATTACTGATCCTGAGTTACATCTTGTATTACACCCCAGAGCTGCACTCACTATTCTGCTGGTGCAGTCACTGTGTACATACATTACATTACTGATCCTGAGTTACCTCCTGTATTATACCCCAAAGCTGCAGTCACTGTGTACATACATTACATTACTGATCCTGAGTTACATCCTGTATTATACTCCAGAGCTGCACTCACTATTCTGCTGGTGCAGTCACTGTGTACATACATTACATTACTGATCCTGAGTTACATCCTGTATTATACTCCAGAGCTGCACTCACTATTCTGCTGGTGCAGTCACTGTGTACATACATTACATTAGTGATCCTGAGTTACATCCTGTATTATACTTCAGAGCTGCACTCACTATTCTGCTGGTGCAGTCACTGTGTACATACATTACATTACTGATCCTGAGTTACATCCTGTATTATACCCCAGAGCTGCACTCACTATTCTGCTGGTGCAGTCACTGTGTACATACATTACATTACTGATCCTGTGTTACATCCTGTATTATACTCCAGAGCTGCACTCACTATTCTGCTGGTGCAGTCACTGTGTACATACGTTACATTACTGATCCTGAGTTACATCCTGTATTATACTCCAGAGCTGCACTCACTATTCTGCTGGTGCAGTCACTGTGTACATACATTATTACTGATCCTGAGTTACATCCTGTATTATACCCCAGAGCTGCACTCACTATTCTGCTGGTGCAGTCACTGTGTACATACATTACATTACTGATCCTGAGTTACATCCTGTATTATACCCCAGAGCTGCACTCACTATTCTGCTGGTGCAGTCACTGTGTACATACATTACATTACTGATCCTGAGTTACATCCTGTATTATACCCCAGAGCTGCACTCACTATTCTGCTGGTGCAGTCACTGTGTACATACATTACATTACTGATCCTGAGTTACCTCCTGTATTATACCCCAGAGCTGCGCTCACTATTCTGCTGGTGCAGTCACTGTGTACATACATTACATTACTGACACGGCAGAAGAAGAAAAATATATGCGGCACTCACCCAGTAGAAGCTGTATAAACGTGCTCTTTATTGGAAAGAAAATGTGCATACATCCATTAGGACATCAGGTGTACAGGAGGGTGCGGTGATGGAGTCTGGACGACGGCCGTTTCGCACTGAATGTGCTTCAACGGGTCCACAACAACATAATATACCAAAGAAAAACCACTTGAAAAAAAGATATATATAATACCAAAATTAATCACAAAAACAAGTACGGTATGTTCAAAATATAAATAAATTTATTAAAGACACCAATCCAATTTAACACACAAAAACAATAAAAACACATATGACAAATCTAAAAAATCTAAAAAATAAGGGGAACAGAGCACCACCAGTAATCCGGGCAAATTGCCACTATCAGCATATAATGTTATACAAATCCAACTGTCATAAAATAGGGAAGCATACATTTCATACATTATCTGACAGACCGAACATTCAGTGTCTCCCTCCCCCACACCACCTCCTCACTTCGCCCCTTGTCAGTCGGTGTTCCTCAAGGCTCTGTTCTAGGACCCCTACTCTTCTCCATCTACACTTTCGGCCTGGGACAGCTCATAGAATCCCACGGTATGCAGTACCATCTCTACGCTGACGACACGCAGATCTACCTCTCCGGACCTGACCTCTCCTCCTTGCTTACCAAAATCCCGCACTGTCTGTCTGCCATTTCAGCCTTCTTTTCTGCTCGCTTTCTACAACTGAACATGGACAAAACAGAATTCATCATCTTTCCCCATCTCACTCTACCCCTCCACCAGACCTATCCATCAATGTCAATGGCTGCTCACTTTCCCCAGTCCCACACGCCCGGTGCCTCGGGGTGATCCTCGACTCTGCCCTCTCTTTCAAGCCACATATCCAAGCCCTTGCCTCCTCCTGCCGTCTCAAACTCAAAAATATTTCCCGGATCTGTGCTTTCCTTGACCGCGACACCGCAAAAACGCTAGTGCATGCCCTTATCATCTCCCGCCTCGACTACTGCAACCTTCTACTCTCTGGACTCCCCTCTAGCACTCTGGCACCACTCCAATCCATCCTACACTCTGCTACCCGACTAATCTACCTGTCTCCCCGCTATTCCCCAGCCTCTCCCCTATGTCAAGCCCTTCACTGGCTTCCTATCGCCCAGAGACTCCAGTTCAAAACCCTCACAATGACATACAAAGCCATCCACAACCTGTCTCCTCCATACATCTGTGACATGGTCTCCCGGTACCTACCTACACGCAACCTCCGATCCTCTCAAGATCTCCTTCTCTACTCCCCTCTCATCTCTTCTTCACACAACCGCATCCAAGACTTCTCCCGTGCTTGCCCCATACTCTGGAACTCTCTACCCCAACACATCAGACTCTCGCCTACCATGGAAACCTTCAAAAAGAACCTGAAGACCCACCTCTTCCGACAAGCCTACAGCCTGCAGTGATCCTGAAGTTACTGAACCGCCGCGCAACCTGCCCTACCCTCTCCTAGTGTTTCATCACCCATCCCCTGCAGACTGTGAGCCCTCGCGGGCAGGGTCCTCCCTCCTTATGTACCCGTGTGCCTGTTATCTGCTCATGTTTAATGTATTTGTCTATATTTGCCTCGTATTTACATGTAAAGCGCCATGGAATAAATGGCGCTATAAAAATGTATAATAATAATAATAATAATAATTTCATATTGTCAATCTCTTAATATCTCATAATATCAATAAAGTACCTATCAATATATATATAAATCCAAGTAGTATACCATAAAGTGCATAAGTAGCAGGGTATATATAGCCCTAAATGGTTTATAAAGTGCATATAGTAGATTATCTATAGTGATCCTTAATAGGAGAATAACCAAAATAAAATGAACACATCCATATACTAACCGTGATTCATTTCCCTCGTGGTGCTGCTGCTACCCCACACTCCAACGCGCGTTTCACACGTTGCTTCATCAGGGAGTGAAATTGGATTAAATTGGATTGGTGTCTTTAATAAATTTATTTATATTTTGAACATACTTGTTTTTGTGATTAATTTTGGTATTATATATATCTTTTTTTCAAGTGGTTTTTCTTTGGTATACTGCGTACATACATTACTGATCCTGTATTGATCCTGAGTTACATACTGTATTATGCTCCAGAGCTGAATTCACTATCCTGTTGGTGCAGTCACTGTGTACATACATTACTGATCCTGTACTGATCCTGAGTTACATCCTGTAATATACTCAATAGCTGCACTCACTATTCTGCTGGTGCAGTCACTGTGTACATACATTACATTACTGATCCTGAGTTACATCCTGTAATATACTCAATAGCTGCACTCACTATTCTGCTGGTGCAGTCACTGTGTACATACATTACATTACTGATCCTGAGTTACATCCTGTATTATACCCCAGAGCTGCACTCACTATTCTGCTGGTGCAGTCACTGTGTACATACATTACATTACTGATCATGAGTTCCTCCTGTATTATACCCCAGAGCTGCACTCACTATTCTGCTGGTGCAGTCACTGTGTACATACATTACATTACTGATCCTGAGTTACATCCTGTAATATACTCAAGAGCTGCACTCACTATTCTGCTGGTGCAGTCACTGGGTATTGTGACAAAGTCACCAGTAAAGTGATGTAAAACACTAAGTGATGTAGTACACTAAGTGCTGCGAGAGGTTAACAGCTAATATGTTTAATGTGTTGGGTTTTTGTGGACAACCATAGAGCAGATGGGAGGTTGTCTACCTTATCTCCACCCCAGGGAGTGGCCTGGGGCTTAAATAGCTGGCCTCCAGAGGCAGTCTTTGTTCAGCATTTGAGGAGAGAGGCACTCCATGAAAGTTCTTATCCGAGAAGTAAACTGAACCAGGAGGTTTTGCTAACCCCGGAGCGAGGCGGATCCCTGCTACTGCAGAGACGGTGAGACACCATTTTGGCTTTGTCTTTCTTGTTTTGCCCTAAGAGCTGTGTTTATTTTTGGTGCACGTTGGTTTTTGCTGCATATACAATATACCAATGGACGATTTAATAAGACAGTGTACCCGTGTCTACCTCAGTGCACAGCTGAGTGAGCAGATCTACCACAATATATAAAGTACATTACTTATCCTGAGTTACACCTGACGTGCCCCCAGGGCAGTGGGATACTCGGTGCCAGGTCCGGTCGCAAAGGGGGATGTCACAGTGACTGCGACCCGGCCCATGGCCCTGGGAATCAACGTTAAAGGGGGTTAAATGTTAAAAGTTTGTCATGACGCCACCTGTGGAGTTCGGTCAATAGGGGGACCGACACTGCATTAGAGGGGTCGCCTGGGGGATGTTGCAGCAGCACAGATGTTACACTTCCCACAGGTGAAGCGGGGCCCCCAGGGGTCCTATGGTGTGTGGCGTAGATGGTAAAGTCGGTGAATAAATAGAGGAGACAATTGTAAGTCTTTACCTGGTTTACTCTGGGTGACAGGCCACATTCCAGGGCATCAGGCACGGGTGATGGTGGTCCGGCCGGCTCAGAGGCAAGTGAGAGTTCTCCTGTACCAGTAGAGGTCATGAGCATTTCCAACTAGCGCCTTTCAAGGTCAGCTCTCTGCTGCCTGAAGCTTCCTACAGGGCCCTCCAGTTTCCCCCTGTCCTGGGACAGGTGCCTGCACGACGGGCAGCTTGAGCCTTTTTTTCAGGGACTCTAACATGCCCTGGGCTCCTCAGGTGCTGCTGCATCTCAGACGTGGTGAGGGCAGGTAACGTGTAGTGTCGTTCCCTCCGGTTCTGCTCTGTGTCCTAGAGTCCCACAAAAGCCTCAGGCTCCCGATCCCAGCTACTGCGCTTCAGCTCTGAGGGTGCCCTGCCACAGTTCCCCTCTGAGCTCTGTTCCTCTCCTGTGCTCCTTCCCTTCTGGCTACTCCACATCCAACCCTTCAGGTCTTCCTCCTTCCAGAGGCTGCAGCTCCCTCGTGGCTGCCAAGCCTGTTATGATCTGGTGGCCTAGGAGCAGCATGAGACTAGCTGAACTAGCAGCGCAACTAGAAGTAGCCGTGGGGGGTACCTAACACCCCCTAGACCCCTCGACACAGCCTAAGAACTAACTACCCCTAAAGACAGAAACGGGAAAACTATCTTGCCTCAAAGAAAATCCCCAAAGGATAAATAGCCCCCCACAAATATTGACTGTGAAAGGAGAGGGAAATAACATACGCAAACATGAAATCAGGATTTAGCATAGGAGGCCATACTAGCTAAAAAGGAAGAATAGGACAGAGTACTATGCGGTCAGTATTAAAACACTAGAAACTATCCACCACAGAAAATACAAAACACCACAACTGACTAAAGACATGGAGGGTATATCTGCATCTCCAGAGACACAGCTTGGCTGCAAAAAATCCTACACAGACAAAGCTGGACAAATCAAAACATGAAAATGCACAGAACTATAAGGTCCACAGCAGGTGGACAGAAAAAACAAGGCCAGAACTTATCTTTGAAGAAATGAACAGCAGACCAGGAGAGACCAGGAATGGATGTGAATCCTCCAAAAACAATGGACAACTGGCACTGACTAAAGGATTAAGCAGGACTTAAATAGCCCAGCCCAAATTGCAAAAAATGGATACACCTGATAAATGCTGCGATCCAACTACCGCAGCACTACCACTCATAACCACCGGAGGGAGCCCAAGAGCAGAATTCATAACACAAGCCTCTCTGTCGGGACTCAGTTCCATACTTCCTTCTACTTCTGTGTCTCTCAACAATTAACTAGCTCCTCCTCCAGGTCAGGATACCTAAAGCCTAGGGAAGCTCCCCTGAATCCAGATATTGAGCTCCCCCTCCTGGCCTGGATTCAGAATGCGTTGCATGTGTGCGCCTTCCCCGAAGGAAAGGCAACATGACTGCAGCAACCGGTAACCTTGGGTGCTGCACATCCTGTATTATACCCCAGAGCTGCACTTCCTATTCTGCTACTTGGGCTCAGTTAAGCTGTTAGTATTGGTATCTGTCTATACCTTGATGACTGTTTCTTATAACTACTGCTGGCTGTTCATTATGGTGATCTTTAATATCCAAGTGTGGTTGGTTGCATCGTCCTCAGCCTTTGGTACTAGGAGGATATGTCCTGGCGCTGGATTTGGACTATCTACATCCTGCACTTCACTTGTCATTATGTCTGGATAAGCTCTTAATGGTTGTTGTTTGACTTGTCCCCCTTGGTGCCCCCTGTCACATTCCTCAATGTCACCGACACATCCCATCCTTTTTATACAATAAATGGACTTTAATAAGCAAAATAAACACATCCACATTATCCCCTAAGGAGCTTGTATTTCAGTCTCAGCCATTTGGGCAGTCACTTCTCCTTGGCATGGTCACTACTTGGCAGACATATTGGAGCATGGGACATACACCACATATAGACTGTTGTATCACTTAAGTCCACCTCCCTGTTAGTATTAATCTTCCTCACAAGTCCTTAAGTACTGGGAAGGCAGAGCTTATTGTGCGTGTGCTCTCATGTACAGAAGACGATCCCGGAAAGAAAACCAGACGTTCAAAGAAAGGAACGCCAAGGTTTGCTTCAAGCGATCTCAGGATCACCAGTATTAATTGCATCGGCTTTTACTATCGTCCAGGAACATTCTCAGATCCTCTAATCCCATCATGTCATCATCAGACTATTTCACCAGCCCAGATATTTTATTTGGTTACAAGCATTCCAGAAATGTGATTTTTTTCAAGAAATGCACTAAAGAAAAAAAAAAAATTCACTAATGTAAGAACAAAAAGATTAAAGAATATTAGAAAAATGTGGAGCTCCAAACACCTGTGTCTGTCATATTCCACCTCATCAGTGCTATATGTGGTTTTTTCTAAGCAGGAAGATCAGGCATGGAGAAAATGGAAGAACACACTAGAGCTTGAAGAACACAATGGAGATGGAAGAACACAATGGAGATGGAAGAACACAATGGAGATGGAAGAACACACTGGAGATGGAAGAACACACTGGAGATGGAAGAACACAATGGAGAAGGAAGAACACACTGGAGATGGAAGAACACAATGGAGAAGGAAGAACACACTGGAGATGGAAGAGCACACTGGAGATGGAAGAACACACTGGAGATGGAAGAGCACACTGGAGATGGAAGAACACACTGGAGAAGGAAGAACACACTGGAGATGGAAGAACACACTGGAGATAGAAGAACACACTGGAGATGGAAGAACACACTGGAGATAGAAGAACACAATGGAGATGGAAGAACACACTGGAGATGGAAGAGCACACTGGAGATGGAAGAACACACTGGAGATAGAAGGACACAATGGAGATGGAAGAACATACTGGAGATGGAAGGACACAATGGAGATAGAAGAACACAATGGAGATGGAAAAACACAATGGAGGTGGAAGAACACACTGGAGATGGAAGAACACAATGGAGATGGAAGAACACAATGGAGATAGAAGAACACACTGGAGATGGAAGAACACACTGGAGATGGAAGAGCACACTGGAGATGGAAGAACACAATGGAGATGGAAGGACACAATGGAGATGGAAGAACATACTGGAGATGGAAGAACACAATGGAGATGGAAGGACACAATGGAGGTGGAAGAACACAATGGAGATGGAGGGACACAATGGAGGTGGAAGAACACAAAGGAGATGGAAGAACACACTGGAGATGGAAGAACACAATGGAGGTGGAAGAACACACTGGAGATGGAAGAACACACTGGAGATGGAAGAACAGAATGGAGGTGGAAGAACACACTGGAGATGGAAGAACACAATGGAGATGGAAGAACACAATGGAGATAGAAGAACACAATGGAGATGGAAGAACACACTGGAGATGGAAGAGCACACTGGAGATGGAAAAACACAACGGAAATGGAAGGACACAATGGAGATGGAAGAACATACTGGAGATGGAAGAGCACAATGGAGATGGAAGGACACAATGGAGATGGAAGAACATACTGGAGATGGAAGAGCACACTGGAGATGGAAGAGCACACTGGAGATGGAAAAACACAATGGAGATGGAAGGACACAATGGAGATGGAAGAACATACTGGAGATGGAAGAACACAATGGAGATGGAAGAACACAATGGAGATGGAAGGACACAATGGAGATGGAAGAACATACTGGAGATGGAAGAACACAATGGAGATGGAAGAACACAATGGAGATGGAAGAACACAATGGAGATGGAAGAACATACTGGAGATGGAAGAACACAATGGAGATGGAAGAACACACTGGAGATGGAAGAACACAATGGAGATAGAAGAACACAATGGAGATGGAAGAGCACTCTGGAGATGGAAGAGCACACTGGAGCTGGAAGAACACAATGGAGATGGAAGGACACAGTGGAGATGGAAGAACACACTGGAGAAGGGAGAACGCAATGGAGATGGAAGAACACACTGAAGATGGAAGAACACACTGGAGCTGGAGGAACACAATGGAGATGGAAAAACACACTGGAGATGGAAGAACACAATAGAGATGGAAGAACACACTGGAGATGGAAGAACACACTGGAGCTGGAAGAACACAATGGAGATGGAAAAACACAATGGAGATGGAAAAACGCAATGGAGATGGAAGAACACACTGGAGATGGAAGAACACAATGGAGATGGAAGAACACACTGGAGCTGGAAGAACACACTGGAGCTGGAAGAACACAATGGAGATGGAAATACACAATGGAGATGGAAAAACACACTGGAGATGGAAGAACGCAATGGAGATGGAAGAACACACTGGAGATGGAAGAACACACTAGAGATTGAAGAACACACTGGAGAAGAAAGAAGAACACAATGGAGATGGAAGAACACACTGGAGATGGAAGAACACAATGGAGGTGAAAGAACACACTGGAGATGGAAGAACACACTGGAGATGGAAGAACACAATGGAGATGGAAGAACACAATGGAGATGGAAGAACACACTGGAGATGGAAGAACACACTAGAGATTGAAGAACACACTGGAGAAGAAAGAAGAACACAATGGAGATGGAAGAACACACTGGAGATGGAAGAGCACACTGGAGATGGAAAAACACAACGGAAATGGAAGGACACAATGGAGATGGAAGAGCACAATGGAGATGGAAGGACACAATGGAGATGGAAGAACATACTGGAGATGGAAGAGCACACTGGAGATGGAAGAGCACACTGGAGATGGAAAAACACAATGGAGATGGAAGGACACAATGGAGATGGAAGAACATACTGGAGATGGAAGAACACAATGGAGATGGAAGAACACAATGGAGATGGAAGGACACAATGGAGATGGAAGAACATACTGGAGATGGAAGAACACAATGGAGATGGAAGAACACAATGGAGATGGAAGAACACAATGGAGATGGAAGAACATACTGGAGATGGAAGAACACAATGGAGATGGAAGAACACACTGGAGATGGAAGAACACAATGGAGATAGAAGAACACAATGGAGATGGAAGAGCACTCTGGAGATGGAAGAGCACACTGGAGCTGGAAGAACACAATGGAGATGGAAGGACACAGTGGAGATGGAAGAACACACTGGAGAAGGGAGAACGCAATGGAGATGGAAGAACACACTGAAGATGGAAGAACACACTGGAGCTGGAAGAACACACTGGAGCTGGAGGAACACAATGGAGATGGAAAAACACACTGGAGATGGAAGAACACAATAGAGATGGAAGAACACACTGGAGATGGAAGAACACACTGGAGCTGGAAGAACACAATGGAGATGGAAAAACACAATGGAGATGGAAAAACGCAATGGAGATGGAAGAACACACTGGAGATGGAAGAACACAATGGAGATGGAAGAACACATTGGAGCTGGAAGAACACACTGGAGCTGGAAGAACACAATGGAGATGGAAAAACACAATGGAGATGGAAAAACGCAATGGAGATGGAAGAACACACTGGAGATGGAAGAACACAATGGAGATGGAAGAACACACTGGAGCTGGAAGAACACACTGGAGCTGGAAGAACACAATGGAGATGGAAAAACACAATGGAGATGGAAAAACACACTGGAGATGGAAGAACGCAATGGAGATGGAAGAACACACTGGAGATGGAAGAACACACTAGAGATTGAAGAACACACTGGAGAAGAAAGAAGAACACAATGGAGATGGAAGAACACACTGGAGATGGAAGAACACAATGGAGGTGAAAGAACACACTGGAGATGGAAGAACACAATGGAGATGGAAGAACACAACGGAGATGGAAGAACACAATGGAGATGGAAGAACACACTAGAGATTGAAGAACACACTGGAGAAGAAAGAAGAACACAATGGAGATGGAAGAACACACCGGAGATGGAAGAACACAATGGAGATGGAAAAACACAATGGAGATGGAAGAACGCAATGGAGATGGAAGAACACAATGGAAATGGAAGAACACAATGGAGATGGAAGAACACAATGGAGATGGAAGAACACACAACAGATGGAAGAACACAATGGATATGGAAGAACACAATGGAGATGGAAGAACACACTGGATATGGAAAAACACAATGGAGATGGAAAAACACACTGGAGATGGAAGAACACACATTAGATGGAAGAACAGACTGGAGATGGAAGAACACACATTAGATGGAAGAACAGACTGGAGATGGAAGAACACACATTAGATGGAAGAACAGACTGGAGATGGAAGAACACACATCAGATGGAAGAACAGACTGGAGATGGAAGAACACACATTAGATGGAAGAACACACTGGAGATGGAAGAACACAATGGAGATGAACACAATGGAGATGGAAGAACACAATGGAGATGAACACAATGGAGATGGAAGAACACACTGGAGATGGGAGAACACAATGGAGATGGAAGAATACACTAGAGCTGGAAGAACACAATGGAGATGGAAGAACACACTGGATATGGAAAAACACAATGGAGATGGAAAAACACACTGGATATGGAAGAACACACATTAGATGGAAGAACAGACTGGAGATGGAAGAACACACATTAGATGGAAGAACACACTGGAGATGGAAGAACACAATGGAGATGAACACAATGGAGATGAACACAATGGAGATGGAAGAACACATTGGAGATGGAAGAACACACTGGAGATGGAAGAACACACTGGAGATGGAAGAACACAATGGAGGTGAAAGAACACACTGGAGATGGAAGAACACAATGGAGCTGGAAGAACACAATGGAGATGGAAAAACACAATGGAGATGGAAAAACACACTGGAGATGGAAGAACGCACTAGACATGGAAGAACACAATGGAGATGGAAGAACACACAACAGATGGAAGAACACAATGGAGATGGAAGAACACACTGGATATGGAAAAACACAATGGAGATGGAAAAACACACTGGAGATGGAAGAACACACATTAGATGGAAGAACAGACTGGAGATGGAAGAACACAATGGAGATGAACACAATGGAGATGGAAGAACACAATGGAGATGGAAGAACACACTAAAGATGGAAGAACAAAATGGAGATGGAAAAACAATGGAGATGGAAGAACACGCTGCAGATGGAAGAACACAATGGAGATAGAAGAACACACTGGAGATGAGTAAATCTGTTCAGGGTGACTCAAATTTGCTTAATTATAATGTAGCAAAATATTTAAACTTGCCCGAAACCAAATTTTTCTAACTTGCACGGTGCAAATCCAAAACGGCAGCCAGGATAGATTGTAGAAGGCCAGGGAAAATAAATTATACTCACCTCGCTGCTCACTTGTCTCGTTGCCGCACCTCCTTGGTTCTCCACCAGCTACCGACACTTCTGATCTTGATGATAGGCAACGTCTACTTCCACATCTTCCTTCACTCTGTGCTGGGCTGAGTAGAATCGGATGATGGACATTGTGACATCACGCCGTGTGATGCCCAATGTGTTGATTAGGAGCTGACGTGCATCGTCCACTAAGCCTAGCACAGAGTGTTCATCCAAGGGCTACTAAGACTAGCACAGAGTGATTATCCAAGGGCTATTAAGCCTAGCACATAGAAGTGATCATCCAAGGGCTACAAAGCTTTGCACAGAATGATCACCCAAGGGCTACTAAGCTCTGCACAGAGTGATCTTCCAAGGGCTACTAAGCCTAGCACAGAGTGATCAATCAAGGGCTACTAAACCTAGCACAGAGTGATTATCCAAGAGCTACTAAGCTTTGCACAGAGTGATCATCCAAGGGCTACTATGCTTTGCACAGAGTGATCATCCTAGGGCTACTAAGCCTTGCACAGAGTGATCATCTCAGGGCTACTAAGCTTTGCACAGAGTGATCATCCTAGGGCTACTAAGCCTTGCACAGAGTGATCATCTCAGGGCTACTAAGCTTTGCACAGAGTGATCATCCAAGGGCTACTAAGCTTTGCACAGAGTGATCATACAAGGACTACTAAGCCTTGCACAGAGAGATCATCCAAGGGCTACTAAGCCTTGCACAGAGAGATCATCCAAGGACTACTAAGCCTAGCACAGAGTGATGATCCAAGGTCTACTAAGCTTTGCACAGAGTGATCATCCAAGGGCTACTAAGCTTTGCACAGAGTGATCATCCAAGGGCTACTAAACCTAGCACAGAATGATCATCCAAGGGCTACTAATCCTAGCATAGAGTGATCATCCAAGAGCTACTAAGCCTAGCACAAAGTGATCATCCAAGGGCTACTAAGCCTAGCACAGAGTGATCATCCAAGGGCTACTAAGCCTAGCACAGAGTGATCATCCAAGAGCTACTAAGCCTAGCACAGGAATCAACCAAGGGCTACTAAGCCTAGCACAGAGGAATCAACCAAGGGCTACTAGTCCTAGCACAGAGTGATCATCCAAGGGCCACCAAGCCTAGCACAGAGTGATGAAAGACACTGAAGAGGATGGCTCCTGCCATGAAGATCAGAAGTGACCAGATCTACAGGGGGCCAAGGAATGACTGGGCAGGGAGGTGCGGCATGGAGGAAGATGAGCGGCGAGAGGAGCTTCAATAGGCACATTCAACTTGCATCAAATGCAGTAGAAGAAATTGTGTTTCTTAAACAAATTTTGGTGAAAAGCTGAACAGAAATCTTTGCAAATCACCAGAGTATAACCGAATGATTACGCAACACTTTGTTGAAGTTTGATATCACCACTCGGAAGGACAAGAAAACCTAAGACTTGCTTTCTCCACTAGTGAATCCTTTGCTAATATCTGGTGTTGTGAATTCTGTGGCAGAGCTCCCTCCTGTGGTCACAAGTGGTACTTCGGCTGATTCTCTCTGGGAGCTTCCGTTTGTGGAGGAAACTGGTACTGCTGCTTCTGAGTTTCCTCCCTCAGGTGTATCTGGTGAGGTCGTTAGGTGCTTCTCTACTTAACCCCACCTAATGCTTTGATTCATGCTTCCTGTCAATGTTCCAGTGTTGGACTTGTGTTTCTCTGGATCATTCCTGTGGCCTGCTGCTCTGCATAGCTAAGTGCTTCTTTGCTATTTGTTGCTATTTTTTCTGTCCAGCTTGTCTATTTGTTTTGCTGGAAGCTCTGGGACGCAAAGGGTGTACCTCCATGCCGTTAGTTCGGTACGGAGGGTCTTTTTGCCCCTTTGCGTGGTTTTCTTTAGGGTTTTGTGTAGACCGCAAACTTATCTTTCCTATCCTCGTTCTGTCTAGAATATCGGGCCTCACTTTGCTGAATCTATTTCATCCCTACGTTTGTCTTTTCATCTTACTCACAGTCATTACATGTGGGGGGCTGCCTTTTCCTTTGGGGTATTTCTCTGAGGCAAGGTAGGCTTATTTTTTCTATCTTCAGGCTAGTTAGTTTCTCAGGCTGTGCCGAGTTGCATAGGTAGCGTTAGGCGCAATCCACGGCTGCCTCTAGTTGTGTTTGGAGAGGATCAGGGATTGCGGTCTGCAGAGTTCCCACGTCTCAGAGCTCATTCTATTATTTTGGGTTATTGTCAGATCACTGTATGTGCTCTGACCTCCATGTCCATTGTGATACGGAATTGCCTTTCACAACAATTTGGCCCCTCTCTGCCTTCAAACCAAAAGATCCATTCCTTAAAAGTTATGGCAATTATGATTGACGTGGTGCCAATCTGGAGATCGAGGGACCGAGGTGGTCCGACAGCTGCACAGAGGAGCCGACAAGCTACAGGTCAGGTTGGCCAACTTGATTTTTCTGCACACCTCATCAAAAAATCACGGACAGCCGACATTTTTATGGACACATTGTAAAACTGTAATAAATTATTAAGATTTTTAGTGATACATGTCTGCAGCAGAAAACCTTGATACCCCGACGTCAGCTGCATAAACTGAATTGTGAAATGATGAGAATTACAGCCGCAATATTCTGTACGAGCTTCTCCAGCTTCAAAGAAATCACGGACGCATCAAAGTTTTATCGCGGACAATGGAAAAAAGTGTCTGATTTTATTTCTGAACGGCTGGCAACCACCGGCCACTCAGATCAAGGTCACAAAGGGAAAACAAGAAAGAAAAGGAAGACCACCTACCTCTAAGTCCACGAAGACCCATACTACCAGGAAGACCGATGTCGCCCTGGTCTCCTTTCTGACCAGGCAAACCAGGAAGACCTCTCTCACCCGGAAGACCTGTAAAATATGAAAAGAAAGGAAAGAGTATGGAACAAGAAAGGAAGGACGGAACGAAGAAGGGAAGGAGCAAGGAAGAAAGGAAGTTATGAAAGAAATTAAGGGAGTCACAGAAGGAAGGAAAAGGGCATGAAGGAGAAAAAGAGGGAAGAAAATGAAGGAAGGAACAAGGAAGAAAGAAAAAGAAGTAATGAAAGAAGGGAAGAAGAGAATTAAAAAAAGAAAAGAAAAATGGGATGAAAGAAAGTAAGGAGGAAAAGAGGAAAGAAAGGAATGAAAGAAGGAGGAAATAAAGGAAGGAAGGAAGGAAAAAGGAAAAGAAAGGAAAGGAAGTAACAAAAAAAAGAAAGGGGGAAAGGAAATGATGAGAAAAAGAAGGGAAGAAGGTAGGGATGTAGGAAGGAAGAAGGGAAGGACAGAAGGAGGGAAGGAAGGAACAAGGAAGGAATGAAAAGAGGGAAAGGAATAAATTAAATACGGAATGAAGGGAGCGAAGGATGGAATAAAAAAATAAAAGGAAAGAGGAAAAGAAGAAAAAGAAGGAGGAACAAGGAAGACATGAAAATAAGTAATGACAGAAGCAAGGGAGAAAGTCAATAAAGGAAGGAAAGAAGGGAGAGAGGAAAGGAAACAAGGAGGGAAAGAGGGAAGAAGAGCAAGGAAGGAAGGGAGAGGGGGAATAAAGGAAGGAAAGAGCAAAAGAGAAAAGGAAGGAGGGAAGGAAGCAAGGAAAAAGGAAGGAAAGAAGGAGGAAAGAAGGAATAAGTAAGAAATTAAAGGAGGGAAAGGAAGTAACAAAAGTAGTAAGGATGGAATGATAGCAGAAAGGGAGAAAAGAAGCAAGGAGAGAAGGATGGGAGGAAGGGAATGAAGGAAGGAAGGAAGTAAAAAAAAAAGAAACAAGGAAGGAAGTAGGGACCGATGGAAAGAATGAAGTGAAGAAGGAAGGAAGGATGAAAGGATGAAAGGATACAGTATAGGAAAGAAAAAAGGAAGAGATTAAAGGAAGGAAGGAAGGTGCCATGGGGAGAAATGAAGAAAAGCGGGGAGGAAGGAGGGAAGGGAGGGATAATAAAATAGGGAACAAGGAAGGAAGAAAATTAAGTAAGAAAAAAGAGAAACAATGAAAGAAAGAAGGGAAATGAACAAAAAATAGAAAGAAAAAATAAAAGAAAGCAAGGATAGAAAGAAATGAAGAAGTAGAAAGGGATTTCATTAGATACAATTTAAACATTCTAACAAATATTTATTTGAGACAGAAACGAGTTCCTACAAGTTTTCACTGCACTTCCCCCTCGTCTTGGCAACTCATACATTGAAAATTTCCCAATAGGTGGCGATGATGAGCACAAGAGAAAGCTCCTCCTGGGGTAAAGAGGACCAGATCTTTGCATTGTGAGTCCTAAATGCTCCAATCACTCGCAGACGACCCTATTATGTCTTAGGCTCCATTATCACTTTGGTTTGGTTCTTACGTTGCTGTACTATGCGCCACAAATCAGTGTCGGTGCAGAAATCTCACTGAAAAGTCAATGATGATAATATAGAAGCTGGAAAGAGGATTCCCCACATTATAGGGAATAACAATGACCGCTGATGTCCGAGGGCGAATGTGACTAAGATTTAACCTCAGTAACATCACAAATGAAAGAAGTATCCGTGCTGGAAGAATAAGAACGGAACATTGCGCTGAGCACAAAGTCTGCAAAATCAGTGATTACAGGAGCCAGAGAATGGATAAGTGGTCTCAGCTGCAGTATTATAGTAGTTATATTCTTGTACATAGGGGCAGTATTATAGTAGTTATATTCTTGTACATAGGGGGCAGTATTATAGTAGTTATATTCTTGTACATAGGGGCAGTATTATAGTAGTTATATTCTTGTACATAGGAGCAGTATTACAGTAGTTATATTCTTGTACATAGGAGCAGTATTATAGTAGTTATATACTTGTACATAGGAGCAGTATTATAGTAGTTATATTCTTGTACATAGGGGCAGTATTATAGTAGTTATATTCTTGTACATAGGAGCAGTATTACAGTAGTTATATTCTTGTACATAGGAGCAGTACTATAGTAGTTATATTCTTGTACATAGGGGCAGTATTATAGTAGTTATATTCTTGTACATAGGGGGCAGTATTATAGTAGTTATATTCTTGTATATAGGGGGCAGTATTATAGTAGTTATATTCTTGTACATAGGAGCAGTATTATAGTAGTTATATTCTTATACATAGGGGCGGTATTATAGTAGTTATATTCTTGTACATAGGGGCAGTATTATAGTAGTTATATTCTTGTACACAGGGGGCAGTATTATAGTAGTTATATTCTTGTACATAGGGGCAGTATTATAGTAGTTATATTCTTGTACATAGGAGCAGTATTATAGTAGTTATATTCTTGTACATAGGAGCAGTATTATAGTAGTTATATTCTTGTACATAGGAGCAGTATTATAGTAGTTATATTCTTGTACATAGGAGCAGTATTATAGTAGTTATATTCTTGTACATAGGAGCAGTATTATAGTAGTTATATTCTTGTACATAGGGGCAGTATTATAGTAGTTATATTCTTGTACATAGGAGCAGTATTATAGTAGTTATATTCTTATACATAGGGGCGGTATTATAGTAGTTATATTCTTGTACATAGGGGCAGTATTATAGTAGTTATATTCTTGTATATAGAGGGCAGTATTATAGTAGTTATATTCTTGTACATAGGAGCAGTATTATAGTAGTTATATTCTTGTATATAGGGGCAGTATTATAGTAGTTATATTCTTGTACATAGGGGCAGTATTACAGTAGTTATATTCTTGTACATAGGAGCAGTATTATAGTAGTTATATTCTTGTACATAGGAGCAGTATTATAGTAGTTATATTCTTGTACATAGGGGCAGTATTATAGTAGTTTTATTCTTGTATATAGGAGCAGTATTATAGTAGTTATAGTCTTGTATATAGGGGCAGTATTATAGTAGTTATATTCTTGTACATAGGGGCAGTATTATAGTAGTTATATTCTTGTACATAGGGGCAGTATTATAGTAGTTATATTCTTGTACATAGGGGCAGTATTATAGTAGTTATATTCTTGTACATAGGGAGCAGTATTATAGTAGTTATATTCTTGTACATAGGGGCAGTATTATAGTAGTTATATTCTTGTACATAAGGTCAGTATTATAGTAGTTATATTCTTGTACATAGGAGCAGTATTATAGTAGTTATATTCTTGTACATAGGAGCAGTATTATAGTAGTTATATTCTTGTACATAGGGAGCAGTATTATAGTAGTTATATTCTTGTACATAGGGGCAGTATTATAGTAGTTATATTCTTGTACATAGGAGCAGTATTATAGTAGTTATATTCTTGTACATAGGGGCAGTATTATAGTAGTTATATTCTTGTACATAGGAGCAGTATTATAGTAGTTATATTCTTGTACATAGGAGCAGTATTATAGTAGTTATATTCTTGTACATAGGGGCAGTATTATAGTAGTTATATTCTTGTACATAGGGGCAGTATTATAGTAGTTACAGTATATTCCTGTATATAGGGGGCAGTAGTATTATATCTACACATGTATCAATATTAATGAATTTGAGTTTCCAGTTGTAGAGATCTCTTTCTATGACAAATCAAACACATTTAGATGAATACGGTACATTATTAGATGATGATCTTTACACGGCAGTTTGTTGAACATTATTAGAAAGGGTTTTAGTCTGGATCACTGAACATCCCTAAAATGTACAATGTTGTAAATTACAGTATTTCTCTAAGGGCATTATAACCCGTGATAGATGTACAGACAGACAGGTAGATGGATGGTTGTTCTTGCTCTTCTCCATGTATTCTATGTGGATGGTAAACCTCCAGAACGTTCATGGTTTTGGAAGGGTCACTGATAATTTTCTTTCATTACTGTGGATTACTCGCGGGGTGAATGCCGCCTCAGATACAGGGACCAGGATGAGTGATGTGATTCTCACATGTGGAAGCAGTTTAGTATTTGCTATAATTTTACACAAGGTGCAGATCATGCAGAGATTATGATGGACATGAAATGTTGGAATAAACAATGTGTCGGGTCCAAGGGTAGAATGAGCATCGAGATGAGATAATGAACTGCGGGAGGACAAGTGATGAAAAGGCTGCAGACAAGGTGAGAACAGAACGTCAGCGGCGTCCATAAGGGTTAAAATAATCTTGAGGAACCTTCTATTCTCATCTACTTGTGTTATTCCAGAATACGGTAAGGTATCAGTGAGATACATGTATACTGATATATCCAGTGTTTCATAAGACCAGGCAAAGGTCCTCCCTTGGTCCTATGTGGACCTCACCCTTTGTACCCAACGCCAATGAAGAATGGTTGATACCTCGGGAGGGTCGGGAGCCTTATGGTTAAGAGCCAAGTTCTTCGATATGCATAGACCGCGTCTTTCAGCCACGGCGCTCCCTTTTTATTGGGCTTTTTTTAAAGTTTCCGTACTCTTCTGGCCCCATGGTTTCAGGCTATACTCGTTTTCCATTGTTATTTTAGGAAATTGACAGGGGTCTACACATGGGCATGAATGCGGCCAAATTCATGGTTGTTTACAGAAAAAGTGAAGTCCTCGGCCAATTTACCAATTTTCAGAAATTACAAATGGACATCATCTTTCATTGTTTAGTCAGAATGAAGGTAGGAGACCCGAGGCATCAAATTATGAGGTTGTCAACGTCAACAGAAGGTTTCATAGTCAACTACTCGGGTTAAAACATTATAGATAAATGGACAAGTATCCAGAGGATAAATTCAACACTTATTGGCAGGGCTTAGTGCAGAGTCAGACTGATGCCAAAGGTAAGAGACTGGTTGTCTATTATCTACTCTGGTTTTCGACTTTTCTAATGTCATGTTGAAGACACCGTTTTGTCCAACATGAAGGTTGTTGTGGTTCCTCCATACAAACTGATTGTTTAATATGATGGGAATTCAGCAAAAATTTCCAGTTGTTGTTGTTACCTCTTAACCCAGGAAGTCCGGAAACACCAGGTTCTCCTTCCATTCCTTCATGACCTTGGTCTCCCTTTGGCCCTGGTGGACCTAGAAAAGAAAGCAAATTGTGGGCACTGGTAAAGAATATTCAGCAAAATGTCATGTTTCTTAGGTAGAAGAAACAACAGGAGTTTTAGGTACGGCTACATTATCAATTTTAACAAAGATGTCCACAATGGAACCAATACTAAGATTTGGCAATTACAGTACACGGCAGGTGGGAGTAAAATTCAAGATAACATCTGTATTACATAGCTGGAAACAGATCACCTCCTCCTCCCTCTCTCTGCGCAGAGACCTCTGTTCATTACACAGATCACGCTCCACGCTCTCCTCTAGAAGGTAATAGGTTGTGTTCTTTCATAAGTTGCCTATACCTATAGGATTCATTGATTTAACGTGTGAGGAATTGCCCAATACAGGAGACGTTGGAAGAAAGGAAGGTCAGATATGCTGGATTTCAGCATCAGCAGCGGACGGACATATGGCGCGTCTTTCCAGACCGCAGCATGTCTATTTATCTTACAAGACTTGTGGCATCGATGACTTGGACTCTACCAATTCAGTTATTTTTCCTCTGTCCATGGCCTACCTCTGCGCAGTACCCATGTACCGGCCAAGCCAGTATTACTTCACCATCTTTTCCAGGTCTGGCCTACACATTGACTCAGCCCTAAAACTTCTCCTTTACTGTCTCAAGGTCCTCAGAAACCCACCGCTATACGTACCTGGGCTCCGAGACATCCCCTCTGCTACTGGGCTTTCCTTTCTGTGCTCTCCACTTTCCAGGACATCAAAGATATCCCAGCCATGGTTTGGATCCAACCTGCCACTTATCAATCCAGTGGCAAGCTTGCTACCTATGTCTCTTTCCTTCCACACACACCAAAACTGAAGTTTACTATCCCAGTTACCCACTTCTCCTCTCTTCAACTCTCTCCTAGGCTACGTTCACATTTGCGCTGTTTGGCGCAGCGTCGTCGACACAACGCACAACGCATGGCAAACACATACACAACGCAGCGTTTTTTGACGCATGCGTTGTCCTATACAATTGAAGATCCAAAATGCCCCAAAAAAATACATTTAGTCAAAAGACGCATGCGTCAAAAAACGCGGCTCAACGCAGGCACCTGCGCCCTATGCGTTTTTCATAGACACTAATGTGTTTTTTGGCGCATTTACGACGCAGGTGCGTTGCATGCGTTTTTCTTCAGAAATGTGATGCATCAAAACTGCAACCTATAGCGTCGTCCGCGTCCTGTCTGGTGCGCCAAAAAAACGCATGCATCATAAAACGCATGACAACGCATACGGCGCATGTCCATGCGTCCCCCATGTTAAAGATAGGGGCGCATGACGCATGCGTCGGTATGCGTCCACGGCGCAAATGTGAACATAGCCCTACTTAACTGTAACAACACCCAGGGGTATAGTTCAGGAATGGAGGTGGTAGTGGCCCTCTAACCTCTTGGGCCCCTATGCGGCTGCACAGGTTGCCCCAATGGCATGTCTGCCCACCTGCCTATTTTCCCAAAACTTTCACAAAAAAATTAAGTACAATATTTGGGATTAACATGAACCATAAAATCACCAAACTCTGCAACAAGGTGAAGAAATAACAGTATATCATGCAGCAGAATAGGAAAGAGAGAAATCATTAAGTTACATTATCAATCTTTTCTGGGGTTCACAAAAAAGTTTTCACACCTTCTCCCAAAACATTAGAAATGGCTAAGCAGTGTGAACACTAGACTCTCGTACACGATGCTTCCAGGTTAACTTCTTTCTTTCCATTTTTAGTTTTTTATATTTCTTTCAGTACCCTCAAAAAGAAGAATGTACATACAACCTACTGAAAGTTATAATGTTTGACATGGGATCTAAGGGGTAGTATCACTCCTTGTGGAGAGTAACATGGCAGTGTAAGGAGACTTATAGGTCATGCAGTGCACCCTTGGGAAATCTGATCTCTTGCTTTGCACTGAGGAGGAGCAAACACCCCCAAACAAGTGTCTGCAGCTAGAGTGTCTGTTTTTAGTGTCCTAAAATTGACTTTTTAGGATTCCTACTTGCAGTAGGTGGTACTAGAGTTCTAGTCCTCTTCCAGTTTGCACAACGCTTGTCAGGAAGATTTTTGCATTATTTTTGGCCTTATAATTGTCCTGCTGTCTTCTTTATGATGTGTTTATCTGAATTTTCCCTCCCTGGTAACATAATCCCAGCCGCTCCCATAGAGTGAAGGTCAGAAGATGTAAAGTGAAGGCACCCTGGCATCCCGAGATGGGAAACCTATCTGTCTTTATCAGAAAAACACTCTTCTCTTTCTCTCGTGGTCTTTTTGACTGTTGGGAAGTAAACAGCGCTCCCTGACTGACAAGAGGCCCTGTCATAAAGTGATGTCTCTGGCAGGACATCCGTAACCACAAGCAATCACAAGGGTTGGAAGAGTTTTGCTCCAGCTACGAACGCACGTGGACGCAGCGGGACATACGCTCGGGAATGCACGGTGGTGAAGGGAGTGTTGTACAACGTCTTCCATTCTAATCTCATATGTGCTAAGAATTGAGTCATGAAGAAATGGAGTGTGGGGTGGAATGACTGCAAATGATAAGACAGGACGGGGACTTTAGGAAGTTTTTGGCTAAGGGCCTCCACCAACATTGATCCAACCGGACGTCTACTAGATCCAAAGCTGTCTGCCATGTACAAGAGCAACGCATCTTCCAATATCCGGAATTCGACCTCCCGGATTTTCATCTCTTAGCCCGAGTAAAAGCAATTGCAAAAAGTTGACTTTTATTTGGGAGGTCAACGATTCTGTGTGGTACTAAAGGCCGACCGGTCGTAGGGGCTTTTTTTTGGTAAAGAGTTTCCTCAATCTGGGATGGTGTATAATAATCATCACCATGGGCCATTTCTAGAAATTGTCTCAATTCCCACATACAAAAATGGCAATAACAAGGTCAGGACCAGGCATTTTTAAAGTTTTGCATTTTCATCCAAGAGCAATGAACTTTTTTTTATTTTACCATCAACCTAGCCGTACAAAGGATTATTTGCTGTGGGACTGGTTGTCATTTTCCATGACACTTTACCGTTTTTATTTTTCTGCCTTTCGAATTGTATTATATTGATACCATTTTGGGGATCTATGGATGAAGAGCTGTAACTCAAAAACTGCAATTCTCGTTTTTTTGATTCTGGCTTTTTTTCATCACATCGTTAATTGTATGGGTTGATTAATTTTATAGTTTGATAGATCACACTTTTACGCATGCGGCGATACCAAATATGTTTTTTTTTTATTTATTCATTTTATACTGGGAAAAGGAAGTTACATTTTTTATTAATATATATATATATATATTTTAAACATTTTGTATTACCTTTTAGTCAATTTCTAAGTCCCCATAGAAGACGATACGTATGTTGTGCTACAGGATATACAGTGGGGCAAAAAAGTATTTAGTCAGTCAGCAATAGTGCAAGTTCCACCACTTAAAAAGATGAGAGGCGTCTGTAATTTACATCATAGGTAGACCTCAACTATGGGAGACAAACTGAGAAAAAAAAATCCAGAAAATCACATTGTCTGTTTTTTTAACATTTTATTTGCATATTATGGTGGAAAATAAGTATTTGGTCAGAAACAAACAATCAAGATTTCTGGCTCTCACAGACCTGTAACTTCTTCTTTAAGAGTCTCCTCTTTCCTCCACTCATGCAGTTAATACAAGAGAAGATAGTATTCTGCTACAGATGGATCTGGATAAGTTGGAAACTTGGGCTGAAAGGTGGCAGATGAGGTTTAACAATGATAAATGTAAGGTTATACACATGGTGATATTGATTCCTTCTTCCCATTACACACTGAATGGGAAACCACTGGGTAAATCTGACAGGGAGAAGGACTTGGGGATCCTAGTTAATGATAAACTTACCTGGAGCAGCCAGTGCCAGGCAGCAGCTGCCAAGGCAAACAGGATCATGGGGTGCATTAAAAGAGGTCTGGATACACATGATGAGAGCATTATACTGCCTCTGTACAAATCCCTAGTTAGACCGCACATGGAGTACTGTGTCCAGTTTTGGGCACCGGTGCTCAGGAAGGATATAATGGAACTAGAGAGAGTACAAAGGAGGGCAACAAAATTAATAAAGGGGATGGGAGAACTACAATACCCAGATAGATTAGCAAAATTAGGATTATTTAGTCTAGAAAAAAGACGACTGAGGGGCGATCTAATAACCATGTATAAGTATATAAGAGGACAATACAAATATCTCGCTGAGGATCTGTTTATACCAAGGAAGGTGACGGGCACAAGGGGGCATTCTTTGCGTCTGGAGGAGAGAAGGTTTTTCCACCAACATAGAAGAGGATTCTTTACTGTTAGGGCAGTGAGAATCTGGAATTGCTTGCCTAAGGAGGTGGTGATGGTGAACTCAGTCGAGGGGTTCAAGAGAGGCCTGGATGTCTTCCTGGAGCAGAACAATATTGTATCATACAATTAGGTTCTGTAGAAGGACGTAGATCTGGGGATTTATTATGATGGAATATAGGCTGAACTGGATGGACAAATGTCTTTTTTCGGCCTTACTAACTATGTTACTATGTTACTATTACCTGTAGTAATGGCACCTGTTTAAACTTGTTATCAGTATAAAAAGACACCTGTGCACACCCTCAAACAGTCTGACTCCAAACTCCACTATGGTGAAGACCAAAGAGCTGTCAAAGGACACCAGAAACAAAATTGTAGCCCTGCACCAGGCTGGGAAGACTGAATCTGCAATAGCCAACCAGCTTGGAGTGAAGAAATCAACAGTGGGAGCAATAATTAGAAAATGGAAGACATACAAGACCACTGATAATCTCCCTCGATCTGGGGCTCCATGCAAAATCCCACCCCGTGGGGTCAGAATGATCACAAGAACGGTGAGCAAAAATCCCAGAACCACGCGGGGGGACCTAGTGAATGAACTGCAGAGAGCTGGGACCAATGTAACAAGGCCTACCATAAGTAACACACTACGCCACCATGGACTCAGATCCTGCAGTGCCAGACGTGTCCCACTGCTTAAGCCAGTACATGTCCGGGCCCGTCTGAAGTTTGCTAGAGAGCATTTGGATGATCCAGAGGAGTTTTGGGAGAATGTCCTATGGTCTGATGAAACCAAACTGGAACTGTTTGGTAGAAACACAACTTGTCGTGTTTGAAGGAAAAAGAATACTGAGTTGCATCCATCAAACACCATACCTACTGTAAAGCATGGTGGTGGAAACATCATGCTTTGGGGCTGTTTCTCTGCAAAGGGGCCAGGACAACTGATCCGGGTACATGAAAGAATGAATGGGGCCATGTATCGTGAGATTTTGAGTGCAAACCTCCTTCCATCAGCAAGGGCATTGAAGATGAAACGTGGCTGGGTCTTTCAACATGACAATGATCCAAAGCACACCGCCAGGGCAACGAAGGAGTGGCTTCGTAAGAAGCATTTCAAGGTCCTGGAGTGGCCTAGCCAGTCTCCAGATCTCAACCCTATAGAAAACCTTTGGAGGGAGTTGAAAGTCCGTGTTGCCAAGCGAAAAGCCAAAAACATCACTGCTCTAGAGGAGATCTGCATGGAGGAATGGGCCAACATACCAACAACAGTGTGTGGCAACCTTGTGAAGACTTACAGAAAACGTTTGACCTCTGTCATTGCCAACAAAGGATATATTACAAAGTATTGAGATGAAATTTTGTTTCTGACCAAATACTTATTTTCCACCATAATATGCAAATAAAATGTTAAAAAAACAGACAATGTGATTTTCTGGATTTTTTTTTCTCAGTTTGTCTCCCATAGTTGAGGTCTACCTATGATGTAAATTACAGACGCCTCTCATCTTTTTAAGTGGTGGAACTTGCACTATTGCTGACTGACTAAATACTTTTTTGCCCCACTGTACTGCAATACATCTTGATCTTACCAACCTACTTCTGGGCTTGATGGGTGTGCCAAGATGGTGGTGACAGAGGCTTTCAGAAGACGCCACGCTTTCACGAGTCAAACCCACTGATCAAATTGTAATTCTTTCTTTCTCCTGCGGGGGAGCTGCTGGGAAATTGAACACTTCCTGGCAATCAACTGAACCCACATGAGTTTTGTGATCAACTTTATGGTCAAGTGATCCATTCTAAAAAGTTGGGATTGTGAAAACTGGAGAAATCCTTTCAGACTTTGTATTGTACCTCCAATGTGTCCGATGGATCTATGAGACCTTTGGGTACCAGAATTGAGGAGCTTTTCTTCCCTCCTCCACATCTTCCCCTGACAGAGGTCTCCACAGATCTAATCAAATACATTTCAGTAAACAGCAATGAAATTTGACCTGATCGGCAGATAGAACATGTTTCGGAGGTGGACACCATCCAACACGCGTCATCGCCCTAAGAGTATTTGGACGTGGACCGCAAAAACTAAGGAAGAATCCAAGAAAAGCTAAAAAACCATTGAGAAGTAAGGAAGGAGAGAAAAAAAAAACATCGCTCAGAGCCAGAGCTTTCATATAAAGGCTGATCCGCCACAAATCTCGGCTTTATCATCTTCGTGTAAATACAATAAAATCAGTTCACAAACCGGTTACCAAAACATATGGAAGACGTCTTGGCCCAGCGCAGGATAAAGGACATGATGGTGGAGGCAGCAGACAAGGAGGGAGGTTATATAGGTTTATGTAGTTTAAAGGATTTTTCCAAAAATTCATATGACATTTCCCATAGGTGGGAATGCTGGTGCCTCTATCAACCAGTACCGGAAGTTTCCATAACCGCACGTAGATGCCGGCTTCCATACCGATGGTTGAGATTTGTGAAGTCTCCACTGAAGAACGTCCCATCGAGACTTGTGCTCTTCTTCTCCTTCCTAAAGACTATTTAGACATTTAACAGGCCAGATTTACCCCCCGCCCAGAATATACCCGGGGTTAAAGAGGCCTAGGCCAGATTATACCCCTCCGGGTCAGAATGTACCCCTGCTGCTGCAGATCAGATTTTTCATGCTTTTGAGAACCATTCAGAGATATACCGTACTTAATAATGGGGCCCCAGTCAGTGCACAGGGGCCCCAGGCAGAACACAGGGGCCCCAGGCAGTGAAAAAGGGTGGCAGAGACATCGCATGGGACCACAGACATGGCACAGGGGCCCCAGACACTGCACAGGATTCTCAAGAACGGGGCCTCAGACACCGCACAGAGGGGCAGAGACAGCGCACAGGGGGCACACACAGCATGCGATGGGGGGAAGAGACAGAGCGCACAGTGTGCTGCCTGGGGCCCTGTGCACTGTCAGGGGCCCCTGTATGCTTCTTGGGGCCTCTGTGCGCTGCCTGGGATCCGTGTGCTGCCTTGAACACCGTTCGCTGTCTCTGCCCTCCGTGCACTGCCTAGGGCCCCTGTGTGCTGCCTAGGGCCCTGGGCGCTGCCTGGGGCCTCGTGTGCTGCCTGTGACCCCGTGTGCTGCCTGGGTCATGGTGTGCTGCCTGGGGCCCCTTTCGCTGTCTCTGCCCCATTTGCTGCCTGGGGCCTCTGTGCACTGCCTGGAACCCCCATTTGCTGCTTGGAGCCCCGTGTGCTGCATGGGGCCCCATGTGCTGACGGACCCCGTTTACTGTCTCTGCCCTACCCGTGCGCTGCCTGGGGCCCTGTACGCTGCCTGGGACCCTGTCTGCTGTCTCTGCCCCCTCCATTTGCTGCCTGGGGCCCCGTTATTAAGTATATCACTCACTGGTTCTCAAAAGCCTGAAAAATCTGATCTACAGCAGCAGAGGTACATTTTAACCAGGAGGGGTATAATCTGGCACAGGCCACTTTAACCCTGGGTATGTTCTGGGCGGGGGGTAATCTGGCCTGTCACTACACCAGCCTATAATCGGGATCGCGCATCTCTATGAAGGCTGATTTCCTGACTATCTGTTTGTCTACTGTAGAAGACCAAACCAAAAACAAGGATCCCTAAAAAATAACTTTTAATCACACTAGTTAAAAAGACTTTATCACATATAGTAAAAAAGTACAAAATGTACCTAAAGAACCCTATAACGGACTGCCATGAATCCTGCCTGTCAGTGGAGGTTGGCACCCTAATTTACCGCGGTAGGCGCCCCCACTCCTCGACGGCTCACCCTTTTCAATCCCTAAAAAAACCTGCAATACAGGAAAACTGGTGAGTCCTAAAATACAATCCTATACTGATAACTACCTGACAGTGGAGGTTGGCACCCTAATTTACTGCGGTAGGCGCCCCCACTCCTCGGCGGCTGACCCTAGTGGGGGCGCCTACCGCGGCAAATTAGGGTGCCAACCTCCACTGACAGGCAGGATTCATGGTAGTCCGTTATAGGGTTCTTTAGGTACATTTTGTACTTTTTTTACTATATGTGATAAATAAAGTCTTTTTAACTAGTGTGATTAAAAGTTATTTTTTAGGGATCCTTGTTTTTGGTTTGGTCTTCTATTGCTCTAGGGTTCCAAATTATTCATGTTTTTTGTTATTTTCTGTTTGTCTACTGTAGTCAATCATTTGACGAATGAGCAACACAGTTTGTAGGGTGAGATTATTTTAAGCAGACATAAAAATCATCATTGTCGGCTGCACAGCAGCCGGTGTACAAAATACACCTTGTGGGAATAAAAGGACTAGAAATAGGAAAAACCCAATGTGGCTAAACAAAGAAGTAAGACAGGCAATTAACAGTAAAAAGAAAGCATTTGCACTACTAAAGCAGGATGGCACCATTGAAGCTCTAAAAAACTATAGGGAGAAAAATACTTTATCTAAAAAACTATTTAAAGCTGCCAAAAAGGAAACAGAGAAGCACATTGCTAAGGAGAGTAAAACTAATCCCAAACTGTTCTTCAACTATATCAATAGTAAAAGAATAAAAACTGAAAATGTAGGCCCCTTAAAAAATAGTGAGGAAAGAATGGTTGTAGATGACGAGGAAAAAGCTAACATATTAAACACCTTCTTCTCCACGGTATTCACGGTGGAAAATGAAATGCTAGGTGAAATCCCAAGAAATAATGAAAACCCTATATTAAGGGTCACCAATCTAACCCAAGAAGAGGTGCGAAACCGGCTAAATAAGATTAAAATAGATAAATCTCCCGGTCCGGATGGCATACACCCACGAGTACTAAGAGAACTAAGTAATGTAATAAATAAACCATTATTTCTTATTTTTAGGGACTCTATAGCAACAGGGTCTGTTCCGCAGGACTGGCGCATAGCAAATGTGGTGCCAATATTCAAAAAGGGCTCTAAAAGTGAACCTGGAAATTATAGGCCAGTAAGTCTAACCTCTATTGTTGGTAAAATATTTGAAGGGTTTCTGAGGGATGTTATTTTGGATTATCTCAATGAGAATAACTGTTTAACTCCATATCAGCATGGGTTTATGAGAAATCGCTCCTGTCAAACCAATCTAATCAGTTTTTATGAAGAGGTAAGCTATAGGCTGGACCACGGTGAGTCATTGGACGTGGTATATCTCGATTTTTCCAAAGCGTTTGATACCGTGCCGCACAAGAGGTTGGTACACAAAATGAGAATGCTTGGTCTGGGGGAAAATGTGTGTAAATGGGTTAGTAACTGGCTTAGTGATAGAAAGCAGAGGGTGGTTATAAATGGTATAGTCTCTAACTGGGTCGCTGTGACCAGTGGGGTACCGCAGGGGTCGGTATTGGAACCTGTTCTCTTCAACATATTCATTAATGATCTGGTAGAAGGTTTACACAGTAAAATATCGATATTTGCAGATGATACAAAACTATGTAAAGCAGTTAATACAAGAGAAGATAGTATTCTGCTACAGATGGATCTGGATAAGTTGGAAACTTGGGCTGAAAGGTGGCAGATGAGGTTTAACAATGATAAATGTAAGGTTATACACATGGGAAGAAGGAATCAATATCACCATTACACACTGAACGGGAAACCACTGGGTAAATCTGACAGGGAGAAGGACTTGGGGATCCTAGTTAATGATAAACTTACCTGGAGCAGCCAGTGCCAGGCAGCAGCTGCCAAGGCAAACAGGATCATGGGGTGCATTAAAAGAGGTCTGGATACACATGATGAGAGCATTATACTGCCTCTGTACAAATCCCTAGTTAGACCGCACATGGAGTACTGTGTCCAGTTTTGGGCAAAGGTGCTCATGAAGGATATAATGGAACTAGAGAGAGTACAAAGGAGGGCAAAAAAATTAATAAAGGGGATGGGAGAACTACAATACCCAGATAGATTAGCAAAATTAGGATTATTTAGTCTAGAAAAAAGACGACTGAGGGGCGATCTAATAACCATGTATAAGTATATAAGAGGACAATACAAATATCTCGCTGAGGATCTGTTTATACCAAGGAAGGTGACGGGCACAAGGGGGCATTCTTTGCGTCTGGAGGAGAGAAGGTTTTTCCACCAACATAGAAGAGGATTCTTTACTGTTAGGGCAGTGAGAATCTGGAATTGCTTGCCTAAGGAGGTGGTGATGGTGAACTCAGTCGAGGGGTTCAAGAGAGGCCTGGATGTCTTCCTGGAGCAGAACAATATTGTATCATACAATTATTAGGTTCTGTAGAAGGACGTAGATCTGGGGATTTATTATGATGGAATATAGGCTGAACTGGATGGACAATTGTCTTTTTTCGGCCTTATTAACTATGTTACTATGTTACTATGTGCTGCCGGGCTCTCACAGATGTGGGTCAGTGAATCCGGCCTTATTGGTTCAGCTTCAGGTTCATTTTTAGTGGCTGTTACAGATAGTCCCTCCCAATTGGCTGCACTATATCATGTGAGGTGACAGCTGCAAGGCATTATGGGGAAGATCGCCCAAGGTGAGGTGATCCTTCTCTGGCCGATGTAGACTTCTGTAATGTTCAAATTAGCGACAATCCTCTCAGGTGATTCGTGTGAAGTGAAGGGTAAATTGTTTTCAGCAAATTCTTAAAAATTGTGCTCATGTATGTGAGTCCTGTACGGCTCTGTTATCTGCACCCTGTACGGCTCTGTTATCTGCATCCTGTACGGCTCTGTTATCTGCATCCTGTACGGCTCTGTTATCTGCATCCTGTACGGCTCTGTTATCTGCACCCTGTACGGCTCTGTTATCTGCACCCTGTACGGCTCTGTTATCTGCATCCTGTACGGCTCTGTTATCTGCACCCTGTACGGCTCTGTTATCTGCATCCTGTACGGCTCTGTTATCTGCTCCCTGTACGGCTCTGTTATCTGCACCCTGTACGGCTCTGTTATCTGCATCCTGTACGGCTCTGTTATCTGCATCCTGTACGGCTCTGTTATCTGCACCCTGTACGGCTCTGTTATCTGCACCCTGTACGGCTCTGTTATCTGCACCCTGTACGGCTCTGTTATCTGCATCCTGTACGGCTCTGTTATCTGCATCCTGTATGGCTCTGTTATCTGCATCCTGTACGGCTCTGTTATCTGCACCCTGTACGGCTCTGTTATCTGCATCCTGTACGGCTCTGTTATCTGCATCCTGTACAGCTCTGTTATCTGCATCATGTACGGCTCTGTTATCTGCATCCTGTACGGCTCTGTTATCTGCACCCTGTACGGCTCTGGTATCTGCATCCTGTACGGCTCTGTTATCTGCATCCTGTACGGCTCTGTTATCTGCATCCTGTATGGCTCTGTTATCTGCATCCTGTACGGCTCTGTTATCTGCATCCTGTACGGCTCTGTTATCTGCATCATGTACGGCTCTGTTATCTGCACCCTGTACGGCTCTGGTATCTGCATCCTGTACGGCTCTGGTATCTGCATCCTGTACGGCTCTGTTATCTGCATCCTGTACGGCTCTGCTATCTGCATCCTGTACGGCTCTGTTATCTGCATCCTATACGGCTCTGTTATCTACATCCTGTACGGCTCTGTTTTCTGCTTCCTGTACGGCTCTGTTAACCGCGCCCCGTCCACTGTGAATTCCGCAGAGTCCTGGAAACAGTGAACATGTAGGTGTCGGACTCCAGCGGCTGCTCCCGCCATCATAGATGACTATTGTATGGCGGCAACGTTACATGAAAATTACCAGCAGGAGGCGTCACCAGGTGCAACATCTAATGGGAAATTATAGAGTACAGGAGAGAGCGCAAAGAGAGGAAAAGGGAAGGACGGAAGGCAGGAAAGAAAGAAGGAATTGGGGAAGTAAGGAAGGAAGGAAAGAAGGAAGGGAGGGAGTATAGAAGGAAGAGATGGAGGATGTAAGGAAGGAAAGGAGGGATGGAGTAAAGAAGGAAGAGAATTAAATGGTAGATAGATATGAGAAGACAGATATAAAACAAAAAGAAGGAAACAAAGAAATATAAGAGGAATACAAAATTGGACATAATTTCACACAAATGCCAAAAATCTGACGGACAAAATTGTTGGCAACTTTCAAAAAATTGGGGGTAAACAAATCACACCTGAAACCAGATAAAAAAGGGAGAAGTTGACTCAATCTTTGCATTGTGTGTCTGTGTGTGCCACACTAAGCATGGAGAACAGAAAGAGGAGAAGAGAATTGTCTGAGGACTTGAGAGCCAAAATTGTTGAAAAATATCAACAATCTCAAGGTTACAAGTCCATCTCCAGAAATCTTCATGTTCCTTTATCCACGGTGCACAACATTATCAAGAAGTTTACAACCCATTGCACTGTAGCTAATCTTCCTGGATATGGACAGCAGAGAAAAATTGATGAAAGGTTGCAGCACAGCATAGTCCGGATGGTGGACAGTCAGCCCCAGTCAAGTGCCAAAGAAATTCAAGCTGTCCTAACGCTATAGCAGGAGACCCAGGAAGTCCCTGCTGCTGACACTGAGCCATAAAAAAAGCTAGACTGCAATTTGCCAGAATGCACGTAAGCCAAAATCCTTCTGGGAAAGAGTCTTGTGGACAGATGAGACCAAGATAGAGCTTTTTGGTAAAGCACATCATTTTACCATTTACCAAAAATGGAATGAGACCTACAACGAAAAGGACACAGTACCTACAGTCAGATATGGTGGAGGTTCGAAGTTGTCTTGGTGTTGTTTTGCTGACTTTGGTAATGGGTGATTTGACTGTGTGCAAGACATCACGAAATCTGAAGATCATCAAAGGATTTTGGATTGCAGTGTACTGCCCATTGTCAGAAAGCTGGGTTTGAATCCTAGGTCATGGGTTTTCCAGCAGGACAATTGTTGTGAATTCTGTGGCAGAGCTCCCTCCTGTGGTCACAAGTGGTACTTCGGCTGATTCTCTCTGTGAGCTTCCGTTGGTGGAGGAAAGTGGTACTGCGGCTTCTGAGTTTCCTTCCTCAGGTGATGTGGTGAAGTCGTTAGGTGCTGCTCTATTTAACTCCACCTAGTGCTTTGATCCTGGCCTCCAGTCAATGTTCTAGTATTGGACCTGTTTCCTCCTGGATCGTTCCTGTGGCCTGCTGCTCTGCATAGCTAAGTTCTGCTTTGCTATTTTGTTTGCTGTTTTTTTCTGTCCAGCTTGTCTATTTGTTTTTTCCTGCTTGCTGGAAGCTCTGGGACGCAGAGGGTGTACCTCCGTGCCGTTAGTTCGGTACAGAGGGTCTTTTTGCCCCCTTTGCGTGGTTTTTGTAGGGTTTTGTGTTGACCGCAAAGTTACCTTTCCTATCCTCGCTCTGTTCAGAAAGTCGGGCCTCACTTTGCTAAATCTATTTCATCTCTACGTTTGTCTTTTCATCTTAACTCACAGTCATTATATGTGGGGGCTGCCTTTTCCTTTGGGGTATTTCTCTGAGGCAAGGTAGGCTTATTTTCTATCTTCAGGCTAGCTAGTTTCTCAGGCTGTGCCGAGTTGCATAGGGAGCGTTAGGCGCAATCCACGGCTGCCTCTAGTGTGGTTGGAGAGGATTAGGGATTGCGGTCAGCAGAGTTCCCACGTCTCAGAGCTCGTTCTATGTTTTTGGGTTATTGTCAGGTCACTGTATGTGCTCTGACCTCTATGTCCATTGTGGTACTGAATTACCTTATCATAACAGACAATGACCCCAAACATACTTCATGAAGCCCCCAGAAATGGATGGAAACAAAGCGCTGGACAGTTCTTACTTGGAAGGAATGAGTCTGGATCTAAATCGCATTGATCACCTGGGGAGAGATCCTAAAATTGCTGTCGGGGAAAGGCGCCTTCACATATGAGAGACCCGGAGCAGTTTGTAAGAAGAGTCGTCCAAACTTCCAGCTGAAAGGTGTAAGAAGCTTGTTGATGGTATGAGGCAGTGACCGGTGATACATGTGAGCGTCGCTGTGTGTTCCCCCCAGGATATGCATAGAGGCGTATGGAGGCCATGGAAGTGCACTGCAGTCACAGGCGTAGCTGTGATTGCAATTCAGAATAAAAGTAAGTGTTAGTCTTGGGCAAACTGTTTGTCTAAGGAAGATTTAAGAAAACTTGCTGGGCTTTTATTTTTTAAATGGACTACAGGAAGGTAGTCGGCCAGTCCGTTTCCTTTCTGGCTGGGTTTTCCATGAGGCCCATATCCACAGATTCCCGTTAAAAACCCTGCAGTAAAGGGTTTGGATGTGTCAGGGTCAGTGTCAGAGTCAGTTTGGTTTTTGCAAGAGTGCAGAACAGAAGGCTCTGCAGAGCTCCATCTGTGTGAGGCAACACAGGTAAACGGAGCCAAACAGCCAAGGGAGCTAAAAGGCCTGGCATCCACAGCGTGCACGGCGGTGCAGTCACCCACGGTAACCGGTCTCGGAGGTGAACTGGCGTGTTTATTGGCTGCAATCTGGAGAATATATTTCCCGGCTGTGATCCGGAGGATATCGCGTGCGGTGTACTTTTGTGAGTTGAGCATTAAAGAGACTTTTGTTTTGGAACTTTGCTGGATCACTGCCTCATCACTGCACAGTGCGGATACCGCTACATTACAATGGTTACAGGAAGCGATTGATTGCAGTTATTTATTCCAAAGTGTGTGCAACAAATATTAAGTAGGGTGCCAACAATTTTGTCTGGCACATTTTTGGGGGTGTTGATGGAAATTATGTCCAATTTGCTTTTTTTCTTTTTCTTTTTGTGTTGCTCCAATACACACAAAGGAAATAAACACGTGTATAACAAAACATGTGTAACTGCAATAAATACTTCATTTTCTGGAACAATACCTAGGGTGCCGACTAGAGTTGAGCGACCTTGACCTTTTTAGAGTCGAGCCGGGTTTCGCGAAACCCGACTATCTCAAAAGTCGGGTCGAGTGAAATCGGCCGATTATGACGTAAAGTCGGGATCGACCGAAACACGAAACCCAATGCAAGTCAATGGGGCAGCATAGTCGGCAGTGAGTGGGGGCCAGGAAAACACCTAGAGTGCCCATTTTAATGTCAAAACCATCCATTCTTCTTAATGAAGCTTGTCATGCGTAATTTACCTTATAATAATTGGAAGGCATTTGAAATTGGGGTTCATTTGGCTAAAGTTGTGGTGGGTAGGGCTGGTTCAAGTAATTAGTGGGCCCCTGGAAATCTGGACCACGTCACGGCAGTGGAGCAGGGAGAGGTAAGTATTTCAACTTTGCAAGTGCTGTGAACCTGAGCAAGCAGGGGGGGCCCACTCGTTGGCATTGGCACTGGCACAGGGCCCCTCAAAGTACAGCGGTGTGTTTGCACGGCGGGGGCGCCTCCCACCGGCAGCAACACTTTTGCGTACCATGAGAGGCCCTGTGCCAGTGACGTCGCCAACTAGTATTCCTCCCCCCACCTGATGAAGGAACCTGCACTTTCATCTGCACCTTCCTGTTTGTCCCCGTGTAAGGTGGTATGGTATGCGGGAAGGGGGACCTGACTTTCAGCAGGGTCACAATCTTGCAGTGTAGCGTGCACGGGAAATGTTGCGTTATGGGTCAATGTACCAGCAGACTCATCTATCACTGGCTGGGCAATGGGCAGGATGAGGAGGAAACACAGATATAGGCCCAAAGAATAAAGTGGGCTAAATGCAGTTCAAAATTAGTAACACAGGACTAATCAGGGGGAATTGCCGTGGAGGACAACTGGAATGAGAGGCTGACACAGAGAGTAGGCCCAAATCAGTAAGTAGTCGAAATGCAGTTCAAAATTGGCAACAGTAGTAAACAGGCGGCACAGCTTTGTTCAGTGGAGGAGAACAGCAAGGAGTGGCAGACACCGATAGTAGGCCCCAACCCAACTAGTAGGCCAAATGCAGTCTAACATTAACAACTACTTAACGAGCGCCTGAAAACGGAATTTCAGGACAGGAAACCAGGAGAACAGCAAGGAGCGGCAGACACCGATAGTAGGCCCCAAACCAACTAGTACGCCAAATGCAGTTGTTCCGTTTAACCACAATTTAATGAGAGCCTGAAGATAGAAGTTCAGGAAAGGCAACCTGGAGAACACCTTGGAGTGGAACACACCATCTCTCTCTACACCCCATACCCAATTTGTAGGTCTAATGCAGCGTAGTTTCCAACAACTACTAAACGAGAGCATGATGATCGAAGCATTGGCGAGGAAACCTGGGGAACACCTTGGAGTGGAACACACCATCTCTCTACAGTGGAACACACCATCTCTCTACACCCCATACCCAATTTGTAGGCCTAATGCAGCGTAGTTTCCAACAACTACTAAACGAGAGCCGGAAGATCGAAGCAATGGAGAGGAAACCTGGGGAACACCTTGGAGTGTAACACACCATCTCTCTACACCCCATACCCAATTTGTAGGCCTAATGCAGCGTAGTTTCCAACAACTACTAAACGAGAGCCGGAAGATCGAAGCAATGGAGAGGAAACCTGGGGAACACCTTGGAGTGTAACACACCATCTCTCTACACCCCATACCCAATTTGTAGGCCTAATGCAGCGTAGTTTCCAACAACTACTAAACGAGAGCCGGAAGATCGAAGCAATGGAGAGGAAACCTGGGGAACACCTTGGAGTGTAACACACCATCTCTCTACACCCCATACCCAATTTGTAGGCCTAATGCAGCGTAGTTTCCAACAACTACTAAACGAGAGCCGGAAGATCGAAGCAATGGAGAGGAAACCTGGGGAACACCTTGGAGTGTAACACACCATCTCTCTACACCCCATACCCAATTTGTAGGCCTAATGCAGCGTAGTTTCCAACAACTACTAAACGAGAGCATGATGATCGAAGCATTGGCGAGGAAACCTGGGGAACACCTTGGAGTGGAACACACCATCTCTCTACAGTGGAACACACCATCTCTCTACACCCCATACCCAATTTGTAGGCCTAATGCAGCGTAGTTTCCAACAACTACTAAACGAGAGCCGGAAGATCGAAGCTCAGGAAAGGCAACCTGGGGAACACCTTGGAGTGTAACAAACCCTCTCTCTACACCACGGAAGGGCTGATTCTTAGGAAGGAAGGCTGTCGGAAAGAAGCAGGGTGCGTCCGAGGGTGATTATATTCTTATTAGGTATATACTCACCCTCGGACGCGCCCTGCTTCTTTATTTGTAATGAATGTTTATTTGCAATGTGGTTTTGACTTACTCTATTTTTTTGGTAAATAATGATTTTATTATTTTCAATGTTTTGCATCTTCTTGGCAATAATATAAAGAAGACGCGACAGGACAACACTCGGTGGATGCCATATCTGTGTTTAAAATTGAAAAAACCTTTCAGTTAACTACTTGCAGGAGAAAGTTATTGTAGCTGGTGGCCATTTTTAGTACTGTACCAGATTTTTGTTGTATGTGTTTGTTTTTAATGTTAAAATGTCTGCATTTGATATCTCTCCAGTATTTTCTTTTTTATAAGCAAAATACTTATTTTTATATTTTCTGATGTTGGTTCCAGGGGTACACGGGCAGCAGTGGTGTGGTCAGTGGAGGCCAAGTGGAAGGAGTGACCGCAGACAGGCATCGAAGGCCTAAAATAATAACACATGGCTGTAGGCAATTTTAAATTGGTTCCAGGGGTACACGGGCAGCAGTGGTGTGGTCAGTGGAGGCCTAGTGGAAGGAGTGACCGCAGACAGGCATTGAAGGCCTAAAATAATAACACATGGCTGTAGGCAATTTTAAATTGGTTCCAGGGGTACACGGGCAGCAGTGGTGTGGTCAGTGGAGGCCTAGTGGAAGGAGTCACCGCAGACAGGCATCGAAGGCCTAAAATAATAACACATGGCTGTAGGCAATTTTAAATTGGTTCCAGGGGTACACGGGCAGCAGTGGTGTGGTCAGTGGAGGCCTAGTGGAAGGAGTCACCGCAGACAGGCATCGAAGGCCTAAAATAATAACACATGGCTGTAGGCAATTTTAAATTGGTTACAGGGGTACACGGGCAGCAGTGGTGTGGTCAGTGGAGGCCTAGTGGAAGGAGTGACCGCAGACAGGCATCGAAGGCCTAAAATAATAACACATGGCTGTAGGCAATTTTAAATTGGTTCCAGGGGTACACGGGCAGCAGTGGTGTGGTCAGTGGAGGCCTAGTGGAAGGAGTCACCGCAGACAGGCATCGAAGGCCTAAAATAATAACACATGGCTGTAGGCAATTTTAAATTGGTTACAGGGGTACACGGGCAGCAGTGGTGTGGTCAGTGGAGGCCTAGTGGAAGGAGTCACCACAGACAGGCATCGAAGGCCTAAAATAATAACACATGGCTGTAGGCAATTTTAAATTGGTTCCAGGGGTATACGGGCAGCAGTGGTGTGGTCAGTGGAGGCCTAGTGGAAGGAGTGACCACAGACAGGCATCGAAGGCCTAACATAACAAAAATGTCAATACAATGGTATTGTCAGTGGCAGGCATTGAAGGATGTCAGCGCATAGACTAAACATTGGTGGAGCTGTGAGATAATTTTGCAAGTGGTAGAGCACTGTTTGAGCTGGGGTGGGGGGAAACTGTCTTGTGGCCGGCGGTACAGGCCCAGGGCCCCTCATATTACAACGGTGGGTCTGACGTTGGGTGCGCACCACCACCGCCAGAGACACTTTATTGTACTAGGAGGGACCCAGTGTCAGTGCCGTCGACCAAAAGCGGGCTCACCCACCTCTTCAGACAAACTGCACTCTCACGGGTGCTGTCGCCAAGTGTCGATTCCACGGCCCCGTGTGGGGAGTTTGGCCATTTAGTGAGGTGTAAACATGTCGTATGCTGGACAATCAGGTGCAGAAAATTACGAGATTGGAAAAGGCATTCAGAATAGTCCACAGGCAAGACCTTTTCATAGGAAAGCTAGGTGTCAGCCGGGCAAGGTGGGGCAAAAGATTTCGAAATCCAGTTGTGGTTCATTTTAATGAAGGTTAGATCATCTACATTTTGGGTAGCCAGACGAGTCCTTTTTTCTGTTAGTATTGAACCTGCAGCACTGAATACTCTTTCTGATAGGACACTAGCTGCCGGGCAAGCAAGCTCCTGCAATGCATATTCTGCCAATTCTGGCCAGGTGTCTAATTTTGATGCCCAGTAATCAAATGGGAATGACGGTTGAGGGAGAACATCGATAAGGGATGAAAAATAGTTTGTAACCATACTGGACAAATGTTGTCTCCTGTCACTTTGAATTGATGCTGCAGTACCTGTCCTGTCTGCGGTCATAGCAAAATCACTCCACAACCTGGTCAGAAAACCCCTCTGGCCAACGCCACTTCTGATTTCTGCCCCTCTAACTCCTCTGGTCTGCTGGCCCCTGCAGCTCGTGTGAGAACGATCACGGGCGCTGTGTGCAGGGAATGCCAGAAGCAAACGGTCAACAAGAGTTGATTGTTTGGTTGCTAATATTAGTTCCAAGTTCTCATGTGGCATTATATTTTGCAATTTGCCTTTATAGCGAGGATCAAGGAGGCAGGCCAACCAGTAATCGTCATCATTCATCATTTTAGTTATGCGTGTGTCCCTTTTGAGGATACGTAAGGCATAATCCGCCATGTGGGCCAAAGTTCCAGTTCTCAAATCTGCGGTTGTGCTTGGTTGAGGGGCAGTTTCAGGCAAATCCACGTCACTTGTGTCCCTCAAAAAACCAGAACCCGGCCTTGCCGCGCCACCAATTTCCAGTGGCCCCGGAAAAGCTTCCTCATTAAGAATATAATCATCCCCATCATCCTCCTCGTCCTCCTCCTCCTCTTCGCCCGCTACCTCGTCCTGTACACTGCCCTGGCCAGACAATGGCTGACTGTCATCAAGGCTTTCCTCTTCCTCAGCTGCAGACGCCTGATCCTTTATGTGCGTCAAACTTTGCATCAGCAGACGCATTAGGGGGATGCTCATGCTTATTATGGCGTTGTCTGCACTAACCAGCCGTGTGCATTCCTCAAAACACTGAAGGACTTGGCACATGTCTTGAATCTTCGACCACTGCACACCTGACAACTCCATGTCTGCCATCCTACTGCCTGCCCGTGTATGTGTATCCTCCCACAAAAACATAACAGCCCGCCTCTGTTCACACAGTCTCTGAAGCATGTGCAGTGTTGAGTTCCACCTTGTTGCAACGTCTATGATTAGGCGATGCTGGGGAAGGTTCAAAGAACGCTGATAGGTCTGCATACGGCTGGAGTGTACGGGCGAACGGCGGATATGTGAGCAAAGTCCACGCACTTTGAGGAGCAGGTCGGATAACCCCGGATAACTTTTCAGGAAGCACTGCACCACCAGGTTTAAGGTGTGAGCCAGGCAAGGAATGTGTTTCAGTTGGGAAATGGAGATGGCAGCCATGAAATTCCTTCCGTTATCACTCACTACCTTGCCTGCCTCAAGATCTACAGTGCCCAGCCACGACTGCGTTTCTTTCTGCAAGAACTCGGACAGAACTTCCGCGGTGTGTCTGTTGTCGCCCAAACACTTCATAGCCAATACAGCCTGCTGACGTTTGCCAGTAGCTGCCCCATAATGGGAGACCTGGTGTGCAACAGTGGCAGCTGCGGATGGAGTGGTTGTGCGACTGCGGTCTGTGGACGAGCTCTCGCTTCTGCAGGAGGACGAAGAGGAGGAGGAGGGGGTGCGAACGGCTACAGCCAATTGTTTCCTAGACCGTGGGCTAGGCAGAACTGTCCCAAACTTGCTGTCCCCTGTGGACCCTGCATCCACCACATTTACCCAGTGTGCCGTGATGGACACGTAACGTCCCTGGCCATGCCTACTGGTCCATGCATCTGTTGTCAGGTGCACCTTTGTGCTCACAGATTGCCTGAGTGCATGGACGATGCGCTCTTTAACATGCTGGTGGAGGGCTGGGATGGCTTTTCTGGAAAAAAAGTGTCGACTGGGTAGCTCGTAGCGTGGTACAGCGTAGTCCATCAGGGCTTTGAAAGCTTCGCTTTCAACTAACCGGTAGGGCATCATCTCTAACGAGATTAGTCTAGCTATGTGTGCGTTCAAACCCTGTGTACGCGGATGCGAGGCTAAGTACTTCCTTTTTCTAACCATAGTCTCATGTAGGGTGAGCTGGACTGGAGAGCTGGAGATCGTGGAACTAGCGGGGGTGCCGGTGGACATGGCAGACTGAGAGACGGTGGGAGATGGTATTGTTGCCACCGGTGCCCTAGATGCAGTGTTTCCTACTACGAAACTGGTGATTCCCTGACCCTGACTGCTTTGGCCTGGCAAAGAAACCTGCACAGATACTGCAGGTGGTGCGGAAAATGGTGGCCCTACACTGCCGGAAGGGATGTTGCGTTGCTGACTAGCTTCATTGGCCGAGGGTGCTACAACCTTAAGGGACGTTTGGTAGTTAGTCCAGGCTTGCAAATGCATGGTGGTTAAATGTCTATGCATGCAACTTGTATTGAGACTTTTCAGATTCTGTCCTCTGCTTAAGGTAGTTGAACATTTTTGACAGATGACTTTGCGCTGATCAATTGGATGTTGTTTAAAAAAATGCCAGACTGCACTCTTTCTAGCATCGGATACCTTTTCAGGCATTGCAGACTGAGCTTTAACCGGATGGCCACGCTGTCCTCCAACAGGTTTTGGCTTTGCCACGCGTTTTGGGCAAGATACGGGCCCGGCAGATGGAACCTGTTGCGATGTTGATGCCTGCTGCGGCCCTTTCTCCTCCGCTTCAGAACTGCTGCCGCCTGCACCCTGTTCCCCCAATGGCTGCCAATCGGGGTCAAGAACTGGGTCATCTATTACCTCTTCTTGTAGCTCGTGTGCAACTTCGTCTGTGTCACCGTGTCGGTCGGTGGTATAGCGTTCGTGATGGGGCAACATAGTCTCATCAGGGTCTGATTCTTGATCAGCACCCTGCGAGGGCAATGTTGTGGTCTGAGTCAAAGGACCAGCATAGTAGTCTGGCTGTGGCTGTGCATCAGTGCACTCCATGTCAGATTCAACTTGTAATGGGCATGGACTGTTAACTGCTTCACTTTCTAAGCCAGGGACGGTATGTGTAAAGAGCTCCATGGAGTAACCCGTTGTGTCGCCTGCTGCATTCTTCTCTGTTGTTGTTTTTGCTGAAGAGGACAAGGAAGCGACTTGTCCCTGACCGTGAACATCCACTAATGACGCGCTGCTTTTACTTTTACCAGTTTCACGAGAGGAGGCAAAAGAGCTAGAGGCTGAGTCAGCAAGATAAGCCAAAACTTGCTCTTGCTGCTCCGGCTTTAAAAGCGGTTTTCCTACTCCCAGAAAAGGGAGCGTTCGAGGCCTTGTGTAGCCAGACGACGAACCTGGCTCCACAGCTCCAGACTTAGGTGCAATATTTTTTTTCCCACGACCAGCTGATGCTCCACCACTACCACTACCCTCATTACCAGCTGACAATGAACGCCCCCGGCCGCGACCTCTTCCACCATACTTCCTCATTGTTTTAAAAATGTAAACAAACTAACGGTATTTGTTGCTGTCACACAAATTACACGGTGAGCTATAACTTCAGTATGATTTAGCTACCCCTTTACAGGTGAGTGAGACCACAACGAAAATCAGGCACAATGTTACACACTCTGTTGTTGGTGGCAACAAATGAGAGAGATGCCACACACGCAGGACTGTCACTGAAGCACAAATGTAAATATTAATCTCCCACTGATTTGATTTTTTTTTTTTTTAAGGGAGACTTTAGGAAAAAAAATAATAGAATAAAATGATTTTTTCAGGAAGAATTTAGAAACCAAATAAAATAAAATGATTTTTTCAGGGAGAATTTAGAAAACAAATAAAACAAAAAAAGGCTTTCTATGGCCCACTGAGTGAGAGATGACGCACACAGGAGTCAGGAGTGGCACACAAGCCCAGAGGCCAATATTTATCTCCCACTGATTGATGTAGTGATTTTTTCAGGTAGATTTTGGAACCCAAATCAAGCTAAAAAAAATAATAGGCTTTCTATGGCCCACAATTGGAGAGAGAGAGAGAGATGGCACACCCAGGAGTCAAGACTGGCACACAAGCAGAAAGGGCAATATTAATCTCCCACTGATTTGTTTTGTTTTTTTTTTTTTTTTTTCAGGGAGACTTTAGGAAAAAAAAAATAGAATAAAATGATTTTTTCAGGAAGAATTTAGAAACCAAAGAAAATAAAATGATTTTTTTCAGGGAGAATTTAGAAAAGAAATAAAACAAAAAAAGGCTTTCTATGGCCCACTGAGTGAGAGATGACGCACACAGGAGTCAGGAGTGGCACACAAGCCCAGAGGCCAATATTTATCTCCCACTGATTGATGTAGTGATTTTTTCAGGTAGATTTTGGAACCCAAATCAAGCTAAAAAAATAATAGGCTTTCTATGGCCCACAATTGGAGAGAGAGAGAGAGAGATGGCACACCCAGGAGTCAAGACTGGCACACAAGCAGAAAGGGCAATATTAATCTCCCACTGATTTTTTTTTTTTTTTTTTTTTCAGAGAGACTTTAGGAAAAAAAAAATAGAATAAAATGATTTTTTCAGGAAGAATTTAGAAACCAAATAAAATAAAATGATTTTTTCAGGGAGAATTTAGAAAACAAATAAAACAAAAAAAGGCTTTCTATGGCCCACTGAGTGAGAGATGACGCACACAGGAGTCAGGAGTGGCACACAAGCCCAGAGGCCAATATTTATCTCCCACTGATTGATGTAGTGATTTTTTCAGGTAGATTTTGGAACCCAAATCAAGCTAAAAAAATAATAGGCTTTCTATGGCCCACAATTGGAGAGAGAGAGAGAGAGATGGCACACCCAGGAGTCAAGACTGGCACACAAGCAGAAAGGGCAATATTAATCTCCCACTGATTTTTTTTTTTTTTTTTTTTTTCAGAGAGACTTTAGGAAAAAAAAAATAGAATAAAATGATTTTTTCAGGAAGAATTTAGAAACCAAATAAAATAAAATGATTTTTTCAGGGAGAATTTAGAAAACAAATAAAACAAAAAAAGGCTTTCTATGGCCCACTGAGTGAGAGATGACGCACACAGGAGTCAGGAGTGGCACACAAGCCCAGAGGCCAATATTTATCTCCCACTGATTGATGTAGTGATTTTTTCAGGTAGATTTTGGAACCCAAATCAAGATAAAAAAATAATAGGCTTTCTATGGCCCACAATTGGAGAGAGAGAGAGAGAGAGATGGCACACCCAGGAGTCAAGACTGGCACACAAGCAGAAAGGGCAATATTAATCTCCCACTGATTTGTTTGTTTTTTTTGTTTTTTTCAGGGAGACTTTAGGAAAAAAAAAAAAATTGAATAAAATGATTTTTTCAGGAAGAATTTAGAAACCAAAGAAAATAAAATGATTTTTTCAGGGAGAATTTAGAAAACAAATAAAACAAAAAAAGGCTTTCTATGGCCCACTGAGTGAGAGATGACGCACACAGGAGTCAGGAGTGGCACACAAGCCCAGAGGCCAATATTTATCTCCCACTGATTGATGTAGTGATTTTTTCAGGTAGATTTTATAACCCAAATCAAGCAAAAAAATAAATAGGCTTTCTATGGCCCACTATCTGAGAGACAGAGAGATGGCACGCTTACGACTGGCACACAAGCCCAAAGGCCAATATTAATCTCCCTTTTTTTTTTAAGGGAGAATTTATAAAACCAAAAAAAAATAAATAAATAGGCTTTCTATGGCCCACTATTTGTGAGAGAGATGGCACGCTCAGGACTGGCACACAAGCCCTGAGGCCAATATTTTTCTCCCACTGATTGATGTAGTGATTTTTTCAGGTAGATTTTATAACCCAAATCAAGCAAAAAAATAAATAGGCTTTCTATGGCCCACTGAGTGAGTGATGGCACACACAGGGATGGCACTCTAGCAGAAATGTCAATCTTAATCTCCCACAAAAAAAAAAAAAAAAACAGGGAGTGTCCAACAATTACTATCTCCCTGCAGTAATCTCAGCCAGGTATGGCAGGCAGCAATAAGGAGTGGACTGATGCACAAATTAAATAAAAAGTGTGTACAAACCAAAAAGATAGCTGTGCAGAAAGGAAGGAACAAGAGGATTTGTGCTTTGAAAAAAGCAGTTGGTTTGCACAGCGGCGTACACACAGCAATGCAGCTATCAGGGAGCCTTCTAGGGCAGCCCAATGAGCTACAGCGCTGAGGGGGAAAAAAAAAAAAATGTAGCTTCCACTGTCCCTGCACACCGAAGGTGGTGTTGGGCAGTGGAAATCGCTACAGCACAAGCGGTTTTGTGGTTAATGGACCCTGCCTAACGCTATCCCTGCTTCTGACGAAGCGGCAGCAACCTCTCCCTAAGCTCAGATCAGCAGCAGTAACATGGCGGTCGGCGGGAATGCCCCTTTATAGCCCCTGTGACGCCGCAGACAGCAAGCCAATCACTGCAATGCCCTTCTCTAAGATGGTGGGGACCAGGACCTATGTCATCACGCTGCCCACACTCTGCGTTTACCTTCATTGGCTGAGAAATGGCGCTTTTTGCGTCATTGAAACGCGACTTTGGCGCGAAAGTCGCGTACCGCATGGCCGACCCCGCACAGGGGTCGGATCGGGTTTCATGAAACCCGACTTTGCCAAAAGTCGGCGACTTTTGAAAATGAACGACCCGTTTCGCTCAACCCTAGTGCCGACACTTTCGGCCATGACTATGGATCGATACACTGGCATTGGTCGGAGTTGATTTCCATATATCTGGAGTAGGATCTCTCGGTGGCTGTGGATTCTGGAGGTGACATATAACCGGCCCCATGTGCAGCATCTGTCCGCCAGCTTGTACTCGCTCTTGTCTGTCCCGTGCTATCAGCGGCCCCTACATCTCCTATCTCATACAACCTGTTACCGTGGGTGACCCGGTGCACTACACAAGACGGCTGTAGAGATGCCATAGAGAGGGTACCGTACTTTACAGCGCTGTAGAATAACTGCTATCTGGGGGTCTCCACCTCGAGTTTGTAAAGTTAAAAAAACCTTCAGAACTTTATAAAAAAACAAATACATGTTTGTGTCTCCGTTCTCTGAGACCGGTAACTCTTTATTTTCCCATCGTCATGGCCATATGGGAGCTTTCTTTTTTTATTGGGATCACTTTGGGGCACATACAATGTTTCAATCACCTTTATTTCTCTTTTTTTTTGTTGGACGTGCAGCGAGCGAAATCGTCAAACCTGGCATTTTGATTTTTTAATTAGCTTCATGGCGTTTAGTGTTCAGGTTCAATAATTTTATGTTTTCATAGATCGGACTTGCCAAATTTTTTTTTTTTAACTTATGCAAAACAATAAGAAAAAGCGGGTGATAGCATTTTTATATTTTCATATTTATATATTTTTTCAAAAAAATGTTCATTTTTCATAGATTTTTTATTCTCCCCTGGGGAATGAAGATTGTTCTACTGTATGTAGGTCAATGCTGCAGTTGTAACACCCCAGGGTCCTGGTTGTTACAGTGGCATTGCTTTCCTCACGGGGAGAGAGTGATGTCACGCTTGGAAGCGAGGAAGGATCTTCTCTATCAGGTATACACAAACATGCAACATGTTCACACTCCAGGCCAGAAGGGGGAGCTCTGAACCTGGTTTAAGGGGAACTTCCCTATATATATACACACATTCTGGTCTGGAGGGAGAGTCAGTGAGTGCCAGACAGTAGGCTGGAACAGTCTGCCAGAGACAGGAACTGAGTGAGTCAGAGATCGCCAGAGAGGAGCAGGTCAGGGAACTTCAGCTTAGGCAGAGCTGGTAAGAAAGGAGTGTAGCTGAACAGACGTGGGAGACTGCAGCTCCTGGCAAGAAGAGAAGAGAGCAAATAAAGAGACTGCAGACCTGTGTCCTCCGTTCTTTACTGCATCACTCATCATTCTCATTTATACACTGGGAGCCCTGGGGACCTACTTCACCGGTGGGGAGTTATACCATCTTGGCTGCCATAACATCACCCCAGAGGACCCCTTTAAGCAGCGTCGGTCCCCACTAACCGAACACCACAGGTGGCATCACGAACACAAACTTTATTCCAAACCACTTTAAGGGCATTCCCTTCTACTTGGCCACGGACCGGGTCGCTGCCACTGTGACATCCCCTTTAAGTACCGGACATGGTACCAAGTACCCCTAGGCCCTGGCGGGCGACTCAACTTGGCGTCACGGACAGGATTGACCGACCCATTGAAGTGGGTCATGTGCGCCTAAGAGACAGTGTTGTGCTGAGAGACTGAACTGTGAATTGCCGCCAAAACCACCGCCATTACCATGTGGTGTGCAGGAGGAGTGGGGCGTGTTGTCATGGGCGGAGCTTGGAAAACGGCGAGAAAGTAATGGCCACCCCCCATAGATACTATTGTATGTATGTGCAGGAGATCTGTCCATCCCCAAAAGAAGTCCGCCTCCTGATTTGGGATGGCGGGGATGAGGAGAGATGGAACCGCCCACGGGAGGAGGCATGGAACAGCAAAGAGACGTGGCTGAGAACCTGGTCAGCAAGATGGCGAGTGGAGGTCACCCGGAGGTGGGGGAGGAAGCAGGAAGCTGCCCCAGCCAATGGGAGAAAGGAGAAGACCCGCCGTCAGCGATGAACCCGGAGGTTCCTGGAGCAGAAGCGGAGGAGCTGTGCTGTCAGCTGTGGCAGTCCTGGATCCACGCAGCCGCCAAAGCGTGGGAGCAGCAGTGGAGCCAGCTTCTGGGATCTCAGCCTGCGACAGAGGAGTCTGGCACCGGAGACAACGAAGCAGCAGGTAAGAAAACCGACCCTGCCCTGGTAGCCGAGGATACCCTGATAGGGCCCGTAGATGCTCCGCCACCCCTACCACCCGGCCGGGTGTGCAGAATAATAGATTGGGAGCAGCCCTGGGAGATCGTGCATACCTCTGATGCCCCGTTGCAGCCAACGAAAGAGGCCCAGTAAGTACACGGAGAATGGGTGACCTTCCGGTGGGAGCACTCCGGCACCAACTTGATGGGGTTCCCAGGAGAGGCCCAGGCTGAGGGAGAATGCTTAGAAGTCATCAGCAAGAAGGAGTACTGCTGGCAGCAGGCACTCAAACAGGAACAGGAGGACCGAGAGCGGGACCACCGGCTCCAGGCCGCAGAAGAGAGAGATCTGCAGGCTAAAGCCCAGGCCAGGAGGATACACCATGAGGACAGGAGCCCACGGAGACATGGGACTGTAGAAGCGTTTCGCGTCAAATCCGGCTGGGGCTTTATTAAAGAACCTGGCCTGCAGCTGGAGGTATTCATCACCAGGCATGATGCAGAACCCCACCTATTAGAGGGACACCAAGACAGGGACCTCAAACCAGGAGACCGCCTAACTTACATCAGATATTGGGGAGGAAAAGGGTGGTACGCGCTGCATGTACACAAATGCGTCCCAAAGGGAGCAGTACCCAGGTCATCCGCAAGTGACCCAGACCACAGCCAGTAACTACACCTAGATCATCAGCCCCATTATCTGACATAATAACCCCTGCACCCAGGAGAGACCTAGCCACCATGTGTTCCAGGGCTACTCAGGTTACAGTGGAACTGCGTTCAAAGTACACACAAACTTCCATCGTGGGTACTAATGAGCTTTACGTTGTACCTGGCATACGCTTGAACTCCCGGTTAGGAGACTGTAATGTCCAGATGCTACCCTGGGGGAAGAAAAATTAAATCTGAAAGAGAACATGACTGAGAAAAGTTAAAAGTTGTTAAAGTTTGGAAGTTTTGTTTAACCTGACAAGGTTTTTGCATTAAGAGTTAATTTGTTTAAAGACACGGAGGTCATGGACAGTGAATGGTCCACAAACTTTCCCTGTAAATAGTTGGCACCTACTTAGGTGCTTCCTACTGGTTATACAAAGAATCTTTAAAGAAACTGTTGCTAAAATTGTCTTGAAAGTTGATTTGTTTTACAGAGACCTGAGGAAAAACCCGTTTGGCGTGACCGAAGACCAGGTCAGGATGATACGGCTTGTAGCCCTCCCCAAGACCTACGTTGAGGGTTTACGAAACGGGTCCCTCACATCGTTGTTGTTATTTAACTGTTATTGAGTTAGTGACTTGAATATTAATTGCACCTTTAAAAATACTACCTCAGTATAGAATATATTTAAAATTTGTTGCACTTTGTTTAATAAAGTGATAGTGTTTAATGCAGTCGGAGAAGTTACCCTGTAAGGGAAGTAAATTGTGTTTTACATGCGAGATAGTTAAAGTATGCAGATAGTATTAAATCTAATGGAGAGAGATTGTAGATTAGAAGAAAAGTTAATGTTTTTGCACTTTGATGGAAGAGAGCATTAAAGATAGTATACCCGTAAAGGGTAGTCGCCATTTCATAGTATAATATAGAAAAGTTCTATATTTTTGAAAAGGTATTTTATACATTATAATAAAGTTATGTAACATTTAAAAATGAATTTTCTCCCATAAAGGGATGTCAAAGTTTACATGTATTTAACCTGTTTACCCTGTTTATATGTATTTTCCAAAATTTTGTATGTCTTTTAATAACCTGTAACTGTTGTTTTTCTTTTCCCAGTCCGGGAGTACTGGATTTAACGGGAGGGAGTGTAACACCTCAGGGTCCTGGTTGGTACAGTGGCATTGCTTTCCTCACGGGGAAAGTGATGTCACGCTTGGAAGTGAGCGAAGATCTTCTCTATCAGGTATACACAAACATGCAAGAAAGGGGAGCTCTAAACTTGGTTTAAGGGGAACTTCCCTATATATACATTCTGGTCTGGAGGGAGAGTCAGTGAGTGCCAGACAGCAGACTGTAACAGTCTGCCAGAGGCAGGAACTGAGTGAGTCAGAGTTTGCCAGAGAGGAGCTGGTCAGGGAACTTCAGCTTAGGCGGAGCTGGTAAGAAAGGAGCGTAGCTGAACAGATGTGGGAGTCTGCAGCTCCTGGCAAGAAGAGAAGAAAGCAGTCAGAAGAACCGTGCAGCCACGAGGGTGCTGCAGCTCCTGGAGAAACAGCACAGGAAGACAAACAGATTTGTAGAGAGCGTGCAGGAGGGTGAAGCGCACGAGATTGACACCTGGGGAGTACAGCAATGATTGGGCTACCTCCCTGTAGAGCGCAGATTCCGGTAGCCAGAAGACCGATATTGTGTCGGACTCTAAGAGGCACAGCAGAAACCGGCAGGACAGCTGGAGTACACATAAGGCTACGTTCACATTTGCGTTGTGCGATGTTGCGTCGGAGACGCAACGCACAACGCAAACAAAAACGCAACAAAACGCACGCTAAAACGCAGCGTTTTGCGACGCATGCGTCCTTTTTTGCCGAATTTTGGACGCAAAAAAAATGCAACTTGCTGTGTCCTCTGCGTCCTACGCTTGCGGCAGAAAAAACGCATGCGTCGCAAAACGTAGCACAATGCATGTCCATGCGCCTCCCCATGTTAAATATAGGGGCGCATGACGCATGCGTCGCCGCGGTTGCGCCCAACGCAACGCAAATGTGAACGTAGCCTAACCTGTCCACCCTAATACCCAGGAGGCACAGTGGCACATAGAGCCCGGGTCGTGATAGAGACCCTGTGAAAAGGCTTGAGTCACCTGTCATACGGGTTTATGTCCCACATTTAAGGATGACAGAGAGAACTGTGTGGACCTTGATAGAAGCCACAGGCAGCAAGGAACTACTCCAAAGCGCTGGTAGGAAGGCTTCTAACTCCACCTGGCAAAGGGGACTCTGAACTTGCTTCCAAGCCGGACGGACCCTGCCTGTCCTGTGATCTGGTGCCCTGGACTGTGGCTGCCTGAAGCCTTCAGTAAACCAGGTAAAGAGACTGCAAACCTGTGTCCTCCATTCTTTACTGCACCACTCACCATTCTCATCTATACACCTGTGGGAAGTTATACCATCTTAGCTGCCATAACATCACCCCAGAGGACCCCTTTAAGCAGCGTCGGTCCCCACTGAACGAATACCACAGGTGGCGTCACGAACACAAACTTTATTCCAACCCCTTTAAGGACATTCCCTTTTACTTGGGCGCCCAGGGCCAAGGACCGGGTTGCCGCCACCATGACATCCCCTTTAAGTACCGGACCAAGTATCGACTACCCCTAGGCCCTGGCGGGTGACTCACAGTAGTGCAGAATATGGGGAACCTGATATTTCCCTATGAAGCCCAGGCACAGGCTCAGCTTCATAGGAGTACAAAGATGGCTACCATTTCTTTAAGACTTGGCTTCCAGTGGTACCCAGCAACACCTTCTACCTGTGATGTGGCCGCCGATGGGACCCTGTGTTAAATATGTGATACGACCCTTTCTGGGTTAATAGACCTGGTGTCAGTCAACAACTGAGGGTGGGAGGGCACCTGTATTGAGGCTGAGGGCCACCCCCCACTTTATGAAAAGCCTAAAAAAAAGTCTGAGGGGGGTCACATGTTATCTGCTGTTCACTCGTAAAGTGGATCCAGAAGACATGGATCCAACTACAGCTAAACATTCCCATCTGGAGCCTGACACAACGCTGATAAGATCTTAGCACACCACCCGTACATGTTCGACAGCCCAGGGCTATAAACATTGGACACGTTTCACTGGACCTGACAAAGAGCCGAACCCCCCCCCCCAGAAAAGCAGCAACTACAAATCAGAAGACTGATTCCATCGCAAACTATACTTGAGTTTCCATTGCAGAAGTTTACATCTGAAGTGGTTGAGATGGAGGAATTGATTTGATTTCTATCTTGGAAAACGTCCTTTACTGCCCCAAAGGCAACTCGCTCTACAGTGTTCTCGTATGTGGGCTGGAAAGTTTTCGAAAAAATTCCCAGAGCTCGTAGTTGTAGCAACAGTATTGGCTGCTGGGACCTCTTTCTATCTGGGTTAGGTACATTCCCGAGATCAACAATCTGTAATGTTTATTCAGTGCTTTATATTTTCTCTCCCTTTCTCTACAGCTAAGATCAGAGCTGTGACATCCTCTCACTGTTCAGAATTACTCTAAAATGGCTGCTGCATTCCCTGTCTCGACTTTTATACATGCTATTATAGTCCCTCTTGATTAGCTGAGCTATAACATGGAATGTAATAGCATATTATGGAGAAGCTTGCCTGGCCACACTCTTGGTCAAGTGAGTCTTCTCTGGCTGAAGCTATATTCGTCATGCTGTAAAATGGTAGCAGTCATTTTGTGTGGTACATGTTAATTATTTAACAAGTTTGGCATATTCCTAATAATTCAACACAAATTAAATTTTCATCAAATCAATTTGCTTATCTCTAGCAAAAACTAGATTCCTGACTAATTATATCTCCACCTCGTATGAGGCATGTCGGTGGTATGAAATCGGAGGCATACGGTAACAATATAGGGCCATATGCAGAAGATACATTTTGAGGCCTTAGAAACAGAATCGTTTGTCACATTGACGTAGATTGAGATCGCTGTGATTTCCTGCTGCGAGAGGGGAAAAGAGAACTGCCCCAGTCCATGTTTAAGAAAAGTAATCTGACTATTTTTGCCTGGTTCGTTCCAAAAAGCTAAAGATAAAAAAACTAATGATATCGTTTACAGTACAGAAGTGGATTACATAATCTATGACCTCCATATCCTGGGCTGATTTCTTCTTCTCTCACTCTTACAATATCCATGTATGCGACCATGAAGATAGCTCTCCTCATTAGTCTGGATAGTCTTCTTCAGAAACTCATACAAGCCAGGTCTACATTGTCCACAATTGTAGGTTGACCACTCAGCAAACACATAAAGTAGAGGCCCTCATGCTAGAAACGTGTCTACGTATCTGGACCCCTTGCCTAAGATCTATTAACGTCTGCAAGTAGTTATGATCCATGAGATAAATTTGTATGGAGATCAATTAGTTTGATATGTCAAGGAACAACCACTGGGATTCACACTGATATCTAGAACTGAGGTCCCTCAACCCTATCATGCTCGAAAAGGTGGCCATCACAAAATAACATTGATCAGCTATCTGTAGGATAGGTAATAAATGTATGATGGGTGGGAATACAACTGCTTGGACCCTCCTTGATGAAGAGAACAGAGGAACTGAGTCTTCCGAGTGTAGTGCACCCATAAAAAGTGACTAGATTGGTGGCCACACATGCGTACAACCTCTATATTCACTTACGGCTCACAGGACCTCTGTTCTTATGATCAGTGGGGGGTTATAGAGGTTGGACCACCCATGATGAAACATTTATGACCCATTCTATTGATACGTGTTGAGAGTTCTACAGGTGATAACTTCTTTAGGTTAGAGAAAGAATGAAGAAGTGGCCATGCATGTAACTCCAAGAGCTGAGCACATGACCACCACACAGGAAATTCTCCATTTTCTGTCCGAGATCTTTAAGTAACCAACATAAGACAATGACCTACCTCTCAATACTGTGATGTTTTTTAAGGCTATCGAGTGCTCCCAGTCTTTGAGCCGCAGATCTTCGGTCACGTTATTGATAAGCGCCATCTCATGCTTTAGCTGCTGCTCCATCACTATATGAAGAAGTCTCGTCTTTCTGGTGTCTTCAGACACATTACTGATGAGACCTTGAAGCTCCTGTATCCTTGAATGATGGATCCCTATATCATAATAAAAAGTCCCATTCATAGCATTTAAGGTGACCATCAAGTCACCTAACTGCTCATTAAGTCCTTCAACTTTACTCGTCAACATCTTCAACATGGTGTCATGGTGACTCCATATATAATGACTAGTGTTAACTTCTGTAGATAGTCTATAGATATCTAAGTTGTGAGAGTCAGTGACCTGGTTTAGGCTAACGCCGAGACCTGAGACCATCGTGTCCGTCTTGGAGGCCAAGTCTTGGACACCATTGAGGTTTCGCTCAAGTTTCTGTAAGGATTCTGTCAACTGAAACAATGAGTCTGTGTGGTTCTGGAAAAGGTCCTGCAGCTTCCAGATATGGTCCATAAAGTCTCCCTTGAAGGTGAGTTGCATGAGCTTAAATTGAAGATCCCTGTAGCTCTCGTTCAGACGATTGACATTGCTCGTTAACACCTTCAGATCTTCTGGAGCGCTTTGAGGTCTTGATACTAAAGCAAAGAAGAAACAAAGGCATGAAGAGCAATGATGGAAATCATACAAACAGAAACTGAACACAGAGCTCCAGATCCCCTGCAGAGACATCGGGCTACCTGATAAACTCTGGCAACCAGCAGCCTGCACTGGCGGGAGCTAATGAGCTTTCTGAAGACAATGAATAAAAAGCAAATAATAACAACAATATTAATACCAATTTAATAAAACACGATTGATTAAAGGGGCTTTTTGCTATCTGGGACATTTCTGCCATAAGGGACCGAATCTCCAAGACTGTCCTACATGTTTCAATCAGGTTGTCCTGACCCAACCTCACATTAGCATTGTGGCATGGCACTAGTATGGGAAAAGTATGTGAACCCTGGCCGTCATCCACGCCATGTTGAGGTCCTGAGAGTCTACTATTCACAGTATCCTGTTGGGTCAGCAGGGAAGCTGGCCGCCTTCTGGATGTTTACTTGTCCTTCATGTGATACTGATCCCTGGGGTACAGAGCTCATCAGATCCCCAATCAATAGCGCATCATGGCGTCCGAACATCTGACGTTACTACTTCTACTTTGTTGTGAAGCCAACTGGATCAGGTTATTTAAGTTGAGAGAGAAAAAACACTTAAGAAAGGAAGAAAAGGCGAAATTCCTCAGAAACAAGGTCTGACCTAATACAAAGCAGGAGTCACGGGCCTGGCCTCGCTCCAGACACAATTAATGTATATCTTCTGTAGAGGATGATGAGATTTATACTACAGTCTTCCCGGCCCCACTGATTTATTTGGGCCTGTCAGTGCCGGCCGGCTCTGGGCGTCCCGGATCCTGCATGTTATCCCCCATCCTACACGCTTCCTATAGAAGGCGATGCGTATGTCCTGCAGGGCAACATAGGGGGAATCAGCCAATGTCAGGTGGTCGGGGGTCAGATCTAACATGGCTGTAAGAGAATGAAAAAAAGCCTGATCTCAGCTGAACGAGGATCCCGTCCATGAACCAAGACCCCAATGCCGATCCTATGCTTCAGGGTTGCTACTTCTGTGTCTTAGGGTGACAGGGATTCTTCTAATTACCATTACAGAGCCTAGGTCCAGGGTCTAGTGATCAACACGTAGACTATCAAGGGAGCCATGGGCAAAACTACCAGGCTGGCAGGCACAGCAGAAATCCTTATACTGTGGCATCACTGTTTGCATTATCCCTGTACTGTGACATCACTATGTGTATTATCCCTGTACTGTGACATCACTGTGTGCATTATTCCTGTACTGTGACATCACTGTGTGTATTATCCCTGTACTGTGACATCACTGTGTGTATTATCCCTGTACTGTGACATCACTGTGTGTATTATCCCTGTACTGTGACATCACTGTGTATTATCCCTGTACTGTGACATCACTGTGTGCATTATCCCTGTACTGAGACATCACTGTGTGCATTATCTCTGTACTGTGACTTCAATGTGTATATTATCCCTGTGCTGTGACATCACTGTGTGCATTATCCCTGTACTGAGACATCACTGTGTATTATCCCTGTACTGTGACATCACTGTGTATATTATCCCTGTACTGAGACATCACTGTGTGCATTATCCCTGTACTGAAACATCACTGTGTGTATTATCCCTGTACTGTAACATCACTGTGTGTATTATCCATGTACTGTGACATCACTGTGTGTATTATCCCTGTACTGTGACATCACTGTGTATATTATCCCTGTACTGAGACATCACTGTGTGAATTATCCCTGTTCCGTGACATCACTGTGTGCATTATCCCTGTATTGTGACTTCACTGTGTATATTACCCTGTACTGAGACATCACTGTGTGTATTATCCCTGTTCCGTGACATCACTGTGTGCATTATCCCTGTACTGTGACATCACTGTGTGCATTATCCCTGTACTGTGACATCACTGTGTGTATTATCCCTGTACTGTGACATCACTGTGTATATTATCCCTGTACTGTGACATCACTGTGTGTATTATCCCTGTACTGTGACATCACTGTGTATATTATCCCTGTACTGTGACATCACTGTGTATATTATTCCTGTACTGTGACATCACTGTGTTTATTATCTCTGTACTGTGACATCACTGTGTGTATTATCCCTGTACTGTGACATCACTGTGTATATTATCCCTGTACTATGACATCACTGTGTGTATTATCCCTGTACTGTGACATCACTGTGTGTATTATCCCTGTACTGTGACATCACTGTGTGTATTATCCCTGTACTGTGACATCACTGTGTATATTATCCCTGTACTGTGACATCACTGTGTGTATTATCTCTGTACTGTGACATCACTGTGTGTGTTATCCCTGTACTGTGACATCACTGTGTGTATTATCTCTGTACTGTGACATCACTGTGTGTATTATCTCTGTACTGTGACATCACTGTGTGTATTATCTCTGTACTGTGACATCACTGTGTGTATTATCTGTTGTGAATTCTGTGGCTGAGTTCACTCCTGTGGTCATAAGTGGTACTGCAGCTTCTGAGCTTCCTCCCTCAGGTGTTCTGGTGAGCTCGTTGGCTGCTTTGTTATTTAACTCCACCTGATTCTGTCTTCCTTGCTCCTTGTCAATGTTCCAGTGTTGGATCTGAGCTTCTGGATCTTTCCTGTGGCCTGCTGCTCTGCTTGGATAAGTGTTTCTTTGCTTTTGTTGCTACTTTTTCTGTCCAGCTTGTCTATTCGTTTTTGCTGGAAGCTCTGAGACGCAAAGGGTGCACCGCCGTGCCGTTAGTTCGGCACGGTGGGTCTTTTTGCCCCCTTTGCGTGGTTTTTTGCTTTAGGGTTTCTTGTAGACTGCAAAGTTCTCTTTGCTATCCTCGCTCTATCTAGAATATCGGGCCTCACTTTGCTGAATCTATTTCATCCCTACGTTTGTCTTTTCATCTTGCTAACAGTCATTATATGTGGGGGGCTGCCTTTTCCTTTGGGGTATTTCTCTGAGGCAAGTCAGGCTTGTTTTTCTATCTTCAGGCTAGTCAGCTCCTCAGGCTGTGCCGAGTTGCATAGGTAGTGACAGGCGCAATCCACAGCTGCCTTTAGTTGTGTTTAGGATAGATTCAGGTATTGCGGTCTACAGAGATTCCACGTCTCAGAGCTCGTTCTATTGTTTTTGGGTTATTATCAAATCACTGTATGTGCTCTGATTGCTGGCACACTGTGTCACTGGATTGCCTACATAACAGTACAAGGAGCCAACCTAATGATTCTCAATAGAGGGAAAAAAGAGGTTCTGACATCATTTTTTTTTCTCAGCTCTGTGTTCAGTCTTTTTTTTCCCCTAGACATTTGGGTGTTTCAGGACACAGGTGTGGACATGGATATTCAGGATCTGTGCTCTTCAATGGATAATCTCGTTACAAATGTACAAAGGATTCAAGATACTATTGATCAGAAATCTATGTTAGAACCAAGAATTCCTATTCCTGATTTGTTTTTTGGTGATAGAACTAAGTTTCTTAATTTCAAAAATAATTGTAAGCTATTTCTGGCCTTGAAACCTCATTCTTCTGGTAATCCTATTCAACAGGTTTTGATTATTATTTCTTTTTTGCGCGGCGACCCTCAGGACTGGGCATTTTCTCTTGCGCCAGGAGACCCTGCATTGAGTAATGTAAATGCGTTTTTCCTGGCGCTCGGATTGCTTTACGATGAGCCTAATTCAGTGGATCAGGCTGAGAAAAATTTGCTGGCTTTGTGCCAGGGTCAGGATGATATAGAAGTATATTGTCAGAAATTTAGGAAGTGGTCTGTACTCACTCTGTGGAATGAATCTGCGCTGGCAGCTTTGTTCAGAAAGGGTCTCTCTGAGGCTCTTAAGGATGTCATGGTGGGTTTTCCTATGCCTGCTGGTTTGAATGAGTCTATGTCTTTGGCCATTCAGATCGGTCGACGCTTGCGCGAGCGTAAATCTGTGCACCATTTGGCGGTATTGTCTAAGATTAAACCTGAGCCTATGCAGTGCGATAGGACTATGACTAGAGTTGAACGGCAGGAATACAGACGTCTGAATGGTCTGTGTTTCTACTGTGGTGATTCCACTCATGCTATTTCTGATTGTCCTAAGCGCACTAAGCGGTCCGCTAGGTCTGCCGTCATTGGTACTGTACAATCCAAATTCCTTCTGTCCATTACCTTGATATGCTCTTTGTCATCGTATTCTGTCATGGCGTTTGTGGATTCAGGCGCTGCCCTGAATCTGATGGATTTGGATTATGCTAAACGTTGTGGGTTTTTCTTGGAGCCTTTGCGGTGTCCTATTCCATTGAGAGGTATTGATGCTACACCTTTGGCCAAGAATAAACCTCAATACTGGGCCCAGCTGACCATGTGCATGGCTCCTGCACATCAGGAAGTTATTCGCTTTCTGGTGTTGCATAATCTGCATGATGTGGTCGTGTTGGGGTTGCCATGGCTGCAAACCCATAATACAGTATTGGATTGGAACTCTATGTCAGTATCCAGCTGGGGTTGTCAGGGGGTACATGGTGATGTTCCATTTTTGTCTATTTCGTCATCCACTCCTTCTGAGGTCCCAGAGTTCTTGTCTGATTATCAGGATGTATTTGAAGAGCCCAAGTCCGATGCCCTATCTCCGCATAGGGATTGTGATTGTGCTATCAATTTGATTCCTGGTAGTAAATTCCCTAAAGGTCGATTATTTAATTTATCTGTGCCTGAACACTCCGCTATGCGCAGTTATGTGAAGGAATCCCTGGAGAAGGGACATATTCGCCCATCGTCATCACCACTGGGAGCAGGGTTCTTTTTTGTAGCCAAGAAGGATGGTTCGCTGAGACCATGTATTGATTACCGCCTTCTTAATAAGATCACTGTTAAATTTCAGTATCCCTTGCCATTGTTATCTGACTTGTTTGCTCGGATTAAGGGGGCTAGTTGGTTCACTAAGATAGATCTTCGTGGTGCGTATAATCTGGTGAGAATCAGGCAAGGAGATGAATGGAAAACTGCATTTAATACGCCCGAGGGTCATTTTGAGTATCTAGTGATGCCGTTCGGACTTGCCAATGCTCCATCTGTGTTTCAGTCTTTTATGCATGACATCTTCCGTGAGTATCTGGATAAATTCCTGATTGTTTACTTGGATGACATTTTGATCTTCTCAGATGATTGGGACTCTCATGTGAAGCAGGTCAGAATGGTTTTCCAGGTCCTGCGTGCTAATTCTTTGTTTGTGAAGGGATCAAAGTGTCTGTTCGGTGTGCAGAAAGTTTCATTTTTGGGGTTCATCTTTTCCCCTTCTACTATCGAGATGGATCCGGTTAAGGTCCAAGCCATCCAGGATTGGACTCAGCCGACATCTCTGAAAAGTCTGCAAAAGTTCCTGGGCTTTGCTAATTTTTATCGTCGCTTCATCTGTAATTTTTCTAGCATTGCCAAACCATTGACCGATTTGACCAAGAAGGGTGCTGATTTGGTTAATTGGTCTTCTGCTGCTGTGGAAGCTTTTCAGGAGTTGAAGCATCGTTTTTGTTCTGCCCCTGTGTTGTGTCAACCAGATGTTTCTCTTCCGTTCCAGGTCGAGGTTGATGCTTCTGAGATTGGAGCAGGGGCGGTTTTATCACAGAGAGGTTCTGGTTGCTCAGTGTTGAAACCATGTGCTTTCTTTTCCAGGAAGTTTTCGGCTGCTGAGCGTAATTATGATGTGGGCAACCGAGAGTTGCTGGCCATGAAGTGGGCATTCGAGGAATGGCGTCATTGGCTTGAAGGAGCTAAGCATCGCGTGGTGGTATTGACTGATCATAAGAACCTTACTTATCTCGAGTCTGCCAAGCGCTTGAATCCTAGACAGGCCCGTTGGTCGTTATTTTTTGCCCGCTTCGATTTTGTGATTTCGTACCTTCCGGGCTCTAAAAATGTGAAGGCGGATGCTCTGTCTAGGAGTTTTGTGCCCGACTCTCCGGGTTCATCTGAGCCGGCGAGTATCCTCAAGGAAGGAGTCATTGTGTCTGCCATCTCCCCTGATTTGCGGCGAGTGTTGCAAAAATTTCAGGCGAATAAACCTGATCGTTGTCCGGCGGAGAAACTGTTCGTCCCTGATAGGTGGACTACTAAAGTTATCTCTGAACTTCATTGTTCGGTGTTGGCTGGTCATCCTGGAATATTTGGTACCAGAGAGTTAGTGGCTAGATCCTTCTGGTGGCCATCTCTGTCACGGGATGTACGTACTTTTGTGCAGTCCTGTGGGATTTGTGCTAGGGCTAAGCCCTGCTGTTCACGTGCCAGTGGGTTGCTTTTGCCCTTGCCAGTCCCAAAGAGGCCTTGGACACATATTTCGATGGATTTCATTTCTGACCTTCCCGTTTCTCAAAAGATGTCAGTCATTTGGGTGGTCTGTGATCGCTTTTCTAAAATGGTCCATCTGGTGCCCTTGGTTAAATTGCCTTCCTCCTCTGATTTGGTGCCTTTGTTCTTCCAGCATGTGGTTCGTTTGCATGGCATTCCTGAGAATATTGTTTCTGACAGAGGTTCCCAGTTTGTTTCGAGGTTTTGGCGAGCCTTTTGTGGCAGGATGGGCATTGACCTGTCTTTTTCCTCGGCTTTCCATCCTCAGACTAATGGCCAGACCGAACGAACCAATCAGACCTTGGAGACATATCTGAGATGTTTTGTTTCTGCAGACAAGGATGATTGGGTGTCCTTTTTGCCGTTGGCTGAGTTCGCCCTTAATAATCGGGCCAGCTCGGCTACCTTGGTCTCTCCATTTTTCTGCAATTCTGGTTTCCATCCTCGTTTCTCTTCAGGACAGGTTGAGTCTTCGGACTGTCCTGGTGTGGATTCTGTGGTGGACAGGTTGCAGCAGATCTGGACTCAGGTAGTGGACAATTTGGCCTTGTCCCAGGAGAAGGCTCAACTTTTCGCTAATCGCAGACGCCGTGTGGGTCCCCGACTTCGTGTTGGGGATCTGGTTTGGTTGTCTTCTCGTCATATTCCTATGAAGGTTTCCTCTCCTAAATTTAAACCTCGTTTTATTGGTCCGTATAGGATTTCTGAGATTCTCAATCCTGTGTCTTTTCGTCTGACCCTCCCAGACTCCTTTTCCATACATAATGTATTCCATAGGTCGTTGTTGCGGAGATACGTGGCACCTATGGTTCCATCTGTTGAACCTCCTGCCCCGGTTTTGGTGGAGGGGGAATTGGAGTATATTGTGGAGAAAATTTTGGATTCTCGTGTTTCTAGACGGAAACTCCAGTATCTGGTTAAATGGAAGGGTTATGCTCAGGAAGATAATTCCTGGGTTTTTGCCTCTGATGTCCATGCTCCAGATCTTGTTCGTGCCTTTCATGTGGCTCATCCTGGTCGGCCTGGGGGCTTTGGTGAGGGTTCGGTGACCCCTCCTCAAGGGGGGGGGGGGTACTGTTGTGAATTCTGTGGCTGAGTTCACTCCTGTGGTCATAAGTGGTACTGCAGCTTCTGAGCTTCCTCCCTCAGGTGTTCTGGTGAGCTCGTTGGCTGCTTTGTTATTTAACTCCACCTGATTCTGTCTTCCTTGCTCCTTGTCAATGTTCCAGTGTTGGACCTGAGCTTCTGGATCTTTCCTGTGGCCTGCTGCTCTGCTTAGATAAGTGTTTCTTTGCTTTTGTTGCTACTTTTTCTGTCCAGCTTGTCTATTCGTTTTTGCTGGAAGCTCTGAGACGCAAAGGGTGCACCGCCGTGCCGTTAGTTCGGCACGGTGGGTCTTTTTGCCCCCTTTGCATGGTTTTTTGCTTTAGGGTTTTTTGTAGACTGCAAAGTTCTCTTTGCTATCCTCGCTCTATCTAGAATATCGGGCCTCACTTTGCTGAATCTATTTCATCCCTACGTTTGTCTTTTCATCTTGCTAACAGTCATTATATGTGGGGGGCTGCCTTTTCCTTTGGGGTATTTCTCTGAGGCAAGTCAGGCTTGTTTTTCTATCTTCAGGCTAGTCAGCTCCTCAGGCTGTGCCGAGTTGCATAGGTAGTGACAGGCGCAATCCACAGCTGCCTTTAGTTGTGTTTAGGATAGGTTCAGGTATTGCGGTCTACAGAGATTCCACGTCTCAGAGCTCGTTCTATTGTTTTTGGGTTATTATCAAATCACTGTATGTGCTCTGATTGCTGGCACACTGTGTCACTGGATTGCCTACATAACAATTATCCCTGTACTGTGACATCACTGTGTGTATTATCCCTGTACCGTGACATCGCTGTGTCCATTATCCCTGTACTGTGACATCACTGTGTGGATTATGCCTATATTATGACATCATATCACTGGGTGGGTAATGCCTATGCTGTGACATTAGTTTGCATATTATATAGATAGGAGATAACTCTTTTTGGGGGGAATAACTCTTTAATAAAGGTCATTATACTAATGACTAGATGGTGGCCCGAGTCTAACGCATCGGGTATTCTACAATATGTATGTATGTAGCAGCCACATAGTATATAGAACAGGCCACGTAGTATATAGGAGCCATATAGTATATAGCAGACAATTACTACATGGCCTGTGCTATATACTATGTGGCTGCTATATACATACATATTGTAGAATACCCGATATGTTAATACAGGCCACGCAATATATAACAGTGGCGACGCAGTATATAACACAGCCACGTACTATATAACACAAGCCACGCAGTATATAGCAGCCACGCAGTATATAACACAGGCGACGTACTATATATAACACAGGCCATGCAGTATATAACACTGGCCACGTAATATATAGCAGCCACGTAGTATATAACAGTGGCCACATAATATATAGCACAGCCCACGCAGTACATAACACAGCCCACATAGTATATATTAACACTATAGTAGTATATAGCAGCCACGCGGTATCTAACACAGCCCACATAGTATACAGCAGTGTGGGCACCATATCCCTGTTAAAAAAATAATTAAAATAAAAAAATAGTTATATACTCACCCCTGGGATCCACCGAAGCTCTGGCGATATGCGCGCGGCTGCCGCCATCTTCCGTTCCCAGGATTCATTGTGAAATTACCCAGATGACTTAGTGGTCTCGCGAGACTGCTAAGTGTTCTGGGTAATTTCGCAATGCATCGCCGAGAATGGAAGATGGCGGCCGGCGCGAGCTGATCGTCGGACAACGGAAGGTGAGAATAGCAGGTTTCTTGGTTTTTTATTATTTTTAAAATTACATTTTTTACTATTGATGCCGCATAAGCAGCATCAATAGTAAAAAGTTGGGGACACACAGGGTTAATAGCAGTGGTAACGGAGTGCGGTACCCACGGCATAACGCGGTCCGTTACCGCCGTCATTTACCCTGTGTGAGCGGTGACCGGAGGGGAGTATGCGGGCGCCGGGCACTGACTGCGGGGAGTAAGGAGCGGCCATTTTCCCGCCGGACTATGTCCCTCGCTGATTGGTCGTGGCTGTTTTGCTGCGACCAATCAGCGACTTGGATTTCCGTGACAGACAGAGGCCGCGATCAATGAATATCCGTGACAGACAGAAAGACGGAAGTGACCCTTAGACAATTATACAATAGATGATAATGTGGCTGAGGAGGAATAGGTCACCCCCATGCCTCCAGCTTGGGTTGATCGTATCCCTTTTTCTCATGGGTGGAGCGGACTTGTTTTTGGCTCCTCCTCTTTACAGGCTCCTTAATTAGCAACAATATACAGCACAAGAAGCTTAAGATTCATATCAAATTTTTGTCCTGCATGAGACGAAAGTTGGATTTATGAAACTCCACTAAAAGGAGACCCTTTTACATATGGTTACACCTTTGAACACAACAAAATACTGAGCACATACGTGCAGTTGACATAAAGCTGTCTCATTGGTATTTCTGCACCTGTGTTGCCGCCATCTTAACCACTGGGTCCACTGCATCCTGATAGTGCATTTGTTTGGAGGCCCAGGCAGGTAAGCATCTCCTGCCCTTTTTGCTATTTTTCTGACATAAAGCTGAAATGGACACTAATATTAGTTTTACGAGAATTTTCTTTTCTGTACTAACATACTTGGTACATCTTCCAATCCTTTAGCATTGTTTTCTCACATTTCTACTCCTCATGGGCAGTACTTGCACACTTGGTGCATCTTCCAATCTCTTAGCATTGTTTTCTCACATTTCTACTCCTCATGGGCAATGCTAACATACTTGGTACATCTTCCAATCTCTTAGCATTGTTTTCTCACATTTCTACTCCTCATGGGCAGTACTTGCACACTTGGTACATCTTCCAATCTCTTAGCATTGTTTTCTCACATTTCTACTCCTCATGGGCAATGCTAACATACTTGGTACATCTCACAATCTCTTAGCATTGTTTTCTCACATTTTTACTCCTCATGGGCAGTACTAGCATACTTGGTACATCTCCCAATCCTTTAGCATTGTTTTCTCACATTTCTACTCCTCATGGGCGGTACTAACATACTTGGTACATCTTCCAATCCTTTAGCATTGTTTTCTCACATTTCTACTCCTCATGGGCAGTACTAACTGTTGTGAATTCTGTTGTCAAGCTCCCTCCTGTGGTCATGAATGGTACTTCGGCTGGTTCTGTCCATGGGCTTCCTCTGGTGGTTGTGAGTGGAGCTGCGGCTTCTGAGTTTCCTTCCACAGGTGACGAGGTTAATTCGTTAGCTGGCTGCTCTATTTAACTCCACTTAGATCATTGCTCCATGCCACCTGTCTATGTTCCAGTATTGGTCTAGTTCTCTCCTGGATCGTTCTTGTGACCTGTCTTCCCAGCAGAAGCTAAGTTCCTGCTTGTTTTTCTCTGGTTTGCTATATTTCAGTCCAGCTTGCTATTTTGATTTTTGTCTTGCTTGCTGGAAGCTCTGGGACGCAGAGGGAGCGCCTCCGCACTGTGAGTCGGTGCGGAGGGTCTTTTTGCGCCCTCTGCGTGGTCTTTTTGTAGTTTTTTGTGCTGACCGCAAAGTTACCTTTCCTATCCTCTGTCTGTTCAGTAAGTCGGGCCTCACTTTGCTAAATCTATTTCATCTCTGTGTTTGTAATTTTCATCTTTACTCACAGTCATTATATGTGGTGAGCTGCCTTTTCCTTTGGGGAATTTCTCTGAGGCAAGGTAGGCTTTATTTTTCTCTCTCTAGGGCTAGCTAGTTTCTTAGGCTGTGTCGAGTTGCATAGGGAGCGTTAGGAGCAATCCACGGCTATTTCTAGTGTGTGTGATAGGATTAGGGATTGCGGTCAGCAGAGTTCCCACGTCTCAGAGCTCGTCCTATATTATTAGTAACTATCAGGTCATTCCGTGTGCTCTTAACCACCAGGTCCATTATTCTCCTTACCACCAGGTCATAACAACTAACATACATGGTACATCTTCCAATCCTTTAGCATTGTTTTCTCACATTTCTACTCCTGATGGGCGGTACTAACATACTTGGTACATCTTCCAATCCCTTAGCAGTGTTTTCTCACATTTCTACTCCTCATGGGTGGTACTAACATACTTGGTACATCTCACAATCCCTTAGCATTGTTTTCTCACATTTCTACTCCTCATAGGCAGTACTAACATACTTGGTACATCTCTCAATCCTTTAGCAGTGTTTTCTCACATTTCTACTCCTCATGGGCAATGCTAACATACTTGGTACATCTTCCAATCTCTTAGCATTGTTTTCTCACATTTCTACTCCTCATGGGCAATACTAACATACTTGGTACATCTCACAATCTCTTACCATTGTTTTCTCACATTTCTACTCCTCATGGGCAGTACTAACATACTTGGTACATCTCCCAATCCTTTAGCATTGTTTTCTCACATTTCTACTCATGGGCAATACGAACATACTTGGTATATCTCACAATCCCCTAGCATTGTTTTCTCACATTTCTACTCCTCATGGGCAGTACTAACACACTTGGTACATCTCCCAATCCTTTAGCATTGTTTTCTCACATTTCTACTCCTAATGGGCGGTAGTAACATACTTGGTACATCTCACAATCCCTTAGCATTGTTTTCTCACATTTCTACTCCTCATGGGCGGTACTAACATACTTGGTACATCTCCCAATCCTTTAGCATTGTTTTCTCACATTTCTACTCCTAATGGGCGGTAGTAACATACTTGGTACATCTCACAATCCTTTAGCATTGTTTTCTCACATTTCTACTCCTAATGGGCGGTACTAACACACTTGGTACATCTCCCAATCCCTTAGCATTGTTTTCTCACATTTCTACTCCTCATGGGCGGTACTAACATACTTGGTATATCTCACAATCCCTTAACATTTTTTTCTCACATTTCTACTCCTCATGGGCGGTACTAACATACTTGGTATATCTCACAATCCCTCAGCAGTATTTTCTCACATTTCTACTCCTCATGGGCAGTACTAACATACTTTGTACATCTCCTATTTCTTAGCACTGTTTTCTCACATTTCTACTCCTCATGGGGAATAATAACACACTTGGCACATCTCCCAGTCCCTTAGCATTGTTTTCTCACATTTCTACTCCTCATGGGTGGTGCTAACATACTTGGTACATCTCCCAGTCCTTTAGCATTGTTTTCTCACATTTCTACTCCTCATGAGCGGTACTAACATACTTGGTACATCTCCCAATCCTTTAGCATTGTTTTCTCACATTTCTACTCCAATGGGCGGTAGTAACATACTTGGTACATCTCACAATCCCTTAGCAGTGTTTTCTCACATTTCTACTCCTCATGGGCTGTACTAACATACTTGATACATCTCCCAATCCTTTAGCATTGTTTTCTCACATTTCTACTCCTCATGGGCGGTACTAACACACTTGGTACATCTCCCAATCCTTTAGCATTGTTTTCTCACATTTCTACTCCTCATGGGCTGTACTAACATACTTGATACATCTCCCAATCCTTTAGCATTGTTTTCTCACATTTCTACTCCTCATGGGCGGTACTAACACACTTGGTACATCTCCCAATCCTTTAGCATTGTTTTCTCACATTTCTACTCCTAATGGGCGGTAGTAACATACTTGGTACATCTCACAATCCCTTAGCATTGTTTTCTCACATTTCTACTCCTCATGGGCGGTACTAACATACTTGGTACATCTCCCAATCCTTTAGCATTGTTTTCTCACATTTCTACTCCTAATGGGCGGTAGTAACATACTTGGTACATCTCACAATCCTTTAGCATTGTTTTCTCACATTTCTACTCCTAATGGGCGGTACTAACACACTTGGTACATCTCCCAATCCCTTAGCATTGTTTTCTCACATTTCTACTCCTCATGGGCGGTACTAACATACTTGGTATATCTCACAATCCCTTAACATTTTTTTCTCACATTTCTACTCCTCATGGGCGGTACTAACATACTTGGTATATCTCACAATCCCTCAGCAGTATTTTCTCACATTTCTACTCCTCATGGGCAGTACTAACATACTTTGTACATCTCCTATTTCTTAGCACTGTTTTCTCACATTTCTACTCCTCATGGGGAATAATAACACACTTGGCACATCTCCCAGTCCCTTAGCATTGTTTTCTCACATTTCTACTCCTCATGGGTGATGCTAACATACTTGGTACATCTCCCAGTCCTTTAGCATTGTTTTCTCACATTTCTACTCCTCATGAGCGGTACTAACATACTTGGTACATCTCCCAATCCTTTAGCATTGTTTTCTCACATTTCTACTCCTAATGGGCGGTAGTAACATACTTGGTACATCTCACAATCCCTTAGCAGTGTTTTCTCACATTTCTACTCCTCATGGGCTGTACTAACATACTTGATACATCTCCCAATCCTTTAGCATTGTTTTCTCACATTTCTACTCCTCATGGGCGGTACTAACACACTTGGTACATCTCCCAATCCTTTAGCATTGTTTTCTCACATTTCTACTCCTCATGGGCTGTACTAACATACTTGATACATCTCCCAATCCTTTAGCATTGTTTTCTCACATTTCTACTCCTCATGGGCGGTACTAACACACTTGGTACATCTCCCAATCCTTTAGCATTGTTTTCTCACATTTCTACTCCTAATGGGCGGTAGTAACATACTTGGTACATCTCACAATCCCTTAGCATTGTTTTCTCACATTTCTACTCCTCATGGGCGGTACTAACATACTTGGTACATCTCCCAATCCTTTAGCATTGTTTTCTCACATTTCTACTCCTAATGGGCGGTAGTAACATACTTGGTACATCTCACAATCCCTTAGCACTGTTTGCTCACATTTCTACTCCTCATGGACGGTACTAACACACTTGGTACATCTCCCAATCCTTTAGCATTGTTTTCTCACATTTCTACTCCTCATGGGTGGTACTAACATACTTGATACATCTCCCAATCCTTTAGCATTGTTTTCTCACATTTCTACTCCTCATGGGCTGTACTAACATACTTGATACATCTCCCAAACCTTTAGCATTGTTTTCTCACATTTCTACTCCTCATGGGCGGTACTAACATACTTGGTATATCTCACAATCCCTCAGCAGTATTTTCTCACATTTCTACTCCTCATGGGCAGTACTAACATACTTTGTACATCTCCTATTTCTTAGCACTGTTTTCTCACATTTCTACTCCTCATTGGGAATAATAACACACTTGGTACATCTCCCAATCCCTTAGCATTGTTTTCTCACATTTCTACTCCTCATGGGTGGTGCTAACATACTTGGTACATCTCCCAGTCCTTTAGCATTGTTTTCTCACATTTCTACTCCTCATGGGCGGTACTAGCATACTTGGTACATCTCCTAATCCTTTAGCATTGTTTTCTCACATTTCTACTCCTAATGGGCGGTAGTAACATACTTGGTACATCTCACAATCCCTTAGCAGTGTTTTCTCACATTTCTACTCCTCATGGGCTGTACTAACATACTTGGTACATCTCCCAGTCCTTTAGCATTGTTTTCTCACATTTCTACTCCTCATGGGCTGTACTAACATACTTGATACATCTTCCAAACCTTTAGCATTGTTTTCCCACATTTCTACTCCTCATGGGCAGTACTAACACACTTGGTACATCTCCCAATCCCTTAGCAGTATTTTCTCACATTTCTACTCCTCATGGGCTGTACTTACACACTTGGTACATCTCCCAATCCCTAAGCATTGTTTTCTCACATTTCTACTCCTCATGGGCAGTACTAACACACTTGGTACATCTCCCAATCCCTTAGCAGTGTTTTCTCACATTTCTACTCCTCATGGGCTGTACTAACATACTTGATACATCTCCCAATCCTTTAGCATTGTTTTCTCACATTTCTACTCCTCATGGGCTGTACTAACATACTTGATACATCTCCCAATCCTTTAGCATTGTTTTCTCACATTTCTACTCCTCATGGGCGGTACTAACACTCTTGGTACATCTCCCAATCCTTTAGCATTGTTTTCTCACATTTCTACTCCTAATGGGCGGTAGTAACATACTTGGTACATC